>NC_092831.1:16465000-17665000 GCF_039878825.1 Excalfactoria chinensis
AAAGGCTTTACTGCCTATTTTGTCTGCAGTTATTACTAGTACCATTAACTCAACCATTTTTGATTTGGACGAGAAAACAATCAAACTGCCCTCTAATGGAAACTTAAGTTGACCCATATTTTATTACTATTCTCCCAAAAGGCAAATATCTGCTAATAAGCAGGTTTAACACTGAAACTTCCTGTTTTCTGTACTAGAAAAATATTGCTTTAACTGAGTTGCTTTATACAAGAATATAAATTATTCTCCTCAGCTGTTTCTCAGTACTGAACAGATTTCTTTGAATCCCCAGGAACAGAATAGCCAGACAGAGAAGTAGTTTTCAGATGCTTCAGCACTGCATCAGATTTCAAGAGATTAAAATACACCTAGTTGTATTCATAAACCCAGTAGCCCAAAACATCATAAGGAAAAAATCAGACAATAAAAGTGAAGTTCTTTTCAAAAAACAACCAACCGACCTACAAACAGTGCTTTCAGTAGGACTCCTAACTACCTCCAAAAAACAGCATTTACCATTTTGTAGTTCAATAGGTGCATTCTAATTAGAATATTAATAAATGCTTACCTTTTTATTGATATAATATGGATCCAAGTCCTCCAGGGGCTCAGATACCATGTCTGGAGGAATATCACCATAAATAAATGGCAGTGTCTTTCCTGCCTCCAAGTCATTATTTGGCGTTGGCTGAACTTCTTCATGACCACCCTCATCTTTATGCTCATTTTTATCACGATTTGACTTTTCATCAGCAATTCGTTTTTCAATAGCAGCAAGAGACTCTTTGGTGAAACGGAAGAAGCAGTCAGATCCTGGTGGTACCAGCATTGCCTGTGCCATCTTCTCATTCTGTAAACTTTAAATACTTTTAGGCTCTTGTGCAAGAAGATCCTAGTAGAACATGAGAGAAAAAGAAACGAAAAGAAAATAAGAGAACGAAACAGCAAAAGTGATCAAAAGTTTTCAGGCATAATTGTTACCTGCCACTTTTCTATTCCTAAAGCACTATACAAGGAAATCAGCTACCTTAGTGTTTGTAAAGGAACAACACAGCAAATAGGTGAAGTTTTGGATATAAAGAAAAGTACAAAAGGAGAAGGTATCATCACATTTGCATGCAGTTTATTTGTCATCTCAGGTTAATACAAATATCTTAAAAAAAGGAAAAAAATATTCTCCATTTCCCTAGCCTCAACACGAAAGCTGAACCACACCCCATTATGAAAAGCTAAGAAACACGTTCTTTAACATGCAGCACTGAAGAAAACAATTATGAGTTCCAACATACAGATTTAAAAAAAGCTTGGTTCTCTAAATCTTACTGTTTAGTACTATGATACATATCACGGTGCTACTCAAATTATATATTTAAAAAAAAAAAAACACCAAAAAAAAAAACAAAAAAGAAACCCCAGCATACTAAAGAAGGCTGGCTAAATTACTAAGTCTTAAGAACCACATCAATCTCATAAGTAAATTAAGGAAAAAAAAAAAGAAAATGAATTAAAAATAAGAAGCTGCTACCATGATAGCCTGGTGATGATGTACACTGAAATTCAATTTGGCAAATTATCAAACTTGATGAGTCATCAGCAAACCTACATACATGCTCTTTGTTATGCCCTTTGTTTGGTGCATCTGTGTATATGAAAGAATGTGGGTTTTTTTCAGGTTGGTCAACTGTATAAATTATAACTTAGAATATTAAGTACTATACTTTTGTACACCACAATGCAGAGTCAAGGCTGTTACAGTTGCTCAAAAAACTAAATCTATTCAAAGCAAGAAGCTGGCTATAGAACAAACCCAGAAATTTATTAGGAAGATGGTTTAATCTAGAAAGCATCAGCTCTAATCAGCAATTAAAAATCTAGTATCCTTCCTTCTCAAAGAATTTCCTGTGCAGACACTAATAGTACATACACTGTTCATCCATTTATGATCCTAAGCATCAAGAACTGAAACATTTCTGAATTATTGATACTTCTCAGCCTGAATAAATTAAACCTCTTACCACATTTCATCCCTTGTTCTTCTAGCAGATTGTGACACTAAAATAAGACAAACTTGGACAACTTGTGTTAGACAAAACAATTTGCCATGCCCTTCATTTACAAGTTGTTTCTTTCCCTGTAGTTTGTTTGTGAAATTAATCTCAAAGATTCTGTAATCAAACACCTTCTGAGGACAGACTGAACTTCTGGGAAGTTCTAGCAATACAATTTCTTACACACAACTCACTGGGCCTCTGTATTTTTCCCAAAGTGATTCCAAACTAGCTGTTTTCAATTCAAGAATTCCCAGTTCAATGTGTAAATCTATAGTAACAATTAGAAAATATCCGAAAAATATTAATATTGCAAGAGTGAAAAATGCTAAAATGGCAAATAATGTTACTTTCTGTGTTTTTGGAATCTGCAACTACTTAAGAGAAGCTGACTGGCCTCTTTCCTTCATTTCTGAAAGCATTCAAGCACAGATCCAGGAAACTGAGTCCTCAACAGACAAGAATTCCAGTCACTGACGTATCAAAGAGTAAACTTTCAACAGAGCCAACACACAGCAAATGCAAAACTGAAAGTGTTTATTATTAGCAATATAAAACTGAAAAACATTACTCGCTCTGTCAAAAACATAGCATGCACACATTTTTATTCTAACAACTATAACATTTTTATTCTAACAGCTATAATGTTCTTGTCGCTCGCATGCATGACTTCTATATTTTTTTCCCCAAAATACAGACTTTTTACAGCTTTCGTGCCTGTGCTACTTTCTAAGACAGATCCACTTTTGCAAATCCTGATGTTCTATCTTGCAAAATTTAATTATCATGTTTTGTTCTTTTTATCTTCAGATCTCTTCAGCTTGCTGGTGTATTGATGAATTATCACTATACCATAAACATGAATAATGAGACTTTATCAGGGCTTTGCATTGGAAACCACACAAAGAGTGCTGAGTGACCTTTGCCCCCAAATACTTTTCTTTTATGAGAACAAAGACATCAAGATTAAATTTACACTATGAACTTCATAATTTTTAATCAATTTTCTGTTTAAATTCTCAATAAAGACAACTGTCAAAGCTTTTAAATGCAACTTCTATCTGTGGATGTTAATGAATATGCATCTTACTCCTTGTTTTGATGCTTTAAAGATAAATCGATAAATTCAATATCTCCATGGATACTGTATAATTACAGAGTAGCTGCTTGGAGATGGAGCTATGAAGCAATATCCTTCTATATTTATTTTTAGATAATCCTGGTGCTTGCTCACTGTTTAGTTTCCTATGTTCATCAGCTGAAAGAGAGTAGGAAGGAGAAGCAACCACTATGCAAGATTCATTTACGTTCTTCACACTCAGCACTTTTCATTCAATAATGCTCAGTTTCTAAATAGCTATTACATCTCTTCAGAATACACTGCCAGATTCCCCTGATTGTAACCCAGAAAGTATTTAAGCCAGAAATCATTTAGTGCAACAACATGTAGGATTTAACAGATATTACTTAGAACAGCGAAAAATGACTTTTCTTCTTGTACAGGAAAGTTTCAGATGAAAAAGGCTGATTTAGCAGAACGTTTAAAAGAAAATCTGGTTGCTTTAAGGCATTCAAATTTAAAGGAAGAAATAAAAACATGTTCAAAACAGGAAAACCTCCAATAGAAAGGAAGGTTTTCAGAAGTACTTAGTCTGATCTAACTTACAGATCAAGTACTCAAAATGTACATGGTGGGCAAATGGCAGCGACAGGACTGCAAGTGGCTTTTCATAGTTAAGATTTCTCTTGCATCAGATTTGCTGAAAGTGATTCCAAGAAGTCAATAAAGAATGTGTTCAGAAAATTAGGAAGTACAATACTCGGAGATTAAATTTTCAGAAACTCTCTGCACCCTATTCCATGTTCGTTAAACGAATGCCAGCAGAAAAAGAAATGCACATAGCCTGAAAGGGACATGTGTAGAATTACCACAGTAGGTAAATTACTTTCAAATGTTCTGCCCATACGAAATCCAGACATTTACAAAATCCATACAGGTCACAGTCATGACATCATCACCTGTTCTTCTGCTCACAGAACTCTGCATCATGCTGTTCTGCTCCCCATTGCTCTGGTACACATGAGCTATGCAACCCATCAGTATATAAAAGTTGAAAAAATAGTCTTTCTCGCAAAGCAAGTGATGTCAATGAAGCATCCTGCTTGAAGAGTTAGAAGATCAAAGAATCAACTCATAAGAGAGACGAAGAGGTAGGTAAAACAGGAGCTTTATCGTTAACCAAAAATCTGTGAGGTCCTTAGTAGGACTCACGTCCACAGAATGAGAGCTTACATTCACATATGTGTACAAAGAAATCCACAAACTACTCTACTGAACATTGGAAAAATGCTTCTTTCAAGTTCACACACTCATTTAATATCTAACGCTATTTTACAACCAACTAAACACTCATAATCAAGTTCTTAAAGCAGGAATTCTTATTTGATATAGCAGATATGAGAATTGAAACTTTTAACATAATAGCAAAACCTAATTATGGAGGTGCTCCTTGCATAATGGACCATTTATGGGAAGGTGCTCAACTGCTCTGCTTTCTAGCACAACAGAATAAGCATTAATGGTATACCACATTATGTTATGCGACTAATGTTAAATTAGTTTTATCGGAAGCCACTCACAACTTCCATGAATATCTGAAAGAGATTGAAAACAAACAACAACAACAAGCACAAACAAAAAACAAAAACCACCACCTCAGTTATGTTTAAAATGGTTATGGTCTCCTAAATATTCTTTGCTACTAAGAGCAAACAAGTAAATATAAGAGATAGTTAGAAGTTACATAGTCAGAAAGAACAAGTACCATTACTCTTCTGAATTAATGGAAGGACCTCAACATTTACAAGAAGTGAATTTGCTCTGCATTACAGTTACACATAAAACAAGGACCTGATTTTTGTGAAAGGTCAGTAGAAGGATGAGTTCAATAAAGATGTTTTTTGCATGTAAAAAATGCAAACATTTCTGCAAAATAAAATGGACACTGACAAGATTCATTCCATTTAGCTTACTGTTTATATTCTTTCTAGAAGTCTTGCATAACTGCATTCAGCATATTCACGTTGAGTACACAATCCAAGACACACTTAAAATCTTTGTGCAAACTCTAATGATGTCAGAAATGTTTTGGCACTTTTATTTTGTAAAAAGAAAACCAAAGAAAAAACCAGAGCTACTCTACTAGCCCTATCTCTAGGACTGCTTTATAGGACAAAGTTGAAATCTCCCAAAACTCAGGGCTGTAAGTCAGAGGCTCTCCCCAAAACTGTATGGAAATGAGATGAACATCAGAACCATGCTGGCATTGGTCAGTCTTTCATTAAATTGTTAGTAAAACCGGGAAAGTTCTGAGATCTCCACTTCACTAAGAGCTTTGATTCTAGTGAGTCGTATCAATAAACAACTACAACTGCATTATCTTAAATAGCTTTGAGAAAAGGAATGCACAATTCTTCTAGCATATAGAAATTTCTATACGTTTGTACAGTTACGAATTTTCTGGTCTTGTAGCAAAAAGCAATGATACACGAAACATCAAAACTTATCATCATGTATGGCTTTCCACTGAAGGATATGATGTCCCCTAAAATAGCCTTTTCTCAAAGTTACTCACATTTTGCTTTCTTTCAGACATAGAAAACTAGATTTTTTTTTTTTGCCTTCAACACTTGGAATTTTGTACCTATATGCAAACAAGCAAACATTTAATTATCTTTCTAAACTAACACACATTGCACCTGAGAATTTAGATGATTTGAACTTCTGAAAGAGTCTACCCTGAGAGAGAAGAACTCAGCAAAAGGCAGACTTAAAAGAAGTTAGGTCACAGTGCAAACATGCTGCAAAGAATGAAAGCAAATGAACTTACCTCAACTATCTGCATTGACTCCTGAAACAAAAGGGCATCTGGAGTTAATATTTATAATACATTGACTTAACTAATGTATGGCAAGACTACTACAACAAAGAAAGCCTATTTTGTTTGTCAACTCTTATTTGTTCCCTTGTTATAAAAAGTATGCTCATGGCTTTCTCTTTTTATAACCAAATCTTTTTCCATTAATCAATGCAAGGCTATTGGGGTCCACACAGTTGAATAAACAAGAGGTCTTTTCCTGCATTTGTTTATAAAAGACACATGCTCCTCACATTGCTAAAATCTACTATCCTGGTACAAACATCTACAACACGCTGCCTGTGATCCTGGAAGACAATCTAAACTTGCTGTTGGTTGTTCTTACCCATCATCTGATAAAAACACATCACACAAAAAGAGGCAAACATGTTGAACAGAAGTCAAATGCCACAGATAAATTACATATTCCATTAAAGGTGCTATTTGGAAGAATTATAGAAGGCTGAGCCTTCTGATCATATGATTCTATGATTCTATGATTCTGTTCAGTGCCTGGGGGAACCCTCACATCCAAATGCAAGTTAAAGCATTTAGGGCTGGGAGGAAAAACAGAAGGTAATGTTTCTTTCAACTTTTCATAGCTAGAAGCTGGATTTTCCAGAGTGAACCCATTGCTGATCATTAAAACATATCCTGTCAAAGTTCATATACTTTCTAATTAAGACTGCCTCAACAACAGATGAGAACAACTACACAATTTTGTTCAGATGGTAATAAATAAATTACATGCATGCATTTCAGAATACATAAACTCTACGCACAACAGAGGAAGTGTGTGCATCCACATATGGAGGATTTTTTGTTAGCTTAGGTCTTGCAAACAAAGCAACAGAAACCCAAATGCCAAGCTACATATATCAGAATATTCCACAGAAATGACTCAGACCTTGTACACAATGCTCAAGCAGTGCAGACACCTCTAAGTGATTCGTTCCAGAGCATAAAGGCATAGCACTTCCTATATATTAGACTTCAGACCATTACGTCACTCAAACTTTCAGTATCACAATTCCAATAACTTTCCTGATTTAAACCAAATTAAAAATAAAATGATCCTGAATACCTTACTTCTACAAGATTAAAACTGATGTGTTGAGATCCCACAGAATGACTGCATCAACACCACCCATGAGGGTTTCAGCAATGCAGCATGTATTTCTATGAGTTATTACCAACTGCATGAAAATGAGTTGTTTGAAGTAGAAGACAATTTCAGTTGCAGATAAACAAAAAGATATGCCTGTTTCTGATAAATCCCTGGTAGTGTGCTCATAATCGTTTATGCAAAACACCTTTAGATAAATCAGAACAAAACTTGGCTGAGAGGCCCCTTTGGAAGCGAGACAGCCTACACTCCAGCTCAAAATGAGTTTAACCTCCTTACCATGGCTTACACTCAGAAACCTGTAAGCTCCCTCCTTTTCATCAACCCCCCCTCCCACCCCCCAGTATAAGTGGTAAGAACTGGCTATAGACTGCAAAAGAAATACAGCAAGCAGTACAACCAGACATTTCAGTTCTTCATTCTGGCCAGACAGGCTCCCTGTCCCTCCCTTAATGGGCTCATTAGTGTAATCTGAGTCTACTTTTTGTGCCTGTCTAATTTTCTAGAGCCTCAGCTGCTGTTCTGAAAATCAATACATGGTGGAGGTGATCGGTAAAACCTGGCTTGGATTGAAATGATAGAGACAAAATTCACAAATCTGTTCTAACCAATGCTTATACAACCTTGTGCAAAAACCTTGAAAAAGGAGAACTGCACTAACATACATTATAGCAGAGATGTATGGAAAGATCTTTGTATTAATAAAGAATTTAGCACCTCCAGTGTATTACTGAACATTTGTTAGCATCAGAAAAAAAATATTTACTCATGACATCCATTAAAAACCTTCTGAAGCAGATTAAGCAGGTAAAATTGAGATGAGGGTTCAATGCCAATTATGCAATTAAACAACCTAAAATGCAGTACTGTGATGCGGTATTTATTCAGATATTTAGGCTATCAAACACATTGGCAAAGTTCACTGTATACATCCCAGTGAACGGAACAGCATGAGAAGGAATGAAAAAAAGCAAGCTAGACCACTTAGTACCATGATGAGAAACTGCAGAGGAGAGACCAAGATTCCAGAGCTTGAATTTTCTGAAGGATTTGTCCTCCCCCAACCCCCTGTCCCACTTGACTTTCTATTTAACCTGACTTTTTAGTGTTGGACAGATTGACATTGAAGTTTATCTGAAAGTGCATCCATTTGGCAGGTAAATAACAGCAAACCTTCCTCCATTACAGAAAACCATACAAATCCTATACAACTGGAGGCTCTGAAGCTGGAAACTTGCCTCATGTTTTGGTTTGGAAAGAATCATAGAATCATAGAATTACCCAGGTTGGAAAAGACCTTGAAGATCATCAAGTCCAACCGCAGCCTAACCAGTACCCCCATCTGCTAAACCTCTGCTAAATCATATCCCTGAGTACCACATCCAAACGGCTCTTAAACACATCCAGGGATGGCGATTCAACCACCTCCCTTTAATTTACTTTTCTTATTTACTTCCTTTTGAAAAACTATTCCTCTCTTCCAGTCCGTATATAAGCAACAATTATGGTCAACACAAAACAAGCTTAAGTTAATTTAAAACAAAACCCCAAAGTTATGGTACCCCAGAGCCTGCTGGAGAGAGGATGAACACGCGAATAGATATGGCAGTATTGTCTAAAATGAAACAACAGAATCTGTTGGATGAAATAGGAAATGCAAACCTAAGGAAGTAATCTGGTTATTTAATTTTACAGTTATTTGTCTGTCACTAAAAATATTTTGTTCTTCACATTTAAATCAAGAGTTTTAAAGCCAAGGATGCAATGACTGGTATCAACTGCCAACTGACATATGAATTAGAGGCAGTAATAAGACATATCCTGCCCTGAGAGGTTGATAAATACTGAAATACTTACGGTTATTAAAGAAGCATTAACTTCTATCAGCAAACCAGGGTACTCTATTTTGCAACCAATTTATATGGCTCAAAGTCTAAGTTAAAGGATGTTCCTTCTGTGGGCAATGAGAAACAAAACTTTCACCAATCAACTATAAAAGACTCCTGATGGATAATGATAAAAGGATTATTTCTATCAGCTCTTTCATCAAAAGCTGCAGGCAATGATAAATGCAGTGCTACTGCATAATTCACTCTTCTGCTCATGGACAAAATAATTTTATTTTTTTCCCCATCTTCATATTCCCATGAAAATATCCCTATTTTCCCAAACGTGCCTCACCCCATAATTAAACGACTGTAAACTAAGGAGAAAAAGTTGGTTGTTTTACTGACCCGAAACTTGATAATTTCTGAAAAGAATATTTGCAATCATTGCATTAGATGCATATAAAAAAATTCACGTAGTTTACGCTGCATTATCAGAGTGTGCCATTTGCTGGAAGAGAAAAGCTACAGATTAAGTGTCTGTCAATCATACTTAGTCAGAAATCACAGAACCTACTTGCTTGGCATCACCTATTTTCCCTGTCTTGAACCCAGAGGCTCACAACCCTTCTTAAAGAAGCACACTTGGGCACTTAGCATCATTCTAAGAATCATTTGTTCATAAAAGATTTTAGATAAACTGGTGAAAGCCAGAATTTGGCAACGTGAACCACCAAAAGAAAAGTAAGACTAACCAGGTCACACTGTTCATCAATGGGAAAATAAAGTAAAAATCTGATGAGGTCAGCCGTAACTCATGGCAGATGACTGTGTGCTACAACCCAAAGCAAGGAAACGGTTTTAAATGAACAGTTTCTATGCATTTGCTGAAAACTGGCAGAAAGCAGCCACTATATTGCACAACCACAATGTAATTATAACTGAATTGTAAGACGTTCATTAGGTACAATTATAAAATAAACCCAAACAGAACATGGAGCATAGGGTTTCATTTTTGTTTGGTTTTGATATATTTTTTTTTTAAAGTGTAATTCACCACCTTTTTTTTTTTTTTTCTTTTTCTTTTCTTTTTTTTTTTTTTTCCCAGAATAATAGAAAGCAGCTATTTCAGACCAGACCACCAGATCTGCTGTACTTTATCAGCACTGTGGAATGAGAAACTCATTTGCAAAACCTTCCATGTTCCTTCCTCCCCAGTCATACAGTAGGAATAAATAATTTAATGAAGTACTCATCAGGAGAAAGGAATAGTCTATTAGTCCATGCCTGCATTCTTTCCCCTCACTTCCTTGAATCTTTTAGATGTGTCTCCATTATAGCTTTGCAAAATACCATGACTATGAACTTAAGAAAAAAACGTATCAAATTCATTTGCAGTATTCCAAAATTATAATTAAGGAATCAGTGTGAATAGAATGTTACAACTTTGGGAGAGTACCCAAAAAATCATACTACAGAAGAAACTAGAAGGCATAAAAAACAACCCCAAACAATGCTAAGTATCACTCTTAGAAAATCAATTACATTTTTCAATCCTTATAATTAAACACTCATCTGCTTCCAGAAGACACTTAAAAGCACACAATCCTCACTTGCCAGTAAACACATCTACATCTCTTAAATTACTTACGAAGGACAAGACAGTCATTTGACCCATTGCTCCAAAAGTGAGAGGGCTGCATCTCACAATTATTAGCCAGTAATTTATGTCTTAGAGACAATGGCCCATTAGGCCCTACGTTCAACTGAAGAAATCCAGAAAAATATGCAAACTTATGCTGCAGGAAGCGCATAGTAAGCTCACATGAATGTAGAAAAGCAGTAAAAAGGATGAAAAGCACAAGGTCAGGTTAATTTAAGTACTCTATTCTGACTATAGACAGAGCTTCTGGAAAAAGGAGTCATCTTAAGTCATTATTGAATGTTAAAGGAACTTCCCACAGCAGAAAACTGACACTCAGTTTTGTAACTCCTCACCAAACTATTACACCTAAATAGGAAAGCACTATCATGTTCTAGTAATAAAATAACACATATACTTTGCTAGTGATTGTATACTGTCACAAATGCAGTATATGTTTAGCACAGCAAAACCTCTGAACATCACTCCTGTATCCCATGTCATCACCGATGAAGCACATTACCACTGCATGGAAGGACAGAATTCTGCGTGACTTCAGTTAAAGGACAATGAGACAGGATCAGGAGACAGAGGGAGAGTGCAGGAAAGAATTACAAAATAAGTGATCATGGTTATTTTGTGCGCCAGACAAATGCACTTTCATTCAATTCAATACAATTATCAAAACTATCCTTGTTATGCCACAGAAACTGCTACAAAATATCTTTAAATATCATCTCTGAAACATCATTAAGTATCAACTATAAGCATCTACACCCTCAAAGCTTTAGCTCACATCTACACTATCATATATAGCTATCTATAGCTATCATTTTACAAACAAAAATTGATGACATACATTATTTTATATACATCACTTTTTTACACACCACATTTTTTATACATCACTTGAAAGACATAACAGTTGATATAAGTTTGTAAATTTTGGGGAAATCAGCATACAAATCCCTAGAAAAAAAAATGGAAACTGCACAGTAATTTCAAGCACAAAAGCTCCTGAAAAGAAAACACAGCTCTCATGAGCTCACCACATTGTAACATGCTAGAGAAACCCACTTGTTCATGCAGAAGTAGCACACTGGTTCATTACTTCATGCAGCTATGGCCTTTGAAATCTCAAGCATGGGCTACAGAAGAAATGCAGTTTGTATTAACCAGGAACTCTGAATCCAGGAGGCTGCAGGCAGAGGTGAAGCAAACCACTATTCTCCAAGACAGACTCAGAGATCAGCAGCATCTCACAAGTCATCATCACCACTGCTCTAACAAAAGCAAAGACAAAAGTACCATAACAGAAAGGAAATCCTATTTTCGCTGGGATAGAGAGAAGAAAAGTAGTTCAAACCATGAAAATCGCTGTCTCCTAACAAGCAAATGGTCACGTACCTGGACCAGTTCCTTCTGACTGCACTGAGCTTGTGATCTCTAAATAAAGATCTGTCAGCTTGTGATGGATTGGCAAGGAAGCCAGTCGCCTACATGGCCCTTTAAGAGGAGGTAACTCTAAATATGAAGCTCCTTCTTCCCCACCACATCCATGCATACCTAAGCAACGAGTCTACACAAGATTTTAATCAATACAGATCACCTCACTGACTGTTTTCAGAGCCTCATTCTCTGCTTTCTCTTTCTTCAGCTGACCTGTAAATATTTAAAGGTAACCAAGACAGGAAGCGTCTAACCAGCTCTGGGAATTTCAGCTCTGGGATAATGACTCCATCCTTCACCCCACCTAGCAAGTTAGGGAAGAAAAAATAAATTCTATATACCCTGCACATCAGGAAATAAATCCAGTTAAGCTCGCAGCCAATGAGAAGTACCAAAACAAAATGTTGCAAAGCATTTATATACATTGAAGCTACACAATAGGTTGCGTTTTCCTCTGCCTCTGTTAACTTAGAATTCTGAGGATACCGTATGTCTCCAAATCACTAAGTTTATTTCAATTCTTTTGAGTTTTCCTGCTTGACTATATACCTTGCTGAAAAGAAGAGCTCCCAGCTATCAGTGGGATGAAGACACAGGAGCTGAGCAGGATGAGCACAACATCATTTGATGGCCTCAAGGCCAAGGAAATGTATAGCTCCAGGGCACTGAGTACCAGGGAAGCCACAGATGGATTTAGGGCAAATAAGCCTAACTCCCTACTAGGTGGCTGACCTCCAAGTCAAACATTTCCTCGCTGGCTGGCCAGAATCCCAGAAGATACATTTCTCACTATTATAATGGGCTTGCATGCTACTTGATAGAGCCAAACTGCCAAGTGTACACATGCTAACGAAGCTTTTGGGTACCAGAAACAAAACACTCCTTCCTGGCTGCTATTTGATCAAATATCAAACATTTCTTCTACACACATGGCTAACTGTCACCCCAGGAGTGGCACAACGCTTTTTAGCTCAGGAAGGCAGGCATCAACATGGGTGCAGGCAGCAGCACGTGAGGAGGAAGCGGTGGAGACACAGGGATAGCTATGAGAAAATGAGGGGTGAGATGCTCCAGAATTGCTAATGGAAAGAAGAGAAACCCTGTAAAGGCAGTAGGAAGGAGACGATAAAGTCTTACAGAACCTGCTACAGCCTATCTGCTAATACAGAAATTATTTACTCACAGGAAAAACAGTTAGGGAAAACACTTCTCAAGAACTCAGTAAATTATTCCAAGAGATGCATCATACATGAAGGAAATTTGGAGATGTATTTGTGAACACAGCCAGACTTCAAATGGCATACTTAAAGCACACAGTAAAAAACTTTACAACTGCATTGTAAAACATAAATCAGTACTTCCAACAGCACGGAATTACCAGCACATTAGAATTACATCTAAGTGAGTTTCAAGATTCAGTCTATTTTTTTTTTTCTTTTCCTTATTACTTACTCAATTTTATTATGTACTCACTTCCATACCAAGACCATTGGTAAATCAGAGCTGTTCAGACACAATGCCAAATGGTGAATCAAATGCAGAGGGCTTCATTTCCAGGAATTCGGGTAGAAAGACTTGGCGATCTCTTAAGGAGTATCCACGGGGAAGACAAAACTTCCCGAAATTACATGCTGCTCTGCATTATCAACAGCATCGGATATTTATCCAGGAAAGGATGTCGGGCAGCAGCACCAGTTCCTGTACCCATCCTGCCCCTGCATGCCAAGAGTTGCTCCCAGCAAATATGCCTTCAGCACACCCAGAAGCAGACATCAATGTGAGGGCACAAAGGGATGCTTTGCACCTCTCCACATCAGGTCAGTCTCTGAGAAATTTGAGATAAGAATTTTCTATCCAAAAGCTCAAGGCAACATTCCAAAAGCATCTTCTTCGAAAGACACTGCTTCAGGCTAACAGGAAAATAAAACAGGTCAATAACCTCAACAACAGAATGATAAGCCAAGAGGATCAACTAAAAGTGCAGATGAACAAGGCACCGACATTTAAAATTTGTCAGAAATATGTCACACAAGTGCATTTACTCCGAGAGATTTTGTTGCTTTTCCCTTATTTAACTTGCTGAAGTCCAGGCAAGAAAATTTCATTCATCCAGTAAGTTCAATTGGGACAGAATTTCTACTGAAATAACTGTATCTACCTTATCTAAATACTTTCAAGCCTCTTGTTGCTCTTTTCCTTATTCCAGAACACAACAACAGCACTGCAGATGGTTTAGCTTTTCACTTAAACCCCTGAAATGCTGTTCAGTGTCTACAGTGGAATTCTCCCAAGATTTTAGGATACTTATTACATTGCGACCTGGTGTAGGGAACCTGCTTTTCAGGGGGTTGGACTCGATGATCTCTAGAGGTCCCTTCCTACCCCTACAATTCTGTGATTGCACGAGAACGTGTAACCTACAGTTAGAAATGCAAGAAAGGGTTTATCTCCTAGCTGGAAATAAAATAGTTAACAGTGACAAAAGCCTTAACAACAGAAGCCAGATAATTAATGGAAATTTACTCCTGGGCTCAAGTGGTTGTGCTGGTTGAAACATTCAACAATAAGAATGACTCAACTCTCCCTAAGGAGCATGACATCCCTGATTATTATTGATAAATATGGTCTTGTCCTGGGCCGAGCTTACAATTTACTTCAACAGAAAAGAAAAATCTTTTTGAAAATTAAATTATAGCAGCCTCCACTCTGTGCGTTCTGCGCTGTATGCACGTATGCACTCCCAAAGGACACGCTGTATTACTAGGCATCCAACTCAATGTCCCAGTAAAAAAATAAAGGAGGACACGTGCTTAAAGGATTGGGCCCAGGCAAATGATGTTTCTTTGCACTAGAATAAAGAGGAAAATGTTCTCTATGCTATCTCTGCTTATTTAGTAGTAACGGCGTATTATTAATAAATGCTTACATGAAAAAGAGTGTCATTTACCATCTCTTCTACACTACATCAAAAACTCCTCTTTCCTTCAAACAAAATGAACGAGTGTTAAAATAAAATACCGAAGAGGAAAATGTCCATATCAATAATGTACTGCTGGAAATAAACCCTGAAATTAACAATCGATTAAGAAGCCCAGTAAGTTGTTCACATCCCATGCTATTTATCTACACTTTGCATTTCTTTTAGTGAGTGTAATTAAAAATCAATATAATCCATTTCACTAATTTCCATTCCTCTCTGCTGAACTTCAGCTGCAAACACTAAATTATGTTTGGAAAACAAAATGGGAAACTTGTTTTTGTGTTTCTTAGGAATCATATGAAAGTATCTTTGAATGCATTAGCCTCACACAAATCTTGCATTTTCATAAACTGACATTCATATAAACTTAAGTATGTATCTTCAAAAAATTGTTAAGTCCATCTATTAAAAATACACGTACATAAGAAAGAAATAAAAACAGGAGCCCAGATGATTTATCTTTTTAAATCCCTAACATACATAAGTGAAAGAGACAGAGAACAGCTGCAGCGACCTGAAGCTACTCTGCCTGCCTGACAGCCAGCCTGGCACTGGGCAAAGCGGGCAACACCCAGTGTCTGCCTCCACCTGCACCAAGGCTCCAGACATGGTGCCATGGCTGGGCTCTGCCTCTCCACCATGACACAGCCTTTCCCATCAGGACCACCATGGAGCACCTGAAGCCCAACACACAGGACGATTACTTTCTATTTGTGCCCAACAGCTTGTTGAACAACAATGCAACTGATCAATCCTAACAAAAAGATCTTCAGTCCAGACAGAAGTGAGAGGACACCTGCAACCCAGTACCGACATAAAAATGGCAACATCAAAATTAGCTTTCACTCTGTATGAAAACCCACACAACAACAGTGCTGTTTTGCTATATATCAGATGATAAACAAATCATTACATGAACTCATCTTCAAAGTATTAGAGTGTGTTAATTTTCTTTATTTTCCTAACTCTCATGCATACGTATTTGCTCTAAATAAGCTTCACTGGAATAAAACCCACAATTTTCACTTCCACTACTGAACTTCACTTTTTTCATTGCCTCCAAATTAAAAGTGTTTTTAATGCATCCCAGAAACAAGATACGTTGCTATAAAAAGACACATTATATGTGCAGGCATACATATGTAGGAAAGAAGTGTCCTGACACTTATTTTCCAGAGGAAAATCTTTCCCCTACATGACTTTTCACTGACCATATACTTTAATACAAGGGCTGTATCCCACATTCATTTTCTTAACAATACACTCTGATGTCGAAGTAGCACCCTTTATGTGGAAAGCACAGAGCACTTCTGCACCACTGTCACTCCTACAGAAAGAAAACCACCTTGCTCCCTCTGGAGCCCAAGATGGGCTGCCAAAAGTTTAGAGTTAAGGTAACATGGTGCCTACAGGAAAGGAATGCATCAGGTTCAGATTTACTATGTGAACTCCCCACCAGTATGGCAGCTAGATGTGGTACGCTGCTGCTCTTTGTATCTATTCCTGTTGCTCCCTGTCCACGGTGCACTTCTTCGATCTTCCCACAAATGTGGTCACTACTGCTTAGCAACCAGGGGAACATGAGAGCATACAGCAAAATCCTCCTCCCACAGCTCACCCTGCTCCATCTCCACATCATAAACTATCTTTCATGGCCAATTAAGAGGAACATATGATGTGTGGCCACAGAGAGACTGAGCGGTACCTCAGGGGTGACATGGGCTGAGCTGGGGTTTCTTTGCTAGGTGCATGCATGGAGAGCAAATTTAACAAGCTGATGACTGAAAGACCCTGTGATATGTGGGTAAAACAGCTCCCCAAAGGGTTATGCCAACTGATATTTTAAAAGAGTGGGGGAAAGGAGGAGAAAAAAGAGAAAGAAAAGAAGGAAGAGAAAGAAAGAAGAAAAGAAGGAGCTGAGTATCACGACGATGGGGGAACAGAAGAGCTTTATGCTGCGGCGTAAAGCCCTCAGCACTCCAGCCTCCTTCACCGCCGAGATCGGAAGGGAGAGAACCAGGAGCTCGCGAGCAGCACCGAGAGAGCAAAGTCCAGATGAAACGCCGCTAAGCAGCCGGGAAAGCAGCTACTCACTCACTTCTCCCATGCCACAGGTAGGTGCTCCTCCTCAGCGCTGCGCGGCCCGCGGCCGCCCCGTACCGCGCCTCGAGCCCTCAGCTCCGCGCCGCAGCCCCACGGAGCCCCGCCCGGCCCCGCCTGAGGGAAGCGCCGTGGCCGCCGCCGCCGCGCCCCCTGGCGGAGGCCGAGGACAGGGCGGGGTCCGAGGGAAGGGCCGGTTCCGCCCAAGGAGGACGGGGGAAGTATCACGGGGGATACGAGGAGATCTCCAAAGCCCCGGGGCGCCGTGCGAAGCGGGCGGCCGTGCCCGCCTCAGCCGAGGCGCGCGACGGCAGCGGATGGCGGGAAGCCCGCGCGGCGGTTGGGGGCTGCTGCAGGGCGGACAGCAGGGGGCGCTCCGCCCTGCTGGGGGCCGGGCTCCGCGAAGCACCGCAGGTGTTTACAGGCTGCAAGGCAGCATGGGTGCCTGAAGAGCACCGCGCTGAGACCCTACAGCTCGAGATCCGAACACGTGCATCTGATGCCTACACGCTAGCTACAGCCAAACCCACAACAGAACACGGCTTATTTTTCTGATGTTCTCCTGCCATGGCCTGCATGCACTGCACTTTCTGCCCCGGGAATGTTCGCCGGGAATCTACGGAAGACTGCATGAACTACTTCCAGCTGTTATTTTTATCTGTGGTCCCAGACAAACTGCTCATGAGCTAAATCCACCCAAAGTCACTGGAAATGCCTTAATGTCTCTGCTGCTTCCAAGCATGCGGGGGCAACATAACATGGTTTTGATGTCAGAGCGTACAGGTTTTACATTTACCTTTCACAACAGGGAAATAATCCAGGTAATAGCAATAGCTGCCTTCACCTTCTTTGGAAATAGATTAATTAGGAGCTAGCGAAGCACACAAACACCTCAAAAGTAAGTTTGAAAACATTTAAATGTGACCTATTTTCTGCACGTGTATTTACTTGCTTCTAATCCATTATGGGCATAAGATAACAGGGAGGAAAGAGATGCTGAAAGAGTGCTACCCTCTTCACTTTTACCGTGTTAGGATGAATAATGGGTCACGTGTTTCTCTGGCATACTTGGGCATTTCTCCAGGTTATGCTGGATTTGATACCCACTCCCCAGGCCTGGAAAGCCTCCGACAGAATCATGTTTGTTTTTGAGGCAGGACAAGCCTGATATTCCGAATAGGGATGGTTATGGAGTTGGCTAATAGCAACAGTGCAGTTCAAAAATTACTGCACTTTATAGAACCAATGCATTTCCTTAGAACACAGGACACTAAAATAAGTCATTTGTTACACTACATTCAAACATTTCAAAAGCTCTCCCACATGGATGTGGTGTTTTTATACAAAAGAAAGGCTTCTAACTGGAATAGCTGATGAGTATGTGACAGACTATCAGATACAATAAACCGATTTTTGAAGAGTGAATTGCAATAGTTAAAGTCGTAGCACCCTCTAGTGTTCAATGTGGGTATAGCTTCATAATCAGTACATTTGGAATCAGAGCATCCCAAGTTGGAAGGGACCCACAAAGATCATTGAGTACCGGTCACAAACGAGCACCCAAAAATCAAACCATGTTACTGATAGCATTGTCCAAAGACTCCTCGGCAGCTCGGGGCCGTTCCCAAAGCCCTGGGCAGCAGATCCATGCCCACCACCCTTTGGTGAAGAACCTTTTCCTATCACCCACCCTACCTCCCCTGACACAGCTCCATGCCATTCCCTCAGGCCCTGTCGCTGTTACAGAGAGCAGAGCTCAGCACTGCCCGTCCACTCCCTGTGAGGAGCAGCAGCCACAGTGAGGCCTCCCCTCAGTTCTTCTGCTCTGGGCTGGAAAAACCCAGGGATCTCAGCCACTCCACCTGCTTTTTACTCAAGAATCTTCACCATCTTTCTAGTCATCCTTTGGGTGCTCTCTAATAATTTTATTTCTTTCTTACGTTGTGGTGCCCAAAATCGCACACAGCGCTCAAGGTGAGGCTGCACCAACACACAGTATTACTGCATTACCACTTCAGCAACAGTGTTTACCAGGGACACTTAACTAATTTTCTGCAGTACTCAGATACACAAGAGAAGGTACTCCAACATGCATAAATAATGTGTTACCTGGAATCACATTTTAATCATCCTTCAGCACTGCGTTACTTTTTAAATTCCAGTTTTATCCTTGTAACTACAGACTTCTGATTTCTCTTGATGAATCTCTCTCTCTAGGCACAAAGAAGTCCATGGTAGATTTCTCCCTGAAGCAAGGAAAGAACAAATAAACTCACTGAAGAGTCCTTCAAAATATCATTGGCCAAGAAGGTGCACACTAGAAGTCAGAGGCCCGCCATTATACTACAGAAAGAGAGATCACCAAGAGTGAAATTATAGTTTCTCCTAAATATCAAAAAATGCCATGTGTAAATTGACAGAAAACAAAGAGAATTTAAAGTTAGTAAAGCAGCAGAAAATATGAATGAAAAAACAAGGCTTTCTATGCTTAAGGGCTTTTGTTATCTACCGGAACAGTTGGCCCAAGGATTTGTCCCTAAGGATATATTTGTTTTCAGTAGAGATTATACAACAAGCAGATACTGCTCTGGGGTGTTTATGGCCACTCTTTTAGGGTAAGGAAAGCCCAGATGTTAGCCTAGTTGTCTTGGTAATGCATGCCCCTAGATGAAGACAGTAATCTGGCAACAGCGGACTCACCTGTTTGCATATACTGCACACAAAGATCAAAAAACAGCAGCTCTTATAATGGCCTTCACTTCTTGGAAAGGTGGTCGTGACAGTGGAGGTAGGATGAGGCTTCTCTCTAATGTACATGATGAAAATTTGATGGGTGAGAATAGACGTGCATCATATCACACACAGAACATTTAACTTTGCATACCATGCAAAGCTTGCCTGAGAAGCCCCTTACAAATATACATTTTCATGCATCTTTTTGGAAATATGTTGTCTTAGCATGAGGCCTTATACTGTTCATGCCATAATTGAGAATGGGGCAACAAAATAAATTTAATTAATAAAAAAAAGAAACAATGCAAATCCTTAAGGCTTTATTCACCTGAAGAAAAAACTGCAAGCTTTCCAAGTGATCACACCCAAGGAGTGCACCTACTTCTCATGTATTCGTTGAGTCTTTAATGGAGAAGAGATCATTTAGTAACATGGCTGGTGAATATTATGCACTTGACTGAGAGAAGAAACTCAGCAAACAGCTTCTGGTCCTCCCCTGCTTCCCAGCATTACCAATACACAAAGGGGCCAGCTGCTGTTTGTTCTGTCACTTCCTCTGCAACCTGTACAGTACTCAATGTGAGGCTGCACCAGTGCAGAGAACCACCTGAAAAACAGTGTTCAAACAGTTTATAATCTCATCAATCCAATGCATACTGCAGTGCACAACTTGCTTTAGGTTCACCATTAGAGACGTAAAGCATGGATACAAATGTGCACCATATAAACATCTTGGACCCTTTTGTAACTTACTGTAGGGATCCTGATTTAGCAAGAGGCTTGAACTAAATGACCTCCAGAGGTCCCCTCCAACCCCCGCAATTCTGTGATCCTGTGAGGAAGAAACGTCTTGTACCTATCTTGATATAAATGAGTCAAACGAAAGTAATAACCAAATGGAAGCTGCTGTGGTTTTAAGTAGACACAGTGTATTTTCTCCAAAGCCTAGCAAAGAAATGCTGACCTTTTCAGTCAGTTTTATCTACTTTCCTCTTCACATCTTAAAGAAAGACCATCTTAAAGCATAGAACAGGCTTTCACTTTACCCAAGCCTGCTGCCAAATAATAGACCATAATATTACCACGTAGTGCATTACTGTTCTAACTTTTCACTCGTGGACATGATAAAAAATGAGACACTTCATAATAGGCTTCAAAAGGTCTAGTCTCCTGCATCATATTTCCAACTTGGCATCAGGCCATGTTAAAGTCACAATGCTTGCATTAATGGACAGTTTCCTCCCAAGGAGCAGATAGATGCAAAATGAAAATAATGCTCTTCTGTTCTCCAGCAGTCCTTGTTAATGTCAGCCATGAAATATTGCTGTCTAAGGAGCTGCTTCACTGGTGCCTCTGCAGCAAGCCAAGATCAGCATCATACCCAATGCTTACCAACAGTAAGAAACAATTTTATCACTGGAATTTCTTAATGCATACTTATATTACCTTTCTCTTAGTCAACAGTTGCCCTTTTTCTTCTGAAGTCATGCCATCTCACTTTAGTAATCACACTGTTTGATTCCTTTCTGGCATTATATTATCAGTCTTCTACCAGCATTTTTTTTTTTTTTTTTTTTTTTTCAGTGGCTTCTCCTGTAAGTTAGGATAAATCATTCACATGGCACCCTACAGCAGAACTGTCATGTGCATGAACTCATTCTATGACAGAATTCAGCATCAAATTCAATGCAATTTGTTTCTTTTGATTATGTTGAGTCAGCATATCCATGCCAACAGTTCCAGTATTTCAGTAGTAGTAATAAAGGCAAAAACGCTATGTCATGAGGTGCTGCTGCTGCAGCGCTACGTACCAAAGGACCAGCTTCTGCTCATTCTGAAGTGCTGCTGCATCAAACTGCTTACTAATAGTAGAAAGTAATGTGCTGCTGGCTCTGCGATTCCTTTGTTCTTCTTCATAGCTTGTACCATCCGGCTTGTGACACAGAACTAGGGAACAACAAGAACTGAGGTGTTAAGACCTTTCAAAGTCTGCTAGTGAAACAAAAAGTGACTAAGAAATAACCAAACTTAAAAATACCAGAAAAGCAAACAGCAGTAAAAAAACTGCTTTAAGACTTTTCCTGCAGAACAACTTATTCAAATTTAAGCAAATACAAACTGATAAATATACAAATATATTTAGAAGAAAAAAAAAATGAAACATCTCATTAAACTTTCTTGTCCCTGCGCTTAGAGGATATGCAGAGGAGAGTGCTTCCAAAGAATTGTACAATGGGGAATTAATTAATGGAATTAATTTGCTGCTTCCTCCTCACCTTCTTTCAACATTCCATCAGCCATGTTCTCTCCAGTCACCTTACACTGAAACGTGCATGTGAAGAAACTGCATTTCCACTCATAACATATGCTGTTACACCTGTGAGTGTGGTATATTAAAAGATTGGGAAGTTGTACAATAGTGAAAAACGATACCAGTGTTTAAAATTTTTGTAAAAAAAGCACTTTTAATGAGAAAGAAATAAAAAAAATACATTCTTGATAATAAGTATGTATTTAGTAAGAAATGGTAAAGGCATTTCTTATCACAAAATCATTTACCTACACCTCCATTTCAAAACCACATCAGTGTAACCATTTAGCTCAGTTTCCAGTCCTAAAATACACACAGTAGAAAAGTCAGATTCACTTTACATACATGAAACCTATAACTGTATTCTGACTTAAAGATTAGATAATTTTTATTGAATTAATATGAAGATGAATGTGAACAGAGATTATTCCCTCCCCCCCAAAAAAAACAACACAAAAAACAAACAACAACAAAAACAGAAACAAAAACCACAAGTATTTCCTCAACTATTCTAAGTCTCTAACTATTCTAGGTTGATTAAGCTCTCCATTATCACTAATATCCGAACAATTTCCATCTTTACCTGAGAGAGAAATCCAATTGTGGTTGTTGTTCAACGTCATCTGCCCTGTAAGAAGGATTTCATGGGAGCATATGATGTAGAAAGTAAGCACTTATTTCAGGGAAATTATCTGCTTTTCAAATTACAATTTATTAACTTTATCTTGCTGAAGTTTATTCAAAGTCCACTTCTATTGATTTGTAACGAAAATCAGGTCTATGTAGTCCATTCAAAAGCTACAAATCTTTAACAAGACTTCATAGCCACAGTCTCCACTAGAGGGCACCCTTATCTAAGTCATTTTAGCGCCGGTAAAGCAAGCATAAAGCACACTTTTACTCCGTAGAGTCTGTTGAGATTTTCTCAGAATGCAAATGATCACCAAAATTAAAAACCTGGTTAAGTTTTGTGTAGTAAAATATGTTTATTTAACAAGGACGGATTTGTTAGAAAGAAATGCAGTTTAGCTAACATATATTGAAGCGTAAGAAACATTTTCTCCTTTATTTTTTTTATTCAAATACATCCTACATCCTGGCTTATCGTAGTAAAGTTAGGTTTTCTAATTTTGCTGTTAGGGAGCTAGCGATTGTTAGCTATAACACGTCTAGTTCAATTACTACTGTTGCTCAGAGATAACATTTGCATGGAAATAAGACTATAAACAGCAGATAAAATTGTTTAATTCCTGAATTGTCAATTTAAATTACCATAAAATGTCTAGCCATTTGCTAAGGTGCCTAGAAGGAAGGAAACCCATTTTAAATGTCAGAAACGTACTTAAAATACTTTAGTATCTGTTACCAAAAAATATTCTTCTACCACAAAATTTTCACTCAACTGCTCCTCACATTCCGACATTCTGAGCTTTCCCTGTTTATGTGGGATTTGCACTGATTTTTTTTTTTTTTTTTTTTTTAATTTTTAAAGGGGAGTGGATACAGATGAATGGACCAACAGACTACTTGTTTGAAAAGCATGAGAAGCATTAAGATACTGGTTTTGACTGCCTCTTAGCCCAGATGGATGCTGTTGGTCTTTCTTAATTTAAGCTGTGAGTGTCTTTCTGGAAAACCATGGTTTGGAGTAGGAAACCAAAATTTAAGGGGAGCAATATTTGTCTCTGAAGATCTGCACATGTTGGTCTTTTTAAAGGCTTTCCATATTTGTGAACAACCATCAAAATTTTGTAGCTGTAACTGCAGACTGTAGGTCCCATTTTCCATGCAATAAAGGGTCTTATTTCAAGCACCTATGCTAGAAAATTTCTTCTTGAGGACTTTTTTCAGTGATGTTAAATACAATGGTACATGCAAGATCTGCCAAGCAGGCAGAATGCAAATCTACCAACAGATTTACCAAATATGACTTGGAGTGGAGGAAGATTACCCAGTCTCTGATGAAAACAGTACAATAATTTCTTATCAGTGGCTCAGATAAACAGAGCGTAGCCATCAGTTTTGTCACAGTGGCCTCAGAAGATAAGATTAAGAAGTTTTTTGTTTTTGTTTTTTTTTAATACGTGATATGATTTAGCATCATATATAGATCAGGAAGCTTCCTCTTTTTCCTTTTTCCCCCCAGCAGTTCAGCCTGAGTAACATCAACTCTCCACTTAAACAAATTGAATCATCTGATGATGGACACAAATATACTGAGTTAAATTGCCTACCAGCTGTCTAAACAGTGAAGGCCCACAAGTGACTCCTTGAGCCTTTCCTGTATGTAGTACTGCATCTTGAACCAAACTAACTAGGAAATAAATTGTTTCATAGAATGGTTGTTTCTTTCATAGGATTCTCCTGAGATGTACATACTGAGCCAGAACTACTACATGGGTACCTCTATAAACATGGTTTGTAGAGAAATTATTAAAAAGTAGACGGATCTACTTGAAAAGTAAAAAATAAAAAGACACACAATAGTAACAGTATTAACAAGCCCACTAGATTCTACCCTGCTCATGTGATATTCTTCTAAAACAGTAATATTGAAGGAGCTTTTACAGTTTTTTTATGACATTTGCAGAGAAAAGGACATCAATAACTTTTTGGAGAAAAAAGCTTGACTTTCTGAAAGAGAACATATCCAGAGGTTTTCTGTGGTCATAGAAAGGTCAAGTGATTGGATGATGATTTGTTAGAACTTTGTTTTATAATCACTCACTGTTTACATTTCAATATACCTTTTCTATACATGCATAAATGAATCAAAAGATTCTTAAAGCATAAAGAACTGAATTATGAAAAATTTCAGCACAAATTTCTCAGCATTTTTAATATATTGAACTTCATCCTCAAAATTCTAGATGTCATTTCTGAACTTTCTTTTTCCTTGTATGTTTTTAAAGCCACCTTCTGACTAACTGCATTACCCAGTGATTAGGTTGAAATACCTTATGGAGGAAAGGCTGCTAAAGAAGCCATTACCCACCTTTCTTCCACAGTAATTCTTCCATTATGCCTTGCATAGCAGGGATGCTTCTGTCACATCTCTTGATGTGTAATGAAATGCCCTGGGAATCTTGTGAGAGAAGAAAGATTACATGAAGACCAGGCTTTTTTTAAGATCAGGACTATGCCCAGAGAGTGTAGGAAATAGCCTCTCTATTAAATTTTTGCAATGTGAATTACAAAGTTACAATTTGGTAAATTACAATTAACAGCACATATTCTTGAAAGGAACTCACAGAAAGATGCTTGTTTTACTGCCTTCATACTCTTCTCAGGCTCCAACAATATAGAATTTGTTCCTCTACTTTCCAATTTAAATGATGACCCTCCATTAATCACAGAGTTTTACGAATATTCTTGCATATGTGCAAGCTGCACAGTGCTGTTTCTCTGTGAGATTTTTAAAATAATAACAGCATTTTATAAAAAGATATATATGTATAGAAGATTATATATATGTGTATATATATATATATATAAATGTATATATAAAATAGATATATTATCTTGATTTGTTTCCCTGTCATGAAATGTCTCACTAAATGGGGGGGAAAAAAAAAAAAAAAGGCACAGCTTGCCAAATTGCTCTGAATCCTTAGAGTTGGAATGAACCTCTGAAGGCCATCTAGTCCAACTCCCCTGCAGTGAACAGGGGCACCACAGCTATATCAGGCTGCCCAGGGCCTTATCCAGCCTCACCTTGTAAGTTACCAGGGATGGGGCATCAACCACATCAACCTGTTCCACTGTCTCACCATCCTCATGTTGACTGAGCACTTGGTTTTGTACTATAGCTTCAAATCTACAAAATCACACCCAAGGAAAGCTGAAATATTAAGATCTGCAAAGGAAATGAATATATATGTACCACTTACAGTGCCCATTTAATCAAATTATGAGAAACAAAATTTTGTACAATTTCTTTCTCCTCTTAGTCTTCATTGCAATAATGACATGTACCAGGCTTTAACATACAGAACCGGTAGGAAATGGATCAGTTCCAGTTCCATAATTTTCAATCTGAGAAGATTTTATGGAGAGAAAAAACAACAAAACAAAAAGTAAAACACAGAAAAAGAGGTATGAAAAAGCCCTTCATAGGCCTCGGCATGAGTTAGCATTTTGAGATCTCGTGTAGTATTCTGGAACACTGCTATCACCATAGAATTGTGAGAATGACAGAAAGCAGAGATAACATTAGGTTGCTTCTTCTTGTACTCTATAAAGAAAATCCAACATGACATTATGTAGAGAGGAAAAGAAAAAAAGAACAGTTAAGAATCAGGAGCATATGATTTTCAAGTAGATACGATAAAACCTGTCTGTTCAATGATTTTATGGCTGTTTTGCCATTCTGAGTCTGTTTACATCAGTCAAAACTTTCAGCCCTGCAATCTGCTTTCCCATAATGAGCCAAAGCAGATCAAGAGAAACCACTCTGGGATGGAGTAAACAGTGCATCAAAAATCTAACAGCTTTTTAGAAGCACAGAAAACAGCTGCAATTTGATATGTAGATGTAATGGTGAGCTACTGACTCAGCGCTGCAGAGCCGACAGATGGCAGCAGACAGCCGTACATTTGTGAAGTAGGATTTCAACACCGACCTTCTGAAACAAATCCCGTGAGTTAACAGAAATCCCATACAAGTTTGTCAAGGCGTCTCAACATGGTCACACGACCAGCTTTTTTTTTTTTTTTTTTTTTTTTTTTTTAAAGCAGTGTATAAGTCTGCATGGAGATTTAAGAACACTGAAAAACGTAGGCTAGCATATGGTTTAAATGTGATCACATACATTTTCTAGGGTTATTTTACTTTAGAACCACAGATTTCCAATAGCTTTGTTGCATACCTAAAACAGGAATTCTACCCATGTCAGCAACCTTCCAAAGGGTTCCAAAGTGCTTGTAGTAATGTTGCTAAAAACCATCAGTCTTCAGTGGAAAGTCAGCAAGATCTTCCTGCAGAAACTGTTGGTGAGTCTCATACAAGCAGAAAAAATACTTTACAGCAATCAATAAGTAAAAATAAAAATAAATAAAATTATATATATATATATTTTCAAGCAGCAGAACCCATATTGTTTAGAAGTTACTTGGGTGCACACAAATAATAAGCAAATGGCAAAAAGTAGGTCACTGTCCTCATCTACCAAGGAAACGCATCACCACTTACTTGAAGATTTCTCGTTTCATGACTCCCTATTGGAAAAGTTCACGCTGGTACAGCCAGACTGGAAAAGTACCTGCAGTGAGGTCCGCCCTGCAGAAGCTGTAAGATTTGAGGGGACTGCAGATTTAAAACTCTACAGATTCAAGTGAAAATAGTAATCCTGTGTCATCAATAGACTGTTACCAGATTGAGAAAGCAGCAAGAACACTACTTAAGCTTTACAGACCCAAGGATATTACTTCCATCTAGTATAGGAAAGGATTCCTGAGAGAAGAATTCTCAAACTTGCATCTCCCTAGTCCTGGTCCAAACTTTTTTTTTTTTTTTTTTTTTTTTTTTTTTTGGACAGAAAACAGCGCTTTCCAAACAAGAAAACAAGCTGAGAAAATATTACTGTGATCACCAGAAGATGAAAACAAACATTTCTGAAAGATATCAAGAAGAAAGTTTCCATAAAGAAGGGTATTTTCAGTCATTCACTATACATAAGGGATAGGCAATGAAAACATGAGTGAAAGCATGTCACTAGTACTCTTGTATCCAGAATCATGTCTTAAAGGCACTAAGAAGTACTGTGTGATAATTACCTGCATAATAACATTCTAGAAGTTTTGGGCAACTAGCGGTTTTGCAAAAAGAAGAGGTATTATTAGTGCCCGCAGTGAGGGAAAGACCAGAGAGTTGTCAGACAGAAGAGCATGCAGATGGGCTATAGCTGTTTCATTACCTATCCCTTATGTATGGTAACATTTTAATTAAAAGTTTGTTCCTCATTCAAAGGCTAAATAAGGTAGCAAACATTAAGAAATCGTTATTCATTATTTCCAGTATTAAAATATTTTACTGGAAACGTCTTTCTGACATTGTGTCTGGAAAAAGTTGTTCCTTTTTACTAATAGCATGGTTTCAAGGGGATAAAGCAGACAAGGTAGAGATGTAGAGAAGCTGATTATATCTTCAGGATTGCAGAGAAGATGCCATGGGCACACACAGTGGTGAAATAATATGATAGAACAGAAAGAAATCTAAAGCTGCTAGACCATTAGTTGAATTAGTCATTAAAATTATTCAGAGTCTGTCCTATTTCTATCAGCATATCAGTTTAAATGAGGGATAGAAAGCCAAGTTTTTTTTAATGACAAAGCCTGAACACTCACAAACGTCTTTTCTTCAGTCCAGTTGCACCACACAGCAGATGTAGTTCTAGGCCTTGAGAAAGAATCAGTTTTCCTGTGCAGTACAGGGAATACAGTACAGGGAATACAGAATTGGTCAAAGCGCAAAGCGACACTGTGGATACAGCTGGAATTCTTTAGCATATATTTGATTAGATTGCATAGCATAAGAAGACAATTCCAATGTCACTCCTCTGCTGACAGCTAAATTACTTTTTTGGGTTAAATTTGTACTCCTTATTTATATAGTAAGATTTAGAACTCCGCTTATAATCTTCCTGTAAATTAATCTCCATTTATCTCCACATTTTAAATATAAAATATATATCAGGTAAGATACGCAATTAAAAGTACAATCCAAAAATGAACTATCAAGTAAGCAGAAAGAACATTTCACAAGAGACTAACTTGAAATATATTAGTGAAAAATGACAAAAGTGCATTTTTTCATTCTGTAGCTGCCATGCTATAATTCCTGCATGAATGTATCAAAACAGCTTCTAGATATTTTGTTGTGGGAACTATCCTAATTCACTTATGAATGCAATATCATGGCAACATTTTTTATTAAGTTCTTATATTCAGCCACACAGATGCGTAAATAATAAAGTACATTTTAAAGCAATTTTGCTGATGCTTCAGAGAAGGATAACATCACCTAAGAACTGTACCAACCCCCTGAAGACATCTCTGTGTGTAAGCTAGCAGACTTTGAAACCTCAGAGGTCTTCCACTGAGTTTGATTGATGAGCACAGCTGTGGTGGCAGTCCCACAGTGGCAGGATACACAAACTGTCTGCTGCATGACAAAGGGAGAGCTGGTTTGGATGGAAACAAACACATCCTGGAGGGTGCACAGAAATTCAAATGATCCTCTTTGACCGATTTTGTCCATATGGCCATTCACAAAAATGTGCATTTTTTATTTAAAGAAATAACACTTTTGGAAAGAACATATATATTTACTTATATTAAAAAAAACTTTCATCCTACTGGTTATTCTGGGTATTTAAGTATATCTTTCTTATTATTTCTATTAGATGGCATTTCAGTATCTTTCTGGATACACTGAATGCTGCTGCCAACTTCTCAAATTATCTTAAGTGTTGGCTTCTTTCTCTATGGACTCCTAGACAGAGCACTTTGCTCTTGAAAAGAGTAGAATTAGTCTTTCATCTACAGTTATGACGGAGGAAGTGTAGCATAGCATAGTATCTTTGTAATCTTTCTGTTTGTAGCAGAAATGCTAGTATGTAAAATACATGACAATAACTAAATTTAAAAAGAAAACAAGAAAATAATTGGGATAGGTGCAGCGTGTTACTATACAAAGGAAGTAGAGTACAATGAAGACTGTATTACACCCTTCACTACGGAGAATTATACATAATACCCTTTTCAAATGGTAGAATCACTCAGCAGGTTTCATTCTTCCAGCTGTGTCAGCATTTTCAGTGCTTCAGCCTAAAAGCTACATTTACAATGTGTTTAAGAGCATGAGTGATGAAAACTGTAGACAAATCTGGAGACAGTCTAACAGACAAATCTACTTTTCCTCACTGAACAGTCACCAAAGTATTCTGTCATATTTTCCTGCATATCTCCTTGAAGAGTTTCATATAGTTCCACTGGATTACAATTTTCTACCTGCCTTCCCAGAGTAAGCTGACATAGTCTCCTCATGGTTTTAGCACCAGTTCAAAAGTTACCTAACATTTGTATTATATATAAAAATACAATTCATATATTGTGCAAGTCTCGACTATTTTTCTAGATTATCATATATGAACGTAATAAAACTATATGGAAAGCTTTAAATATTTACAACTAAATGGAGAAAAACTTCTTTTTCAATTCCCAGCATACTTCCCCCATCCCAGTTGTATAGGAGAAATACTGATTTCCCCAGGATATTACTTTTCAGTCTGCAAAGTATAATCCCCTGGATTTATTTACTTATTGCTTTACAGCACCATAACATCAGAAATGGAGTAATTACTCTCAGGTACTTCTAAGACATTTTACACAGTATTCTTAAACTGAAGATATCTATTTTGTACCTTAAAAGTTTGCAAAGTAAGATGAAGAATAGATGCAGTGATTTGGAAGTTTTTAATATTCACTTCTGATGTTTTGGCTATCAGCTGGAAATGCTTTCATATTACTAAGGACATTTCATGATTCTTTTACAAAAGTGCACAGTTTTGATTTTAAAGATGCAACATATCTATGAACAGTGGAACAGAAAGGTTATTTTAGATTGCCAACTCATCCATATTAATATCACATCTAGTATTGCATGTGTCTTAACCTTGAAGTAATAGCTGCTGGTCGAAGAACCATATGACATCTGAAGAAAATGTAAAGCCACCAAGGGAATGTTTCTGGGCTCAGGCTTAGGCTGTGCCTTGTAACTATATTCCTCTCAAAAAAGAAAAACACCAGTACTTCTTGCTGCAATCAGCATATATTTTCTATCTTGAATATAATACCCCATTTGAATTTCATTTTTGTGTGAGTACTATCACCAGGACCTCCCCTGGGTACAGAGAAAACAATAACTTTTTGTATCAAAATTTAATGTATGGCATTGTACTAGTGTGTAACTCTATATTGTTCTGATTAATGACCTACCAATGCATTTTCATAAGAATTGGAATGTCGGTGCATCAGGTGAAATATTGGCCTCACTTTAGTAAGAATTCCCACTGACTAAAGTTGGTTCTGAATTTTACCCACTGTCCCTTGAAATTCATATTTTTCTTAATTATTCATTGTTTTAAGTTTTCAGGAAATGAAAGGAAAAAAACAACTCCCTATTTTTATCTATTCATATTGTTATAGATGAATCCTAAACAGCTTTTCTTTCTTGAACATATGCTTCTGCTACTTGTAAAGACACCTGGATTTCAAATACCTCAGTCAAAAACATAAGAAGGAAACACACTGAGGTCTTTGTAATTTCTTGTAATACTTCAGATACAAATACATCTATCTACAAGTCTTATTAATTACATATTTATGCATAAACATGCGTTTTGAATAGTTGATGTACCATGACCTGATGACTAGAAGATTATTTTCTGAGAATGTTAATTCTTTGAACACTCTATTAGAGATCACAGATAACATAATCTTCAGTTCTTACATAAATAACAGTTCAGTCACTTTCTGACTTCTGGTAAGTATGGAAATCTAACATTAGGTAAAGCTACTACTAAGTAATATTAAAATGCATAAGACATATAAATGGGACAGAAAGTGTTTTTCATTTCTTTCCCTTGGCCCATAGTGGAGTATTTCAGAGGTCAGCACTGCAGTCAGAAGCAAGTCTGCATGGACAAAGCTGCTACCTCTGACAGTGCTGTTCCCTGTCAACATGGTCGTATTGGTCAATCTGTGACAATGTGGCCACCAAAAAAATAATTAAATACAAAAATAACCTCCACTCGGATTGAACATTACTACATAATATTATACATCCACAAATGGTTTTTGTCTTCTGTTGTTTCTGCAATATTGAATCCTTATGCCCATATTCTCTTCCAGTGAATGTACTGGGTTTTATAGAAATCACTTGGTATAGCAGTGTCCTGAAATGAATCACCACTGCGATAACTAAATTGCCTAATTATAACAAATGCAACTAAAGATGAAACAGCAGATAAAGAAAAACAGAACAGGAACAAGAACAATAACTACCAAAACAAGCAAAGAAACAACAACAAAGAAAGCCCCACCACACACAAATCTGTCAGGCACCAGGGGACTGAGTTCATACTTAATTTTTTTCAGAGTTTTAAGAGTTTTGTGGTTTCCTTTTCTGTATGTGAAATGTGCATTTGCATATGAACATTTCAGTGGGGTTTCGTGACACTCATATCACTAAAACATTTCAGTATCTTGTCTGGAAGTGGTACAGAATTGTCATAGGATGGTACTAATACAGCTATGTAAAATGTCAGTAATGTCCGAACTGTAGAGTTTAACCATCAGTGGAAAAATTAAACACATGCAATTAGCTAAAACTTTGATCCCACAGGAAACAGACTGACTAACCCTAAATTTATTGTACTGTAGAACAAGTGCTCAATAGGATCAGAGCAACCGTAAATTCCCATTGTTCAACTACGCTGCACCTCAGCAGCATTGCTTAACATGTTAATGATATAAACATGTAATGATATTAACATGTAATGATATAAAGGTTAGTCCTGTTTTTAAAACAAAGATACCAGAGGTGGGGAGAAGATTTTTTTACCTCAACAGCAGAATTATAGGGGGATTCAAATGTCTGTTTTTCCAATAAAATGCTGGATTTTTCAAGAGAACCATATAAAAAGCGAATCTATAATACATATACACACATAGAGATCCCCCAGAATAAGAAAACATAAACAGTAATTTTAACTATAACTGACAGAGTAAATAAGCAGCAGAAATTGTAAAAAGCCATACTAGAACCCTGACAGCAGTCTTACATGGAGGTTTGCAGAATCCTATTTTATGCTTTTAGTTGCAAGAAGTATGAACATAGAGATAAAAAGCTAGCATTTCATCTTCCCTCAAACATGACCAGGGCTAATTGATTTTCAGCCATCAATAAAACAAAAGCATGATTGAATTGTGACGTTCTTCTTGTGGGAGTGAATAATAAAACAGGAAACCTTCATCTTTGACCTTGGTCCAAGAGAAACTCCGCCCACATTTTATGTTAAATTAATATTAGATGACACCTCACTTAAAAATTGGTTATAAACACTAACATTTAGTAACAATTTTATTTTAGTTTGATTTGATGTGCTTCAGCTTATTATCATATTCATTAAGCACATTTACTGTAACAGGAATGTAACACTAATCTATTTGTTTGGATTAAGTTTCCACAGTCATACAAAGTGGGAAGAAGTTAGGTGCACTGTTTCTTTTACAGGTATCTAACTTGAGGAAATCAACTTCTGAATCAAAAGAGTTAACCTGAGATTATCTTCCATGCTGTTAACATAAGTAAAAATGACTGGAGTTTCAACAAAGTTCCAGGCTGCTGGTACTTACCATTACTTATCATAATTCACAAATTGATTTTCTAGCCTTACATATCTTTAAACACCAGTTGGGCTTTTAAAATACCATCATTTTTTACAAGCTGATGAGTAAGACTGAGATTTAGAGCCTTCCAGCAAACAGTCTTGCCATGAGCCAATTCTCAAAAGAACACATTTACAGTATTAACTTCTCAATGTTGTTTTTCTGCTGCATGTTTGAGAAACATCTTGGGATACCCAGGAGCGTTTTTTTCCCCAAGATGTTTCTGTATTCACATAAAGACATGAGTACAAGGGGACTATGTATCTGCATCACAAATCACATCATAACACCATACTGCAATTTTATTTAGTCAGAATATGAGTAAACCTAATAACAGGATAGCTTTCCCTTATCTGATATTGTGCTTCAGTTTGTCTTGATCGTGAAAATTCAAAATACAGACTGAAAGTTAAAATAAATAGTGAAGGCAACCCCAGACCCATTTACAGAATTAAGCACGAATCCTGGGCTATTTAAGATTCTATAAGGCATGTGTAAGCCTGAGGTATTGCACACTTGCATGAAGGAGCACCTTAAGGAGAACCTCATGGACCTGCATATCTTACCACCTTAAAAGCTTAATTCAAAAGCCTGCTATAAAAACAATACCTTTCCAACCTGAACTAACCACAACCTTACTGGAAGTTTACTCTAAAGGACACTCAAAACAAAGCACTTTATCATTTCGATTATCTTCAACACTTTTCTGTGTTGGAACAAGCAAAATTAGCACAGAAAAATAAACACAGGATGTTCAGATAACAAGAGTTCTGTAAAATGTACAAAAAAAAAACCAACAACCCTCAAGATCATCAAAATCTTTTTCATGCATTTGCTCAAATGAGAATTATTTCTAAGCTTGCAAAAAAAGGACTTCAAATTTTATGAAAATTACTTGCTCTTTTCAGAGAACAGACGTCTTCTATAAGTTACCACCACAGGGCTCTTACTAATTTTATTACAAAACAACAGTTATATACAGTTTTTACTGGAATGTGCACTTACAATCTATTGACCACCACAAGCTGTCCTCTTTCTGTAGCTTTTTCCTACTGAAATACAGGAATAGCATTCTTCTTCCAGAGGGTTTAAATCACAACTCCAATATCTGAATGAAGGAGATTATTTCATTTAAATAGATAATGCACCTGTTTGAAAGTGATCTGGGGAAAAAGAAAAAAGAAAAAAAAAAAAAAAAAAGATTTAGAAGTAAAATGACTAATCTAGAGGCTTCCACGTGTCATTATACAAGTCAGAACCATCCCACGTGTCAAGACGAGCCTCTACCTAGACTTAGAAGGGTCTGAACAGCAGCCATATAACTTATTAGTGGATGGAGAGAGGTATACAAAACCAGAAGCTGATTTACTGTGATTGTCTAGATACAAATAAACTACGGAGCTAGTTTCTGAAAAATGAAGAACATATTACGTAAAGTCAAATATGAAGCCCTGCTACCTTCCCCACACCCTAAGCAATATGATGGAAACGTTGTCCTGGAGATCTTAGGCTGGTATCATTAATTCTGCAGGAAAAAACATGTCTTTATTCTTGCTTCCCACATTCAGATTGACTCATGAATAAAAAATAGAATGTGGACTATCATCTGACCCTAGCAACAGAATTTTTGCTTAATTTTCTTAGAAAGAAAATGCTTCTCCTGTGAACATTATATAGTTAATTTCATATACTTATAATTTTTGATAAGATTGAAAATATTGAAACAACTATCAGGGACGTTCTAATTAAACCTGAAAACATGAACAATCCAAGCTCCTTCAGCCACTCCTCATAAGGCCTATGCTCCAGACCCCTCAGCCAGCTTTGTTGCCCTTCACTGGACATGCTCCAGGGCGCAATGTCTTTCTTGCAGTGCGGATATGCTGGACTTTATTCTAGATCCACACAATAACCTCCGAGAGGCCACAGAAACACCTATACTTAACATCAGACAGGCAACATGCACGTGTGTATGCATGCAAGTTTTTATAGTTTGCTTCTGTCAGTATAACCCTTCTTTGTCAAGATGATTCCCAATTTCAGATCAATATTCCCAGCAATAAGCTGGGATAAAAGCTGTTTCCTGGACTGTACATGCCAGGCGGGTCTAATTGTCACCAGGCCCATGGCCACATCTAATTCCAATTAAGTGGTACAAATTGCTGGAGCCATGATAATCCTTAACAGAAAGGGATTCCCTACTCAGAGCACATAAAGCACTGAGATGACATAATACTGTGATCAGGGAAGCATAGTTACCAGCCATGTTGTGGTCACATGTACGATCCCAAATTCTGCATGAAACATTCAAAACACACATACTGCCTGGGTACAAAATAAATGATTTAAATACGTACAGAAAACAGACTAACCTGCTTGTTTTGCTTTTTAGGACAGCAAGCTTACATAGTGCTATGAAATATTTATCCACAATGTTTTCCTTTTTCTGATCTATTTTTTTCCGGATTGATTACCTCTGAAAGCTTTCCTGATGAGAGCTTTTGTATGCTGACAAAACAGAGGCAAGAAAAAGCATCTTAATTAGCCACAATGCAGATCAGCTTCTAGTCGATGTTGCCAGATCAGGAAGAACAGGGAACATGTGGTCAGAAGTCTGCATTTACAGTAAATTTGGTTTTTATGGTATAGAGTAATCCATTCCCACATTTTCCGCAGGAAGCAGAAAAGCCACCAGATAGCACTTAGGGTTGAGTTTTTAAATTAGCTGGCTCCATTATTTGAGAATTAGTAACAGAAAGAGCAGTTAGATTTCAATGTCACACAAGCACTAGTTGTCACAGCAATTAATGTGCTGCTTCATAACACGTGGGCTCCAAAGAAGAAGCATGCAGGTCAGTTAGTGCTAGTGAAAAATTCTAAGTTTTGCCTGGGTTCTGAATGCCTTTAGCAAGCTGACTGTATTCAGCTGCAACTGTGTCAGTATTCAAATGTCCACAAGAAAATATACTTTTAACAAAAACCCACAGAATACATTATAAAGACTATTCACAAGGCAAGTAGGCTTCACAGACTGGTTCTGCATAGTACCAAACATCCTCTATGGGAGTAGAACATTTGTCCTTGCTGTGTATGAGGATCTAGCTCTACTATTAAGATCAACCTAGCTCTGGTTATATTCTGCACAAAGATGCAATCAGATGTATCTTTTTCAGTCACAACTACTAAGCTAGTATTTAAATTAGGGATAACCAGGTGCTTTAACTCTGAACAACTGCCTTACTTTCCAGTGGAACCCACTCAGTATTTAGTAACTGTTCTGCCACTATGCATTACCTGTCAATGAAATAAATGAGACCTCTTTATTTCCACGCAACATTATATTATTTGCTAAAACTAAGCCCGAAGTATGAATGAATGCTCATCATCACTCAGAAGTCTGTTAACAACTCAGAATATTTTTTATCCTTTTTTTTTTTTTTTTTTTTTTTTTGGCACAATGTAGTAAAAAGGATTTCTACTAATGATTGTTTAAGAATAGTTTCAAGGTTTTATAATTTCTTTGATTTATGGAAAATCGTAAGTACTATTAAATATGACTGCTGAATCATTTACATCCACACAGACTCTAAATAATGAGCTTCTTCAGACAGCAATATTATTGAAGAGGAAAAAGAAAACACAAACAAAACCCATCAAAACAAGCAAACAAACTCACTAAAAAAAAAACAAAAAACTGACAGATTTGCATGTATATTAAAGCTACTGTAATCCACTTGGGAGAATCTGGACAGAAGACAGCATGACTTCTGACATGAAACAATAATCCTCAGAAACTACAGCTTTCATATTGTTCAAGAACAAGTTGGCATTGACACATAGGGGACACTCGGACGATTTCTTTAGGCCTGATCAGTCTCTACAATGATTCTGTACGGGCAACAAACAATTTAATTTAGCTGAGATACAGTGACTCCAATTTATGCTGAAGCATGGAAAAAGACACAGTCCTGTCCAAGAAAGGTGAAAGAAGGATGATAGCATCGTTATTATGTACATTTTGTAATCCTCTTCTGCTCTGATTATAACTGAGAACTGGCAATAACTTAAATTTTTGTTCCTTGAATATACTATATCCTTACATAAAACCCAGGAATTTTAATTACATATGTAATAATGTCTATTAAGTTAATTATCAAATGTAGCTCTGGATGAAATGAAATACCAGAAGTGCACTGATGCATGGTAGACAAATGTGCTTTATTTATGTTGTATGTATTTAACGTGGATATATGTAGAATATGTGCAGCATTTTCTTCGTTCACAAGAAAATGCACTGCAAGGGACTTGCTATCACTTCTGCAGCTGGTGTTGCAGATCCCTGATGGAGCGGTACTTAGACGTGCTGACTGCTGATTGAGGAGCAGGGGTTTTGTGTGTTTTTGTTGTTGTTAGGAATTAAAAATGCTTTCTTGTGTACCACCATCTTGCACCACTTTCTTGAGAAGAAAACAATATGAGGATGCTTGGGGACTCAAAGCACTTTGCTCAGAAGCTATTTCCTATCATCCAGTGAAAATTAGTATAACTTATCCAGCTGTTTGCAGATAAATAGAAACACACGATGTCTGACAGCTACTCCTTTTTTTTAGGTAGAAAATACTAACTCAAATATGTTCTTGCCAGCATCAGTCACCTTACATCTGTATAAGCAAGCACAATGGTTCTTGCAGATGACTGCTTCTTTGCTCAAGAGTAAGTGTTCCTTATTAGATACATGCAATTCTTCAATTAAAGAATAAAATCATTTACTTTTACTACACTCATTATTTGCAGAAATAATCTTAAATCTTAAAAATGTTAATTGCGTTAATAGCATAGATTGAAAACTTTGTAATTCATACCAGAATTAGTACAATTCCAATAAATTTCTAGTTTCTCTCTTTTTGATTATCACCTTTGTCATTATTAATTTGAAATATATACACATTTCAATTAAATCTGTGCTCACTGCTTGATAACTCTGTTTGACAGCTGGTATCACAGAAAGCATATCAAAATATGATTCTTATTACAAGATAAAACACATGGATTTGCTATTTTATTCCTACCTGTGTCCTTAGGATAAATGCAAAATAGGGAATTTAAGAGATAGGGTGCACAGGGTAGGGATGAGGTTGAGAATGATACCAGACTTGTCAAAGCATCAGTGGAAGGGTCACAAAAGTCATCCAAGCTCTTCTACCAAAGTGCCTAATTCAAATTCTAGTGCTGTGCCAAGTCAGAGTCTATTATTCCATTCATGTTTCTGTGAACATTACAGGCCCTTTTACATGATAATTTGGTTTGAAAGCCTCCCACCAAGGTGAAAAGAGGAAATGCACGTGTGTCCTGGTGCTATTGCAGTCAGTGGCTGAAGAAAGCACTTCAGCAAAACACTTACGTGCATTTAACGTTTCCTAATGCTGTTCTGTTTTTAGGAACTTTTAGTAATTAAACCCTAATACTGGGAATAGTTGGACTATTTTAAGCTACATGCCCTGCTACTGATGGGTAAACAAATACAAAATTTAAGTCTGCTTGCTATTGTCACCAATATCTATCAGTTCTATTTGCGTATTTGTACTGCTAAAGCAGAAAAGATACAAGCTTGAAGTCCAAAAGGTAAAAAGGAGCCCACAGGAAATATAATGTCAGATTTCTGTCCATGATTCTCACAATGTAGCAAATTACAACCTGAATAACTTACCTTGTTACAGACAGTTGAAAATATCCTACTTAAAATTCCACATCCTTGCAACTCATTTGCTTTTGAAACCAGTAATTTGAATGCCAGCAGTCCCTAACAATTTATCATCTGAAATTAAAAAGATCTAATGCTTTAGAATATTTCTTTAAAAGTGAAAACTGAACGTACAGCACAGACCTTTAGAAAGCATTCCTTCTATTCACATCTTCAAGGCCACTCGTTATTTCCATGTTTTTTAAATTGTTCACTGCATTTCACAGAGGTGTGGGGAAAATGTAGCTGCTGTGTTCTGGAATAGCAGCCTTCAAGATTAAGGGGGAAGGGGGAGAAGAAAAAAAAAAAAAAAAAAAAAAGCCAAGGAATGACTCAGTGATAAACATCTGGTTTTATACCTGAGATGCAAACTCTGAATTCATCCCCAAACATCCAAAATATTGGTCTGTGCAAGCTCTGATTTATATACAATCTGAAAAACAAACAGACAAAAAAAAAACAACAACAAAAAAAAACCCACAACAAAAACCAACAAACAAGCCCCCCCCCCCCCCCCCCATCTTTGTGAATGTGAGCAGAATTAGAAACTTAGAGAACGTCTGTTGATCAAAATGCAAAATACATCAGAAGTGAGAACTCACAGATTTGCCAGGAAAAAAAAAACACAAAAACAAACAAAAAACATAGAAGCTGCCTTTGCAAATGCAGATTTGGATGGGTGGAGAAAGTTTCTCTCTGGAACTGGAAGATAAACAGATCCCTTACACAGAGTTGCAGTTACTGCTCTCCCCTGTCCTATAAAACAGAAGGTAACAAAACAACAAAAAAGTGAATAGCCGTCACAAAACTACCTGTCTTAAAACCTGGGATTTAAGGATCTACAGAAACAGCATAAATTTGGCATGCAAAAACTTTATGGGAAGCAGTACATCTTATTTCATTTAACAACTCTATTTTTTGTACATATTTGCACATTAATTATAACGTTAGGCAGTTCTGTGTTTCATCCTTCTTGAAAGCTGTACTTTGAAGAAACTGTTGTTTTTAGGATGCTGCATAGCTCTGCTTGTAAGTATGCATTAGGATAAAATATCAGATGTAAAGCTCACAGTGACATTTTCCAATCAGAAGTTTATTTTAAGTGGAATGCACTGTATTTCAACAAAGCATCTCAGAGACTTTCAAGTGTATCTTGAAGGCTCTCAAGAAAAAAGGAACAAGTTGTATTTTGTACGGACTGAAGTTCCCTTGCTGATGCAAACAGTGCCATAGTATTTACATTTCAAAAATATCTGCCCATGTATATTATCATAACAAGAATAACTGCTGAGAATCTATTTTTACCATATTGCTCAACTGTTAAAGGTACTTATAAATGAATTCTATAAATGACCACCTAATCCAGGCAAAGTAATGTTATGTATGTATTCCTTAGTCATTTGCTCAGGGAAAGCATGAATTCCTTTCCACGCTACATGCATATCATTTGATTTAGCCTTAGATTTCATCACCATTTTTGAACAAAGTTTTTGTATGTAGAAGGCACACAATATTAACTAACATGTCTTCCTGTCAGGGAAGACCTTTACAGTCATTTTCTGACATTCCATCATGAACTGGAAAATGGGTGTGACAACACAATATCTATTTAATAGAAATCCCCAACTCCAGATACACTTCACTGCATGAGGCACAATGGCGGTGTCTTATGTTGTAATTTTCTCCATTTAAAAAAAAAAAAAAAAAAAAAAAAGGCAGGGAAGAACTATATGCTGAGCACAGAAATAAAACAATTCCATGAACACAGCAGTGAAATAGTTACGTTCAACTTACAGAAATTATAGTCTGTAGATAAGCTAAATTTTCTGACTGTCTCAGCTTTAGCAGCCTTGAAATCTCATTAATAAGAAACTTAATTATCATCATATTTAGTAAGGAGGAAAAGGAAACATGCCTAACAAATAAGAATCCATACAACTGAAAAAGAAGATACATATAGGGCTGGAGACAAGCCACTTTTGTGTCAATAACATTATGAAAAGAGCAGTTGAACAGCTTTTGGACCACAGTGTAACAATACCAGTGTAGATATTATGCTTTGTGTTATATAGGAAAATGGACATCATGGTCTCACATTAAGGTCTTCCAAGTCTATGAATAGTTCAGCAAAGATGCTCAAATGCTCAGCCTTAAAAACAATTTAAAACAAGATTTGCCTACAAAAGCTGATTGAGACTAACTGCTGAAGATACATGCTGTTTAACCAAACATTTAAAAGAAAGGAAAGGAAGAAATAATATCCAAATCTCTCCAAATACCACACTCAAGGTGAAGGTAAACAAGGACCTTGCACTTCAGTCTTTCTGTGGTGTAAATGAGCAGTGTCATCATCCAGCAGTTGCTTAAATGAATCCTCACTCAACTGTGGCTCTAGAAGTCCAGTCTGAAGTCTGAATAATTTCCTATTGGATGCATTGATGAAGATTTGTCATTGCCCATTACAAAAAAAATTCACCTTTTGCTTTGGAGTTCACCCAACACAACCCTAAAGACAATGTTCTAAGACTGACAAAAGCATGCATATATGTCTATATCTATCTATCTCTCTATACACACACACACATTTATACATACATATATGTATACATATATATAAAAACAGAAATAAAAATGCATATTTTTTATATATATATATGCATTTTTAGTTCTATTATTCAGTGCTTAGCATAAATTAAAAAACAACAATAAAACAAAAAAAAACCCAACAACTGCAGATGAAATAGACTGACATTTGTAAGACAAAAATAAAAAGAAATTGATCTCTATGTAGTTTTTCTAAAACAAGTTGGTGAATATTAAGCAATTGACTGTAATGATCAGATTTGTATGTTGCAGTCTTTTACCAGAAAGGGATATAACTGAGAAGGTTGCATTTCCTTTGATTCAAGAAGAATTCACAAGGCATTTAAGTTAAATGAGTTCTGCTGAAAAGATGTGCAGCATAAGAGCACTGAGGAGGTGCAGAAAAGCTCTGCCATGAGAACATGAGATAGCACTGGTTCATTGTCTGCCCCAGAACACTATTTGGTTTGGCCAGAGGAAAACCAGTGGACAGTGCAGAGCAGGATAAACTACAAAGCGAGTTTCTGATGTTTAAATTTCACCGTTATTCATTTCATCACTCAGTTTTAAGAAGCTCACAAAAACAGCATCCAATTAAGACTATGTATGAAAAGCAAATCAAGGGCATTACTGTATCTACAGAAAGGAAACAGTTCTGGCAAACAGAAATAGAAGAAGGAAAAATATTAAATAATTCATTTAACTGAGCACTTTACAAAAACCAGCAGACTGAATTGCACATGGATGCCTGGTTTTATGACTCAAAAGCTGATCCTGAATCTCCAGAAAAGAGAAATTCATGTCATTAACTTTGAATTTAAAGTTATATCAGAAAGATTTGTGTCAAGATCAATAAATAACTATAATTATTGAAGAAAACTATGAATAAAACATTAAATTATAGGCTGTAAACCTGCAGGTACTTTTCACCATTAAATAATTTCTACTTTTAATCTAAACTCTCACTCTGGGGAAAAAAATAAATAAATAAATACTCCAAAGAAAATGATGATTTTCTTTTAGAAAAAGACCCTTGAACACTTTTTTTTCCCCTGTTATGAATAAAATTACAATGAAAGTCAGCTTCTAATACCAGATTATTTAAGTAAAAAAGAGTAGGAATTTGAATGCCTCCCATTCTACAGGAATTGCATGAAGCCCAAAAGACTGAAAGGTTTTTCCAAAAAATTATAAATCGTATATGTTCTAAAATTTACTGCAATTGAGTTTTGTATTTTGTAAACTCTTTTGGCATCATTTTATGTTATTTCATTATTAAATGACAGATGTTTCAATTTTCATGATTTCAGCGCAGGATTTCTGTTATAGGTTATGTGCTGTCAGTTGTATTAATCACAGAACTATTTCTGCTCCATTACATAAACAATGTTTTATTTGCTGTAATAGTTCTGTTTAAACATTTAAACTTATCTCTTTTGTCACAATGCAGTCTTTCTGATTCCTCCTAAGAGGTGATGACATTTTTCTGCCTTTTCTATGTTTTCTTGCTGAAAGTTGACTGCACTGTTATTGGTCCAAGAATACTAACAGCATGACATAAGCACAAAAATAAACTTACTTTGAAAGGCCAATTACACTCTACTTACTTGTAACTTGTGAGGATCATCAGGCTATGCCTGAAATGATTCAAGTTCAGCCCTTGGAGTTAAAAATTGGTGTTAAAAACGTTATGCAGGATGATCACATAACCCCATCTCATTCTATACACAGCATCAATTACATAAATTCCCAACACTCACTGAAAAAACTAATATTGAAGAAAGCCTCAAAAACAAACAAACAAACAAACACATTATTTGTCAGAGAAAGACAACAGGAGAGATCCAAAATACTGATAAATCCTAGAACAGTGTTGAATTAAAGGAAAGGTCTTTCAAGTTTATTTTCCCTCTTTACACAGTATCTGGAAGATGAGGACTAAGGATGACTGAAGAGAAGATAAAAAGTACTTAAGCTTTTTACTTTATTTCTAATGTAAACAAAAACCAACTATTTATTCAACTATTAAAGTACGGTTTGAGTTAATCCTAAAAGAATAGGAAAGAAATATACAGCAGCAGAGAGCAGTGGAAAGGGAAAGGCAATTGCACACAGACGCAAAGCAAGAGCAAATGTTTCATCATTCCTATTTCTGTTTGCATCCTGAATGCCAGAATGGGCAGACACGACAAAGAAAAGCTTTGGTATGTAAGTCCTTGGCTCTCTTATTTCAAGGAAGCTGAATTTGTAGCCAGAACAGTAAAGTTGCTAAGATGAAAGAACTGCACAAGTATCACATCAGACAATTAAAATAAATCTGCTGTTTTGATACACTGAATAAATTACATCCTCCTACATACTACCACAGAAGAATGGTAAGCATCCTATACCTGAAGTCTTTAGTATCAATAGAATACAGTGCAATTATAGAATCATAGAATTACCCAGGTTGGAAAAGACCTTGAAGATCATCAAGTCCAACCACAGCCTAACTATAGTACCCTAACTCTAACAACCCTCTGCTAAATCATATCCCTGAGCACCACATTCAAACAGCTCTTAAACACATCCAGGGACAGTGACTCAACCACCTGGGGTTGCCTATTCCAGTGTTTAGCTACCCTTTCTGTAAAGAAGTGTTTCCTAACATCCAACCTAAACTTACCTTGGCACAACTTGAGGCCATTTCCCCTCCTCCTGTCATTTGTCATCAGTAAGAAGAGACTTGCCCCCCTCTCACTGTAAGCACCCTTCAGATACTGGAAGAGGGCGATAAGGTCTCCCCTCAGCCTCCTCTTCCTCAGACTAAACAGCCCCAGCTCTCTCAGCCTCTCCTCATAGGGTTGATTTTCCAAGCCCTTCACAAGCCTTGTTGCCCTTCTCTGGACCTGCTCCAGTACCTCCAGGTCTTTTTAGTACCGAGGTGAAAATGTTGTCTCTCTTGGCTTATTCATCAGAGAGATGTGTGAAATCTTTACAGTAATCTAATACAGCCCTTCACTTCACAGTCTTAAAATCTAAACTTAAATTTGAATCAGGTCTTTGTCACTGCAAGCCTAGAGGTTGATCTAGCAAGGAACCATTTCCAAGATGACTAAACTCAAGGTTCAGTTAATTGATAATGTCTTCATCAGTCAGATCTTTGGTCCAAAAAATAAACTGGCAAATTCCACAAGAGCCAACCATATGGTTAGCTTGACAATCTTACCAATGAATTTCCAGCACATAAGCTGCTGGTACTCTGGCAATGAAGTAGCGTTGGACCACATCCCTTCTGTCTGGAAGTAAACCCAGGCACAAACAAGATAGCACAAAATGCATTAAATATATAAATATAAAATACAAAAAACTCATAAACTCATTTTGTCTTTGTGCTGCTTTGGCCACATGGAGACCCCCAAACCAACTCCATTTTCATAGCTAAGGATCTCCTGATGACTGCAGAACTGTTGCAGAGACCCTCTGGCAGACCCAAAGCTTGCATGTTTCCTCCAGCTCCCAGGCCCAATATAGGAACCATAAGAGACACTGCTGAGATTTATCTCTTCTCTGTTGGCAGGCAGCTATTTTGAGGCCAGTTGGAAGGTTTTAGAATATTTCCAATACAGCTCTAATCTACAGTGTGCTAGCACAAAACTAAGCTGGGAATGAAACAGGGCTGAAAAGCAGGAAAAAAAAAAAAAAAAAAAAAAGTACTTTTTTTCTTTCTGCTAAGTCTTGCCCTGTTAGCTATATAGTCTCTAATTTTTGCTCAATTAATCCCTTATCCCATTGCAGCTTCCAAGCTTTTCCAAACTCTTTGCTTTCTGATAACACAAGTCTGATATTAGAATTAATACAGGCATTCATTACTGTGAATTTTAAAATTATTTTCATGCAAAACAGAAATGTTAATAAAGAAAAAGGATTAGATGCCTCCCCCAAAATGCCCCAATCTCTTAAAGAGATTGGCTACTTTAGCACATGCTGCTATCATGGACAAAGCAGAATATTGTTCTCACACCAAGAGCAACACTAACACTGAAGGAAAATACAGCTCCTACAACAGATGAAAATCCATGTGCCAAGTACAGGAAAATCTGGGTTATTGCTTCTATGTTATTCTGGCGTTCTGTCTCTGGTGTTGGTCTCCATGCCCAGTCAATACAATTTTAGATATGTATGAACCAAGATTTTCAGCCTTATTTAAAAAGACAGATTGATGAGGATAAAGAAATAAAGTCCAAGATCTCATCTGGCAACCATTACCAGAGAGTTAAATTAAATGGACAAGTGTTAAATAATATATCTATATATCTATATCTATATCTAGATAGATACACACACACATATATATATATATATATATATAAGAAGGAAAGAAAGTGTAGGTCATCAGAATATTTGTTTAGTGACATGAAGGACTGAAAGGATAGAAAAGAGACAGAATTTTAATTGTCTACCAAAACAGTATGCTTATTGTAAAGGCAACATAAAATCAAAGAAGGGCACACATAACAGAACCTTAAGACAATATTAATGCAACTTAATTGCACTGACTTATACTAAAAAAAATCCATTGCTAGGATTCAGAAAGGACTGAAAAAAACAAGGGTGCTTTTTATTTTAACATTTAATTCCATACATGCATTTAAGGTCTATCCTTCAGGAAGCTTAATGATATCTTTCAGCCTTTTCCTATTTCATTCATTAAAATTTTATTTTTGAATGAAAAACTTAAATGTGAATTCTGTATTAATGATACACTGAGACTACAGTTATACTGAGTAAACCAGAAATACTTATTTTTCTAATATACACTCCAATGGCCTTGACAATTACATTTTGCTCTGTAATACATTCATGCTCTTTCTGTACTAAGACTCACACATTATGAACTTCAAAACTTCCAAAGGCAATCTCTGAGGCTTCACCATCACAGTAACAGAGATTTTAGACTCCTTTTATTATCTTCTTTAGACCATAATGTAGAAAAAACAAGAGGGGAAAAAAAAAAAAAAAAACAAAACAAAACAAAACCCCACAAACAAAACATCTTGAACTATGTTTGAAGAGATACAATAGCCCAAAAGACAGCTTCTGCTGCAGACTTTATATAATTTCTGATTTAAATAAGAGTCAAAATGCACACAAAGTAAACTTACATACGAGCAGAGGCCATAAGAGGAACTTCTCAGCAGAGTATCAGCAAAGGTAAAGCATCACTAGAGCTGAACAGAAGAATCTTATATTGAACCTGAAGGTAGACAGCAACACTTGCACATGTAGGAGAAAAGACTGTAGAAGAACCAAAGAGATTGCCACATGTTGTTTTACCTATCACAAACATTGCCTAGGATAAAACTGTAGAAGTTGACTCCTAGAAAACAACAACAACAACAACAAAATCTCGCTGTAGGGGTTTCCCTAATTTGTTTGTCTCATGTCTGTTTTGCTTTGGGGCAGAAGGCTGTTTTATCTCTGCACCTTTCAAAACAGGCATATATTGGAGTCCTAACACTTTGCAGTTAACAGCACTGAAAGCTGTGTGCCTCTTAATTTACAGCTCGTTAATTGACTTTCTCGTCTCTATTGTCAATATTTGAATGGTTTCTAACGCCCTTTTCACTCCTCTCCCCTGTCTCCACTCTTAAAATGTACTTTTTCCCAAAATAACTTCTTTTTTTTTTACAGGCTCCTATAGTTTTGCTAAACAAGATGCTTTGGCATCTCTTTTGAATTACACAAATGCTATTCTTATTAATGCAGAGACTACCTCAGAGCTGAGGACTGCTTTGGTGAAGTTAGGATGATTAATGCTGACCATAAGACAGATTTTGAATTTTTGTTTCCTCCCCCTCTGCTGAAAGGAAATCAAGCTCTATGTGCTTAAATGATGATGAATGCTTCAATAGAAACAAACCTGTAATTTCTAAATTGGGACAGCTTCTAAGACTCCATGAACCTTCTCTTTCTTTTTTGAGTTCTTCATGTAGCAGGGACACAATTTAAAACTTTTCTAAAAGGCAAGTTCTCCAGTAATGTAGTACTGGATATGTTGTAGGGTTCAACTTTATTATCCACATGAGACCCATAATCTATGGGCACAGTACTGTTAAATAACATCATTCTTTTCACCAAGTATATATTTTCCAACTGGGTGCAAGTTAACACAGTTTGATATTTACATTCTTGTAGGACTGATGTGGAGTTGGACATAAAATTTGTCATGTAGCCCAGAAAAAAAAAGTCTCCAGGTGGCTTTTTTCTACCACAGCAGTCACATGCAATTTAATATGTGTTCCAGACCATTTAGTTCTTCTAAAAACTGCATCAGCAAAATTTCCAGAGCTCTTTCATGATGATTTAATCAGGCTGAAGGACAAATGGTCTCTAGCAAGAAATCTGCATCTCTCAGTTAAAGGATGAAAGATACAGAGCAAGAGAAGAGAAAGGTAGAGAGATGTGGATTACTACATTCTATCAACCTTTTTCCTTAATCAAATTACTAACTGGATCAGTGGCTTGCTAATGAGGTTATTTTTCAAGTACTCAAAAAGATTCAACATCCTGATCTTTTGAGACCCTACCACGTAAGTACACACACAGCTAACATCTCAAGTTATAGCATGCAAGGACACTGTTAGGAATCTGTACTATGATATTGTTGCCTGAAGGATCTCTCTCACTTCCAAATATTTGGTATATATATACACACACACAATTTTACTTAAAAAAAAGGAACCAGTTATACACCATGCGTTTAGCATAAACTTACCTCTGCAGATGTTGATAAATCCAGCACAGGATGAGTAAAGAAGTAGTGAGACACATATATAGACCATAATGTATGATTTGCGCAGCTCTAATGGACCAGGGTATCTTATCACTGTACAGCAGTCACTAATGTCAATTGCTCCCAGGGCCTCACTGGTTTACTTTATACAAGGTAGAATATATAATTTATACCAAAGCTCTTAGCCATGCACCAAATCAGTTCCAATCCAAGTCTGGTTACGATAAAGTTAATTGCAAGAAAGGAACAGATAGAATTATTAGTCTTTTCCCTATTAATCTTATTCTCTGTTGGAAAAGCATTCTGAACACAAATTTTACTATTGATTTTCCTATTTTTAAGTATTCTGTAATAGGCTCATGTGAATGCCAATAATATTTCAGTTTTCTGATAGGTAAAAAAAAAGAACACAGCAAACTGCCTCCTTCAGCCAAGAAAATTCAAGAGCCATACTCAGAGCACTGTATGTCTAAAAAGGAATTCGTTCAACCAAGCAGGCTTATACTCAAGCCTATATAGTCACAGCACTCAGTCATGCATCAGATGATTTTTCTGTCCAGAACTGGATATAAAATACATTAAATATGGTAAGATTCCTTACCCTTTGCCCTCACCACCACACACACACCCCAAAGTATGTACAATGCATTATGAGAGAGAATTAAAGCATGGCTAAAGGATGAATTGATCGGTATATAACTGACAAACTAGAAGTACTGGACAAATTTAAGCAAGAATGATACTGTACTTCAAAAGTTGTATTACAAGAAAAAAAAAAAAAAACAGCTGAAAAAAGAAAAGGTTTAAACTAGATACTTAGCTGAAGTGGGAGAGAAAACACATTTACCATTAAACCTTCGTTGGTTGAAGCATTATGGCATCCCATTGATCTGGTAAAATCTGTCATTTCTCTTGTCATAAAGAATCACAGTTCAAACCAAAGGGAAAACAAATTAATAGTCTTAGTATTTAGTCACAAGAATATGCATAAGCCAACAGAAGGCACAAGAGATTAGTCCCTAAGTAAGCAAACAAGCAAAACTTTTTAAGACCTGTTACTCATCCTAGGAGTTCAGAGTACTTTAAGTTGAGCACAAAGAGTTAATTTTCTTTTAAATGACATTTTCAATAAAAACATTGAACTCCCTATACACAAGTTCATCGTAACAAGTATTCACGCTGAATGAACCTGAGATTTAAGATGTACACTCATATGCTGCAGTTACAGATTGAGCAGTAAGACTACTTGCTGTCTAAATAACATGGAAAAAAAAAAAACCCTACAGCTTCCTTCAGATATAAAAAAAAAGGCATTTCATTGATTTCGCAGTTCTCATGGCCACGTGTAACAACCTGCATGAGGCAATAAAGGACAATTTCTGCAACGATTCTGTCCTTACAATAAAGTCCAATCCCCTTCTCTGCTGGGACAAGAAATGAGAACGGTACACTAGAAGAGCTCCATAAAATGTTCAAAGAAAACTGAGAATATTTCATTTGTTCTTTGTAGCGTTGCATTTGTAATATTATATTTGGAACACAACACATCGTAAATAATAATTAAATAACCTATTATGTCATCCATACAAGGGGAAAATTGGGGTAAAGGAAAAGAAAGCTATGAAAACTGCCAACAACAAAACAAATTAATGATTTGTATGTGTTTTACTCAACAATGTTCGATGTAAGCTTTTCATTGATTCAGGGTTTTAACTCTGTTTCCAGCAGCTCATCACTGCAGGGCTATAAAGTCCTTCTGTACAGGCATTCCCCAGAGTTGATTTAGCTAAGGCTCTTTCCGTTCAGCTACGTGATGTCATATCCACTTCTTAGTAGAACTCCTCCAGGTTAAAAATTACTGCTATTGTTGTTATCTGCACCAATAATAGTATTTGAGAAGTGTTCCTTCCTTCGATTTTTCCTTCTAAAAGCCCCATTTATATGTTTCTTACTCTGACCTGCAGAACATTTCATAATCATTTCCTGAAAACTGCATGTCAAGTCTCTTCCACAGTAATTCTGTACAACCGAATGACTCCCTGTGTGCACAACTGAAAACTGAACAGTACAATATGGACACACCTGGGTGTGAATGTAATAATCTGAAAAACAAAACAAACAAACAAACAAAAAACAGTGTTTTGCTCTACCTTAATTTTGACTTCAAGTGCTTCATAAAAACTGTCTGGAAAGCTGAGGCCTCCTATTATTTTTTCCTACTTTCTCAGCTGTTCATCCAAGAAAGGCTTGAGATTCTGTCTTCCAAATTTTAGGCAATATTAGGGGTAGATGAAATAATTTATTTCTAGTAGAATTAGTAATGAAATTTTCTCCACTTTCAGGGTGAGAAGCACAGTTGAAAACCAAGAAGATGACAGAAAAAAGCAGTCATGTTCAGTCCCTGATGCAGAGGAAAAGATTCATTTCTACGTGGTATTAAATAGCATCATCTTCTGACCATGCTCTTGCACATCCAGAGGCAACAAAGGACAGATGCTGGCTTCTTACAGAACAGACTGCATTTGTAGGATTGATGAAAAGAAGCAAAACGAAAGAGCAGAGCTGTTGCAGGCACCTTGGAATTCTGAAAGCTGAATGCTTAAATCTTTTGAATAACAGCTCTTTTTTCCAAGTCAGTGTTTGCCAATTCTGAAGCTCCAACCTGGTCTCTTGACTAAAGTATTCTCATTCTTGCCTCTAGTCTTGACGGTAAGTTTTATCTCTGTTAAGCTTATTACTTCGGAAAAGAGCTCTAGTTTTCTGGCACGTCTAGCAGTACAACAGATGACAGTTATGCAAAATGCTCAGCAGCAGCAGCTTCTCTTTCAAAATGCCCTTTAATATCATACTTTCACACTCCTCAAAGTCTTTTTTTTTTTTTTTTAAATAAAGAAAATCTAAAAATCTACAGAAACTGGATCTGCTCTGCAGTTCTGTATGGAAAAAAACAATTCTTTACTTCTTCAAAAGGTATAACAAAATGAGAATAAATAATTTACTGTCTTAAAGCTGTGGAAGCACGTGTGCAGCTGAATGAACGAAAAGAAAGAGAAAAACATCTCTACAATTAATATTTTCTCCTCAGTTCCATATGTACCCAGAAGGATCACTACACCTCAGAAGAAACATAAGCGGGCAAAAAGCATTTGGAGATGACAAGTTTGTAGAGCATGCAACTGTCCCTTCACCCTTCTGAGCACATTTTCATTTGATCTTGATTTCAAAAAATTTTAAAAAAATAAATCCAAGCCTGAAACTCAGAAATCCTAAAAATCTCCCAAAGTTCCCACACCCACAGCTCTTTTCCTGGACAGCAGAGACTTTGCACAGGTTTGAGATTTTTGGTACTGCTGTTCCTCCCTCACATTAGCAAAGCCTCCTCCTTCTGCAGCATTAGTCATATATTGCTACCAACACGTCCCCACACATCAGGTACAGGGTTTTTATTCAGTTAGCACAACATCAGTATTTTCCAAACCGTGTCAATTCATTTGTCATGCTCTCTTATTAAGATACCAGGGCCCCAAACAATCACCAAGCACCTGCAAGTCAGTATTTGATCAATCGGAAGTTCCTGCTCACAGCACACAGAAAGCACATGAAAAATATCATGGTGGACCCATTTTTATTTAGATGCATTATTTGCTAGACCTTCCACTGCATGAACTGGAAAAGCTCTGAGGTAGATAAGCAAGAATGTGTCAACTGAAGAAGAGAATTTCTATCTTTGAGAACTCATTACTGTTTATCCTTCCCCTTAAGTTTCTGCAATCATTCATCAACGTGAGACATGCTGAGATTCACAATAGATTCTACAAGCTCCCAAAGTACATACATTTAACAGCACTGCTTCAGACATATATATCTAACAGTACATTGACTTCCCTATTTTAGTAGTTTAATAATGATGACATAATAACATCACGTCTGTGCCATTTGGGCATAAGATTTATCTCCAGTGCTCTTACTGCTTTGTGGTGCAACAAAACGAATTATCCTACTCCATTCGTTTCTTAAGTTTTCTTTTGTTTCATAGTACTCACTGTGGAGAAGTTCTATGCTTGCAAAGGAAGACCCTGGACACTACTATGGATGTAATTCTCAACTTAGATCTTGGTGTGGAAGAAACTGAACAAATGAATTACATCAGATGCAAACTAGAGAAAAAGTGAACATTATCTACCTTATTTCAGAAGACACAATTTTAAAGGCATCCATATCCAATCTTCTCCTTTTCACAATAAGTCAGAAGAAATATTTTACGTTTAACTGTAGAAACAGCAAGAATCAATCAGGTTTCCTACTGCTGACATAAGCCGCCTATAAATATTTACATCTCACTCCTAACACAAGCACAGACAACAATAGATTTTCCTTCTTTCTATATTTAATATTTTGTTCAACCTGAGCTTTATGGGGCCAACTATCTTGACCAATTCCAGTATGCGGGACTTTCCCATGTTCTATTTCCTCCTCAAATGACTTTTTATGTCTGTGGGCCCACAGGCCATTAACAAGAATATTTGCAGTAATACAAGCAAAGAATCACCCTTAGTACTACACCAGAATAAAACAAAGAGAGGTAAATTGAGAATTACCAGCAAACAAATATCTCCACCAAAATATCAGAGAACAAATGAAGATAATTACCAATATCAGGGAATACTGATACATAATAGTAAGAACGTGATGTAAAATAACAGATATCCAAGTATTGATAAAAATAATCACAACTACACCAATGAACCCTTTGTTTTCATACATATACACGTAGCAAACACTACCTATTTGAAGACTTGGAAGAATTTAAGCAGTACAATTCAGCAAGATCAGCTTTCAATGCAGAAAGACACTAAAGGCATTTCAGACATAACTGAAGTAGCTTCATTTCATGATCCCTCAGTACAAAGCACACCTTTGACTTCAATACAGCAGCATAATGTAAAAATTCAGTTGCTAAAAACAATGCCATATGGTGCATAATTGGAATAATGCAAGTGTATAGTTGTAATTACAGAATAAATGAATGGCCAGAGGGTATCTAAGAAAAGACTCACCAATGCTGAGGCTTTCAGTTGAGATGGATGCTCACCACAAAAACTCCACAAAGAAGCAATCTCCAAAAAGTCCTTAGTGGATCCTTAAATGGGATCTAGGAAAGGTGGAGTCAAGCTCTAGCCCTTCTGGGAGCACAGCTGAATTACCTTCACCTGTGCTCCTGCAGCTGACTCATCGCTTGCCTCAGGTGGTTAATCAGAGGTTCAGGCTGCGATCAACAGTTTCCCTTACATATGGCATCTCAGCAGCCATTTCCAAGACACACAAATAACTAGATTTAGCATCCTAACCATGCAACTGATCGAGCAGAGTTATCCCTGCTTTCTGGAGGTAAAAGGGTGACCATCTAATGTCTTCACGCATGTTTTTGAAAGGATGCCACTGTCTTTTGAAATCATATATGGACTATTATAGTTGAATTATAATAATGATGTGATCACAAATGTAGTCATATTCTCAATAATCTAGTCAGTTGCAGTAATTCCATTTCAGAACAACTGACCGATCAGAGTCATCCAGTTCAGGCAAATCTTACCACAACCCTGTGAATTTCAGATGTTTAACACATTGCCAACGCCTGCTCTGCTCTTCCATTCCCAAAACAATACCACTTTCTGTGCTAGTATATTTCTGCCAAGATGGAGCCACAACAGCTACATGTAGCTGCAAGACTAAGCTCAGAATACGGCCTAAAGTGACGGTTACAAAAAATATTTCCTTCTCTTTCACTTGCTCTATCTGTGCAGAAAAAAAGAAAACACATCTCTTTTGAAACCCAACATTTAAGTTGGTAATAATTAGCTAAACTCAAGTAGGACTTAAGCTAAAACCACTTTACAAGTTGGGTGCTTTTTTCCCTATTCTCTTCCCTGCAATGTATTTCTAAGGACATTTATTATCTGTACACAGATACACAACAGAAGATATCCCCACATACATATGTGATGTGCTACCCTGGACCACCTTCTAACACATCCCTCAGCACTGAGTTGCTTTATGAATTCCAGCTTTGTCCTTGTAACTACAAACTTCTGATTTCTCTTGCCAAATCTCCTTCTCTATGTATGAAGATCATTTGGATTTCTCTCCAAGTTCCCTATTTAGAAAAAATAGGTTAAACAGAATAAGCCACGTTCAAAGGACCACAGATTATTTCAGTTTGCTTTACAACGGCCACGCTTCAAGCTAGAGTTGTCAGAACAATAAGCAGGCAGTGATATCATATATTCTCGTATTAACAAGCATTGCTCTATTAAATAACAGCATTTAAAAGAGATTAAACAGATATATATTTTTTTTAAACAGAACCTGAATTCAATATCTTTTTTTATAGTTATCACAGTCAGACTGTTTAGTTATAGGAGATATATATATATATGTATTCATTTTAAAAGACAAAATGGGAAATGGTAAGAAATACTGAGATGAAGAAATGAGAAGAATGAGCCTTAGGACTGGGATTTCATGCTCAGCAGTATTTGTCATGAATTTTCTGAGCCTTAATTTTAAAACACACTGTGAAATAAAAGGCCAGATTCTCTGTACCCACGACCAAACTTGGGGGGGAGTGGGAAGTGGGGGAAGAACAAACAGCAACGTTGTAATTTGGCAATCCTCTGTAACAACTAGATACCAATGTAAATATCTGTCAATGGTATGACAAAGGAGATTCTGCTGTTAAGTATTTTATAGCAATGTTGTTTCAACCACAACAGTGAATTAACTTTGACTCCCCATGCGTATTTACTGAGCATTTCTGCACACAGATATAACCACCTCTCATTAAACACTGGACCAAAGCACAGGCCATGCATAATCAACACACAACATAGCTATGTTTTATTCCATTGCAAGCTTTGTCATTATTTCAGAGTTACAGGATACAAAATATATTTTGTGCTTTAAATAAGTTTATTATTTTGTCTATTTTTTCTGAAGTTTTTTAAAATAAGGATTCGTATCAGGATGCCAGCCTGGTTGCCTTGGTTATGTATGTCAGTGGATGGAGACAGTAACCTGACAACTGTGGGCTTGGCTGTTTGCACATACTGCACAAGCAGATCAAGTAATAGGCCTATTCCACATCAAAGAAAAACAAAAAGGGAGAGGAATGTCTTTGAAAATTTTTGTACCTTTTTTCCCTGCATGATTTGTAATACATAGCTTCCATCCTAAATGAAACTCTTGAAAAGCAATTATCTTCATTATTTAAATAAGTAGCTGCACTGAGATGTGATTATCACAATGTGGTCTGAATGACATTAAATATACATGGTATTTTCTTATTTGCTTGACTTGTGAGTTATCAACTGCAGTTTTTCTGCAAACCTATTCCAAATACTTAATTTTTTTGTTTTGCATTTTACTAAGAAGCACCTTGTTTACTGCTAACGAGCACTGAAACAAAAGCTGATGCCTCCAGCCTTTGCCACAGCTAAGCAGTGTAAGGTGAGCACACACGCTACAGCCAGAGGTATGGTGGAAAGCATACTTTTCCTCCGTGCCTCACTAAATAATACATTGGCAAGACAAACGCATAGGAGATTTGGTGTCTCACAACCACTATCAGGCATGTGTCGATCAAGCTTCCTGTTCTTTAGTCAAATGAGACTAGTGAATTAGAGAACGTTTAAATTTGTCTTCCTTTAAACAGACACACAATGAGTGTAGCAGAGTCACAACAGGAAAACTTGACTGAGAAGAACACAGCGGTAAGACAAGCTCCTTACAAATATAAAATTTCATGCTTTTTTTTCAATATGTTGTTTGGCACGAGGCCTGATTCTGTTCGTGGGCTAGATGACAATGAGAGGACAAAACAAAAAATAAGCATGTATTTCCTTAAGTCCCATGACAGAATAATACTGTTTTATATATTAAGGGAGGACCAGCAACTGATTTTGCAGGACAGAAGGTTAACAGACTTAGTCAGTGTTGTTTACCTTAATGTATTGGAACCTTGTAGCATTTGCTAGTTTAAACTTATCTCCTAACTAATACTGGAGATAAAGTGTGGTCATTTAGCTATGAGTATTTGTATGAAGATAAAGGTTGGCATGTTAGCTGACAGTTCAAACTAAATTATTTTCCTAAAGATACAACTGGGAATTTGGAAGTATTTGAAATTTTGTAGTGAACAAGAACTATTTTAGCACTTCTCGTGCTTGTCTGAACAGCTTCATTTAGAGGCGTCTGAAATGCAAATGAAAAAAATGTTATAGATCCTTAAGGCTCTGCTTACCTGCAAAAGAAACTCAAAGCTCTTCAATTGATAGCATGCACCTATCTCTCATGTACACATTCAAGGAATCTATAGTAATGAGATCGTTTAGTAACGTGGCCAGTGAATATTATTCACTTGATTGAGAGAAGAACTATAGTAGATTCTGGTCCTCCCTTGCTTTCCCTGCCTCTCTTCCCAAGACTGCCATAAATGAAAGGGTCCACTGCTTCTTTTTCTGTCATTTCCTCTGGGTCCTGTGGGTTGTGCTTCTCTGGTCTGCAATATTTACTGGGTTGCATGGGACACAGTCTCAGTTTGCAACATGTTGATCTTGCTCTTAAAATTTACTAAAAGATGAGCTACAGATCCTCACACCAGCGATTCATGGTCATGTGTGTTAACTGGAACCAGCTGTTCATAATAGTAGTCTTCATCTAATATCTTATATACAATATTTATTAAGAATGAATTCTCTCAGGTTTAAGGCTATATTCAAAATTCATAGAACGAATATGGTCAGAAGGGACTTTACAACCCCCACACAGTCCCAACCCCCTGCTGTGGGCTGACTGCCTCCCACCAGATCAGGCAGCCCAGGACCCCATCCAACCTGTTCTTGAGCTCCTTCAAGAATAGGGCATTTGCAGCTTCTCTGAGTCAACTGTTCCAGTGCCTCACTGCTCTGCAAAATTATTTCTGACAAGTGCAGTTACTACAGTGAAATTACTTTGGGGGTGGGGGGAGGATAGGGGGTGGAACAAAACAAGCGCACCAACTCAACAAGTCTATAAACTGCTAAATATCCATGCAGTTTCTGTCTGATGACCTCAAAGTAGCAAATTAATCATGCATGCAAAGCAAATACACCCATTTTATCTATTGTCCAGTACACACAGGTCCCAAATTAGACCAACGAAAAGGAGTTAACATTCTCAGTTCAACCTACACTGAGTGCTGTGAGGCAGAATGAGACAAACACCAGACTGCTTTTCAAAGACACCACAATACCTACTTTGAAAAAACACTGCAAACAACAAAGGGAACCTCTAGTACTGACTCATTCCAAAGTGCAATTACAGCTAAACTCAGGAGAAAAGGGATGTTACAGAACTGCACGAACCCAAGCTAGGAAAAGCTTGCTTCATAGTCTGCAGCCAGTCCATCAAGTCAGCATAAAACACGAGTACTTCTGAAGTGCAGCAGCTAAGAGTGAGGCTGAACATTCTTGCCACAGGTGAATTGAACAGCTGCACTTCATTTTGGTTTAAAACTCTGATCTCAGATGGAATCAGACAGCTTAGATCAACATGCACAGGTGGTAGAGAAAGGAAAGGTGTAACTCTCATTTTTTTTTGCAGAAAGGGGAAAGCACAGGTGACGGTTTGCATCAGTCAAGGGGAAAGAAGAGGGCAAGCTGGGACTGCCAAAAAGCTAAAGGAGAGGCAATCTTGAGCCAGTTTCTGGCTGGGAGGGAGGGGAAAGCTATAAGCCAAAAAATGCTTTCCTGTTACATTCAAGGAAGAGGGATCTTGAATTTCTAAGTGCAGATACCTGGTGCTTCTCCTGTTTTTGTAGTTACCAAGTGAAATATTGCAGGCCAGTCTAATTCTGGTTAACCACCTGTCTTAAACCAAACTATAGGAACAAGAAAAAACCCACACAACCCAGCAATGCAGATCAAAGCTGAGTCAAATTTCAGCGTGTTAAAGTACATAATACAAAGGGAGGAGTTAATGAAGTAAAATTTTGATGAACAGTTGGACTCCAGTGCTTAGTATTTATTCCTTTGTATTGTTCTAAATTCATGTTCTCTGTATTCAAATTCATTTTTGAATGAGAGATGAAAATTTACATTTGAGTATTTGCTAGAAAGCACTTTATGCCAAAAAAAACCACAACACCTTAAAATCAAACCCTTGGGGCTGATTTCAGGAAACAGATAGCAGGCTTCAGGTGAAAAAAAATGATGGAATGGCAATTTTCCTTTCCAAATGTGTTGTGAGAAAGATGGAATAAGCTTCTGTGAGAACACGGAGGTCAACTGATCAGAAAGATGTGATATCAGCACTAGGTAATTTACCTGCTAGAAGAGTTACCATGCAATTGGAGCTCTGCACTGGGATGTGTTTTCAGACTGTAGAAGTACTTTGGTTCTCACAGCTAATACACTATCCCTTCTATCTCCTAAATGCTGTGCCCTGCTCTACAATACTGATAGCTGTATCAAATCTGAAAGAAACCTGCAGTCGTCTGTCTCAACACCTTTCAGTGCAGCACACACTGATTACTTTTCACTCATTCATTAGCCCCACGTTTTTTTAAATTCTTCCTAATTGCCTTCTGCTTTTCAATTCTTGATAGACAGCAAATGTCCTGACAACCCTAAGAACAAAAGATGTAAACAACACACCTAATTCATTCTTTAGTTAACATATTCATCCTGTATGAACACACTGCCCTCTTTCATTGACTCTTGATGCAAAATCCTTTCGTTAATTAAGTTTCAATGGGCCTGATTTTAAAGTGCAGCTTTTAGACATGAGGCAAGCATTATACTCAATAGTGTTGTAATGTAATTCTTTTAGCCATTTTGCACAGCAAGCCATTCTGAACAGAATTATGCTGGAATACTGTAATGCTGAAGTAAGCCCTGATACTGTTTCGAGGGAAAAAATATATTTATATATTGATTGTGCTTGCAGTAAAAATGCAGCTTTCTTAAAAAACCAAAGGCTGCAATAAGTGTGAACTACATTATACTTTAACATGGAGCTACAAAACTGTTCAGTCTTTAGGAGTGGTGGCTGACGCAAGTTCAAATACCTCACAGGAATCTAGAAATTAATACTGTTCCTTACCATGACTTCTAGGTGTGTTGATACTGGGCTCAATTCCCAAGACTTTTTAAACTTTTACTATGCCTATTACAATAGCTATAGACTAATTATTGCTATAATCGTATTTCAGACATAGCCCCTCTGCATTATTTTCTCAGTCATATGAAAGGACACATTATACATTAGTTTGAACAACAACAAAAACATCAAAGATGCATACTTTGTAGATGTCAAAAGAGCTGCACCTTCATATAAAAATGCAAATAAACTCAAATATTTAATTAGTATTGCTAATAACAAATGGATAAAAAAATACCCTCAGACAGTTGCCATGATGAAATCTGTTCAAGGACCTTGCGTTGCCTCAATGGAAAGGTCTGCTGCTACCAGCTTGGATGGGTACAGGAGTAGATCCTACTTTTGCTTTCCCTGTGTCCACATTGCACCCAGAGCTACAGCCTAACTCTTAGACTGTTGATGGTTCAGATGATACTTCAGACTTGATAACTACCTCAAGATTGATTACATCTTAGGAAAAAAAAAACATAAAACTTCCAAAGTTACAGTTTTTCAAAATGAAACCTCAATCTCAGCAGTTTTCCCAAGAGGAACACATAATCACAGAATCATTTGATTTGGAAGAAATATTTAAGTCATCTAGTCCAAATCCTCTGCAACAAGCAGGCAATATATGTTGCATTAAACTGGACTTGGGGCTGCTCCACAAAAACCTAGTAAAGTATTTAGCAAATTGAGAAACATAGACATGCAGTTCCTCTCTGTTATACAGATACTGCCCCCGTAACATGCTATATGCAGTTTTTACCGAGTCCAAATTCACTGCTCTAAATGAGACATCAATCCTTTTTCCTCTTAGTACATTTATACATAATAATGTACAGTAACTTTGGTAAAAAATAAAAAATAAAAATATCTTCCTTGAGTTTGTTTAGTATTCCCAAATTTTTGAATGTTGCTTTAGTAGCTCAGGTTCATGTCACATTGGTCCCTAATTTAAAGTGCTAACAACTATTTATTAGTATCTGGTATTTAATTACTGATTGCAGTTTAAGATGTAATAAAACTCATTACACTTGTAATAGTACCAGAACATCAATGGATCAATAGAAATCACCTGAAAGACATGTATACAGTCATTTCCCCATTCTCTTTAAATCTTCAGTGGAAATAATACCTGAAATGTGTTTTCCAATTCTGTTTAGACATCCTTTCTCCTTCACTCTGTGCAACTAGAATACATGCTAGAATACGTAGCTAAAAACACATGAATACTGGCACCATCAAAACTGAAGCTGCTCCAGGTTCATTTACTAATGCTTAATTAGTCTATGGCTACTTATTAAGGTACTGGAGATCAGTTCTTTTTGCACGTACTGCCACCTTACTAGGTGGCAATTCTAGCTATTTGAAGGAAAATGATTTCCTCTTAAAAAACAACGAATAAAGAACATAAACAGGAGTCCAGTAGTTTCTGCAAAATTCATTTGGCTGGGGAAGCGCCACACAGCTGTCTGAAATATGTGTAACTGCACAGATGCCTTCCTTCCCCTACTGTTTGGACATCCCACCAGCCCTCACACCAAGAACATTCCAGCTTCCCTCTTTCACTTCTTCTTAAGTCACACACAGCTCATCCAGAAGCATCCACTTTGATATCTACATGTCCTGGTGAACAGATGTAGATGTAAGGGTATCCTTGCACTCATCCACAGATCTGTCTTTGGGAATCAGACTGCATTCAGTGAAAATACCCCACAGTGACCAAACTCTGCCATGCAATCTTGAGCATACAATTTTTATATTGCTCCAGAGCAGGAAATCATGGATCTGCTCCAAACCATGAACTGTACTAACTGAATTTGGAGTGGAGATTAATTCTCAGTAATGCTTTTTCTAGCTCTAAACAAAGATAGGGTTTGGTTTCTTTTTGTTTCTTTGTTGTAATTAAATCCAGTATAACAGCTCTTGAGTGGGTTTGTTGTGCATGTAAAGAAATAGAGTGGGGCTGGCATTTTCCTACACCTGTTTTTTGGCAGCTGGGATTTCTCTTTCCATTGGCAAGTAGCTACTGGCCCTGGGACTGGACTATGCTGTGGCCTGTCCCATGACCTACAAGGAGTCTTGAGCTGCCCCATGGGGGCTGCTGCCAGCAAAGGACCACCTGTCTCTGAGCACAAGTATATGTTGTATTGGCAGGGCACACTGGAGCTGCCTGACTTGCCCCTGCAGAAGGGCTCTGTGAAGCTCCTCACGCAGAGATGGGAGTGTGCCAGTGCTCCAAGATCCAGCTTGACACTCCGACGCCTACCAGCCCTGAGGTCTCCAGTGCCAGATAAAACAAGACAGAGCATCATTGCGGAGAAAGTCCCAGCAGACAACGAGAGGGTGGAGGTGTTCAAGGAGGAGCCCCTGGGTGGCCCTCGCCAGATCGAGCGCTCCACCATCGCTGTGAAGGAGCTGCAGAGCCGCTTTGAGATCCTGGGTGGTAGAAAGGTGAGTGCCTGGGCTAGGAAAACACCTGGAAGGAATGGAGATGGTTCCCAAGGATGCTGGGCAGCTTTCCAAGCCTCAGCCTCCTTTTTCTCTGCCCTGATGGGAATGGGCAATGCTGGAAGCGTTGTCATTGGACTGCAGCCCCTGCCAGGCTAGAGCAGTTCAATTTCCCACTGAATAAAGGAAATGAAAGTTTAGACTTTGCACAGAAAAGCAAAGTTCTGCAGTTGAAAACGATTCCTGGAATATTTCTGAGGTTTTTATGATTTTATCACTTTTGAAAATATGAAAGCAGGTGCAATTATACTAAATAACACTGTTTTGCAAGTAGATCAGAACAAATGCCAAAGATCCTTTCTCATGAAGTTTGATTTTTTAACACAGTGCAGGTTTTGACTCCATTATTTTACTTACTTCAATATTCTCAAGAGACACACCCATCAATTCAGGAACATCTTGCTTCCTCGCTGCTTCACATACATGCAACTTACAAACAAAACACAGAACAGATCACTGGGATTTGTATTTGTGAGATGGGCCAGTGCTATCACTATGCTAAATTTTACACCTGCCATTGTACCATAAATGGAGTCTGGATCATGAAGCAGAGTGGCAATTTGTGGTAACACCCACATCTTTTTCATTAGAACTTTAGTGCAACTTTCACACAAGCCCGGCATAACTGCTTTCACTCATTACAAGAATCTTCTCTTTTGAGACAACCTTTCTGTTCTACCATTTGCTAACTGCTTCAGAAGAGCCAAGCTTGTCCATAGAGTCATTTAGCCTTTTAACATTAATGCCCAGAGCAATTTAAACTGGGCCTTCTGGTCCAGAAACTGGGGTCCAGGATAGTGTGTACTGATAATGGTATAATCCATACACCAAATACTTCTGATAATGATTTTTTTTTTTTCTTCTGTGAACAGTAAAATAGAAAGATATCAAAAAGTAATGAAGTATTTGGTCTCAATCATGGAGTCAGAAGGATCATTCTTTCCTCCTCTTCCCACATTACAGATTATATGGGTTGCATCTGTACCATTACATATGGCCAACTGTCTTTCAGCTCTAGACTTAACACCCAAGCTTCTGTGGCCTCTGAACTAATCAGTTTAATCTCTTTTTTTTAACATATCTGCTCCTGTTATTAATGGTATTGCTGCCTAGAGCAAAACAAGGCCTTAGAACCTGCTAGATCAAATTTAGTATAAATTTATAAAAAGAAAAACTTGATGTCTGATTACACACTCACACCCCTCCAATTTTGGTTGCACCCATGTTCCTCCTGTGTAAAGGGGAAAAATAATTAACAAGTAAAAAAGAAAATTCTCTTGTTGTTTTGAAAAAGGTGTTTTTTGTTTTTTGGTTATTTTTTGCTATGAGTAAACAAACTGTGAAGACAACAGCAAAGATAAAACACTGGAACTTGCAGTGATCATCTGTACCTGTGTGAGCCAGATCTACAGCAGCAGTGTAAATCCTACTTAGAATTCATGGAACTCAATTTATAAGGTCCATTCTCCTAAACAACTGTTTCTTACTTCTGGTATTACACTCCGTGTTTTGGGAGCTTATGGACAACATACGAATCTCTGTCTTTTAGGAATTACTTTTTGAAGGTTATCTCACAGCTGAGCAGAAAGCTTAAACTAAACTCTTGAGGTCACCTAGAGAGCCCAGGAGTAACAAACCCAGAGCAAACTATGGGATCACTGCATTTTTATAGCTCTGGTTCTACTGTTCTAATTACACAATGTTTTTTGATCATCTGCTCAGCTTCATTCCTACCTTAGATTTACTGTGCTTTATTCATCAAACCTAGAGGCTTCCCTATTTCTATTACCATTATAGTTAAATTTGTCTTTTGATGTTTGTTCCAAGTCCATTTTAAAGAAGTAATTCCAGAGCTATAATTTTAGATGTTTGGAACTCATTTTCTTTTGGGCTCCAATACATTTAGGCACTGAAGGTACAGTCTTGTGGCCTTGCACAAGTTCCTTGTCTTGCACACAATGGTGTTCTTTTGTGGATATTTCCTTTTTATCTCTCTGCTCTTGGGTCATCTTTATTTCCGGATGTGTGATCTCTACTGATATTTCAGTAGATGTGATGTCCCTGTTGTGGTCTTCCAAACTTGGCTAAACATTTTCTCTCTAAAGGTCACCCAGCCTGAGACAGGAACTGGAACTGAAGCTGGCGTATTAGGCATTAAAGGACATTCCATGAAGGAATATATAATAAAATATACGTTTTTATTCAAATAAAATTATTAGAAATCTACTTAAGTTGTAATATTTTAGACACAAAATGAGATCACTGAAGTCATAAATAACTGAGGGTAAATTTAGAAAACTGCATTAAAACTTGTTGGTATTTACAAAACAGCTTCAATTTTTAGTGCCGTGTATTGCAGTTTGAAAAATATTTCCAAAATCAAAATTACATTTCAAATAAGTTAGTTTGCATTACAATACTGAGATTTCCAATTAGTATATGTTATTTAACTGTAACAAGATCTGTGCAGAAGCCATTGCCCCTTTACGTGTACCTTAATGAAAAGAGAGGAGCTATTAGTTTTGACAGCCCTAACTTACACAGATTGATGAAGAATAGACTACAAGCTTGACAGGAAAGCAAAGCTATGAAAACTGTAATTGGTGGAAGCATAATTATAGGATGCCATTAAATAATATAAGCTAAAAGTGTTAACACTTTTTTTTTTTTTTTTTTTTAAAACTCATTTTCAGGTTTCAGTATAAGATCTATGCTAAATACTTTTTCCCTAAATTACTTCTAGCAGTTTAAATCAATGGGGTGCTTTGTTGCATGAACCCAAGGCAATTATTTGCTATAGTTTTCCTGTTGTTTGATACAATTTATTTTGGGACAACAGGGCTATTTCTTACTCCCCCAAGGACTAAGGAAGAACCAACATAACAATCTACATAAATTGCTCTCTCTGTGTATGCACATGCATATTTAGATATTACCAGAAGTAGTACGTATGTACTGAGGATATGTTTAGACTGTAGTTCTAACAGGAAATCGGTGAAAGAAGAACAGACTCATATCACAACACAGTGCAAGCCACACAAAGATTTAAGCAAACAGATTGCTTCAGAGTTGATTTCTTTCAGCCACAGTATATTTACATGGACAGGGGGAATGTAAGATTAGCTTATGTATTTTGCTTGCATATTGGAGTGACTTCAGCCACTATATATATAAAATATATATATATATATGAAACTAAGTCAAGGCCACAGGAATCACAGTGGAACTTTCAAAAATTAAATAAAATGTCTTTTAAGGCTCCGTGCCAGCTAACTTAATAAACTTACCTTATGCATAAATGAATGTGCTCATTAGCCTTATGCTCAGAAAATGACTGCCAGCTGTCATAACCATATTTAAACAGACTCTCTCTTGACTAATCAGACTTTCAATACCAGGGTCCATATTACTACACTATTCTGCAGTTAAAATATATTTTCAGTCTAAGAAAGCAAAATTCTCTTGATTAAAAATACTAAAATGTCTCACTCAGGTTGCAATTCCATAACAATACTATTACTTGCCTTATAAAGTCAACAGAGAAAAATCATGGCAATTAAGACAACGCTAAATCATTACATGACCTAAACAAATCATCAAAAAACAAAATCAACCATATAACTGGTTCTACAGCAGAAGTTACGTATTTTGTTCTTCAACAGATTTTTCTCTCTGTTGGCTACACGTGAACTACATCCAATCCTAACTCTATGACTGGAACTAAGACTTCATATTAATATAATAGAATACATAAAAAAAATAAGTAAATAGCGCAAGGGTCTAAATTTAATGATTTTGAAGCTAAATCACTTGACCAAGTCAAATTACTTTCGTATGAGTTCATCAAATTTGAACTCCTTCTTAGTAGTATTAACAAGTGAGTTACTGGAGCATTTGAATAAAAGCCTGTCCCTATCTCTCCATTATTTACGAATAAACTGATGTCCCATTACGATCAATTGAAAAAAGTATGTTCCCTTTTCTGGAGGGAAAAAAATAATTTCTCATGAATTCATACTATATTAAAACATCAATTTAATGTACTGACTTACCATTTCCATGCAACAACTACTTTATTGGCACTCAAAAGCATTGGAATGTTAATTCAACTAGGGGTTGTGTTTGCTGGAAAGTGATTATGTATGTTTTTCTTAAAATACGTTAAAGCATCTGAACTAAGAAAGTAATTTCACGCTTACTTTTTAGAGAAACCTGTTCAAAGAACTTATTAAAACCATTCATTTAAATAACCTAATATATGTTCATTAAACTGTGTCTTTTGCAGAAAACATATGAATTACTGCCAGAAAGTAAATGAAGGGAACAGATGTTCAATGTAAAAGACTGGACATTCATTGTAATTGTTTAAACATGCTACATTGTCTTTCTCTTAACACTCTACAAAACATTTATATTAATTTAGCAAAGACATAGCGCTGAAAAGAACATAAACCTCACTAGAACAGTAGGTCTTTGTGACTGAACCTGTCATTTGGATATAGAATAAATGGAGTTTTTCACTTCAGGAAAACTGAAACAATGGAGCATTAGGCTGGGTTTTTCTTTCTAGGTGCTATAACTGTAATATAAGGATACTTCTATGAGCACTGAAGAAAGAGACAGTATCATCTATTTCACTCTCCTTTCTTTTTGGGGAGAATTTAGAAGCAATGCTTGTTTTTACTTTCCACAGTTTATATTAATTTTTTTGGTGACCATCACAGTTTTGAAAGAAACTGGCTGACTAAATTTTTTACAAGTAGGTAATCTTATTTTTAACAGATTTTGAGGAGATTACTATTTCTTTAAGCCCAGATCCAGCAGAAATGACCTTGTAACTTCAGAGTTATGGCAAACTGTAACCTTTAGCAAAAGTCTTCGAAAGAGAGAGAAAAGCAGAGAAAGTCTGCCTTCCATTTGCTGATCCTATTTCTAACCTGACCATGTGCAGAGAGAGAGAGAGAACAGAAAAATAAGGAAAATCTACCTCAGGACATCTTAGGAAAGGCACAATAGAGAGTGAAATCATGAAATGGCTCTTCTTTAGAGATACAAATCTCTTAAAGATTAGATGTTGTAGAAGTAAGCTTTAACATTTTAAAATGTGCAAAGATCAATAAAGTTAAAACCTTATAACTTAGAAGTTGCATGTAATGTCCAGGGAATTTTGTCCAGTTTGATTTTGCAGATAAAGAACTGTGCTTTCTGGATCATCAGAAAAATCATCTCTATTTTTTGCAGACACACCAGCTAGTAAATACCTTTACCTAAGGCTATTTTTGTTGTATGGTTTTTGACCTGCGAGCTGGAGGCAGTGGAGCTTGGTAATTTCTGTGGGAAAATAACCATAAAGCACTTGGAAAAACATACCCCCTTTCAAAGGTCAGCACCCAGAAAACAATGTTTGGAAAGGTATGTTTCTTTCGTATCATGTTCTTTCGCTTCATCTCAAGATTTAGCTTAAGGTTAGTTTTCACCATTTTATAGACAAAACTTAGTATCCCGAGAATCTTTTTCTAACATACTTGTCACTCATGGCAGAAAGCAACAAACCTTAAAACATTTCACTGTCATTCTATTTAGTGGCATTTGGGGGAAAAAAAAAAAAATAGCATCCTGTGGCATCTTAATCAATTTCTGAAGTACCAAAAGTGAACTGGAAAGACGGGAAGTAAATACATTCATTACTAGCACATCTTGGGAAACAGCACAGGGAGGGAAACATAATGTCTAGGTTAAGTTGATTAGGAAGGCAATAAGCTTGTGACATAAAGTAGAAGAAATCAACAAGTGCTGGTAAACTGGGGAAAACAGAACCATAAATTAAACAGGATGGGAAGAGACATTATTTGTTGTAGGTTACACTGTGTAATATGTCATAATGAGCAATTGCAAGCTAACAATCAAATAAGCGCCTGCACCAAAGTGTACTCAATTGTTATTTCAAATAGGCCATCAATTATGGAAAATAAAATCCCCAATGTGTCTAATCCTTTTATTTTTCCCTCCAATAAGAACAAACCGCTAACAACAGTGTGATTCTCTGCCAGTAACTAGCAAAAAGCAAAATGGTATCATCATGTTTTCTGAATTTATTATCAAGAGGTCAGAGTTAATTGATCCAAAAAATAACTGCACTCAGGAGTTTCATGCTCCTGCTCTGTATATACATGAAAGTACAAAATGTCCTGCATTTTCAATGAGAAAGACAGAACTTCTGATCTCTATATGTCCAAGGCAAAGGTAGCACCCATATATGGCTGGAACAGCAGCCATTGTGGACCACTATATTACAGAAGGTGGAAATTATCTGCTAACTATACGTTGCTATATCAGCTGTCATAACAGATGAGATCCTTTAAGAGTCCTTTCTACAAACAAGCTCTCTCATGTTTTTATTTGTGTCCCTTTAGCTCTGTCTTCTTTTTGTCACATCTGTTGTTATTTTGAGCGTTTCAAAAAAGTTATATAATGATAGTTCTCTTTTAGATGTTTTCTGCTTGTATTAATGGTAATATGGCATGCTATCCTTAATCTGAGTGATCTCTAGGCATTTAGTAAATGAATGAGAAAAATGAAAATACTAATGTTATATCTGTCCCGCGTCATGGCATGTTTGTTTCAAAAGTAAGACATGATGAATACAAGCAGAAGAGCAGATGCTACTCAGCATTAGCTAGATCCTGAACTTTGTATACTTACCCAGAATTATTCAAGCCATGCATTGTCTTTTGCTGAAGCTGTTTATCTGAAGTTTTGTCACAAATAATAAATATTATCACTGGACTACGGATTTGAAAATAGTCTGGTGAAACCAGCCTAGCAAATCTCTCAAATTATGCCCACTGACTCAGCTTCCATCATTTACTAAAACTTTTTAGCTCATCTCAAACTATCTGTAGCTACTTCTCTTACTTAATAGCATCTCTATTATCTGCGCTAATCTTCTTTTATAAAATGCTTCATTTTCTCTCTTATTATTCATTTTCAAACTTTAGCTCCACATCAGACCAAATAAATACTATTTAAAAAACAAACAAACAAAAAACAAACAAAAAAACACTAACAACATACTATTTTACTAACTTTTACAGTGAGCTAAATCACTGAGGAGAAAAAGTTTACAAGGAATTTTAAGTGCAAGAGTGCTGCAGACCTCATCAAATGCTCACTGCATTTAATCCAACCTGCGATGTACCGAACAAATGTCTTAAAACGTTCATCTACTGTACTCCATATTATAAGTGGACAAATGAAGACATGGGTAGAAGAACACACATTGCTTACTGCAGTTTTGGGAATGAATCAGAGCATAGACTTTTAGAATTCGTGTATGTTTAATGTAAACAAATACGTTTAAGACTATAAAATGTTTTCACTAGTGGAAGCTCTTACTAAAAGATGGAGTGCCTTTAGTTAGGCTAAGCCTCTATTGTCCTTTTTTTGCATTAGGCTTCAATAGCAGAATCTACCTCAGCAGCATGAGCAAGTGAAGGAAAATGCTTCTTCCACCCTGTAAATGTATTGTCAGAGGAAACTGAGAAGTAGCTTGCTCTGTGTAACTGGAAAATGATTCAATCTTTCAAGTCAGGCAATATTTTGGAAGGAAACAAAGCAGAGAGTAAAGGGAGAAGATTGGCAAACAGAGCAGCAGGGAAATAAAGCGCCTACCATGAAATAAAAATACTAGTAATTTTGTAAGATATTTGCTTCTCCCTGCTCTGCTAGTGCTCTTTTTTTTTTCCTGGTTTATTGTTCTTGTTTCCTGATTCACATTGCAGAGCACTTTCAGTAATTTCCAGCAATTTAAAATCATTACAAAAATCATGAAATAGCAAATGACTGTGGAAAACGACAACAGAAAGAATGCAAATGTCTGCAGCAATAATAGACGCAAAATGATCACGTTAGAAAACGTCACTGTCTTAACTATTATTTTGCTTGAAGGCAGCGGCACACAAATATTTTAACAATTTTAAAAGATCTAATCCAATATTTCTCTGAATCTAAACAAGTTTCAGCAGTGAGTTTTTAAAGAAAAGCATATGTTCTAGATCTGTCAATGAATTTATAATAAACAAACAAAAACCTAAGCCCACACATCCTCATGCGAAAGCCAACATAAATAGCATCTGTTTCCAACTACGTATCTGCACTTAACAGTAGTAGCACTGGTATCCACAGATAGAACAACCAGTAAAACAATGGCTCTTCAATTTCTACTGAAAGAATAGAGAACACTGAGAATTATAATATTAAATCCTTAAAATAAGCATTGTAAAGGCAAAGATATATTAAAGAACAAAGGAGTAACCTTCAAGGTAGCCTGGGAACATAGTATGCAATAGTGTTCCTTTCACACTTGCATGCAAAGAGGTTACTAAGTTCACTGCAGTAAAGGAGCTCTAAATAAAACCTTATCGTGCTAAAATAGAACAGGATTATTTACAACAGTGCTTTTTAGATGTTGTGCTAAAACTGCTATCCCGTTATTATGAAAATAGGAAGCACAAACAGTTGTGTTCAATTGAAATGTTTGATATATGCATGTAAACAGAGAAGTAAAGACAAACAAACAACAAACAAACCAAGAGGAGATAGCTGAGGGAGGCTACAGTGTTTAATTTCTCCTACATTTCAAATCTTAACTTTTGTCTCTTGTGCAGTGAGAGCATTTTATGCATCTATGGCACAGTTTGGAAAGAGAACTTCAGTGATATTCTCAGTTATTGGTCACTTTTGTTTAGAAATCAGTTTCCATTACTATTTCAAATCTGAAAATTTCAGCCCATTAATCCTGGTTACAAAGCTACGTTGCCTCTACCATATCAGTTTCTTTGCTGTTGCTCTTTCTAGTACATTTCACATTCAGTGCATTTGTCACAAATCTGGACTTTCCCTTCTTCATGTTTTGCTGCTGCTATACTGCCACTGAGTCACACTGACATCAAATAACAGCTTAGCATAAATTCTGTCCAAGTTGTGATTTTATTTCAACTTGTTTTAAAAAGATGTACTAAGATTTACCTCTACTAAGGTTTTTATTTCAGAGTGTCATGGATTGTCTTTATTTATATTTTGTAGACATTGCAGCTGGTCTACTTTAAATGATTTTACTCAGACTAGTATAATAGTTTTGAAGAAAACTCATTAAAAAGTTCTTGGTTATTGTCATGTGATGTAACTGTGGCCTCTCATGTGCATCTATTTAGTATGTTCTGTATCCTCTAGAAAATACGTGTCAAAATCAACCAATGCACTTTAACTATTTGGGAAGGAAAGTATCTGTTACCACTACATGCTCTACACTTTCTCAGTAAGTGCACTGTGCACTTGCTGATTTGGCACAACAATTCATTATCATACCATAAAAACTGCCTTAATAATGAAAATTAAGGTTTTACAACAAGCTGTATATAACTAATCAGTTATATCAGTTTAAACAATTAAATCAGTTTACTTTTTTGGCCCATACAATCAGGCCATTACTTTTTAGGCAGCAATACCAGAGACCCTGTCTCAATTTTACTATGGTAATAAGCAGCAAATGAGTAAGTTAGTAATTAAAGTGAAATCCATGAACATAATACAAATTCTAAAGAGAATGCAGCCACTCAACATTTCTTCTCAATGTTGAGCTTCATTCTGAGATGACAACTCTGCAAATATATCTGATTTTTCTTCAGGGTAAGAAGCAGCTCTTTTCAGTGCATCTTTTTTCTGTGTACAACAGAATTATTTTATACACATCCGCCAAATGAAAATACTGTCTTATTTCAAAACTGTTTGCAGCAGCTGAAAAGGATAAGCATCTCTGGATCTGGGCTGGGGATAAAATGAACAAGCAGGTTCCAGGCAGCCATACTGTTTTTTCTTAAAAGCCTCTTGAGAAATCCTGTCTTAGTGAAGTGGTGCATTGCAGAGAATCAGCTAAGAATGTGGCTTTCCCTCAACAGTTTACTTGCTGGCTTCACAGAGTTTATGTAGCAGGTGTTATTAGCACTTCTCTGTAATAGTCACTTTAGGGGGTTTGTCATCCGTCTTAATAATGCCACCAGCATTTCAGCAGATGGTAGACATGATTCCATGCACTCACTGTTTCTAAATTGCACCAGAACGGATTTCCATCATATTTTTAATTACAAATGTGAAATATATCAGAAACAGACTTGTCTCATGCTGGCATTTCCAAAGGCTTTCTTCCAGGCAGGCAAGGGCTATGCCACTTTGTTTTATTTTTTATACATCACAAAGATGGAATGATTCACAGGAGGTATTTTCAGCTTGTTCAGTGCTAGAATTAAATCCAAATCACTTCTGTGTACTCCTCAGCTAAGCATCCTCTTGTTTTGAATTGGAAGATAAGGTGCCAGTTAGTGATAAAATTATTGTGGTAGAAAGCTCTCAAAAGTAAGCAAAGCTACATATTTTTACCTCAGTAAGACCACCTCCTCTCCAGCCAGAACTTGACTGGTTACAAATATTATGAAGTATTAAGAGCAATCAGGGAGACAGGAAGATAGGAGACCTTACATTTCTCATTAAATGTACAGGCAGCTTAAGTGGTTAAAATGTCTTCTAAAAAGTGAGTCTGAGAATAAACACTAGTTTGGTGAATCTATTTACAGTGAAGAGTAAGAAAACATTTTTAGAAATAAACGTAGGTATGACTAAAAACTTAACTCCTGTAATGGAGCGCCCCATTTACATGCTATGCTTATTAAATAACAGTAACATTTAAGAGCCAGTTCAGCAAAGCTTTGAGGCAAGCACTTGAATTTCCACTGAAAACAATTCTTCAAAAAGCAACTGTCAGGTACTTACAGTCGCAAACACAATAAAGCACATTGTGGGATCAAGATTTTAGATAACTTCATAGCAACAGTTTAAGTTTGCAAACGTTTATCCTACTGCCTCATTTACTTACTATGTCATGATCCATTTATTGGTTTATCATTTCCCTTTCAACCTATGCTTTTACACATTCTCACTGGGTCACTTCCTTCTACCCTTTTTTATTTTGTAGACACTTTTTCAGTGGAGATCATAAATAAATGGAAGTTAGGTGGTAGGTAGCTTTTCTTTAAATAGCACGTTTAGCAAAAGTAGTTAAAGATATGACAGGATGGAAATGAGAATTGACATACCAGAATTCTGGGTATTTGGTGTGCATTTTTCAAATGCAATTAAACATGTATTATTTTAAAAGAAGATTAAATACTTTGAACATTAATAACAGATCTTGGCAGCTTACTTAATTGTAGCAACTGCAAATACTTCTTTCAATCTAAAGTAGTTCAATGGATTCAAAAAGGTAATAGTAATTCAGTAAATAGTTTTCCTCTATTTAAAACTTTATGTGTTCTGGCTTACTGACTTTCAGATTAGTGCAGGACTGGATAACGAGTGGAAAATCCACTATCTAAATGAAGCATAGTCAATCAGTAGGCTCATTGAAATTGGAATCTTTATCTTTGACATCTCTAAATGTAATGACTGCATATTCAATGGAATTTGGCAGTCCAATGCTTCATACTTTTCATCATGTCTAGAGGATGATATCAGAACATAAAAATAGCTTCATATGTCACACTCTTCTGAGGATCCCATTGAAAAAAAACAAATGGAATATCAGAGCCAGTAAGCACGCTGAAGTAATTAAATTATAATGTTATGTAGATATAGACAGATTCCAACAAATTGTGTCCAACAAAAAAAATCAGAGTAAATAACATTAAACAGGGTGCTCCAAGCAAGTCTTTGTATCAACTGCATGCTTGCTCCCATCCTGACCACACACGCACACAGTTACAAAAGCCTGCAGTAATCAGGGGGAAAAAAATAAATCTTATTTTAGTTTTCATTTAGCAATTTTTGCAGAAGTTGCATACATTAGCCTCTAATTAAGCACCTCTTGGCACTACCTCAGTGCTTTTTCAATAAGTGGCACTTATGATAATTCTATCCTTATTAAGCAGATGTCTATGCCACTCACTGACATTAGGTTATCTAGGGAGACATCCCAATAAAACAGTATGCAAATTAAATTTGTCCCGATTAAAAGGAGTTTATGGTAATTGTAACACCTTTCAATAAGTTTTTCACAGTAGGAAATATCATTTTCTTAAAATAAATCTGAGCCCTAGCACTTCAGCAGGAGCAATATTGCAAGAAAATCATCCTTCAGAAGCCCTAGTAAAACAGGGTTGCTGTTTGTGAATTGGCACAAAGGCATCCTGGAAACGGTCATATGGGGGCCACTGTGAGAGTGAAGAGGAGAAACAAAAGAAAATGCACATGGAATTGGTTACTTTAGAGAAAAAATATATATATTCTGTGGAGTGCTAATAATGCAGTTCCCTTTGCCCCAACAGTCACCTCTGCATACCGGAACAGCACTGTCCTCACTCAGAAACCATTAAAAGAATGATTCACATATCAGGCATCAAAAGAGTATGGATAACCACAGATCATTGTGATAAAAGCTAATTTTAGCAAAGCAAATTGTGAGAACTTAGAGCATCTAAAAGCAAATTAGTATATTCAAAATGTTAAATTCACTGAAAGATAATCATATTTTGACAAATATATTACCAGCCCCGCCCCCCCATCCCCTCCCCCAGTCTGTGTAATTACAGAAAAATACACTGTTATTCTCTTTTTGCAGACATTAAGGAGAGAAGTACATAGAAATGAAAAGACAAATTAACAAAGTGATTTGGAACAATAAGCACCAGTTCAAGCTACTTAATATGAAGTTAAAGGAAATGAAATACACTTGGCTATAATAAAATGCTTTGCGGAACTAGAATCACAAATTAATACCAGGCATAAAACTGTAAAGCATTTTCCTAAAACCAGTAATTGTTACTGTTCACTGAAATTCCCAAATTACAAAAACACTACATAAAAACTCCACCGTAGTCTTGAAAAAAATGGGAATGATGTGCACTACAAATCAAAACCTGAGATTCAGACAGGTTTGTAGATGGAAAAACTGGGCATTAAATTCGACTAGTAATATTTTTGTCTAAAAGGCTTCTGTTTTATTTGATAAGTATGCTTTTCTAAACTTCAAGACACAGGAAAATAAGCTTGAATGACAATACCCACTGGCATGGTGGCCAGCACCTCAGAAATCTGTCCATAAAAATATTAGGCAAAAAAAATCTGAAGACAGACCAATATTCCTATAATTTATATAAAACACGAACAAACAATATAAAGATATATTAAAATTTATGTCCAAAAAGCTAACTTACATAAACTTCATAAATCAAAGAATTGCTGCTGCAGAGATGAAAGTTTGAAAATGTTACAAAAATATACAAGATACAAGAAAAATATAAATGACACTTATATGGGTCCACACCTTGCAATAATAAGAAAGTGTAAATTCTGAAGACTTTTAGCTGTTTCTAGTAACTACAGACAAATGTATTACAAAATACATTTGATTGACTAAGAATACAAACAATATATATATTCAGAGATGACAGCAGTAGTTGACAATGCTGTGTTTCAGGTGTTGTTTTTTTTTGTTCTAATACTGCAGAAGTCAGAGTATCACTAAAATGATTCTCTGGTATCCTAATGGCTGCTGAAAGCACACACAGCACTGTGGCAATATGATCCTGAAGCTGTTCTTGTTTATGCCAGGTACTGGGTGGTTTCAGAACTGGAGAAACAGGAGACAGCCACATTCAGCATGATCTAACACCATGAGCAACTGCTTTTTTTTTTTTTTTTTTTTTAATTATTATTATTTCTCGTATTACCCTTTCTCCATCCTTTGTTTTTCTTCTGCATTACTATTTCTTTATCACAGATTGTCCCTATCAGATTTCAGACTTAACAGTCAGCTCTACAGCTACTTTAAACCAAAGTATCACCATTAATACTGGGTTGTAAATGTAACTGATAATCAAAAGCTCTGAAAACGCAGTACGTAATGATTAGTTGTTTGAAGCTGTATCCCTTCCCACACAAAACATTCTATTCATTTCAGCCACCTGCTGTCTCCTGAGTCCCTTGGCAGAGAAGAATCTAATTGCTCCCAGCCTACCTATGTGCTGGCCAAGCCATCCTCCAGTGCTAAAATCACCCACTGTTGTGTCTGCATCATAACCCTGTCTGTTCAAAGGGATTATCTTACTGGCACTGTGCTTCTGTGACATTTCTGAGTTGGACTGACCACTTGTGAGTATCCAACAGAGCAGTGTGGAAGGAACACATGAATCTGGCAGGGAGCAGAAAGACAGATACTTCCTCTACTCCAGAATTCTTCCTATTGCTAGATCCCTCCAAAAATACTTTCCATAATAGTCTAGGAAAACATGCTTCCAACAGTAAAAACAATCAGGAAAATAATTTATTTTATTTTATTTTTTAAACCAATTATCTCCTGTAAATCTGCTGAAGTAAAAATAATAATAATAAATCAGAAAAATCCCACAGTGTTGTTTAAGGCTCCCTACACCCTGAAACCAAACTAGGCTTAGGCTTTCTAGCATGTTGACTGTACCTCCCTGGTCTATCTGCTAAAATTATCACCCACTGTATTAAAAGTGTCCTTTCATGCTTACTTCCATCAAAGGTGGTAGCAGCACTGCTCCTTCTGAGGAAGGGATAGAGGAGACGCTGATGAGACAGTATGTATAATGACTGGTGACACCATAAGCAAATGTTCTGAAACAAGGGAGTGATGATACTCGTGGCACCATTTCAGTTTTTAAAAAGCTTTTCATATTCTCTCAGAATTAATGCTATTTGTCTGAAAATATTTTTACTTTGTAGGTATGCTAATCTACAGTAGAGGGCATGAGGGTTCATTAATGGACAGCATGACTAATAAATAGGCTACTTTACATGTTTGCCCCAATCACCTCTAAAAGCTATTTCATTCATTTTAATTATTCTGCTGAGCAGATCCATCACTTGCTTTCTGTAGCCTCTCTCGGATGCAGCAATAGCCTAAGGTAAATATGCTCTCTAGATCCTTATAGCAAACTAATTTTTGCTCCATATTACACCAGGAAGACAAGCCCCTCCAGGACTCTATCTTCCAGTTTCACTGTAATGTCAGTTGCTAGCTCATAACTATGCATCTTAAGACTGTATCACTGCAACACCCTAATTTCCTTTAAACATTCTTAACAGACTTCCCTTGATTCCCAGACAGGTTACATACGTCCAGACTTAATCATAAGAACTCCATGTTTTTTCCTTCATCAGAAATACCCCTAGTATGTTTCTGCTGGCCTTCTATCCTGATGTTTGCAATTCTTTGTTACAAAATCAAATGCTTTTTTTCCTTGCTTTCCCTGAAGGCTGTTTGAAGGACAGATACACTAGGGGAGGATACAGGCCATGCTATGTTGCCATGGCATATTCAGTGGTGTTCAGACTCAGTGTCTTCTAAGCACTTGGCTTTGACCCAAACTTGCTCTCTGATAATCTCAACCTTTAGCTCCGTAACCTCTCAGAATTTAAAAAAATTTAAAAAATAATATAAAAAGCACACCTGCCTGTGCTTCTGCAAAGTAATCGTGTCAAGTAGAATGGGTGGAATACAGCATGAAAGTACCACAGACTTGTGTTGTCCAAATATTAAAGGCATAAACTGCATGTTTTATGTTTCTTAGGTGTGAAACTACCAGCATCTTCCTTTTGAAATTCACACTTCTTCAGCCGTGAGCATGGCTTCACAAAGCTAACTCCCAACAGCAACTTGGAAATGAATTACATGCCAGTTCCCTGGAATACTGTGCATTTCAAATGGCAACTTTAAGTAGTTTTTGAGCATGAAAGATGTTGAAACCACTAAGTACAGAACTCCTACATGTTGATAAAGTGACATTTAAAAAAAAAAAAAAAATCTGATCTGACTTTTGGCGCTCAATCTTGAAGCGTATTTATAAGATACAATAGTAGAATGCAGTTAAACATTTGATGAGTTTACTTATCGTACAATCAGTCATACTTAAGATTGAATATCAAACACACTAAATATACTAGAATGGTTACTCTAAAATCATCAAGCACTTACTCAAATTAGTAAGAAACTATCCCCATAATAACTCATTTCCCAGTTTTCCACATTTGTATGTTGGGTCATCCATCAGACAAATCAAATAGAGTTCCCATATAATTTTGTAATAATAAAAAATTGCAGCTGCTTATTCAGTCTTTTCCCCAGTAAGTCTCAAATACCTGATCAGTGGTCATTCAGATAGGGGAGAAGGAAAAGTCTAGCTTAATTAATTCTAACACATCAGAACTTAGTCCTGTCGCTGAAAATGGAAATGCCTATCCTCACATAAACAACATTATGGGCAAAAATTATAAATAGCAACTCCAATTCAGTTTCATAACTGAATTTATCACTGATAATACCTATGTCCAAGATAATTCAGCAAATATTTTTTCCATAATTATTTCAGAAGAATGCTGTTGAAGAATTATTTCAGCAAACGTACAAATGATTTTACCTTTGTGTTCCTTTCAATTATTAAATGTTAATCCTAGACAAGATTGAAGCTAAATTCAGTATCATATAAGATGATATTTGGATGTATTATAATGAATTAGTAGGCTACTATATGCAGATAACGCATATTAATAAAATGTTTCTTTTATTAAGTCACCCTCTCCCATGTTCATTCACTGGTTCAGCTTCCCCAACAGCATTACATGACCAGACTGCTGAACTACTTTAAGCTGTCACAAACTAACTTTAAAAGATGTCTTGATACTCAGTGTCTTCACACAGAGACCTTGAGAATCATACCTTAGTTCTAGGGCTCCTACAGAACTGACTGTTACTTTGTTAAAAGGAAGATATGAGTTTACATGAACTAACTTGTACTCACAGACCTCTCTTTAGCACAGACATGATACCATACCATTCTGCTAAAGCCCTGGTTTCTTCTGTAACACAAAGTTTAGGGTTTAAGGTTTGAAGTGATCTTTACCCAGAAGTGGAAGAGTTATAATTATTCTTTTTATGGTTTACTAACAGAAGTTCCACATTTGTGAACTAAGTATATTTTTAAAATCTCACTTACTTGTTTTGGAAGTCTTGCATACAGCTCAATGAGGCCATGAAATGTATGTTTTACAACGCATGTAGTTGTTCATTTTCAGGAGTTTAACGATGCTAGAGCAAAATAAAACTGCACTAAGGTCTCCAATCCAGGTCATGAGCTCTAGCAGTAGATCAAATTTGACTTGACAAGGCCATGAAAGCAATTTCAAAGTTACAACTACAATACAGGCAGGCCTCACAGACTGAGTAAAAACAGATTTCAAGAATATGAATTAACTTCACTGGAGGCTTCTAAATTTTTGGTTTGAATAGTTACTACCTAATTGGTACCCATCTGACGAGAATAGTTTATATAATTGGAATACTGCAGAAATCTGCCCATTTGGTTAATTCCATTTACCAAATAAAAATGTTTCTTTTGTCATACACTTATCTATTTACACAAAAAACATAACTTGCGTTTCACACTGTCATTTTGTCAGTCATGAGTCCAAAAATGCTGTATGGCAATATACTATTACTGCAAAGAACAGAAGGTAATAAAAAGTTTGTTTGAATTAGCATTATAAGTCAGATTAAATACCATTTCATAGCACTGAAAGTCCCAAGCAGTTATCTAACAGAATATGAAGTATCGTATCTTATTTACTGTGACAAATAAGAAAACAAATCTAATCAATAGAACTCTCACAGTGTTTAAAAAGCTGCAACCTGTTATATCCCATTCCTGTGCAACTTTAATTGAAGCAAACTTGAAGCAGTAAAAATTTTACAAGTGACTTGTTAGTTCTCCTTCCCTCCCTTCACTAGCACGGGAAACATATTATTTTACATTCAGACTAGCAGCATGCAGCCACAGTTTACAGGGAATTTTTCACCTTACTCCTTTGGAAAATATTTTTTAAGGTTTGTTTTGTTTTGTTGTTGTTGTTGTTTTGTTGTTGTTTTTTGTTTTTTGTTTTTTTCTTTTTTTACTATTCCTGCTATTTCAGATCCTTGACAGAACAGCTGTAGTCATGTCTTTACAGGTGTTCTATCCAACACATTGCACTTCTCCCTACTGAGCATCATACTGTATTGTATGAGAGGAAGCAGAAACATGCCAAAACACAAAGTTGGACACACACATTTTGCTTAGCTGTAATTTACTCATTTACCTCAAAGAGCTGAGACCACAGTGGGAAACTAATGATATTCGGTCAACAGTAGAACACTGGATCACGATAGCAATAAACCAAATTCAATTAATACATATCACAGCACAATTGAAAAACAAACCTCTGAATAATGAATGCCCATGTACATCTGGTCTCATTTGTTGTGTTTACAAAATCTTGCATATCAGGTAATGAAATTAATTAAATTCCCTGTCAATATTTCTATGCACACACACACACAAAAAGCATTCATATGAGCAGATGGCATCTGTTACTGCAATCCTTACCACAAAACCTTTTCACTTCTGGAAGGTTGAACAAGATACAACAAGACACTGCCAAGCACAATTATGTGTTGAATTATAAACTAAACTGCACCTACTAACTCACAACTTACAGTGCCATAGAATTTACCCCAGAGCATTTTGGAGCCCATTACCCCCATAAGAACACCCTCTTCCACTCCATCTTCAAACACTTCTCCACCCTGAAAACTATCTATTTCCTACCAATAGCTTTCAACTCACATCACTGTGATGTTTTCTCACAGGAAGCAGAAACTGAGAGAAGTTCACTTTCATCCATACTGAAGAGTCATCGTGGGAGCCAATCTGACATCCTGTATGAGTCCAGTGTGAAAAGGGGGAGAGCAATCTTTGAGAAGATGTCATCAGGAAACGGACAGAACAATTTTGAAGGTTAGCTTTACTACTTAGATCTGATTTCCTCTTTGAGTAGTTTACTGTTGTGTTCTCCAAACATTTCTGACAGCACGCCCATACCCCTACCAGTAAGACAATACACTAATGTGCAAACATATTTGAGACTTCTCAATTGTATACTTCTGGTTGTATTTATATAGTAAATGCATGCAATGTATCACTATGCTAGTGCAAAAACTGCTCACTACATGACTATCTCCGTTTTATCCCCCCCGTCCCCCTTCTACCTATCCCTCCTCAAGTCTATGCATGTAACATCAGAGAGAATAGTGCATTTAATTCCTTTATACATAAATTAAACAATTTACTTCATCACAGAAGAGGCAATGGACAATCACAGTCATACAATCAGGGCAACTTCCAATAAGGAAAGGTGATATGATAATCAGTGTAAACTTAGCTTTCTTTTTTTTTGGGGGGGGATTAGGGGGGGTGGAGGGGGGATGTGAGCCATTAGACCATCAAGTAATTTTTTTTGTTTATATATAACAGAATGGATTCCTATGTTTTGAGAATATATTCCATATGATTTTCATTTATGAATGTTTTCAAATGTTTTTGAAATCCTCAAAGCTCAATAAAGTTTACTCCTCCCATAATTTTTGATGAGAATAACCCAAATCTACAAATAAGTTATAAAATAAATAAATAAATAAATAAATGGACAACTGCCCTCTGTTATGAAAAAGCAGTAACTTGATTTTATGTTTTGGTAGAGATAGCTTGGATTTGGCATTGTGCAGTTTTTATAATATGTTAACATTTAATTGTGACTTTCTGCTTGTAAGTTTTCCATGCCATATCAACTGTAATGTGTCATCTCTAGGCAGAACTTATAAGAGTATTTAGTACCAGAGAATTCATTTCAGTAGAACACTCATTAACCGAATACAGTTTTCAATTTATTTATTTATTTTAAATAGCACAGAACTAGAATAGCAGGAGAATAAGGATTTTTGGATAAAAGGCAAGATGATAAAATTTACTTGTTCATTAGTCTTGTAAGCCAACGATGAGCTCAGAGCAAATCTTGACTTAATTTTAATGAGCTCAACCTTACTCTCAGGTGAATGCAGTACCACAACAGATTCATACTGCTTAGCCTACATGATCCCTTTTGGGTAAAACACGTATCATTACTTTGAGACTGTACACCCCATGCTGTGCCAGCAAACTGTATCATTCCTACATAGCTACACAGTATTGAATGGCTCTGAAGCCCAAAACGTTTCATTTTCCTAGTATCTGGTCCAAGTTTACTACAGATAAACCAGAGGTTGACCCTGGACTGTTACAACTCTTACAAATGCATCAACTTTAGCATTAATACAAAACACCTTAAACATCAGCACAGATAATGCTAAGTGTAAATGCTATTCTGAAGAAAGCAAAAATCCTTAAATATATTGAATCTGCAGAAACACTTCTTTTTTCCCCCTCTCATGGTCAATGCACAAAAAGCATAGGCTGGGTCTGAATTTAGCCTACATGATAGATTGACAGATCCTACAGCATTGCCACGCACTTTCCTCTACTGAAGCTTTTCTCTCTTTTTCTCAATATTAGAAAGACAACAGAGATATTCAAAGAAGCACCTCTCCTCAAAAGCTTTTGAGAAACTGTTCGCAGCTTCAGGCAGAGATTGGAAGGCAAATAACAGAGCTCCCTTTAAAGGCAGGTTACAGGAAAAGTACTTTCATAAACAGCTCTGATGTTCCCAGTAACTAGCCCTGTAGTATATTACCACCAATTTCCCCCCTCCATGGAGATTTCAATGACACACTTAGAACATCAACCTCCCTTTGTTTTTCAGATTCTAAACCACCAAAACTAGGATAGTAATTCATACTGACATATGTAACGGAGTTTTTCTTTTTTATCTATCCATGAATATTACTGAATACTTACATTCATCATTGGAGACTTGTAATGCTGTAGTTGAATGCAGTTTTTAAACAAGCAGGATCAGCTCAGGAATGAAGAACACTCCTACCATCAGCATTATGTCATTAATTTTGCAGAGAAAAGAATGAAGATAATGAAGATGTCACACAGATTAACTGAAACTCGTTGGGCTGAGGCAGTTTTTCCCAACACACTGAAAACTCCAGTGAAAAGATCGATATTTTACTCAACATTCCTTAAGAAATATACTATACATATTTTATGGACTTGAATAAAAGTTTCATCTTGGTGAAATGAAGTGGCATGAGGGAAGAGCATCTGATACTTGTTTGAACCTAGTTCCAGGCACACAGCAACTTACAGTTATAGTCACTTAAAGCAAGTTCTATAATGGCATTAGGAGACAGCTTGGAAGCTCAGGCTGGGGGAGATTTACTGTTGTGAGAATGAGAAGCCCTTTGCAGCATATTTATGTTTACCACAAAGTAAATCATAAAGCTGCATTTCGTAACACCAAAAGAGACTCCTAAGTAAGAAGTTAACATGCAGGCTAAAAATTACCTTTTACTTACCTAGTTATTCAGTTATATTGCAATGTAAAATTACAGTACCAGTTGATATTAAAGATAAGACACGGCCAAAGGGTATTTTTTACCCTAGTGTGAAACATCTATAATCACATGGCTAAGTAGACATAATACTTGTTTACCCATATCATAAATATATTATTCAAGTATTATTTTGTAAGGCAAACAATTTTTTCCTTTCAAAAGGAGAAGGAAAAAAAAAAAAAAAAAAAAAGGGAATCACAAGAATCCCCGTGTTTGGCTTTTCATGGCCTGCATGTTTAGCAATTCCAGATGCAAGCAGACCAAAGGGAAAAGTAAACCTCAGTGAGCAAGACCTCTCTTAGCTAAGGCTGCCATTACCTGCTTTACCTACAAACTACTCTGTTTGCAATGTTTTGAAGGATAAGTGACCTTTCTTTGGTAACAAGTATTATTTGTCAGTTAAAGTTGTTACTGTAGAAGTGATTTATTTTTAAAAAATTTTCTCTACATATAGTGTTTGGAGAGCTACATTTATTGGCTTTCAGTGACTTAGAAATGTAACTTTGACTCTTATTTTGTACTAGCTATTCTCTTCACATGTTAGTCTATCAAACTTGCCATCATTAACAGCCAAGATAATTTTCTGTTGCAGACATTACTACCTGTTTCCCCAACCCTACCCTCCTTTATCTTTTACTTTTTTTTTTTTTTTTTGTAAACACAATAACTAATTTCTCCACATACATGAGTAACAGGAAACCTGTCTAAGCTTTGGCTGATAACAACACTGAGAGACAGAAGCAAGTTTTGTAGCTTTGACAAAACTAAAACGTCTTTTGTTACAAAAGACAGTAGATAAGATTTCATAGTAAAGAAGAAGAAGAAGAATATACGTAAGAAATTTCCTCATTTATAATCCATTAAATTTATAATGAACTGCACTCTACAATTCAGAGAGAAATTAATTTGAGGCAAGAGCAAAAAATTACTCTTGGTAGGAAATCACTTTTTACACTTCTTTGGCAATGCTGGCTTAAAGAGCCTCATTCCTTTCTTTTCTCACATTTAACCCTGTCACCACACTGGATGACAGAGCCTCTCATTTCTGCTGCCAAAGCAGTCAGCACAAATTGTGATCCAGATCTGAGAACTGATACAGATTAGAAAAGCACCAAGATAAACAAAATAATCAAAATAAAAGAAGGTCTTACTTCGATTAGGATTATTTCACTCAAGGCCACTGGTTTGATTTACTGCATAGATTCTTAAACTGTTATATGACCACAAGTAATAGGAACTTTTTGGAATATTGCAGCCAAAGAAGGAGAGTGAGAATGAACAGTTCTTAATACTGTGCAAACACCAGTGTTGTGAAACCTCTCCTTATTTCCAGAGACATCAAGTTGCAGCTTCAGCATAAGTTAAACAGCTACAAAGGGACAAAGCTTTGCTAATTATATTTAGGTCTGTATCTGAAGAAGAAACACACCCCTGGACAAAGGTATGACACAACTGAAGAAATCTTAGCACTAAAACTCTTCAAAAATAGAAATTATTTCAATGAACTAACGCCACCTTTCAATGACCTAAGGATGTATTATCAGCTTTTAACAATGAGTGCACTTAACACAGGCCTGAGGCTATAACATTAATTTTATTTATAACTAAACCAAACAAAGCTTGGTTTGGGAAGTAAGCAAGTAGTAGCAGTGTGTGAATTAAGCACCACTGTGCTGCTTAATTCAGGTTCTATCTTCAAAAAAGTGGGGAAGTATTGACAATAGCATGTTTTATGAATGAGTATTTACAACTGATTGTAAAATTATTTACAGGAGAGAGTGATTGTAATTGGAAGGGTTTTCTTAGAAGAATAAAGTGTAGGTTAATAAGGTTTCTCATTTATTTTTGGTATAAACAATTTTCTGTAAATAACTGTCAAGTTGAAACTCAGCTGAATTATTCAGTATGTAGGTAACACACATGATGCTTTGCAAACACATCTGCTACCTATGAACTGTGGGCATTTTGATATGACAGTGTCAAGAATCAGAACTGCAGTTCATTTATTTTAATAGCAAGTTGTTACTCGGATTTCAGAAAGCCCACGTTAACTTAAAGTCTTTTTATGGAGCTTTGATTACAGCAACTATTTTGCATGTTTCAATGAGGTGAGGTATACATTTTTGCACATCTCTTTTGTCCACTGCTCTGTTTAAAAATCTGTCCCAGTACAGCTCATAAAAGAAGATCCTTGCTAAAGTCATTTACAACTAGTCTACATTGGTCTCTAGGGCTGTAGGGCTTTACAGAAAGTTATTTGCATTTCAAATGACTTACAATGAACACTGATTCAGGCAACTTAAATGTTACAGCGAATAATTAATTACTTGAAATAAACTTGTTTAATTGATAGTCAATGGGCTGAATCCTGAATTGAAGAGGATTACTTTCGCACAAGTATAATGAAGTATAATAAGAAACTTGAAATTGTGCAAGTAACATAAAAAGGACCAAAAAAAAAGAAAAAAGACTTATGTACTTGATTAGAATATAGAATAGGCTTAAATTGACTAATAAAAACATTGTGTGATGCTCTTTTGGATTTACAGAATTGGTAAATACAAAGACTTACAGGCCCTTACAGTTAACAGGCCTTATCTTCTATCACATCATGCCCACCAACTTCAATGGAGTTACCCTAGATTTATGTCACTAGAGATAAGGGAGTTCAGACTTAATCTAAAAAGAACCAAGAGAAATGACACGTCAGCACGTAGGGTCCAAATTTATTCTTCCTGGCAAAAACAAATTCATCTTTGAAAAGATGATAGTTTGACTTTCAATATGTAGTGAATTAGTACCAATTTGGATAAGCATCTTGGAGTACTTCTCTAACATCAGGCAGCACTTTAGCGACTGTTTGCTCTTTTTTGGCACACATAGAACAGCACTTTATAGACAGTCACTTTGTTCCCATAAGTAATTACCGCCTTGTTCCCAAATCATTTTCAAGTAATTGTTACCTGAGTAAAATCCATCAGCTCAAATACACAGATGATTTAAACGCACCTTTTCACATTCCATCTCCACGTATGTTGAGACCATGTCCATTTCTGCACACTTACTGTCCAATAAAGACAGCAGCTGTCAATCTCAGCTGCATTTTTTAGCCACTCTAAAGACCATATCTGGTAGGTGCAAGCATCTGGTAATTGAATAGGTTTATTGTGCTTTTCTTTCCCCACACTAAATATAGGATCTCCTATCACATTGAACTTTCAGCCACTGGATATCTTCTTCCTTTCTCTTCACCGTCTCCCCCCCAAGCAAATTAAAGAGATTTTTAACCTGCTCATTTCTTCTTGGAAAGATGACTGTGATCATATCAATCATATCAGCTCTTCACCCTCTTTACCATTAGCTAGATACAACTGTATTTTTTCCAAGTGTGAATATTTTTCTTCTCTGTATGTTATCAAGATTCTCAGATATCTTTTTTTATTAAAATGGTTGTAAGCAACTTTCCCCCCACCTTTCTCCTTTCAAGCTCCCTCAGTTTAAAGATTTTCTTCTCTCCAACAAGAAAAATAATTCCTACGTTCCACACCATGTCTCTGATTTGAAATTCAGCAACATGTGTTTCAGAAGCATTTTTGGTCCATCAGGAATAACAGCCTATGAACTACATAGAAATGCATAGTCAACAATTCACGTCTTTTACAAGTGAAGGTTTTTCTAAATATGTGACAGGCCCATAGAGGATAGTGTTTTTTCTTTTCCTATCTTTTTTTAAGTTAAAAAAAAAAAAAAGTTAAAAAAAAAAAGTCCTGTGAGAGCTGTAATACAGCATTTTGCATTCAGACGGTCTTATGAGAAGCAAATCCCTACAGGCTGGTTTGAGTATTTGAAAGCACTGATGGAAACTCTTCAACTCCTAGTGGCACTGAACTTAGGAGCTAAAATCTGCAACTATGTACTTGAATAAATCTTCAAAACCTGAAAAATATAAGACAATGCTGTTCTACAGATTATTTCTCCCATGAGTTTTGGGTTTTCTATACCAAATACTTCAATTTCTCAGAAAAAGGAAAACCCTGAAACCACATCAGTGCTATGGAACTTTTTACTACATGTTTCAATTATGCCAAAGCGTTATTTTTCTAGAAGTATCAAGTAACATTTATAGCAAACTCTGTGGCTGAGTACCAACAACTTCCATTGTCTCCACTGAAAAACAATGAAGACAATGCTTAGAATGCTGTTTAATCTACTATGAAAATGCTGAGAAGCCCAAAACAGATAGTTTATATAGTTATATCACTGAATACAACCAGCAGTAAGACAGAACTCTCCAGTCCTATTATGCTCAGAATATTTGTCAAGCTTCATTTCCTTTCTATAGTTGATATGCTACTATAATAAAGAATAATAACCTCTGAAATAAATACAATCATACAAGTTCCACATGACAAAGGAGAACAGCTTTTTGTTGACGTACCTCACACAGGCCAACATAAGGTTCTTATGATAAAACATATCATAAGCACACATTTATCCTCTAAAGAATCAGAAGATATTACACCTTTGAGTACTCCTGAATGAGCAAAAATCTTAAAATGAATGAGAAAGAGCACAGATAGCTTAATCCCTCATACTATCAGAAAGGGTTTCATGTTAACTTCTAAAATAACTAACTTCCAAGGATAGCACATTCCCTTTTTTAAAGGTAACAGGAGAATAGTTTCTATTACTTTCACTCCTCATGCGGCTAATAATATGTATCTATTAAAATGTTTTTTAGAACAGTCCATTAAATTCATTGGCCCCAATTCAGCAAGGAATTTAATCACGTCTAACTTTAACCACATGAGTATTCCCATTTCTCTTGATGAAACTATTCACGTGCTTACAATTAGGCAGAACTCAAGAATCCCTTGCTGACGTGGAACAACACCAAGAAAGGTTTTAAACTTCTAAACATTTCTGAAAATTAGAACAGGGGCTCACAGCAATTTTGTCTCTCCTGAATTCTACCTCCTCTGAAAACCATTTCTTCCTTTCCAGCAAGCTTACATAAATTATAACTGTTGCTATGCTTTCTCAAGCTGTAGTAATTATTTTGGTGATCATTTTTGCACCCGATACACAAACATACAGAAATAAATGTAAATAGAAAATTATCTTCACATAAAAGTTTTGAGGAGGGTGAGAATACTTTAGAAGCTGGGTGCGTTTACACTGAATGCTCAACTTTAGTGAGTGTTTGCATTTATTTCTGATTTTATGGAAGGCTGTAATTGTGTTTCATTTACTTGCTATAAGTGGACCCTGAACATCTATACCAGCTAAATAGCTCTATAGTGAACGGACAGACAGATTACACATGCCCTGACATTCTTACCTGTTTGGTGGGATACCTCTTCCCTGGCACTCTGTTCTATCCAGCTGAACAAATAGCATTTTGGAAAGTCTCTCTGCTACTTTTACTAATGCCAAAGCTAAACAGTAGTCACTTCATAAGAAAAAAAGGGAGAACTGTGATATATATCCTTTCTTTCCAGCTACCATCTCAGTAAAACAATGATCAAATTCAGCCGACTGAGGCAAGAAGAAATGTAATTAATTGAACTTGCATTTTTGTCATGCATCATGCCTTACAGTTAAGCTTCTAGAACAAGGAGTTGACTCTGGCAAGGGCTACAGAGGCTTAAAGATTTAAAAACATCCAGCAAGTTCCACCCATAAACATGGAAACAAAACAAAAATCACCTGCCTCACTTTACTCAAAAAAAAGGAGTGGTGTGCACTTCAGTGGAGCTGGTCTTCATGAGATGGTGTATTTCAGTAGAACTGGAACACTGTCGTAAAAACTGACAAAAAATAGCTGTTGGGAAAGGCTTTTTTTTCTTCATAAAGATGCACCATTCTGTAAATGGCATTGATTAGCACTAAAAGACAGAAAAGTTAAGAGTACTCCACTAGGTCACTGGAGTTTTATGTGCACACTAAGAGACAGCTGAAACTGTGGGTAGCAAACTGATAGAACAGGAGAATATACCTATAGTGCTCCTACCTACCTTTTCCTCTTTTTAATTCGGTAATTTCCTCAAATTTGAGAAATTCAAAGAGAAAAATCATGCTTGGTATTTTTAGGGGATTTCCATGGGCGTTTTGTTGTTTTATGATGTGAGGTTTTTCAGATTTCTTTGGATGTGGGTTTTTTCTTGTTTGTTTGTTTGGTGGGAGGTTGTTCTTTTCTTTTTGTTTTTTTTAATAATGTTCATTTCAGCTGTAGCCTGTTTCTGTAATCTCAGAAAACACAGTTGTTTAAGAATAAAAGCAATGCTGGTTGTGACAAATTTATTTCATCCTATTACGCAACAAGGAGAAACATAGATGGATTTAGGGAAGATCAGGGCACACTGATTTGTACAAGCATAAGGATTAAAAAAATAATAATAATAATAATAATTAGATTCCGCTGGTTTTACTAAAAATACATGCTTTTGAGTTCTCAAGTAGTGGTGTTTCCCCTCCCAAAAAAGGAGTGACCTATTTACAGAACTTTAGTGTTACCCTACTCAATTTCTCATTGACTGTAGGTGCAGGATCAACAAAAACACAGTGGTATGGTTAGATCAGCATCCACAGCTTGTATAGCTATAAAGATTATCACGGTGGAAAGGGAAAATTGGAAATAGGTGAAAAACACTCACCCGTGTCCTGGGCTCACAGGAATAACTCCAGGAGGAGCAATCTCCAGAAAGAAAACCTTCCCCAGGGACAGTCAGACCTTAAATGGGGTCTAGGAGAGGTGCAGCCAGGCTCCACCCATTCCAGGTGAATTGCATTCACCTGTGCTCCCACAGCTGACTCATTGCTCACCTCTGGTGGTCAATCAGAGGTTCAAGCAAAGAGTCAACAGTTCCTATACAGTTAGAAAACCTTCATAGGACAAGAGGAATTTCCAGCATGTGGATTAGATTAAACCCTTTTGCTTCTCATTACAGATGATAGAGATGCTTACAGAATATTGTTTTTCCCTTTATTTGAAACAACAAGAAAAAAATATCCCAATGCTAAATTTAAGGCACCTTGCTAATGAATTAATATAAATTTATTAGAACAAAAGACTTTAGGGTGCTAACAAGTCAGCACAGCTCTTTCAGGAGTACTCTGAACTACTCTCTTCACATTCACTGTTTCTGAACTGCAGTCAGATAAACTGTAACACACTGTCATAAAGGTAAGAACATTCACATAACTTGCATTTTGAACAATGTTGTTCAGCTTTAATTCTTGCCTTGTATTACGTGCGACAAGTTAGATTCCTCCTTTTGCACAGCAGTATCTATGGGGGACTGAAAAACAGCCAGGAACTATCCCATGACCTAGAAGTATTTTCCAACATCATTGGTAAAATTCCTCAAGCAAATGCTTTATTTCAAGTGTTTTCTTTATAATTAAGTTATACTTCTGCAAATCAGACAACTCTTTAATGAAACTTAATTGCAATGCCTGACGGATAAAATAAAATATATGGAAACAGAACAAATGATCAAGAGTTTCACTGTCTGAATTTAGAAAGGCTGAGTCCTTTTGCAGGAGTGACAGCTGACAGTCCTTGCCCAGGCTGAAATAGCCTCATGGAAGCAGCAATTTTGCACTGCATACTGATCATGGTCATAGTAAACACCTGAAAACAGACTAGCTGCTTGCACTCATAAACTGGCTAGATTACATTTTGAGATTGAAAAGTCACACATAGTGATATCATATGTGGGTTTGTATTGGTTGTTAATATACAGATGGTAACAAATGTACAAAAGGAATAAGTAAAGGAAAACTCACCAGTGGTGGTGCCTTGGCTGAAGAAGCTGGGGCAGTCCTCACTGGTGAGCAATCTCCAAGAGAGATGCTGCCTCAGTGGGAGTCAGCCCTTAAATGAGGTCTCAGAGGGGGATGGAGTCGAGCTCCACCCCTTCCGGGAGCACAGCTACATCACTCTCACCTGTGCTCCCACAGCTGACCCCATACTTGCCTCAGCTGATTAATCAGAGGTTCAGGCTGTGATTACCAATCTCCCATACAGGGTTAAATATTCTTTTCTATATTTGTTGTGTTTTGTCACGTATGGTTAACAGGGTACAGACTGATCTGTGGCTATTTTAATTGAATTCTGTGTTATATTTAAAAGCTGGTATTGCTTACAGGTATTATGGACAACAAGCAAAACGTCTTTGACCTCAGGGACAATATTGCAGTTCATTTTCAGCACAGGATTTCAGAATTGGCATGAACATCAATTAACATCAACACTTCCCCAAACAATTTCAATGAAGAGTTTCTTAATGTTATCCCTTACATTGCAGTACTACCAAGACAAACTTGCTTAAAGCTGGATGTTTAAAATATGATGTCACTTCCCCCAAAATGCTCCCTAGTTTCAAAAACTTTATGGATCTCATTTTGTTGGTCCTTAATAAATTTAAACTACCAATGAGATACCATTGCTAACAAGTTGGTATTACTGTACATTCCTACTTTTGCTTTCAAGATTTGAGCAAAAAAAATGCACCTGTTTCCTACTCAGGAATTATGATATCTCTTTGTATTTGCAGTGGGTCGTCGCAAACGTGTAAGAGGATTACCAGAAGAGAGTACTCCCAAGGCTGGGAACGCATTGATGGACTTTGAGGAGACTGTCTCCTTGAAAGAAAAGTTGGCTCTGTACCAGGCTGCTGTGTCCAAGGCAGACAGCAGCAACTCCTTTTCTAGTGTAAGACAGCAGCGCTTCACTACATTCTTAATTCTGTGCTTGCTCTGCGTACTGACACACCATAATATTCTGTATTTATACAAGCTTGTGGATAATAATTTAAAGCATAAACTAGCAAATCTACATAGGAAACATATTGATCCATCTGTCTCTACCAAATGAGATTTTTCATGCTATATACCTTTGGTCATTGAGACAACTGCCTTTAATTCATAGATTTTTTTTAATTTTTTTTTTTAATTCCACTGTTGCATGAATTTCATTTATTAGGACTGAAAGCAAAAGAGATTCGTAATATGCTTAACAAAAAATGACAGATTATTTATCACTAGAAGTATTTTCAATCATGAAATAATAAAAATCATATTCAAAAGATTATGTTTACATCACAAAATAGCAGCTCTGTGTGATCTGATATAACAAAAGACATTGTTGCATACTAAAATTATTGAAAATAAAGTCACTACATAAAAAATACTTTAAAAACCCAGTGGTGTAGTTTTAAATGTCTCTACATGCCTATCAATAGGAATTGAATATTTTACAGGAAGTTAAATTTTACTACCAAGAAGCGATGAGGATGAACAATAAAGAAAGAAATTTGAATTAAATTTGAAATTTTAATTAAATGAAACAACCTTTTTTTCCACTCAGTTATGTAGGATAACGTAGAAGACAGAGCTTACAGTTTGTGTGTATCAAGTTAGAACATCAAAAGTGTGAGTGGAAACATCAGCTACACAGTTGCTGTGAGATGAAGAAGTTGGTCCTTAGCTCCAAAAACCCAAGATGAAACTGCCAGACAACTAAAGTGATAAAAAAATAAAATAAATATGTCACTTTTGACATCATAGAATCACAGGAGAAGGTGCAGGTGGTGGAAGCAATCCAAAATTTCATTGTAAGAAAATAATCTTCCTATTCTTTCATTATAGTGGAAACTTGCCATTATTGTAGGAAATATTGTAATCTTCACCAAAACAATAAAATAGCATACTAACAAAAAACTTCTCCCTTCCCTTGAGAAGTTCAATTATAGATTCCACAAAGCATTTAATGTAATAGTAAGGATCTACTTAAGAATAGTTAAGTTCTCTGTATGTTTGTCCACAATAACTACTTGAGAAAATACAGAAAGAAACAGCTGGCAGTACTGAAGGCAACAGAACTTAAAATATACAATTAGAAGAGAGAACTAGAGATGTTTGTCCTGAAAAGTGATTGCTACTGGCAAGCAAGTAGATGGGACCTAATATTTCTGCGTTAAAGATTCTGGCCAAAAATTTGTATTTTTTAACTATAGGTAGACCTTTTGTTCTCTGAATCACAATTTATGGCTCTTGTTCAGTGGTCTGAGAACTTGCCAGATTTGCTATTTATGACTGTCTGTCTTCCCTGCCAATGACCGAGTAATTCTTGGTACTGAGTAATTCTGAGTACTGCATGGCTGAAAACATGTAACTAAGTTTCTGAGGAAAGCAAAGTCCTCCAATAGTAGTTTTGGCAGAGAAATATGTAGCTATACCAGCTGGATCTATTGCACACAGAAATGTTTAGCAACAAGTGTTAAGTAAATTCCAAAACAAATTTATAATCTGTGAGTCCTAATTATTGATCTCAAATATACATCCTAAAGTTGAGATTTAACAATCTTAGCAGTATGTATCTGTTCTATATTTTGATGACAAATGTCAAATAACTTTTGCTACTATATATCTATTCTGAATGCTAATGCTAATTCCTATGCAGCATTGAAATTTAAATATGTACAGATTATACAGCCTTATTTTATCATTCTAGACTCCAGAGAAAACTAAATCCTCTACTGTGTCTGGTGGCCTGGCAACAGTAAGGAAACAATTTGAGAAAGGGAAGATGACCTCTTCAAACAGGACCTTTGCTCAATACCAGCACCAGCAGAAATCTGCACAGGTAACAATGGCATTTTTAATACTAAAAAGTGAGGGATGCCCTGCTAAACAGCTTGATGGAAAAATATGATTATATGCTCTAATGAAGCATTACAGGCAAGACAGTGTTTTCACACAGTTCATACTCGTAGGATTCTCTCTTTAAGGATATACTACATTACAACATTCAGCAATCAGCAAGTCTGAAAGCAGGTTTCTGATATAAAACTAAAAATCAAACAGAACAAACAAAACAACCATCACCGATTATCACAAATGATGCAGTATGTTGTAACAAGGTTACACAGTAAAATAAATTTTAGCTGCAGGATGGCTGTAGTGCCCGTGGTGCCTAAGCAATGAGTAAATAAGAAAGGTAACTGCAAACAGGAACCTATGAAATCATAGAATGGCTTAGGTTGGAAGGGACCTTCCAGTTCCAGTCCCACACCATGGTCAGTGCTGCCACCCAATGGATCAAGCTGCCAGGTCCTTATCCAGCCTGGCCTTGAACATACCCAGGGATGGGACATCCATAACTTCTCTGCACAGCTTGTGCAAATGTTTGTCTTTCCTCTAGAATGTTTTAATTATTACATTATTGGGACCAACTGGATCCTTACTGAGCTGCATCTCTCCATTTCTGGAGCTCAGGAGTACAGTTTGGGAAAACTTCAGACTTCATTCACTTGCACTGTTTTGCAGCGATAATTTAGAGTACTCAGTAATGCTGGTAGCAGTATTTTTTACAGAGGGAAAGAATGCAATTACAACCTCAGTCCTGAGTTCGTACAACCCCTAATGGGTTATGTGTACCCACACCTTCATTACAGGGAACTCCATCTTACAGAGCAGTAGTATTTTACTGCTTTTCAAATGAAGACATAGGGGTATGGAAAATGATGTGCACTTTAAAAAGATGGATTTTACATTTTAACTACAATTAATTAAAATGCTTAAAGAAGACCACAAACTGATTATCACTCTAGTGATTATTCTGAAAGTAGTTTAGTCTAACAACTGTAAAATCCTGCTAGTAAGAGCAAGCAAAAAGGTAATGAAACAAATGCTTGAGTAAGCTGAAAAAAGAAAAGTGATGGGAAATTAAAGAGATTTGCGTTCAAGGACACAACAAAAAAGAAGAAAGACGTATTTGTGGACATTTTAATCAAATAAGAAGTATTGATTCTACCTTCCTTCAAAAAAGAGTAGCTCTGCTGACTACCTAGGTTTGGGTAGACATGAATTAAGCTAGGCACTCTCGTTAACTAGAGTCAAATTTCATCATAAATTTAAAAAAAAAAAAAAAAAAAGTGCAAATAAATTACTTAAATAACTTTTCTGCATGAGCTTCAAGCATTCCTTTGTTAACAAAAAGACTGCTCACTTCATTGCTTTATAAGGGTTTATATCTGCAACTTGCACGAACATTAACAGGACAAACTCAATTGTCTTACCAACATTGTGACAACTATCTGTGGAAAAAGCCTGGGATACCTGAGGAAAGAACAGCAGTTTTTGTTGTTGTTGTTGTTGTTGTTTTCCCTTGTAATAATTTCTTTCATATCTTTCCTTTCAACTTAAATAATTTGCATCTGCTTTTCTGATTATGTGATCCATCCTTGCTGCAATGTTTTGGGTGCAGAAATGCAGAACCATGCACAGGAATTATGTGACCTTTTCACATACTCAGAACAAAAGACTTTTCTTTTTGTGATATGAAGATGACTTCTGGCCAAGCAATGAAGTCTAGTTCTCTACAAGGCCACCATGACAGTTTCGTATCACAAAAATGTGATCTCTAAGCACAAATAATTAGCAGAAATAGTTACAGACACAGGAAATAAAATCACTCAAACTATGTAGAACAGTTTTTGAATGGAGGTTGAATAACTTACTGAAAGACCACAAAATCCCATTACTATCGAATGTAACTGCATTGAAAATGGGATTTTATACTTAGGTAGCTGACCTTACTCAAGGTCACTGAATTGACTCTCAGGCAAAATAAAGAAAGCATGTCATGTGAACACAGACCTCTTGATCTGGATAAATCCAAACCACTAATCAATGCTTAAAAAAAAGAAAAAAATATATATCATTTTTAAGCAGTAATCTAAGGAGCTGAATATTTTACTAGAGAGTCAAATATTTCATGAGGACTGCATGGTTCAGCATTCAAAACATTCACATTTGCAGGTAATATTTAACTATTTATCTTTCTGGTTTTTTTTTGTTTGTTTTGTTTTGTTGTTTTTTTTTTTTAGACCACAGTCATTACTTGTAGCTCTATTTATTATATAAAAAATTTATTCCTGTGAAAAGTGGTCTATTATTGGTAGAAAGCACTAAAATCTTGTCCAAAATGGTAAGCAACAATGAAAGCTTACCACAGAACTGCTACCTGCTTGTTTAAAGACTTGATCTTTAACTTGATTACAGGCATCATGAACACCTGTTGTTCACAGACACAGGGTTAAGAAGAGGTCATGATCTTCACTGTTCTTGCTCTGAAAATGCCTGCCTGGAGTTGTTTGCTAGCTCGTAGTCTGGAGCAAAAGTATGTTTGCATGTGGTAAAGCTGCTTAACAAGTAACTGAACAACCAACAGGCTGAGACTTTGGAGAATAAAACAATTAAAAAATTTTGGCCGCTGTATTCTTTACATCAAACTCATAGGTTGCTGTTCTTTGGTGTCAAAATAATTTGATGTTTGGTATAGGCAGAACATTAAATCAGCGATTTACAAACAACAACAATTAAAACAATGCTCCCAATCAGAAAAGAACTATTACTGGCACTCTGAAAAAGAAAGTAATTCCTTGATCTTGCCACAGAGGCTGTAAAATCACTGTTAGAACTGATCTGAAGGGCACAACAGCTGCTCAGACAAAATCTCATTATCCAGTGTCAGACATAAGCACTTTCTGGCAAGCAAGCTTCACCTCCTACACAGGAAGGATGAGTGAATTTTATTGGAAGTATTTGGTCTGCACTCAATATTACAGTATCATCTGTTGGGAAAGACACACATAGGCAAACCTCCGTCATTGATGGCCATTCCATACAAAGATCTCTAGAGTAGTAATTATCAATTTTCAGGTGACTGCAAAGGATAAGAATGAATAATGTGACAATTTTAGTGAATGGTGAAAACCTAATCTTTTATGAGAATCTTCTGTACTGTGCTCAAAAAGAATCTATTTACGTAAAACAAAGCAAAGTAGACAAATCACTGAAGTGCAGAATTGATTTTGAGAAATTTCTGTAAGATTCTCACAGTACTCATGTGCAGATGATACCATGATAAGAATACAAGTATCTAAGAAAGGATAGCTGACCTCAGTTATTCCCTCTATTGGTAATGCTGTGATTGAAGCTCGAGGTTCATAAGTTACTGCTGCTGCTGCCTAAAGGGAACAGTTAGCTGGTACCATAAGTAAACAGAATAAGTTGTAAATATACTAATGCATAAACGATATTATCTTAGCCAACTTCACACAGAGCTTCTACGATGATCATAATGTACAGCTCAACTAAAATAAACGTGCTTCAGATGAAAGTGAGTAAAAGCTTTCTGTGCTTCTGCAAAGTTTTGGGCTGCTTGATCTTGCTCAGCTTTGTTTTTGTTTTTTTTCCAAAACACACATAAACTTGTCCACATCTTTATCTACACATGTATATTGCAGAGCGCACATTTTCTGATTCTCAAAACAGAGGTTCAGAACTGAGGAAAACTGCAAAAATGTCAACACAAAAAAGCAAAGTTTAGTCTAAAATACATAGGAAAGTTACTCAAAAATCAAATCTTGGTATATTTTGCATTAACAATTCTTTTCAGATTACTGCAGTGTAGAGACATTAAAATTTATGTATGGGCCAGTAACATATTAGTACATGTAATAAATACAGTTCTGTTTAGTAATATAATCTGAATACCTAATTGAAAATGCACTTCTCTATAATAACGTATATAGACTTGAATAACAATTGATACTTTAAAACATTCATAATTTTCTATCTCCTAACAGGTAATTTACAAAGTTTGATTTTCAGTTTTCATCTCTGAAATAATCAGACAAAAAGTAGGCAAAATGTTGAGTATTACCTTTTTGTGATAGCTTCCACAATGATAGTGAACTGTTAACTGAATGCAGCTGTGTCAATGGTTTTCAGCCATAAACTTATATATCTTTGTATTGCTGTTCAGTCTTGCCTTGCAGTTCATAAGCACTTTGCTTCATTTCCTAACTTGCAGTACATTGGGAATTGTTTATGCCACAGAAATGAAGGGATCAAGTCACCACAAGTGTTAACAAGTTAAAGAATATCAAATCTAGATCATGATTTCATCTTCAGTTCTGTGCTGGAAGCAGGACTTACTCTGTTTAATAAGTAAGAGCAACTTTATGCCATAGAGACCAACAAATAATTTTACAAAACATTCTCCAAATTCTATGTGATGCACAAAGCATGCCACTAATAATAATGCTATAAACTATATTAATACCATCTATGATATCCTGCTGTCCGCCAGTACAGAAGAAGGGCTGAAGTAATGGATATTCCTACATTCCTCTTGTTTTGGGTGAGCAAGCATCATTTTACCCTCTGTCAATGAAATTTCAATTAGCAATTGTGACAGGCACAGAAAACATGAGAACCTCCTTCCCATCTTCCTCCTTTCACACCGTGAACCAGGCTATGTAATTATACTGTCAGAAACTGGCCCATAATGTTTAGGCAGCTACAGCTGTCACATTAAACTATTATAATCTTTTTCAATATTTCAACCACTTCATAAGCAGTACAAAAGTTATAGCAATAAACCAGTACTGATTTTTAGATTAGATTTGCTTCCTGACTACATTAAGCCTAATTTTATATTCCTTTTTAATATACCACACCATTCAAAGGACATATAATGACTATCATGAACATATTTTGTGTCTCATGAATGAGCTTTTCCAGTAATGAGATCTTGACTTACATATCTAAAATATTAACATGAGAATGGAAAAGCATGTATTAGGTGAAGAAATCATATATAAGCATAAATATATTCAAAACCATATCCTTATAGAATGAAAAAGCACGTTGCACTTACACCCACACATACACATACTCCTTAACAGAGATGGAAAAATTTGCATCCCAATTTCTTTTCACTTTGCCACAGTGCTAACATTACACCTCCTCATGTTGTGCGGTTCTCTCAGCTGCTATACACAACTTGTGCACGCAAATCATGCTCTGACCTGTCCTGCTCAAGTCTCACCTAACCCTGACAGTGCAAATAATGCGGTAGATGGGACTGTGATGCCAGTAACACGCTAAATCATTTACATACTTTGCTGTATAACATCTATTTACTAATTTTCTTTATTTATGTGATTATTTTTATTTATCTTTAGGAGGCATCTAGTATCAATCAGCCTAAAATATCAAACTGCACCAGGGAAGCTGAATGCAATGGAATGACCTCCAAAGAGAGTCTAGTGGAAGCATTTCAAACACAAGAGGTAATTTCATCAGTAAATCATCGTATTTTTAATTATAGCAAGATGCCAATTCTCTTCTGCTTTGCTTATTATTCCACTTGGTACAGTAAGATATTGCTGCTCTGCTGATGGCAGCCCTTATGACACAGTGTATAACAATGGCTTTAAAATGGTGTTTAACAATGTTTTTTCAATGTGGTAACTAATTGGGTTTCTAATTCACACTTCTCTGTGAAGTTTCAAACACAGTTCCAGGAATAAGGAAAATGTTTACATGTTGCACTGAATCCTGTAGTAAAGCAAAGGTTTTGTGCACAGGTTTCTCTTGAGGAGCAAGGAACACTAGAGACAAACAGGGCTTCTACATTTACGCAGAGCACTGATGAAACAGGTAAGAAGTGGGCTCACAAAGGAGCATGATGGACCAACCTCTTGGCCACTGACTTTACTCTCACAAATGTCCAACTCATAGCATACAGATGTGTTACCTCGCTCTGAATTCTTCAGCTCCCCCTTACTCAGTTAAGCTTATTCACTGATTTCAACAGGTTTAGACTTTGATGTACAGAGGTGAAGTTTGTAAAAGCTTGTATTTTGTATAGTTTTAAATATGTTCTTAAAGAAATGGTCACTTTAAGAGTTGTCTGAAAATAAATGCAAACGCTAGCATAAACAAAATTTTGCATGGAAATGGTTCAACTTGTAGGCAAACAGAATGGGCCTGCAGAACATGAGCATGACATTGAGATGCTGCTTCTGCAAGTTAGCGCCAGTATTAAGATTTGTGCATTATATTAAATCAAAGATCTCAGTCAGCTTTGGAGCCCTGATGTCCAAGCAATTCAAAACAGTGGGCAATAACACATCCCTCAACAATTCTTCTGCGCTGTTTTTTTTTCTATGAATTTTAGTTCATGACCACCTGACTCATTAGAGTTCTGCAAGGCCAAGCATTACTTGTCTAGAGTCATAATGGTTTACGATTCACTGATTGAGTCAATTTCATGAAAGGTAGGGGGAGGAAAAGAAAATCCCTTCTTTGTTTTTTCCATTGCAGTAACCAGAGCAGTTATGAATGAGGACTTCCCAAAAATTTCTACACAGATTTTAAAACAGCAGTTTGAAATGACAGCTCAGGAAAACACTGTTCCCTCCGACAGAGAGACTGCAACATCTGCAAAGAATGTACAGGTTTGTGCTTTTCATAAGAGGAATCTTTTTGCTAATGACAAGTGTGGAAGTTGACACAGTAGTCTATTATAACAGTTTGAATTTTTATTTTCAATATAGTTGCAATTAAAAATGAGAACTATAAAAGTAGTGGGAATCTATGGAGAATAGGAGCCATGGACACATACAGTAAAGGACCTTCGATAATTCAACAAGTACTTCTACTATGTGACATGCAACAGAAGTGGAACTCAATGAAAACTTTTGCTTTCCTTGTCCTCCCTTACCAAACACTCTCCTCTTTGCTTGTTTACAGTCTGTAAAAGTATATAATTTTTTGTCACCAGTTTCTCAAAAGCACAAAAAATGTTTTCATTTCTTCTCAAACTGACAAGTATAATCCCCGTTCTTCAGAATCTGCAGAAACTCTGCACAAGACCCTTGAACTCACTAGAGGACACATCTGCACAGCCACCTGGATATTAGAAATGCAGTCACTGGAGTCTGTCAATAAAATGTATCACAATGAGGAACAAACATCATACAGAACTCACATCAGAGAAATTTCTGCTGGTGACATGAAAGCCATGAGGTACACGTCTGAAACACAGCTCTAAAGAGGGGATGAAGTGAAATGGTTGCAGCTGAGGTCTAGACTCAGAGTTTAAAAAGGTGAAGATGAGTATGAATTATTTGGAAACTCAGACATCATGTTATCAGAGGCAACTTGGGTTACAGAGCAGGGAACACTATTGTCCACAGAGAAGACATTGAAAAAGGGGATGCTTGCTCTGCACGTTGGATGTTGGCAACACAACCTTCAGATGTGATTAACACAGACTCAGTAGAAATTTAAGTTGCATGTGAGCTCTCTTTAGAGGGAAATATCAAAGGTGGAACGCGCAAGGCAAAACTTTTTTTTTTTTTTAAGCATAGGCTCTGAAGAATTAAATTGAACATGGGTTAAGAGGAAACTATCATTGCAAAGGAAGCTTTCTCCAGGATGCATGGTTCCAGAAAGTGCTAGCTTTTTGAAACTCACCCTCTTGAAACTCCAAAAAATAACATATCTTATCCACCTGAAGAATTCAAAGGAGGTGATGTAACTCATAGTAAAGATTTATTTGAAAATATTCAAGGCGATGAAGGGAAGAAATTTAAACAAATACTGAAAATTTATGTTCAGCCCATGAGTATGTGAGAGGATATACAGAAAGGAAATACTGTGTGCTGATGGTGGCTTTTATAAAATCAGACAATTGATGCTATGAAAGAAAACAAAGATGACAAGACCTCAGTAAACCTTTTAAGGATATGAAGGGCAGAATGTGAGGAAAAGCTCTTTTCTTCTGGAGAATCCTCCGTATCATATGAATCTGAAAATGCTGGGAAAACCATTAGTGAAGAGTAAATAACAGAAGGAAATGGTGCAAAGTACTGAGTAATGTTTGAAACTCCATCACTCAGACAAGTGAAGTCTGTCTAGATATGAAGCTCCATAGGCCTCAGGAACCACAAGAGGCAGCCATTGAGCCAGCCAACAAACACACTCAATGCTGCTGCTTCCAAGATGTAAACAATCAACACAATCCTCTGAAATCATGAAGATTCCTCAAAATGCCCAAACTGGAGAGAAAATGGTTTTCCAGTTCTAAATGCAGAAGGGTTTGAAACAACAGAATCACTAGAAAAGAACAAAGATGCAAGCCTTACCTTTAAAAAGAAGAAACTGCAAAGGAGAATCACCAAGATTCTACTAATGGAAATCTGCTATCTGAAAATCCTAAATAAAACTGACACAATTCAGCACGATTCACAGTCTATCTGTTGTGCAGTTGTGCATAACAGGTTTACAGTAACCGGTTGAAATGACATGAAATTAACATATTTGTCTTAATTTTAGCCACCTCTCTCCTTCTGTCTTAGCAATCTTTTTCCACTGTCCCTTTCCAAGGGCATCTAGTTTAAGTGATAAGCCAAATGAGTTTCTAATACTAACACATGGAGTTTTGTGGTCTTTTCTGATATGGTAATGACTGTATTTCAACTGGAACCAAAGAAGAATTACATAAAATTTGAAAGAGCATTACTGCTGCATTTCAGAAATAATAAAATGTATAGAACGCGTTTGATAAGCTGATTTCTCATGTTTGGAAATAATACAACATCTTCATAACTGAACATGGAGATCTATGTCATTATACAAGCAATGAGTTGCTCCACTCTGCTTTCACTTGTCTGCTCATACAGTATTAATTGCAATTCAGAATTCAAGACAGAAGAGCAGCATGGATTTTTCCAAGCCAAAGAGCTTCTCCATCTATACTCCTCACTGGTATGAAATAAGCCTTGTACCTATGCTTTGGACTTTACAAAACAACAACAACCACCACAGTTTCTTATAAAACTGATTATGCTTACCACAAGAGAGGATTTGATAGAGTTAACTTATGCAGGTTTATCTAACTCATTATCAAAAATTCACTCAAGTAAATATCAGTTCTAAAAAGAAAAACTATGAGAATCACAAAAACTTGTTGTAGTGCACATACACCCTAAAAGTGAATTCACAGGAGTAGTTCGCCCTGATGTACTCTGACATGGTAAGGAAAAACCTCCTCATCAAAGTACATACATTCTACTCAATTCCACTTCCACCAATAAACCTTTCATTATCCTATCCCAATCTACAAAATTAGTATTTCTTGGGAATCTCATGGTGTTCCATGGGAAATGTGAAATAGTTCTTCCAAATGTATGGATTTCTAAAAAAGGTAAGGTGTGTTGTTTAGCCACTTTCAAAACGTTACTGTTCATTAAACAGAAAGGAACTGGTAGCTATCAGGCTATCAGTTCATGGATAACTAAAAGAACACTACAACTTTAACAAAAATATTTAGCATGTAACTGGTACAGTTAAAAGTGAACCATTATATGTGGATTAGACTAACATATAATTTTCTAATACTTGCATCCAGAAACTGCTGTTTCAGGAAAATGAAACCTGCACGCTCTGTCAGCAGAGAGTTTATCCAATGGAACGTCTAGTCGCCGACAAGCAGAATTTTCATAAATCATGTTTCCGATGTCACCACTGTGGCAGTCAGTTAAGGTAAGAAGTAACTGCATGTGCATTCATAGAAAAACTGCACTTGAATAAAAGTTCACAGTAGTTGGAATTATTTTCAAGCATGCTATTCAGCTTGTAAGATTCCTCTTTTCATTTCTGCCACAAACATCTGCTCTGTGACTTGGAACATGGCCTTTATGTTCCCTATAGCCTTCACTCAGCCTTCATCTTTCCAAATTCTTCTGCAGAGTATTTCATCTAGAAATAGTTTTAGGCCTTCAGGAGAGTGCAAAAAGAGAAAGCAGTAGACATGGATTTTGTCATAGAATTCAAAACATCTGACTGCAGGCCCAATTCTCTTCCTCATCCATACAATGAACAAGGATAGTTCTCTGCACTAGCAAACTGCTCCTGTAAACATTAACATGAATTGGTCCATCAAACTGCAAAGGCTGTCAATTCCAAAGGCTAATGAAAATTGGCACAGTGTTTTCTCCCCCTATTCTATAGAAAGATAGAGACATTAGTCTTCAATATTACGTGCAAAAAATATCCCCAGTAATCCCCAAGTAGAGTTGAACATTCTTGTTAGAAGCTTAGGCTGTACAATAACTGAATAAGTTTATGTTCTTTCTCAAATCACAAGGCATGACTCTTCTCCAAAAATTTTATGGGAATTAACAATTAGAGGATTTAGACATTAGTTTTGGGCATCAGAATTGGCCATTACATTGAATTTGTTCTTTTTGCGCTTCCTTCCTTTATATATTCTCATGTAGCATACTTGAAAAACCAAGTAAAGTGTAAAAATTCATGGTGGTTTCAGGATATATGGAAGTATAAAACCAGTTTTCTTCCATTTGGCAGCTTGGGAAATTATGCAGCTCTCCATGGACAAATATATTGTAAACCACACTTTAAGCAACTTTTCAAGTCTAAAGGAAATTATGATGAAGGCTTTGGACACAAGCAACATAAAGACTTATGGAAGCCTAAAGATCAGTGTAGCTCAGCTGGCAATGTTCAAGCTGAAGAAATAAATCCAATTAATCACATACCTGTTGATCCTAAACTACTAAAAGAGACTGATCAAGACTTGTACTCAGGTACTGAAGGCATCAACTGTAATATTTTGGATAATAATTTGATAAAATCCACAGAAAGAGGTAAATTAAAAATGACATGGCCTCCTTCAACAGATGATACAGCACATAAGAAAACATACTCTATTGAAGGATCTGCAAAAGTAAATAAGCCAAAGTGGCCCCCAGAAGGTTTGGCTCAAGAAGGTTCTAGCTTACATGCCAATAAACCTCAAGATGATGAAAAGAATTTTCAGAAAGAAAACGCTCCAACAGAGCAAAAGGAGAACAACACAGCAAGTACACAACAGAATCAACACTCAGTCTTTAACTCCTTATCTGCAAAAGAAGCCACAAATACCTGTAAAACTAAGGATAATATGGGAAAGGTTGAGGAAATTGAGAACAAAACAGATGGAACAGAGATTAGGGAGGAAAGTGGAAAGGCTATTAATGAAAGCAATAATGTGATAGGGCACAGTGCTGAGAAAGAGCGAGAGAAAAAAAGTAACAAAGCTGGTGATCTCGAAGTTGTACAGGTTACTAACATTGACGATGAAGCAGTACAAAAGAATCATAAAGAGTTCAGTCTGAATAGTAATAACAACAACAATTACACCATATTTCCACATCCAAACATTTGTAGGCAGGAAACAACTCTCACAGCTACATCTAACCGAATGACAGAATTAAGCCATGCAATTTGCACCGCAATGCAGCATGCCCTTGAAAAACTGGAAAATCAGTCTGGAAATGAAGAAATATTTCAGATACATGAATCTTTTGAGAGCTGTTCTAGCACTACAGTAACTGTTTCACTAGATGAGCAGAGTTCAGAAGATGCTGGTACCTCTAATAGTCTTGCTCAATTTAATAAAGATGCCACTTCTCCAAAGTCTTATACTAATAGCACATTTGTTATAAAGGAGACAACTAATACAACATTCCCTGTTGATACTGAGTTGGTATGCATTGGAAAAGAATCAAAAAGTGACAAAAATTTAAATGCTATTTTATCTGACACTGTGAAAGCATTATTTCTTAAAGAAGACTACTTTGTTTTAGGCTTTAGTCTAATAGACTCAGTAGACAGAACCAGACATTCCTCCAGACCATATTCAAAAGAACGCAAGAATTGTAATAAGGAAATGAATGATATTAATGTCTGCCAAGAAGACAAAATAGGCAAAGTGTCTGAAAACGACAGAAGCACACCTTTAGAGTTACTGAGCTCAAGGTTTACAACCTTTCCATCATCCCAAGGTGAGAAAGCAAAGTCCAAATAGTTCACTGTATAAGAGCAATTAAAAGAAATATATTCTGTGACAAATATGAACAAAACAGCTAAATGACTGACTATGTCTGTCACTCGTTAAATACATGGTAAATCGAAATTTCTTCAGTTTAGTTATAGTACCTCTGAATAATTTAATATCTAGAGATGATATATGAAAATATGCATTATGTACTGTCTTTTGCTTAAACTTTATTAACTTAGTTTATATTTAATGAAAAGGCAAAGAGGATTTTTTCAGTCTCTGTTAGAACAACTTGTGTCTCTATGTTCCTAATTGTTGCAGGAAATATCTTACTATGTGGCTGTCCTTCAGAAAGACTACAGTTCCACTCTACATTATTTGTAACAAAGTGACAAAACCACTGATGCGTACAAAATAAGAAACAATACATTGCTAACCACTTTTTGTACATATTGTTATTATTAAAACTGAGTTGCTGGTCCATGAGATAGCATGTACATTCACTGTATCAGCTTGTATCAGAAGGGTGGGGCTTTTTTGTTTTGGTGTTTTTGTTTTTTTTCTCCATATCATGCAGTACACGGTTTGAAATGGACTAGTAATTGTACTGTTTGCTATACTCATAGAGCTGCTATGGCTTTATATTCAGTGACACGAGAACAAATGTGTGTAAATTTTAAATCAAATAGGAGAAGAACATCAGATGCAGAACTGGAACAAGGTTTGGGAGCATTAAGCAACGAAGGTAATTGTTCCGGTAACTAACCCAATACCACTTTAACCAAAGCAGCTCTCAAATTTTATATTTAAAACTGTACAAAAGTAGGCAGATTTAGCCCTTTTGTTTAAAACGTTTATGAACTGGTATTTGCTCTCCTAGTGCTATTCTAGCTTTCGTGAAACAGTAACGTATCATTTTACTGTTGACAATGCTTAATTAAAAAAAAAAAAAAAAAAAAAAAAAAAAAAAAAAAAGCACTTTAAAAAATTATTCCATGAAGTCGTTGCTTTTTTGTTTGGTTATTTGGTTGGTTGGTTATTAAAATGAATATATACATGCGGTTTTCCTTAAACAGTTTGTGAAATTCCTTACACAACAATTACTTTAACCTAATGTGTGTGTCAGAATGTGACTCTTCTTTATCTAATATAGAGATATCTCCAAAGCATGCATGCACAGAGAAGAGCTACACACAGTATTTCTTTCATAAAAATATTTCAGGAATGTGAGGCCTCCTTTTCATGCATCACGCACCACTTCTGCCAAGTACTCTCATAAAATGTAGAAATATAGAATAGATCCCTTAGAACGAATGTTTTCAGGTGTATAATTAGTATTCACACAAGGCACCCAGACATTGCACTATTCAATAACTTTGTAACAAAGCATCAGCAGTGAACCTGAAGTGAACCTGCTGACAGGTACACGAGCAACAGAACAAGCAAAATCCCCAAACAAGTCAAATCTCTCTATTTGTCTATTCATTTAGAACCACGATAAATTTTATATATATATATATATATATATATATACACATACATATAAGTTTGCAAACTTTTTTTTAAGTTACTGACACAACTGAAAGTAGCATTAATAAAAAAAATCTGCTTGAGACAAAACATTATCAGAAAATAATGCAGGAGGAATTACAGGCAAGTGAGTTTGGATTTCACATATGTGATTTTCTTACTTCTTTTTCTGCAGAAGGAAAAGAAATGGGAGATGGTATATCCCCCATTATATATACACATCATCACTACAGAAGTCACACTCTGGAGAGAATACTGCCACTGAAAGTGAGAGTGGGATAAAAGTTGTAGTTAGAAAGCAGCATCCTTGCAGACTTTCTTTAAATTAAATGCTAAGTGAATAGTATCTTAGCTGCCAAAAAGCCACATGCATTTTGGGGGAAGCCATACAAATTTATTGCAGCCAAGAAGCAAGTCTTTACAGTTATAAAAGATACAGCACCCTTTGGAGCTGTACATTTTGTGTGTGTGTGAGGGAGAGAGAGTCATCATTCTAAGTTTAAATAGCTTACAGTTAACTTCTAGGCCAGGTTGCAGTATCTAAGCTGAAGTAACCAGTCATCAGTTTGTAAAAGTCCCCACACTGTGTGGAGATGCCAAACAATTCTTGAGAGAAATCTTTGTATTGAATCCTCCATTCAGGAGTAAGTTCCTCTGAGTAGTCCTAGGTTTTAACCCTTATCTCATAGACAGGGTTTTTAGCAGTGCCTAGCAATGGGACCTTACAGTCATGAAAAGCAGAGCTGATCCATTTCTAGGAAAGCTGCAGCCAAGCACTGTTCAATAGCAAACCAGCACTAACAAGCAGCAGCGAAATGAAATGTCACTGGGTCATTACATAGTAGAGAAGACTGGCAGTCTGAGAAATCCATTTTCACCAAGTATTGCCAGTTAGTCAAGATGTCCTACTGCTTTTAGAACACAGCAGGGTTCAGGTATTCTTCTGTACTCAAAAGCACCAATTAGAGAGATTAAAGAGCCTGATTTAATGTCTTGTTAAGAAGCCTCTGCATTGCTGGACTAGCACTGGTCTTTTATAGGACTTCTAAATTTGAAGTCCCTTTGCAGATACATTAACATAATTGGCACCAAGACTTACTTTGAGTTACTTAAATTGTTTTTATAGATGCAACATATCAATTGATCCTTTTGAGGTCTTTGTTGAGTCAGGGGTACCCTCAAAGCTATAGAGGGACCTAAATAACACTTCCACTTTATCCTGAAGTGGACTACCTTTGGGTGAAAAACTGACTGAAAGCAAAAGCTTGATTACTGCATAAGTTATATTGCCTTATCTGCCTTCTGTGAAGCATTTGGCTCCTCCACACATGGTAATAGGCACACCCACATTAGCATTGTAAGAGACACCTTGCTCAGTATGGATATTAGTCACACTAAGAATCTGCCTTATTCTAACAGAGAACATTTCTTTCAGCATCTCTCCCACAAATAATTATAGCTCACACATTACTTTAAAAGTGCAGGATAATTATCAGAATTACTTGTACAAGATTTGGGTCACTTCAGTCAGGTACACCTCCAACTGTTAGGTATAATTGCAAAAGCATTAACTACCCTGGGTACGCTCACAACAAACAGGAAAACGTCAAGTCAGAAAGAGACAGATAAAAACCTCTGCCAATTTTCATGATTTAGCCCATCCATTAGGAGGCACCTAAGATAAATCCTTTGGGTGAACTTTATAGCCTTTCACAAGCAACATTTCACCTTGTATTTGCGTTGACAACTTTGACATGAAAAGCATTTTTAAATGTTTCAAAGAGAGGAACTGTGTTAAAATGGGATTAGGAAAATAATCAGAATGACCTTGCTGTCGGGCACTCTAAAGCATTCAATGACAATTTAACTATGAAAGACCCAAATTTTCAGTGTAGTCCTCAAAGAAGAAAATAAGGCCATTGTGTACTGCTTCAGGGAAAGAAGTGAAAAATTCTAAGACTGAATTCTCCATCAACCTACTTGCTACGCATTCTTCCTCTCCCCACTCAGGAGGAGAGAGACAGTAAGAGAGAATAAAATCTTCAAACGTATTATGGAGGTGTACGTTGCATTTTTATTAAAAACATTCATGAAAACATGAAAAATCTAAAACACATTTGCAGTCGGTGATCTTCAAAATCTCATAATCTGTTTAAATAAAAAAGGCTCTCCTAGAAAACCCCCCAGGGAAGAGCCACATGATGACAACTCATCTCAAACACAACTTACCTTCTGGCTTTTGACACCATAACCATCATTATCAGTCGCCACTTAAAATTACTTTTAGACTGATGGAAGAATAATATCATAGATGCTAACAGGAAATAGTGTTCTGTCATAGTAGATACCTACAAATGAGCCATTCCTGCCCCCACAGAAAAAATACATTCAAAACTGAAAATAAAGCTTTTTTTTCCCAGCACACTTAGTGCAGAGAAACAGACCAATTTCTTCATTTCACCTCTCACAAAAAAAAAAAGATGATTGTTTAGCACAAAAAGGTGAAATAGTTGCATTAATGCTGTACATATATAAAAAAAGAATTTATCCATATGAAGTAGCCTCCTACCACTTAGAATATGCTTCCGGATTTTCTCTATGATCACGGATAAAAACTCTATGCAATATTTGATTAAAGGGAAAAAATAGAAAACTAAGTATTATTCGGTATATGTAAGTGGATATTAAAAATATTTTTTGCACGCTGAACATTAAGACATTTTGGACAACTATTCACAAAGCAATGTTAAGAGCTGAAATAGCATTGCCCACCATGCCACACACCATTTGCAATGTTTTATCCTTTATTACCCCCTGGAAGCTGTTGCTCTAATTTGTTGGGACAGTGCTCCTGTATTCAAGGCTACTGACTGAGTCTGGGTGACTGTGACTGAGGAAAATATTTTGTCGAACTGGGCACTGGCTTTTAGGCACCTGGAGAGAAGGTAACAAAAAGCAGCTTTCACTAGCTCTGGCAGCATGCCATAAAACAGAAAAGCATGGATTCAGCTTCTTGGGCCAGAATGTGAAGCTTAAATCTTTTTCTTAAAAAAAATAAATATACACACACACACCCATATGACAGCAATCAAGAATATCCTCATATTCTCTCAGAGGCATGATATGAACACCTGCCAAATAATATGTGGCAATCTATATTCAAAAATAGTAATGTTATAAACTAACACAGTGCAGAGTGCTCCACTACCCTGACTGTATTTTGTTAAAGACAGTATATGTGCACGGTATATAGTGGCACTTTTCTGAATTGCTGTAGCAGCTGGAAGATATGTAGAAGACTGCAATCAATAAGGCCACATTTCTAATCACTTGATAAAACAAAATATTAAATGGTCATGTAAGGAGCAGGATTCATTCCTTCTATGCTACAAATAAGGTAAGTCCTGAGAAAAACCACATGCAGCCACAAAATTAAAGACTATCTCAGAAAGCTTTTGACTTCAGGCTTTCTGACTTTCAAGCTCAATTTTCTTTTAGTGTAATATATGAATATCATATGTCTGTATAAAGATAGACACTCATGTATACATAAGTAGAACCACAAGCAATCAGCAAATTACTTCAACATCAGTTGTGTATATATAGATCTAGCAAGCCAAGTACAGTTAAACTGCTTTATAATTTGATTGCTTCACTGTTGTTCTTTTTTGCATTCTTTCTATCCATATACTCAATTTTTTCTTTTACCATTACTCCACTTGAAACTCCTCTCTTTGGAGGGCTGAGACTACTAGAAAATTTTTCTTACAGATTATAAGAAAAAGCACACATGGTCAAGTATTCCTAATACAGTTCTACTATCTATAATTTGAATAACTATTGGCAGCAGTGTCCTCTGCTCCTTCCCAAGCAGGCATCCTTGTCTAGATGGATGCCACTACAGAAAAACAGCCACACATAATTTTCCCTAAGATGCTCTTCAGTGTAAATAGGGGTGACAGAACCAGGCCTACGTGTCAATTATAAAACTGTAACAGCGACAGCAACACCAACCTTTGCAGTACTGGTCCCTTGTGATGTGAATCCCAACTTCTGGTAGATACCCTTTGAGGAAATGGAATTCCATGTCAAGTCACATCCCTCTGCTGGTCACACGCCCTCACTGTTAAGGAAATCAGACGACATCTTCATTAGATAATACAGAACCAAACTCTTTAGTCTATGAATAGCACTTGTCAGATTATCCCGCAAGAGCCTCAGAAACACAAAATTACAAAATTAGCTTAACAACAACAAAAAATAATCACAATTAAATAGAACCACACTCATTTTTTTCCAGATCATCATATCATAGTATCATAGTATTGTGCGAGTTGGAAGGGACCTTAGAGATCATCGAGTCCAACTCCCGGGTTTCGAGCCCTCTGTGTAGCGAAGTGGCACTTCTACCCCTGCGCCACAGGGGGGATTCGAACCCGGGCCCTCCAGTGCCACAGGCAGCAGCTTAAACCACTGCGCCACTGGGGGCACACATGATGAACATAATGTACATGTTTTTCACGACAGATGAAATAGTGTAAAACAAAATATGGGGTAGGAGACAACAAAATCTCTAGAGACAAAAAAGAAAATCCTTAAATTGATTGGACCAATGTTCATTCTATGTCCTGATCACTCAGGCAAAGCAGAATTGCTTGGATATGAAACCGCAATCCACCCACTGTATTTTCATTAACACAAAAGGCCTGTCTTAAATCAGTGTTCAAGGCAGTCAAAAATAAATATGTATTTATGGAGTCTTTAAATGCTTCTAAGTATATTCATTATGATCTTCATAGTGACATTGCTATGAAGGACACTATATAAATGGAAGCTGTGCTTGCAACTGATCAGTTATGATAAACAAACATCTTGAAGGACTCAACAAGCACACAGAAGTTGCCTTGTTTGTTTATAAGGGAGAAAAGCTCTCTTCAGAGAACTTAATACATGGTAGACATAAATCTAAAAATAGTTAAATATTTCTTTATGTGGTGTGAAATTACATCATAATGGACTTCTGCTAGGGATAGCCTATGCAAACCCCGTGGGTCAAGGACCTTGTTTCCCTGTTTTTCTAAACAGAACCTTGCATGCAACTGTGACTTGTATCACATAACACACACCTATATAAAATAAACAAATTTGTTACCAGCTGACACTGACAAATTATAATGCATTTAAAAACAAATAATAAAATATTCCTCCCACAGATGTGCACAGTGTTCCATCTATACATCAGTTAAATATTCAACAGCTACCAAAAGGGAGGAGAGAAATCATGTTCATCTCTAAAAGATTACTTTATGTCTGATATCAAAGAGCTCCTCTTACAGGAGGAACAGGCCCCTTAGAACTTGCTATAATATTTGCCTTCTAATGCTGCCAGTACTCAGAGGACAGGACAAAGCCAGGCTAAAGAAAATAAGGGATATATTTTTTTAAACTTCAGTTGTAGTAAGGTACCGACTCATGAACAACGCTACAAGTCTAGCCAGGATAAAGCAGAGGACTGGTCTGTTGCTTCTGAAATTAAAACAGTCTTTCCTGCTGTGTGAACTACTGAAAAAACAACTATGCAGACTCAGGTAGGGCTGGCATTAACCCTCCTGCTAGCAGCCCACACAGTGCTGTGATTTGCCTCTAAGGCTCACAGTGTTGAGAACACACTGATATTTAAGCTACTGCTGAGCACTGCTCCCAAAGCATCAGGCCCACATCTCCATCCCTCCCCACCCTGAGGGCCAGTTACCTGCGAGCAGGCAAGAGGATGGAAGAAGTGAACCAAAGGGCTATGCCATAACACTTAATGTGCTGCTCAGCAGTAAAAGGTAGGGAAAAGGAGGAGGCAAGGGGACACTGGTGGTTTTTATCTCATCAATCAAGTGTTACACATATGGAGGCCACATGTCTCAGGAAGCAGCTGGACAGCACCTACAGATGAGAAGCAATTAACAAATCCCCCATTTTTCCTTTCATTTCATGAGCAGCTTTGCTTATTAAACTGTCTCAATCTCAAACCATGAACTTGTGCATCTGACTTTCTCCCCCTGCTCTGTTGCAGAAGGTGTGAGGCAAAGGTATTTCGGGGGCTGGCAGCTTGCCCAGGCCAACCCACCACAGCAGGCAATGTCCGCAGTATTTATTAGAATGCAGTTTTGTTAGCCTAGCCCCACTCAGGAGAAGGTTCTGTGCTTTCTGCTACTCCTCCTGGATTTCATGCCAGCAGAGCTGTTATTCTTCTTTGAAAGTTGGTCTGGGACAGACTCGGCTATTTTCGTGTTCCTACAGTTATGTCCTAGCAATCAAAAATGTGACTCACATAGAAAGGAACCAGTAGCAGGTAATGATGCAGTTCATGTACATCCATAGGTAAAGGCTTCAGCCAAAGGAAAAACAAAAGAGACAAAGACAGATGACTTGGAGAAGAGACCAGGTGAAGCATGGAAAATCTGAAGACTGGCTGTTTAGTATAATCAGTCTGCAGCTGGCCGTGTAGTTAAAACATAAAACTAAGATTCCACTTACTGCTATGTACATTAGAAAAATATCAACCCTTTGTAAGGTGACTGTGTCTAAAAACAATGCATTTCTTATGTATAAAAAGACAGCAGAGAGACCAAACGTAAAATGCCTGAACAAAACCATGAACAGGTGGAAGCACCTTAATGTTGGGAAGCTCACACCACCTTCTTTAAATGAGGAACCCCCAGGGGCAACACAGAACTTCTGCATGATAATGATTATCTCCAACGCACACAGATTGTTACTACAAAGCAGAATCCCTCCTAAAACATGGGGATACAAGGATATACAGCAACTCTTTCCTTTTTGGAGCTGAATGTCAGCATGGATCCCAGTGTCTACCAAAGTCTCAAATGCTAGCACTTTGGTCACAGTTTGCATTTAATTGGCAGTCTTAAAAGCCAAAACAAAGATTTAATAGGTATCCTCCATGACTACTTCTGTCACCTCTGGAGTTTTGATCCAGGACAGAATGGACTTGTGCTGACAGAGCTGTATGGCACTTTTTATACTGTTTTGTGCTCTGAATAAGAGAAGTTCAGCTCCTGTATGTCCTGTCAGGACTTCTCAATGCCATGTTGTTTTATAAAAAGAATCATCACACTCTCCTTTCCTAGATGTGATCAATGGCTAACTTGCAGTTTTGTGGACTAAACCAACCTAAGCAACTCTATTCAGATACACACACCAGAGAAAACAAACAAACAAAAAAAAACACAGAAAAAGACACTAAACAGGAAAAAAAAACCCACAAACCACCACCAATAAAATTTAGCAATGTACTGATAAATTTCCTAAAGCTATTAAGGGCTTAGTAAAGTAAAGCCCTATAATGAATGGCCTCATATTTTAGGAGTGCTACTTTCTCATTCTCAGATCTTTTCCACTTATAATTATTTGCTCCTTCTGAGCCTGTAACAGCAAATCTCCCCCTGACAAGTTTTGTCTCATAAACAGGATGCTTAGCTGTCAGATGATATACCAGTTTCGGTTTGGAACAAATTCTCTATAGTCATCTTCAACACTTTTAAAAAATTATGGTAAGAGACATTACAGTTTTCTTGTAGCTAAACTGCAGTTTAGTTCCTGGCATGTAATGATTTAGTTACCTTACACGCTGAGCTGTGTATGTGCTTGGGAAAAGCTGCTGTTAAATTTTAGAGCCTACTCTTTTAATGGGAAAATACTGCTCAGACAGGATTTCTCTTTACAATTTGAGATAAAGTTTTAAATACCACAAATAATGAAAATTCATGGCCTACTTGCAATGAAAGAGCAGCATAGATTCTACTGGTGCTTCCTTCAATGCAGGAGCTACAAAGTTGTAACTGTGAATTGTTTTAGCGAGCTCTGCAACATTTGTAAAACCAAACAGTAAGAAAAGCATGGCATGTCTTTTTCCAAACTAAAGTTACGTCTCTCTGACATCAAATGTTAAAAATCTCCTCCTACGTCAATGAAGAGTAAAAACAGCCAGAGTTTCTGATACATATTAAATACTGTACGGTGACAATAATGAAAAGATGGTAGTAAATATCCAAAAGGTTATTTACAGGAAAAACTCACCCACATGGAAGCCTTTGGTCTGCTAAGAACTGCTGAGGCAATCTCCACCAAGGAACAATCTCCAAGAGATGCTGCCTTAGTGGTGGTCAGCCCTTAAATAAGGTCTAGAGGAGTTGGAGTCAAGCTCCACCCCTTCTGGGAGCACAGCTAAATTACTCTCACCTGTGCTCCCACAGCTGACCCTACACTTGCCTCAGCTGATTAATCAGAGGTTCAGGCTGTGATTGCCAATTTCCCATACAAATACCATTTTTGAAACTTCATTTTCTCAAGACTTGGGGCAGCTCCTGAACTAAAAAAGACAATTTTCCAGAGGAACAACATCTAAGCACGGAGCACTGAACTCCACAGTTGCAACAGCTCTCCAAGTTCCTTTCAAACAAAAGTGAGTGCATTCACTGTTCACATTGGACACAAACCCAAATGTATAATTGCAACCAAAAATGGGAAAACAGTTAAAGGGAGGAAAAGTAATCTACTGCTGTAGTAGAAATGGTAGAGAAGCAGCCCTGCAGCCACCAGTGTCAGCACACAAGTACAGGAGGTACTCCATGCATGGAGTAGAAGCTCTGTGCAGTCCTGGAGAAACCCGTGGTGGAGTAGGTTGTCCTCATGGGCACCACACAGAGCAGATCTCCGCATGCAGCCATGTGGTGCAGCACCCACGATGCAGCAGTGGCTGTGGCCTGGAGGAAGTTGCCACACAGAGAGCCTTCACAGGAGCAGCACCTGGCTGAGCTGGAGGCTGTGAAGAGGAGACTGTGGGCAGCTGCTACCTGTGGGGTCCTGTGCTGGAGCAGTGTGCTCCTGAAGCACTGACACTGTGGCAAGTTCCTGTGGGATCAGCTGGGGAAAGATGGACATCTCGCTACTCCAGTCTGTTAGTTATCAGCAATAACTTGCATTGATCTCCCAAGTCTGTTTTTTATTCACGATGGTAATTGGTGGCTACCCTTATCACAACCCCTGAGCACTTCTCTATCATGTTTTCTCTCTTTGTTCCTCTGTGGAGGAGTGAGAACACAGCTGTTCTGACGTTCAGTTGCCAATGATGAAACCACCACTGTGTACCAGCAGGAAAAGCACTGAACTGAGTAATGGGCCTTTCCCAACAAATGCTGAAACAGTGCATAAAAGACCATCAGTACCAAAAAGAACCAGCAGTGAAACACATTTCTAAAATGTTTTGAAGTAATATTCACCCTGTTTTTTAGAGAAAAGAGACCGGAACGGAGACATTTTTGGTGTTAGGTTCACCTTTCCACTGCTCCTCCAGATCCCCTGGCTGAGGTACCCTGCAGACTGGGGATGAGTGAGAGGGCAACAATGGTAACTTGTGAGCATCTGGAGTCCTCAGCCAGGAAGAACACGACGTTCGTGTTGATGCTTTCTTCCTTTGGCGGCGAGATTGCTGTTACAGCCAAACCGAGCACGCAGAGATGCAGGTGAAGTTCAGGGACATCAGGTGTGACAAACCCCCTCGTACAAGTCCTGGCAAACGCGACGCAGACCTCCCAGCAGGTCGCTAGCAAGCACAGTTCCTTCCTCAAGGGCTGCACGGTCCTAACGGAGCCGTACCCACCCGAGCCAGCGTTCACCGGGACCTGCGGTACCTCGAGCGCTGTACGCCCGCCGTTTTGTGAGGGAAGCGAAGGACCAACGGTCCCTCACGGACCGTGCGGAGCGCGTGCCGGCGCTGCGGGGCGGGAAGGGCGGCACGAGCTCCGCGCGTGGCTGGGCGGACCGGCGCGCGGTGGAGGCCGTTACAGCGGTGCGCTTTGAGGACGGCGGCGCTCAGCGGAGCGGGGATGCGCCGCAGGGCACAGCTCCAGCCTGCACGGCTGCTGCAGGGAACATACATATATATATATATTTCTCTTTTTCTTTTTCCCCTGAACAAAGCGCCCTCGTGCGAAGTTCGGTGTTGCTGCGGATACCCCGGAATGACGACGCGCCCCGCGCGTGACAGGACAGCCCTCCGCCTCCCTCCGGTGCTCCGGAGCTGCTGGGGAAGCGGCCCCAGCGCGCGCGTTCCTGCAGCCAGCAGCCGGCAGCCAGCGCCTCGGCTGCGGTGCATCTCGGAGAGGCCGAGGCCCTGTCCCAGCCTCGGTCCCGCCGGGTCTGACCCGACCGAGCCACACCTCCGCGCTCTGCGGGCCCGACCCGGCCCCTCATACCCGCGGCGACCCCCGCCGCCCGCGTCGGCTGCCCCCTCCCGGAAACAGCGCCGCCGGAGGGGCGCGCTCCGATTGGTCCTTATCCGTGACACGCTCCCGCCTCCTCGGCGCGGCGCGAGCGTCGATTGGCCGGCGGCGCTGTCAGTCGGGGAGGGCGAGTCCCCGCGCTGCCCGGGCTGCGCTCTCGTGGGGCGGGCGCTGCCGCCGGGCGTCGCGGCGGCTGGTGCTGGTACGGCGGCGGGCGGAGCAGGGATGCCGGCTGCGGGGCGGCGGGCTGCACTCCGGCGCGGAGCGGAGGGCGAACGCGGCCGGTAAGGTCCGGCCGCGGGGAGGGAAGGCGGATGCCCGTCTCTACAAGCGTTCGTTCCGCCCGGCGCCGGAGGGGCGGGCGGCAGCTTGCCGGCACGGGCGGAGCGGCGGGCGGCGGGATGCTCGGGGCGGACCCCTCGCGGCGCCCTTCGGCCGCGTCCGTGTCCCGGAGCCCGGGATGGACCGGCGGCGCGGCGGGAACTTCGGAGCGGCGTGTGTCGCGGCGTGTGTCGCGGCGAGGGGGCGATGCTCGCCCGGCGGTCGCGCGGAGCGGAGCTGTCACCGCCGCTTCGCCGCCGCGTCGGGAGGGCTGGGGCCGCCGCGAGGGCTGCGGAGACGGCCCGGGGTGCCGCCCTGCCGGCGGGGTGCGGCGGCCAAGGACCGGGGCTACGCGGCGGCGCACCGCGGCTGTGAGCGGTGATGGAGGGAAAAGCCTTCGTGAACTGCGGACCGCACCTGAGCGCTGCGGGCTCGGCCGCTCGGCGGGGCCGGGAGGCGGTCGCGACTGCACGCTGCGCCCTGAAGTTGCGAAGCGGGGAGGGAAAAGTTAAAGGAGCTGAACCATCACCTTGGGGGCGGTGGGCGGTGCGTGACCGCTGGCTGTGAAGGCAGAGGGCTTCCGAAGTCCCGTTGTCCACGCACGCTCTTTCTCATTGTTCTTCATCCTCCTTAACTCCTGGTGATTGGAGGTGGTGCCGGAGGGCTTTGGAGAACTGCCAGATCTCGCGGACCGAGGAGGAAAAGAAAAAGCCTTTAGATGCCCATCATGGTCGTTAATGTAAACACTCAGAATCTTGATTGTAAGGAATTGTGAGGGTGCTGCCAAACTGTGCGGTGATGGACCCGATCCATCTGTCATGGAAGTAGAGAGGTTTTGACATCGATTCAGTAGTAAGCAGTGTCCAGAATTAACAGTTGAAGAGACAGCAGCTTCTGTTATGTCTTGGCTATTTTGTGTATGGAGGGGCTTTATAGGAAGTACGAAACAGTTTCGTGTCTTTAGGAAACACCAAGAGCATTTAATTCCAACTCTCTGATTCTTTTGTAGCTGTAAGCCTCTCTCCCTGCTTTCTAGGAGCGTATTGATTGGCTTCTCACCTTGTTGATCCATAGTGTTCTGCTTCCTTAATGCAGTTCTAAGGGGGGCATTCCGTCACGTGATGCACAACGTGCTGTCAGAAATGTACAAAATCATGCAATGGGTGGCACACATGGATAAATAACCAGAGTAACCAGAGTAACCGATGGGAGCCCCATGGTTGGTTTGGAGAGCTGAAGCCTTGATTTACAGCTGTGTGGGAAGTACTAGAAAACAATCAGAGGTGTTGAATTTGTAAGTGATGCAGGTTAGTGCTATTCCCTCCCAGCATACTTATCCAATAAATATTTTTATTGACAGAGCATAAATAGCTAATGAAATTTCAGTTTCCTATGTGTCACCAGTTCTGGATAGTTCCAGCAAAATGTCATATTGGCAAACCAGTTTTTCAGAAATACGGTTTAGTTATGTGAATCGATGCCCGTTGAGTACTTCAGGTTAATTTAGATGCCTGGGGCAGAGAGCGATCCTGATCCAAGTGGCCGTGACGCAGTGTCTGAGATGCACTCGGCTGTGCCAGGCTGCCTCATAGCTCACCTGTGTTTTCCCTTCATGCCTTCTTTGGGAAGTAAAAGGCAAATTTGATGGTGAAGATGAGTGGAATTCTTGCAAGACTGAAAAACAGGCTGGAAATACCAACCTTCTTTTTTCATTCCCTTATGGGTGATACACAAAATCTAGAAATCTGGTCTGAATGGGTGATCTGCAGAAGCACCATCACACGAACAGTCCCTATTTGTGATACTCATTTCTCTGGCATTGTTCTCAGGAGGATTATGCAAGCAGGAGAATGTTTGCCACTGAATTGGCTACACAGCCTTCTTCTGAACTATTTTCTTCATCATAGTTCTTCTGACCTTTTCCAGAAGATCAAAATGTTTCAATTGCATGTTTTTGAAAGGGTGCTCAATTCACTGTTGATTTCTCCTTTGTTAATAAATAACGAAGGTTTTCTGGAGCATTTTATTAATTATTTACTTGTTAAAACCATTAATTAGCTATGGACTTACTGATAGTCATCGCTGTTGTCATTGCATGGCGCACATACTTAGCTAAAGCTAGAGGAGAGCACACGAGTTGCAGAGACCACTAGACTGCTCTTTGTAGTTTCATGGACACAGTGTGTAGAGCAGAAGGAGTCCATCTGTATGCTTTACAATTCAAAGGACACTCTAACAAACAAAAAAAAAACAAAACACCACCAAATCTAGATTTTCTAAGCAGCTTTTGTAGTAATCATTTTTTACAGGAAGTATTTCCATATGCATTGTAATAAGAAATCTGGAACTGAAGCAGTCAGATAATCCTGTCACATCTGCAGGATTCAAAAAGAAGTATTTCAGTTTCCCCCTGTGTAGGCATGGAAAAGTGCTGCCTATTCAGTTGTGTAAATAAGGATGGATACGAAAATATTAGTAATGTAATTTACCACGAGTAGTAGGCAAATTATTTTGATGCAGTGAAACAAGTGGTGTGTGTTTTCAGAAATACATATTTACATTTTGTTGAGCTACTGAAGAGTTGCGGAAGGATCATAGAAAAGATGAATGAATGATGCATCTCCTTCGAGTTGTATTAGATCACACAAACGGAACACTGATCTTTTTGGAAAAGCTAATGCTGTTTTTGAACTGCAGTTAAAATACTGACGCGCAGCTGCTCATACAGTCTCCAGCAAATGCAGTGACTGCACACACTGATGTATGGAAGCTCTGCAGAATTCAAGATAAGCAAAGCATAAAATGCCTCTGCATCCAAGTGTTCCCTTTGTCACTTACTGGCTTCAGATGTTTCCAAATGGCGATAGCATCTACCGCTGCCCAGCACCGCTGTAGGCATATGTGAAAGCCCAAGACTGCTCTTTTTCTGCTCCCATGTAGTCAGTGAACACTCTCCAATGAAGTTAACAAGGGATGCTCTTAAACACAATGTGGGAATTCAGCTCGTAGTGCTGAGGACATAGCTCTTCTGCAGAGAAACAGGGCAGGAGTGGAGATGGGCAGTCCTGTGACTGACTGATGCTCAGTCAGGCAGGAGCAAATTTCAGCAGAGCTGTGCAGACTGCAGATGTGTTGGTGGCTGAGATCAGCTTTCTAGAGTTCATCCAGGAGAAAGAAAATACGTGCAATCTCAAAGCCTTGGGCCTGCATGTGGGTGGTACGAAGATGGAGGAGTATCAAGGTGTGATAATGAATGATACGTCTTATTTACAAGCACTCGTATTTGCTACCTAAAATGTAAAATTGCTGGACATTTTGCACACGTAATGTGGAGCAGACACTATTTTTTAATGCTCCTACATTAAAATTTTTGTAGCTCTCAATATGACCTACCAAGTATTGGGAGTAATCTAAATATCTGTAATAGTTCCTAATAGCTACCACTGCATATATGAACATATAATTTAATGTATAACATATGTATTTCTTAAATATGTGTAGTGATGCATGAAGTATACACTCTGTCCTTCCAATGAACAACAAATTACCAAATACCGGAGAGGGAGCTAATGGGAAGGATGAAGGATACGTTATGCAACTGAAATCATGTGAGGATTCTGTTGAGCTGTATTTATTTACTTCTGTGGAGTGGTGCCAGCATACCTTCTCCCTTTGCATAAGGTGTTCTATATTAGCAGTGGCATCAAAATACTTCAGTTATGATGTGCCTCCAATTACATGTAGAAAAAAAGAAGTATCTATAGGGTATTTTCCAACTGTCTGCTACCCTTGCTTTGTTGTTTTTAAGACTTCCATCTGAATATCAGTCAATTTTAACTCTTATTACTTTTTGAGATTTGCTGTAGCAGAAATGTGGATGACTTACATGCCTAACCTTGCCTCCCTTTGAGCTGCTCTGCAGATCTGCTGCTGGAGGAGCTGATGTTTGTTTCTTTTGTCCCTCAGCAGGTGGCTACATTTTCATTGAAATAGCTGATCCTGCTGAGGAACAACATCTGTGGCTTTGTGGGAGTCACACTGGCTGAAATAATTCAAATATTTCCTCTTCAGCCTGACCCTTATTTTTACTTAAAGATATACTGCTTATTCATTGCTTAATATGGGATAGTATATATTAGAACATATGCAGAAGGTCTTCTGTAACTTAGATATGACCTGTATCTTTCACAGCTGATAAGAAGCAGGAGCGTAGCTTTTGTGTGTGTGTGTGTTCTATCAAAGCTTGAAAGAAGGTGTAAAAAGAAAGATGAAAGGACAGAAGGAAAACTGTACTGGATCAGACCAGTGGGCTGTCAAACTCAAGGTTCTGCCTCCAGCAATAACACTGAGATGCTATTTAGGGACCATACCCAAACCTAGTCACTTCATGTGTTCTGTTCCCTTGTACTTTCCCAGCATACTTGTATTATTAGGGATGGTGATGCTTATTGCTATTAGGGCCTATTTACAAACTTGCAATCCAATCTGGCTGATTTTTCATACCTGTTAATGCTTACTGCTTTTACAACCTCCTTTGTTGGCAAGTTTCAGAAATTTACTAACTTTGTAAAGAAGCTCCTTAATCTCTAGTAAACTGATCTCTTGCTAAGTATTGTCAGATGTCCCTGAGTACTCAAGTACTGGAGGATTTAGCAAGCAGAAGTTTTATTTTATTCACTTCTCTCATGATTTGATTGATCAAATCTTATTTCAGCCTTATCTCCAGCTGAAGAGCCTCTTCAGTTTCTTTTTATAAGGCAGACACCCATTTTTTGCTATATTTTTTTGCCTTCCTTTAACTTCTGGTCTGTCCAGAGACCAGAACTTCATCCAGTCTTTGAGACATAGGTGAGCCCCGTTTGCATAGATGTCATCAGTCCTGTTACTAGTGATTCTTGTGATGGTATATTAGCCTGATAATTATTGTTGATTATGATTATTATTTTTTTCTGGTTGCTGTTGCACATAAAACTGGCAATTCTGGGGAATAAGTCAATTATGATCCCTAGATTTCTAGGAATTTCTAGTCATTGGTCAGCATCATGAATACATGATTTGGATTATTTTTCATTGTACGCATTAGCTTATATTTATTCAGACTGAAGCTGATGTATCATCTTTATCTACTGAGTTTTGAGAGGTACTCCTGGATTTTATTGCCTATAGCATGGCATTAGATCCACACTCTGCTGTCATATTTTTCCCAATAGTATTGCTTCTTAAGAGTGCTTTTTTTCCCCACGTGTACATCTGATGGCTGAGAGGAGTAAAAGTGTTATGGCAAATCAGCCATGGTGTTTGAAGATCTTAAAATTAGCTCATATATAAATGAAGCTTTGCCTCAATTATTTACATTTGATTTGTTTGCTTGTGGTGTGATTTTTGTTTGCTTGTTTGTTTTTAATGTCAGCAAACTTGAGCTCAGCAGAATGACAGGTTAAGGCTGTCAGGAAAAAAAAAAAGTAGAAAACTTTGAAAGGTGCCATTCATAGCACTTAATCCAGCTGCTCTGAATGGTTTGATTCACACTGATTGCTGTTACAATTATACTTAATTAAAACCAAATAATGTTTTAAAACTATCAGAGAGCAAAGTGATGTTTACTCAAAGAGCTTTAGCCCTTAACTAAGCATCTCTATGGATTCACTACAGAATGGTCTTAATTCCACTACTGTCTAATTAATCACCTTCCATTTGCATGCTGCATTCCATAGTAGTATTCAAAATTATAAGCAAAGCTTCCATTCCCCCTCCCCCCCACACACACCAACCACATGCACCCCTCTTCTGTTTTATTCTAGGTCAGGCTGGAAGCCCACCACATAGAAAAGATCTCTTCATATTCCTTGTTCAAATACAGGCTCCTCATTTGATATTCAGAGCATGGCGCATAGAAGAACTGCTGCAGTGCAAATAGAATTGAGAGTGAGGTTTAAAGAAACATTAGAAAGATATTATTAGTGTGCTACACTATTGCTTGGTATTACCTAGTAATAAAAGTGGTTTCACAGGAGTGACTCCAACTGCTATCTGCGATGATTCTGTCATCCCCTTCTCCCACCTAGGTAACTCCATCCCTCTGCTATGCAGCCTTTACTGAACCATTTCAGTTTATTAATCTGGCAGAACTCAGCTCCTCCCAACAAACCCCCATGGTTTAAAAAACAAAACAGAACCAAAACTACTTTCTGCCAGCTTCAGTGGGCTTCATGGCAGACCTTGTGAAGGATGAAGAAAGAAAGGAATAGTGTGATAGGAGGTAAATGGAAAAAGAGAGCAAGGCGGTTGACAGGCAGCTGTTAAACTGGCTTATGAATTTGTCAGATCACAGCCTGAAGTGCTGTTCTCTTCCTTGACTTACTACTATTAGAGTACTTGGCAGAAGCATAGGAGAATTTTAATATTCAACCTATTGCTTTGTTAATTAAAATATTTAGCTTAAGGAATTGTATTTTACATCCTTTAAAGGCCCCAGCTGTTCTCCTGTCCGTTGATGAGGTCATCTGCTGTGCAAATCTGTCTCTCTCAATTAAGCTACCAGCTGTAGTTATTTTCAGCAGTGGAATTCCTTTTTCATTTTGTTTTCCACCATAACACCCTCCACCAAAACAGACAAAATAGAAAGTAGCATGTTGTATACAAACATTTTAGTTATATTTCTACTATTTGAATTTAGTAAGGGGTGGTGCAAAGCCAGCTATCTGAACTATTTATTGGCTCCTGTTTGGCAGAATCTCTAGCAATCAAGATAAGGCAGTGTTTTGCCACAGAAAAGGGCTTTGGTGTATCACCTCTGTGTGGTGTACCCAGAACTCTCCTAGTGATGCTCCATGACAAATAGAGTGAGACTGGCTTTGCGTACAGTAGCTGCAAAGTCACAGTCAGCTTCATATTAGCTGATACTGCTCAAGAATAATATGCAGTGGTGAATTCATGATAGTCTGCAAAAATGTCATCAGCAGCTATAAACACTCATCAGTACATTGTCTGCTCATTGGTTGGTTGTGGGGTTTTTTTTGAGTACTTACTGGAATGTAGTGGTAATTGATGAATCTTCGCTGAGTACATTTAGAAGCATACTGATAGAGCAGTGCCACTTACGCTCCTTATCTGCCTTCGACAGACTATCATCATAAAGTGGAACTTGCATTCCACTGGTCAATAATAAAAAATACCTTCTTGCATTAAGATGTATGTAGTCATTCATGTAACTTTCTTTAAGAAACTTCCCAAGAAAAAAAAAATAAATCAGCTTTCATGTGACTTGGGTGGTTCATGTAAGGAAAGCCACTCAGATGCTCTCAAATTATATTGATAAAATAAACACAAAGCCTGGGGAAGCATGTATTGATTAATGTGGCACACCTGAAATCACCCAGCAATCATTTTTAGAACTCAAGAAAATTTATTGATATCCCAATAAAACTAAGAAACATACAGGTGCTAATTGAACTTGCTTTTCTTAAAGCATGCCCCTCTTCTCTTTTAGTCATTGAGCCAAGTTACTTGGCTTTCATTTCACTGCTTGGTAGTGGTTTGAAGTGCTTGCCCTGTAGCAAGAGAGGACATCAGCAAAGAGGTACATCCTTGTGCCTGAGGATGTCCTGTATACTTTGTACAGCTGCCAGTGAAATGAAGACTCAGACCTGTTGCCTCCTTCTGCCATACAGTAATGAAAATTTAGGAGATGTTCTCTATGAAGCAAAACACTAATATTTCACGTATAACCAATATGGAAGTGATTAAATTGCTTTACAAGGAAGAGTTGGTGTGCCAGTAGCACAGAGCATTCCAAGCTAATACTGACTCTAAGGATGCTTTGTGGTAATGAAGTATTGTAATAACCACAACCTCCTCCAGAGAAGATCCTCGGCTATGTCTCTCTGGAGTTATTCTTCAGACAGGATTATTCTGCATAAATAACTTATGTAAAAAACAGTCACAATAAATAGAGCCGTAAGAATGGAATGACCATATTCAAAGTTAACAAATACATAAAAAGTGAGCTGGTAGGTAGAAATTATAAAAATAAAAAGAAAAAAACAGGTTTAAAGATAGTTGATTTCTAGGCAGGTTCCGTAGTGAAATGTCTATCCAAAGCCTACAGGACTAACTAATACAGTCCTTAAGAAGTCAGTTAATTTCATTTGACCAAGTTCTCTGTCCTCTCCCACAAAACTACAAAGTAAGAATAGCTGAGATTTGTCAAGGTTTTCAGTAGTTCACACAACTTCAGTGCTTTCTTTTGAACATAGCCTTGCAAAGAGTTACAGCTTCCCTTTCCCCAAACGCTGTCATCTGTAGGCCCATCAGGATGCTTACTATCTACTAGTTGTCACTTATGAGGACTTAGCTTCTATAAAATGATATTATTGTCAGGAACACGTTACTCAGTACTTCTACCGTATTCTGGAAGTGCTAAGAGAAAATAATGAAAACTTATTTTGTGAGTTTGGCCTAGCAATTCAAGTTGCCAGAGAATCTAATCTTGAAATATAGATTTGATGTAATGTTTAATGCTTTAGAGAAGCTTCAAAGTGTCAGAGGAAAGGGAATTTTATATTTGTTTCCAGATCATTCAGCCAAGCTTTCCTTAAAACAGTGCCTTCCAATCAAAACAGCAATAGTCACTTCTCTGAAAGTGTTCAGGAATGGCATTCTTTTGTATTAATGAGAGCTTTGGATTTATATCCAATAGACAGTTTTGATATTTGTGAAAGTAAAGCAGAGACATGATAGCAAATGTTAATTAATATTTTTCTCAACCTATGTTAAAATCTTTATGCCTCTGTCTAAGGGGTAAAACTGACAGCATTATCTTCATATTTAATTCTTAAAGATTTTTTTTTCCTCTAATGTACTCAGCTTTTTGAAGAAGTTGAGCCTTCTTCCTTTTCCAGGCTACTTTTCTTTCTTTTACAAAAGTGTACAGTTTTAAATATACAGAGGTGAAATAGATGGATAGTCAGAGGTTTTTTTTTTTTTTTGAGTCAGACTCACCAACATTGAGGCTCACTGTAGAAACTCCACACAGGAGCAATCTCCAGAAAGAGATGCTACCTTAGTGGCGGTCAGCCCTTAAATGGGATCTAGGAGAGGTAGAGTCAAGCTCCACCCCTTCCAGGAGCACAACTGAATTACTTTCACCTGTGCTCACGCAGCTGATCTGTCACTGCCTCAGATGGTTAATCAGAGTTTCAGGCTGTGATTAGCAGTTTCCCATACAAAAAGGTATTCAAATTAGCATTTTTAGGAAAAAGGCAAAGTAAAAATGACATGCTTATTTTTACAAGGATGGTTTGAAGGCAAAGCATTCTTAGGAAGCACATGTGTACATGAGTATATTTACTTAACTTTTTTCATCTGAGTGTAAAATATTTTTCACTCTTTCCTGATTAACCTGGATATTTATAGATCAGAGGACATGTCATACGCATTTAGTGCCTTTATCCTTTCAAATATACATTAAAAAAAAAAAAAAAAAAAAAAAAAAGTCATTTCTGGGCTAAGTTTAATCCAGTTGTTTCTTGTGAGGAAATTATGAACTCTGCTATGGAGCCTGAATGCGGCTGTACAAAAATGTGTTACCTAGAATTTTGGTGCCTGTCATGGGTATAGAAGGAAAGACTTTTTCTTCTCTTCTTGCTAGATCATACTCTGTGTACTGGTATGAGAATTGTTCTATATACAGAAGACATGAAAAGAGAAGCTTTGTTCATGAAATGAGAATTTCACTGAACTGAAAATTGTGCTACTACTGATAAAACTTTGCATCAAGCTCACACTTACAGGATCATAGCAGCTACACCAGCTACAATGAACTCTCTCATAGACTGCAGTTTGAACTCTTAGTGCTTTGCTCAGTACAGAAGTGATGAATACCTGGAAATGCTTTTGTGTGTGTGCCTGATAGTTACTAAGTGACACTGAAGATGATTGCTTTGGTTCAGAAATTTGGCATGTTGTTTAGCAGTTATCTAGCTAAGATGTATATCAGTGGCAATGGCTTGACATAGAAAATGTGTCTGCTTCACAGAAAGTTGTCTCTGGGATTACATTCTAGAGCTGTGTTAAAATTTGGCCTAAGCTTATATGTGAACTTTATTTGCACTTATTTCAAGGTTAGGTTCTCTGAAGGGTTGCACAGAAGATACTTAAAGTGTAGTCATATGCAACTCATCCTTTACATTGTTTGTTGTTGTTTTTTTATATCAAAGAGGCTGTTGATCAACATATGTGTTGTTTATTCTCCTTTCCTGATCTACTGAAAGGATAGATTGCAATCTCTCTAGAGCTGTATAACAGTTGTAAAGATGGATAGAATTTCCTAAAGGGAGAGAGTAAGTCTTCTCTGCTTTCACTGCTTGAATTGCTATTGTCCGTGGCTAACAGGTGCTGGTTTCTCTTCTGTCCTAGAATTGCTGTCTCTGTGACCATTAGCAAGGCTGCGTGCCAGTGGAAGATGATGTAGATCCTAAATTTTGTTAAGCCTTTACAGGACTTCCCCTCTGAACTGATGAAGCTGTGTTCTTGTGCTTATTTTTAGACCATTTGCAACCGAACTACATATGTTTCACAGCATGACAGGAGGGATACAGGATTGCTGCTTAGAAGTAACAAGCAGTTTTGAAAACCTGAGTGTCCTGGGCTATATGCCTTTGTACACAATAATGTTGCAGAAGATGTTTTTGAAGGCTTGAAGTAGAGTTTTTCAGTTGAATTTGGTAGTGGTGACAAGTTTGACATCTGTAAAACATGAACTCATCCTTTTATCCACTAAACAAACAGCACAAACAGCAGCAACTTAATCTCCTCTATGCCAATGCCTTCTGTTTATTTTATAACAAAGCATGAATACTTGGTGAGCAGACTTATTCACATGCTTTATTTTTTGCTTAGTTATTGTCTTCAGTTAAAGTAATCACATGATTTTATTTGTGCATAAGTACGATTTTTTTTTAGGATTGTATTTTTAAATGCCAGTAACTGTGACAATAGCGGTGCTTTTCATTTTTTATGTGGATGAAATGTGCTGTAAGCACATTTAAATGAACATGACTGCACTGAAAGTTTACTCCATGGGCAAAGGTACCCACATGACTTCTGCACGTGGAAGCAAGACAGTCACGATCACCTGGTATGAGAGCTGCCCACCCAAGAAGACACATCTGTGTCTGAAGAGTGTAACACTTGAGTCATCTATCTTCTTATTGAACCCAGAGTCAATCCCATCTCTTTTAAGGATCTGGTCATTTTTATGTTGAAGCAGAAGACAGCATTTGGTAGGGTATTTTTATTTGGAGTTCAGATTAAATTATTTGTTCTGGTGTTCACTGATGTCATTCAAGCCCCATGCAGGTGTAAGCACACAAAAACTGGTACTGCAAACATAAGAACTAATAATATGCAGCCCTTTTCACGTATATAGCATCTTTTAGCTAGGGACTTCGCTTTTCACTCTGAAAGCATCTTTTATTTAAAAGTTGGAAACTAGTGCAGTTCTAGACAAATATAAAATGTGTTTGTAATTTTTACTCCTTGAACATCTATTGTTTAATAAATTTTTGCTGTAGCATGAACTTGGTATAATTTTGTTTGGCAAGAAAATAATTTTCTTTTAAAGTTTAAGACTTGTCTCGAAAAATTGTTACTTATGTTGTATATTTTTTATGTAAATTTACAGTGTTATAATCATACTTAAAAGCAAAAATTGAGGCCTTACTCAAAACAAACAAAATGTTAATTGCTGCAGATATGCATGTTTGGTCTACTTCTCATCAGCAAGAAGTCTGATGCTGAAAGGTCAAGGAAAAAAGGATGAGTTGACATGGCACTGCAGAGACATAGAACTGGTGCAGAGAACTGGTATCTCTGTCACATGTCCTTGGTTTCTGAAATGATGCGGAATTCATCCACTAGGAAATATAGTTTGAATAACGTATGACCAGTGTTAGCTATTCTTGTCTGCAGTGAATACCACCACATTAAGTACAACAGTTTAATAAAGTGAGTAATAAAGTCATAGTACCTACTCTAAAGTAATCCATTCTATGATTCTGTAATTATAACCAACCACTGAGCTGGATCCATAGTCCTGAAATGCCTGTTTTGAAGCCAAATAGTCCAGCTTGAATCTAACTGCGTCCCCTGGCTCAGTGTTTCCTTCCCAGCAATTCCCTCATCACTGTTACTGTTACAGTTCTTGTTCAGTGTTTGTCCCCTATTTAGCAGTACGAGAATACTGAACTAGGTGACTCCAGCATAAATAACATCCACCTTTCAGGTTTGCCTGTGGGGAGGTTTTTGGCTGCTGCCCCCCCCTTTGCCTTGACAGAAGTCTCAAATTGCTTAAAGTCTGATGCAGTTTAGTGGGAGGTTCTTTTCATGTTTGGAAGCGTAAGTTAGCTGCTATTACTCAGTTATATCTATTAATATATTTTCTGGCATGTTAAATGAACACAAAATTGCAACAGCCACATCTTCCTATTTGCTGGACGTGATGCAAGCATGAGGCTAGTATTTTTAAACAAGGAGAAGTAATCTCCGTCTTTCCCCGCAAGTTCATTTAGAGCAGTTTGAGGTAACATGGGATGCAATAGTCCACTTTAAAGCTGGTAGTCCTTTGGAAATATATGCAGTCCCATTCAGTTTGTAACTGGAGTCCCACCAAAAAGCAGTCTTCCCAACATTCCACAAAATAAATCCTATCATTCTTCCTAGCATGCTAGTGGTTTCATTTCATGTGTGGAATGGATTTCTAGTTTATGACAAGATTATATTTCTTGTATAAATGATTAGTTTTTATTGAGAAGATACTTCTTGTTTTGGTGGGGAAAAAAACCTTGGTGCTAAAATAATTGAGATTGCAGGTTTGCAGGAGAAAAACTTCAGTATCAGAACCCAAACTAGCAAAAGGCTAAAAATGCATCTTAGGGACCATTAGTCAGAGTAATTTGAGTTGACATTAGTCAGGATTGTTTGATATATGAAATTCATAATATAGCAAGTTGGTTTCTTGAGATTGGGAAAAAATACCTAAAGGGGTACACTTTTGCTGCAGTTGCTAGGGAGCTGCTTATGCTCTATTTGTGGGGTATAATGGGAGTCATGTGTGAAATGCACTACATTTCATTCAGTCTCAAACTGGTTTGAACTGCATGTTATATTCACAGAGCACATCTCACTGTACAAGTGAAGATGATGAGATGGATGATGTTTGTAATGTTAGGTGACAGAGCCACCGTGGTATACAAGGTACAGTACATGTGTCAGTAGGCTGTCAAGAGCATGACATGCCTAAATGATCTGTAGGTAGAGGCATGATTCTACCTATGTTATTTGGGAGACAAGCATGCTGTCATTGGAATTCATTTTTGTTGAAAATGCTGCCTTAACAGTTTTGTATTCTTAAAACTACAGATTATATAACCATATTATTTCCTTTTTTCCTCATATAAAGCATTTCCAAAAATTATCCAAATATAATTACATACTTCCATTTTAATATCATATTTAAAATTTCAGAAAAATATTTCCTTATTGAATCAAGACAATGATACTGTCTTGAAGTTGAAATTAATTGCTTTGCTCCTTTGAGCAGCAATGAACATTTTTCTCCTATGCCGTATGCAGAGATCAAGTGTGTTTTCCTCAGCAATTACGGCATTTGTTCAAAGTGAATTAGAAAATCAAAAACATTAGGAGCTCTCTTTAATGAGATGATTAAAGAACCAGGCAAGCAGTGTGATATTCAAACGAAAATGAAAGGTATTTCTTAGCATTTTTAGACAGTGCAGAAATTCAGATAGGACACAACTTGTGCTGCATAGTTAAACTGCCACAAAGGTTTGCAGTGTCTCAGAAAGTTGCTTGACACAACTATGTTTGTAGTACTTGATCAGTTTTGTCTTTCCAGGCTCAGCTGCCTCACCTTGAAGAATGCTTTCAGTAAGCAACCTTGCTGTAAGCTGTCTGAAATCATGATATTACACCTAACAGCAATCTGAAACTCACTAGGCCCAGCCTTCTCAAAACTTTCTGGGCAGATTATTGACTAATGCATACTAACAAAATGCGGCTGAAGCTGTGACAGTGTGGAGTAACCAACGTTTTGTGCTTTTTTTCCAGGCGGGAGGGGTGGGAAGAGCTTATAGTTCCCTTTGGAAAATTAACTTCTCTGACTGTTCAAAACTGTAGGTTTTTCTCTTCTCTAGACAACCTTTGGGTATTTGAATCTTCCTTTACAGATTCTTCCCACTAGTCTAAATTCTGTAATTTTCCATACAAGTCCGATTGTTGGGGTTTTCTTTCTCCCAAATAGAACTTCCCATAGTGAGGCAACATCTCAAATAGATTCTCAGAGCTCTGTTCACTGTTCAGACTTTGTGTGATGCCTTTCTTTGAATAGATTTGTTACATTGTACAGAGAAACAATTGCTTAATTTAAGAAATGTTCCAAATTTAATCAAATGCAGGAGCCTTCTCTGGAACATTTTACCTTTTTCTCTTACTCTCATTTTTCTTAATTCATTTCTCTCTGACTTATATTAATGTGCTTTAATTATGATCATTTACGATTCAGTTATTTGGGTTTGCTGTTACAAATGAAACTTATAAAACCAGTCACTCCAAAAGGAGGTGAGCCTCTTCATCATCTAAATCAAAATTCTGCTGATCCTTTTCCTGAAGTCCAGCACTAATTTGTTAGCATTATTATGTGTGAAACTATTAAAAATAAAATAAAATAAAATAAAATAAAATAAAATAAAATAAAATAAAATAAAATAAAATAAAATCTGGTCTAAAAACATTGCTTTCAATCTGTAAATGCAGGGTAAGATATTCTGATATTCCCAGACATCATACTCTATTTTTTCTCTCTCTCTTTTTTTTTTTTTTTTTTTTTTTTTTTTTTTTTTTTTTTTTAATGAAATATTTTTTATGCCTGCAAGGGAAGATGTGTTCAGGTAAACACATCGTCACAAGGGGCTTTTATATCAGCTTGTAATCAACTGATACTCTGCTCGAGTTAGTCCTAGTGGTTGAATTCAGAGAAGTCTGCTATAGCAACATAGTGTAAGTGCCAAGATAGCCATATACTACTGCAAATGGAGTATATGTCAGTCACATTTCATTTTGGAGCCATTCTCTAATTATTGGTAGTATTATATGTGGTATTACTATTATTGTATTCCATATAAAGTTATAGAATATTACAGTATTTTATATATCATTATCGCTACATAAACTTAAAGAAACAGTGAAGTTTAATCTTCAAACAAGCTTTCTCTTTCCAAATCATACATTTGTTTCCCTTACTTGCTGGAGTAGCTTGGGGTGTGCTGAACTTGGGTAGCACCTGCATGTCTGCAAAAGCTGAACTGTGGCTGGCCAGGAAATGGCTGGGGAGGGAGGTTCCCTATGTTCTCTGCAGCAGCAGGGGGCTAAAGTTGGGGGCTGCTTCAGGCAGGTGGCATCGGAGCTGCTCAGGAATGTGGCCCAAGGCAGTGTGCCTCTAGGGCAGTGCGCATAGGGTATGCGCTCAGTGATGCATTAAAGGGGTGGCCTTGCTGCACAGAAGAGATCTGGAAATAATGAACACTAGTGAATCCCCTTACTCTGTCATTGCATTATTAATTTCCACCGCAGTGCTTACTACAGTTGTTTTATAACTCATAATTTCGAATTTTTCTTAGTACACATTTGTAATGGTTAGCAGGTTGGATCTGGAGATGTACGCTGAAAGCTACTTTTGACAGAAGGTTCTCAGGGAATCACCCATGACCTGGTTATGAGCCACAGGAACTTGGCACGTAGCTGGCAAAGGGTCACTTTGATCAGTCTGTCCTCACTAGGCCAATGATCACTGGGCCATAGCAGTGACTTGTTCTTTGCAGTTGTAGGAGGATGAGGAGGAGTTGGCCAAAGTTACACACAAGCACTGAAGAATTTAAGCTGAGCTGTGTAAAATCTGTGTAGTGCCAGCCTACCCAGGGAGTTACCACCTACTCCTCTCTACTCCCATATTGGCTGCTCTTTTTAGAGATGGAAAAAAAATGTTGCAGTGATGTTTTTAGTAAGTGTGAACAGAGGATGACTGGTGATGGCCTTCCTTCAGCTTGTTGTATGCCTCATCAGTAACAGTTACTGTCTTCTCAATTTAATATTTGCTTTTAAAAGGAAAGTAAGAGCCCACTTCATAACCACATCATTTTTTTACCCCTGCAAATTCTGGAGATGCCAAACAGGGCTGAGCATCCCATCCTCTATATGAGCTTGTTTGTTTAGCATAGGCTTGGTTTTGTTGTTGTTCTTTAGCTGCAAGGTAATTTTAAGGATGCTTGCGATCAACGCCCTTGATGATAAATGAAGCAGGTAAACAAAGAAGACAGAGCTCTTTTTTTGCTCTGCTGAAGTGTGGTACAGTAAGAATGATAGCATCCATAAAATGGCATGGTCATGTGCACTTTGCTACTCTTTTGCTGCTGTGTTTGGTATTGTACGATATGGGGCCAGGACAGAACACCAAAATTATTAATTCCAAGACCTGAATGAAAAGCAAAGGGCTTTTCGTTCAACTGTTTTTTTAAAGAGACTGTGGTACAGTACAAGGACCTTTCAGGAGCTTCGTAGAGGGGATCCCTTCTACGCCTGAACTAGAAAAGTAAACAACACAGTTCTGCCTCTCTTTCCAGGAAGAAGATTGGCACAGTAGGTTGATTAAAATGGTGAGAGCTCTTGGGCAAAGTAAAGGTCTCTAAAGCTGTAAACTTGTCAAGTGTACTCAGCATGCTTTTTGTCCACATATCTGGCTGCAAACCTCCTACATCATTTAAGTGCCTGAAATTTTTGGCCATATCCGACAAGCAGACATTAGCCAGAGGTGTCTTTTTTTGAGGAGGAGAACTATACGAAATACAGTAGTCTTCAGGAATGTATTTAGAGTCGTAGCTCACTTGAATTTTAAAAACAAACAAATGTGTATCTAATGAAGGTACACTTTTCTGACTGACAGCAGCAGTTGAATTTTGCATCATTTTTTCACCAAAATTAGTGACCCTCCTGATACTTCTAATTTATGTTCTGAAACACTGTTAATGCAGTGAACACTATTGCTCTGCCATTCTGTTTTTGTTCCACATCTGGTGACAGAAAAGACAGCTGTGATGTATGAGTACTGTACAGGAGTCCTTGGCCCTGCCTCCAGCCCTTCATCAGTTGAAGCGTAGAACTTTATGGGGGGCAGTTGGGCTTCTGACCCTTTGAAAAGGGCCTCTCTCTCTGACAGGGGGGTGTTACGTGTCATTCAAAAGCTGTTTCAAACAACAAGTTAAGAAACAGAGTTAACAGATGTGGAAAGCAGTTGCTTTCAGACTATGGTCAGCAAGAAATAGGCTAAAGCAAGATTCAGACAAGCAGAAAAAGGAAGAAATAAATAAACTGATGCAGCTGCTACTTGTGTGCTAGAAACCTCATCTAGAAGTAATTGTTTTGGAAAGAGAGCTGTTGGAATTGATAGCTAGATTCCTTTGGAAATGTTTTTTTGGCAGTTGTTTCTTGTTTGAGACAAGAATTACCTTGCAGAAGCCATTGTTTTCTACCTCTGTGTTTAACTTGTGAATTGTATTAATGTAATTATTTTAATTTATTCCTGAACATTGGAGCACTTTGTTTAGCATACACATCTTTATAGAGAGAATCTGCAGTAGGCACGTAGATAATGTCTAAATTATTCTGTACGATGATAGGCATTCAAAGACTATACTATGTCCAAACCATTTCTTCCTACAGAACATTAAGAGCCTAGTGGGCAGTAGCCCTCATGATGATTAATACCACAGGGGGTAGAATAACGCAGATGACAAATAAGAATGATCCTGTTTGAGACAGAGATGCCTCATTTGAGAAAAAGTAAGTCTGTACAATTTTGATAATTTTCTTCTCCATACATTTGCCCTACCCTATCAGTCAGCTTCCTTTAACTGCAGCCAGCTGGCAGGTGACACTGCAGTTTATCAACTACCAAGAAATAAAATGTTATGCTTCAGAAAAATTCAGTTCTCAAAGTCCATCCCTAATGATCAATAAAGCTTCTCCTCCAGCTAAAGCATTTCTAACGAACATTAAGTTTTTAAATGCAACATTTTTCCTTGCCTTTCTTAAAAACACAGATCTAAAAACTTGAACCTAAGGAAAAAAAACAAAAGCTGCAGAGGATTTCAGATGACAAATGATAAATCTGGTTGTAATTTCTGTAGTCATCAAATTGCTTTCTGCATTTGAGTAAATGAATACATTCACCTAAACATTTCATAGATGCAAAGATGTATTACACAAGATCTTTACAAAGTAAAAACCATGATTCAATTTTCAGTCTTGAACAGTTACAGTAAAACATTGTAGTCATTTTTCTGGATCTCCTGTTCCAAAGCAAAACATCACAAGACCTAATCCTATGGTGTTTTGTCCTGTTAGTTTTTTTCCTACTTCATCAAAGGTGCGTTATGTTTCTTCTTTCAGTCAGCACCCAGTTAGGATTTAGTTTGGAATATCAAACAGTAAAGAGTTTCCAAAATCCAACTATATCTTTATTAATATTTACATCTTTCCCTTTAAGTGCTGTGATGCAAATTCCTTCAGGAGGTGGCAGGGAAGCAATCTGAGCAGTGTGGTTGTGGAGACAGAGGGGTCTACATGTGAGAGGAATATCAAGTCTACCTTAGCTGCCAGACAGTACACATCTTCTCCACCGCCTCCCAGCACCTGCTCCTCTTGGTAAATATTTTTTCAGTAGGCTCCCTTTAGTTACACAAATATTTGTCTGAAGCAAATTGAAGCTAAATTCTGTTATCCTGTAGCAGAGACAAATTTAATTGGTCTCTGGACAGTATAAACTTCTGAAGACTTTTCAAATCTTTGGGCTCTCTTTTAAACCATTACATTCTAGCTAACCTTTCTAATAAGAAGCACTTGTTTTTTCATCTAAGGAATCGCACGTGAGTCACTGTTCCAAGCTGCAAATGATTACATAAACTTCCCTACTGTTGTCTGTTGTGTAAAATTAAACCTTCTGGGATTCTTTGTGATACCCTCTACTAGTGGCTAGTGATGTGTGTAGTCTATTGAGTTGGTGCCTTGGTCTCAAAATTAATGAAAAACCGTGTAATATAGGAAGGGGAGAGTGCATTTTGTTCATGATTACGGAAATAAAAATATGATTAAACTTGCTTTTCTTGTTGTTTTTTTAAACAGAGGTGCTTTTATTTTTCTGGATAGAAGTGATACTAATAGTCCTAGTACTTTAGAAGGCCATGGGGCTTGTTCTCAATAGGAAATAATTATCACTCCCTATTTTGATATACTGATCAAAAATAAGATGAAAAGAATCTGAAAGAAAATGATGAAACTGAAGTAACTCATCATTTTTGACTCGGAAATAATCTCAGAACTTCATGTTAGAAATGAGCCTATTCACTACATTTAAAAATTTGAAATAACATTTATGCATTTTTGATACTTGGTGTTCTTCTCTCAGCACAGAAAATACAAGGAGGACACTATATTCAGCATATTTGGTACTTCTCAATAACTAGAAATACATCGACACTTTTGTTTCTAAGTGGCATTAAGGAGAGGAACTCAAAATTCTGCCAACTGTTTGAAACAGGCTACTTGGGGATTTGCTTTGTCAGCTCTGTTTATGCAATAGAAAAAAATAATTTTCATGAAGGGAAATGTAGAAATATAAGGAAGAACCTTAAAATCGAGAGGTCTTCCCCAGTTGTTTCATCTTGTCTGGCAGTACGGTTTGCTTATTTATACTGAATGATGGGCCATTTATGGGCAATGGGAATAAAATACTGCTTTTTTGTTGTTGTTGTTTGTTTGTTTTTTGTGGCCCCATTCAGACAACCAGTTTCAGTTTGCTAAAAGAGGGCCCATCACTGGCCTTTTTAAACTATTCCTGCTTTACATAGTGACTCCTGTCCTCATGCATACATGCAAAGTCTGTGTTCAGCTGTTCATATAAAACATGTATTCTGTTTTCATTTCAAAGCTGGTCTTGTCATTTCAACATTTAACTTCTGATTGCAGCAGGTGTTTTTTCTGGGAAAAGAACTCACTGTTAGGGACAGTGTTCTATCACCTCTGGAAAGGAGACCAGGTAACACCGTGGTGCATTTTGGTAAATTCAGGATGCCAAGGTTATCCCTCAGAAGCTAGAACAAGTAAAATAGTAAAGATTCCCTTGCTCTTCAGCATTCCAAAACAAGCAAACAAAAGAACTGCATTTCTCTGCACTGGCAGAAGGAAGAGCTACTAGGAGAATCAGTTTTGAAAGGCTATGAAAAAAGTGAAACTAACTTGTTTTGCTTGACCATCTGGATAGTAAAATAAATACTGTAATATTTTTAAAAATAATCATAAATTTTTCACCAAATGATAAAAATGCGTAAAGCAGAGAAATAAGGAAAGATGTATTGTGCATGTATAACCCCCATTATATTTGCTTTTTTCCATTGTAACTCCCATTAAAAAAATGGAATAATTTACATGTTAATGACAGCAGAAAAATCAACCATTTGGAAACCATCAGCATTGTCTAACAAGATTTCCCCTCATGTCCCCAGCTGAGGGGAAGTCAATCCATGATGTGGCTCATTGATTTTTAGGAAATGTAAAATCTTTGTGGATAGAAGGCTCACCTTGCTGAGTTTGAAACTGTGCATGACTGAAAACCTTCCAACAACAGCCTTCCTAACATCATTTATGGGTGAAACAGGGACTGTCAGCACGTTACATCCTCTTCCTCATCATCCCCTAGGAGACTCACTGAAGTTTAGAGATGGAAATGGGAAGTCCAGCATTCAGCTGCATACTTAAAATGAGGAGTGAGAGTCCTGACCAAAGCCAGCGCAAACAGTGGGGAAAAAAGTGGGAATCTGTAGTAATGATGATAGAGATGGTATTGACAGTCTGACATGACAAATCCTTGTTCGCAGGGGGAATGACTTGCAGTTAGCAGATAAGGTCAGACAGAGGGTGTTTCTTACTAAGTCATCATTGCTTGCAAAAAATGTTGCTGGTTCACCCTGAGGCAGGTGGCTCTGTCATTCACACTAGCTTCTGCTATTTTACCCTGATAGAAACCTGACCTTTCTATCCTTGAAGTTTGTATTCTATCTGTACTCGTGTCTTGGGCATTGTTGATAAAGGGAAGGAATGTGAACTTCCATTATCTAAACAAACATTTAAATATCAAAACAAAACAGCTGGTGCCTTAGTTCATTTCATATGGTATTTTAGTCAGTAAATATCTTATAATCCACTGTTCTTGACTGTGTTCATAGCCATTTTGCCAAAAAAAGGCTCACATTATGATCTCAAAGACCTTTATCACCCTCCAGTAGTTATTTTTGGTTTTACTTTGTGCTATTCCTGAATCATTCCATCAGCAGCCTGCATAGAGGTGTGCAAGGATGAACTGAAGGCCACTGATCCCCAGGTAAAATCCGGGCTGTGTTACACATGGTGGGGAAGATGACTTCTTCTCCCATGTGCTCCCAAAGGATAATCCCTCTCAAAGAACCAATGAATGAGGTTCATGGTTTTCTTGGTATAAATTTCTAACAGCGGTGTGAAGTTCTGATGCTCCTTTTCAGCCCTGAACTGACTAGCTAAAGAAATAAGAAGTATGTTTTGAACTCTCTAAAATAACTTGAGGTGATCAACTCCAGCTCCATAGCTAGATGTCATAACCACCTTGGATAAGTAACAACCCAACTCTATATTAATAATGTAAAAGTGACACTTTTAAAACTTCCCTATTACCAAATCTATCTTCTGGTTTTCATGAGAAATAAGCATATATATTTTTTAAACTTTTTAATTCTAATTTAACTCTTGAAAGTAAAGCATTACAGCAGTTGAATTCAGTGCCTGTTTTCTTTCTTCCTAGAAGCATCAGTGAGCATGCAGAGGATACAGAGAGCTGGTATAACTTCTTACTGTATCTTTATTTTACTAAAATCTTTTCCTTATTTATGATAACATAATGAAAGATTGAGCTTCAAAGTAGAGCTTGCTTTCAGGAGTGTGAGTAAGAAAAGAATGTATTTAACATGTTCTCTTAAAAATAACTTCATATCCATTCATTTTATGGGAACAAACCCAACCATACAAGTTTAGCACATACTCAGTTTGTGTACTAATTTGGAAATTTGAGTTTTTGTCAAAGCATCACTGCTGTATTTTTTCAAGCCTAGCTTGAATAAAATCTCAAGACTAAAAGTAGGAGATAAAAAGGAAGAAATCATTCACTACTTCAAAAAACAAACAAACAAACAAACTGGATGGTATGTTGCAAAATGAAACGCAATGCTTCTCCTGGTACTCAGCCCTGAGCTGTGTCATACCTCTTACAGTACTGCATTAAAATGCATTCATTTTCAGTTTTCATCGTCCTTCTATTTTAATTTCTGCTTCTACTTTTATTTGTTGTTATTGTTTCTTCTTATCTCATTGATTTCCACAAAGCTTTGATGAATTTTCATGGGAAAGACAGCATATATTCAAACTCTTAATCTTTTGAAATAGGAATTGCTAGGAAGAATGGGGCAAATAGCTTGAAATGGAATCTCTAACCTAGTTAGGTCATCTTAGGGTTAAATTTTGCAAAACAAAAATGAAAATACAGGGAAGTAGAAGTTCAAAAGGAAAATCAAATTATTTCGCTTTTCAAGTTTTATTTATTTATTTTTCATTCTTAGTGGAGAACCAGCACCTTCCCTTTAATAATTATAAATAAATAACAATAAGAATGACACTGAGATTGAATGCTAAAGGAGGCTGGAGCCAGAGGTTGCCAACTGGAGAAAATGAATGTGTGTGTATGCAGGGACAGAAATGAAATAGGAGAGGGTGGCGAGAGATCATTAGAAGATTGATTGAAAGCCAATGCCTAGAAAGTAGAATTAAGAATAACTCAGCAAAGAGGCTGAGGAGAAAACCTGGAGAGGTGAGACTGCAGTGCTGGCAAGTGGAGGTGCTGTCCTGAGGCAGAATGCTGCTATTCTGCAGGCAGAACTGTTGACTGATGAGGAAACAGCAGTGAGACTCAGGAAGAAACAAAGTGGAGAGCCTGAAAAGCAGACTTCTGAGTGTCCCTATCACTCTGCAATCAACAAAAATGTAAATCAGCTAACATAGATCTTTTTTTTGCTGAATACCCTCGCTGTCTTTTACAAACTCTTCCATGTTTTCTATCCATAGTTACTTTCAATAGGGTGGTGAGATGGAAGTGTGTCTGGGTCAGAGAAACATCATTAACTTCTTGCAAATGTCATGAACCTTGATTGAGCCTATTTTTGCTGACGAGGACCAAAATCAGATCTGCAAGCTGAGTCAGTATTGCCACTTTCCTATCCATATACATACTCCTAAAGAGAAATAATTTTAAATGGCCACTGAAATCTTTCAGTTGCCTTCCTTGTACCACAACATGAAAATGCAGTTTATCATTTCATTGGACAAAGCTACATTCTGGTGTCTGCCATATCTGCATAGTTAATGGTTCAGCCTGGCTGATTTTAGCTGTGTTTTCATACTGCTTCTGTTTTATTTGCCAGTTGACTTACTCTTATCACAGAACTAATGAACTAGGATGTTACTGGGCTTATTTCTCTATATTTACCATTAAGAAATAGCTTCTGTTTTGACTATTTGCTAGTCACTATTTTCATGCAGTATTAATTGCACCCTTTCTTTCAGTTAAAAACTTCAAGATTATTTTTTATTTCCTCTACAGTGTTGAAAAACTTTCAGTGTTTTCACTGTTTTAAAAGGTCTTTGGCTTTTTTTTTAGCCCTTCTCAAAATTACTAGTATTCAATACAGTTTGGCTGCTTCTTATGAGAGAACATAATATTAATAAAGTTATAATCTTTTATAAGTATTATAGAACCACCTTATATGTTGGAATAGCAAACTTTAAGCTTTTTATTTAATTTTTTTCATTTTTAAATTTTTAAATGAAGAAATGGAAGGATCAGCAGGGTAGCAGGAAGCAAGACTAGCAAAGGAAAGAGAAAGAACAATGTGAATGTTTTAAAAATAGCTGGTTCTTATGGAAGACCTCTCTCTTCCTTTGACACCCTTACATCCTTTACTTGGTGCACTGCATTCATGCACTTGTGTATGCACCAGAAGATCTTGGGGATTTTAGTTTACATAATTAGAAAATGTGCTACATACATAGATGTTTTGCCATAGACACACTCCAAATACAAACAGTTTTATATGCTGATAATACTGAGATGAAACTGTTGAGATTAACTGTGGAAATACAACTTTCTGCAGGCCAGTATGCTTTGGAATCCAATTTTGAATCCTTTTTGTTATGAAGATCACCTGCTATTTAAAGAGAAGCTTCTCATGTTTGTGTAATTGCACCTTCACTTTGCCAGCTCACCCTGGAGAGCATCATAATAGAAGCTGAGCAAATGTGTTAAGGGTGAAAAATCACTGGGAGTCCTCTGCTACTATTATTTTAAAATATGTGTGAAAACATATAGATAAATACTCTTTGTCATTTTAATCTTAATACAACCAGAGTAACACTTCTCTTGTATTCACATGAATTTGTTAACTTAAGGGAACAATGAGGTCATGAAAGAAGGAAACACAACTGCAATGAACTTGGCTATTCTAGTAGCAGAGTTTTCCTCTATTACTCGCTCAATTATTCTTGGTTCAGATGCAACATTTGGTGTTAAGTACATGCGTTCCTTGAACAGGAATCCAGAAGGATTTCAGAGGCTGACTGAAATTCATTGTTTTGCAGTGAAGGTTGCAACATTGCCTATTTATTGCAGGGCTACTAAAGAGGTAGAGATGGATGACTTGAGATCTGTGATATGCTTTTCGGATTCTATTATTTTAGTTATAGAGCAGAACATTTGGGGAATTGCAACTTTTCAGTGCCAACATCTGAGCAAATTATGCATACACATTTGTAAATACTAATTAAAATGCTGAACATGTGGCAGTAGAGATTTGAGAAATTGGTCTGACAAAGATTTTAACAAGTTCACTTCTGAGAGCAATCTAACTTTTGAGACGATGCATTTCCAAGTAGGAACCTTCACTAAAGTCTGTTAAAATCATGAAAAAAAGACTCTCTTCCACCTGGATGATCATTCAGTTAAATCTTCTGCCCTGTGGCAGATCCCTCACCATTTAAGTTCTGAACCTTAAATGAGACTCTAATTCTGGGATCAACGTGGCCTGGGAAGCAGGGATAAATGTAACAAAAGAAATAAAAACAACCAGAATGTGATCTGAAGTAAAGCTTTTGCATTTCTTTGCAATAGCCTATATTTTCTTATACACTCAGTAATCTCTTTATTCACCTGAAAGACTATGTATTTTGTAGATAGCAATGCACATTTTTATAGGTGTGCTTGTTTTCCAGCTTTGGAGCTGGAAACACTATGTCCATATTATGCAGTCTCGTGCCTCAGCTAACTAGGAAGGCATATGTGATCAGCAAAGTTTTTAGAATGGGATGCAAAAAATCAGTTTTGGGAACAAAACTTTCCTGTAAGTATTAAGCTTTTGTGATGCAAATTGATCTCATAATTCACAGTTCACAGGAAAATCTACACCATACAGCCACTGGTCACTGATGAGTTCTTTTATCTATCAGAATTTTGACAACAAAAGGGAATTATGGAGTGATCTAACATCTTAAAGTACAGTGGAAGGCAATAAATTCAGCCTGGGAAGTTAAATTCTCCACATCAGAACAACATAAAATACCTACTAGATTAAGATATCCCTTCAAGTAGAGGTCACGTACCACAAAGACAGGAGAAAAATCCACTGCGTTTATTGCTTATATTAAGTTTAAATTATAAAAAAGCCCTTTGTCAAAAGTGTTTATCAGTACTCTATAAAAGGAACTTAACAGTACTTTGGATTTACATTAATTCATTTATCATTTTTAAAAGCAAAATATTTATCATAGTGAACTCAATTGAAGAGAACAAATTTGGTGTATAGATAGTTATTTAAAGAGTGATAAAGCTTTATCTCTGCCAGTAGTAGCAGTATATGTCAGAAAGCCAATCAATTCTGTCATGGACCAGGATGCTGCTTAAGAAATGGAAAACATCTCTCGTGGCAGGTTCACTATTCATTTCTGACATCTGGCTGGTATGATATCGAGCGCTTACATTTATGACAGATGTTAGTCCGAAAATACAGCACTGTGCTTTCATCCACTGAACCTCTTTCTGAGTTTCTTCACATCTGATTTGTGTGATACTTTTATTTTTAAGTAAAAGGTTTATTTTAGAAGGCTTTCTTATGAATGCTTGGTTATGCATAAATAGCCATTCTTCTGAATGTTTGTAAAAGCTGTACATCTACCTAGAAGTATTTTTTGCACTGCTGTTGTCATCCCAGCAACACTTGGTTTTGTTCCTAAAACCAAGTAGTATCCATTACAGGAGGGGCATTAGAAGTAATGGTAAGCAATAATGTTATGAAATACTTGTATAATCATTTGTATAAAGGTGATCATAGGATTCATCTCATAAAGCTTAGAAAAACTAAGTGAGAGAGACTGATCTAAAGGAATATAAGAAAGAAGTGGCTGATAGAAGTACGTATCTTTTTGTAAAAAGCACTGATTTAAACACATTGGTAAAATACAGATGCTAAATGTTGAAAATTTACTGTTCTGTGGTGGAAAAAAAAAAAAAAATTAAAAAAAAAAAAATATATATATAAGATGTAAAGCCTGCTAGGAATGTAGCAGTAATACCATTATTTAGGATTTTCTGGGCATATTTTTGCAGCAAGTGTCTGCAAGAGAGGCTACAGCTAATCCATTCTTTGTACAAATAACGTTATGGGAAGTAAATTGGGTGCTATTTCTTCAGTGTATAAAATTATGACTTGTTTGAGAAAATAGCAGTTTCAGGTTTGATGTACTATTCAAAATTATTTTTTACGGAGAAGTAAGAGCTTGTGATAGACCTGGAATGATTTCCTTTTTAGAAGCCGCTCAAAACCAACCACAAAATTTCACTTGAAATAACAGATGGAGTTGGACTTGATGATCTTTAAAGGTCGCTTCCAACTCCAAGGATTCTATGATGCTATGTCTAACAAATTTTAGCAATTGTTTAGTCTCAACCACTCTCTCCACTACCTGGATCAATGAGCAGATATAGTTATGGCTGCATGTGCCATCAGTACATATGGAGAATGAGGCACTCTTATGCAGAAATCTGTTTCCTACGTTTTGTTTATATACATTAAAAAAAAAAAAAAAGTGTATATGTATATGAAAATAGAGAGTTCCAAATACATACATATATCTATATATACACACACAAACTAACTACATATGCAATTATATGCATTTGTATGTATTACTTGTAGTCATCAATTTTTAAGCAGTTCTGGAAATCAGCTTGACTCTGGACCCCTTGAATCTGCTTTGAATAATAGAAAAAAGTGCTGATTTCCACTCGTGCTTAAATCGAGGGAACTCCAGTGCATCTTAAGGCATTCAAGTGACTTTGCAATAAGAAATAGTTGCAAGTGTGTCAAACAAGTACCATGCTGCAAGGAGACTAGTTCTGCTTCAGGCATCTCTGGACCAAATTCAATGCCAAGTCTGGAATTTCTTGATAGCTGCACTTTTTTTTGTAGAAACTGTCTAGTCACGTGAATAATCAGTTTCCTTAGTGACATGTATTTTATTAGTAGGAACTCAGCAGAAGAAAGCTCCCTTGCTTTTAGCTACTTTTTCAAATAGTTTCAAATTAGTTCATGACTCCATACAGACTTACTCATCTGCCGATGACAAAAGCTTTCTTGATCGCATGAATGTAATTTTCTGTTAATGAGAACTCCTGAGATTTCTAGCATGAGCAGCAAATTTGCAGAAATGGTTTCTTTTTTTTTTTAAGTATTCATTTTATGAAATAAGACTAAATTAGGTCAGACGTGAAAGTTTTAGGCTCATATCTCTAAAAAAGAATGTAACTGTTGTCATTCACTAGAAGTAATGTATTTTAATAACGTTCAGCTTAAATCTCTAAGCATTCCTCCCTGCCTCTATTTAAAACTAGTATAAATGAAATACTAGTCCCATGTTTCATAGAAAGCTAAAAGTGAGATTAAACCAGGCTGGCTGTCATTCAAAGATAAGTTTTACTACTTATTTTGCAGTACTATTAATAAAATGATTTAAAAATCAATAATGAGATTTGTATTTCTACTTAAAATTATTAGGAGGTTTTTTTGAATGCAATGAGCAGACCATACTAGATACAATATATATATATATTTTTTCATTATTGAAAATGCCCATTTTCTATGTTTGTGTAACCAGTGCCCCAAAATGAGAAGGAAAAAAGGATGCTTTCCCATCACATTCTATTGTTTATTTAGAGACCTGAAGAGTTGATGAGTTTTAGCTACTGATATTTTCCCTCTCATTGCAAACACCATTCAAAAATTTTATACAAACTTTTATAACAAAGTCACTATTTGCCCATTACACTATGAAGATTTCAGTGCAAATGAACTGTATGTAGCAGCTTTGTGGTCATAATTAGTGTACATTCTCAACACAAAAATTATGTTTAGTAAAGTTCAACCCTTATTTGTAATATGTAATCAGTTTCAGATTGATTTTCCTCTGCTGATAATATTTGAAATGGGATTTACAAGATTTCAGTGACCAGCTGTCATTTTATCATCCACAGGGGTCGTTCCTCTGTCTTCTAGCGCAAAAGAAGTAATCTTAATTAGTGTCTTTATGAGATAATTGTAGAATGTCTCTTAGGGTAACTGATGAGAATTTCTGTTTAAAAAATGTAGCATCAGAACACTCTGCTGGAGTTTGAGACTCTCTGAGCTACTGAATTTCTCCATGAGAAGTGAAAGAACTAGAACATCTAGGGTGGTGGTTTGGTTTGGTTTTGTTGTTTTTTTGTGGGAAAGTTATAGGAAATAATAGGCATAAGAAACAGAGAGATGTCTTCCTTAGGTAATTTATGTTTTATATAACTCTTTGAATTTTACATTAATTTAAGCTTATTTCAGGAGGCAGATTTGGTGATGGAGAAGGACACATGAAAGAGAAACAAAGCAACAAAAAGCAAATATCAGTTAGGACAAACTGTTGGACTTCCAAAGAAGAAATGCTGAGCTCCTCTGTACAGGATATTCCTCTCAAATAAATTCTTCGTTCACATTGATTTTGTGGTGTTGCAGTCCTGGTTTTAGGCTAGGCTATGGACTAGAAACCAGCAGCTGCAGGAAAGCCAGTCCTAACTCTTGAAGGTTACTGATGTACAGTATCCTGTCTATGATATTATCCTATTTGGAGAATATCTCTGTATTTTGTATTATCTAAAATCTTCTGTATTAACTCTGTTTCTCAGAGTGAAAACTACAGCACCATACAAGGCTAGTATTTAGTAAAATCCAGCTGCAAAGCCTGGACATTTAGAGCCAGAGACCAGGTCACACTTCTGTAGTTCTGTCCTTGTTCCCCTAAAACAAAGAACTGTCTAGAAGGGGTTGATATAAAGCAGGCAACCTCCTTCTACAGCTTTCAACTCATTCAACATTTCATCAGTTCATTCTGTCACTTGAATTTTCAGTGAAAAGATCTGCCTTTTGGATTGGACCCTACATGATATGGTAAATACTACATAGATGAATTACAGAGAGATTCATGAGGTTTTTCAGCAGTTGTGGTATGGGAATAAAAGTTCTTAAAAATACACTGGGGTGAGAGAAGTACAAAAGAAAATAGTTATACAAATGAATGAAGAGTGGATGAACTTCTAGAATAGCTGACCTGCTGAATAAACTGTTTAAAAAACATCTTGTCTTCCAAGAGGAGGATCAGATTATAATGTAAAACTTGTTTAAAAAAAAACAACACAACAAAACCTACTGAAATAATACAAATAGAGATGCTTGAGAAATTTTAGCACATACTGTCAACAGTTACGCTCAGCTTAAGATGCTAAAATAAGTTACTAATTAATTTCTCAGATGTGAATATATTGCCTTGAAATATGAGAAATGCAAACAGGGAGAAGACAAAAGCATCAGCAGCAGTCTTCTAAAACACAAAGCTGAACAATTCAGTGCTACCAGCCATTGTCCATACATTTGCACCAGCTGGGAGTATTGTTCAGACGCCTTAGGATTCACACACAGAACACACTCAAGAACGATGTATGACAGAGACTGTTACTGCTCTAATAGATTCTTACTAAGAAACTGGAGGAAAGATGGCATAGGTAATCAAGAAGCTGTGTTATCCAAGGGACGTTTGCATAACAAATGGATGATTTTTCTAGGCTGAATAACAACACTTATTTCCACAAAGTCTGCTACTTACATAAAGTAAGTGCTGACAAATCCTTGGAACTTTTGAAGTGTGATTTACAAGAAAATTATGTAGACTGGCTGGGAAATCATTCACATGTTTGTTCTCCCGTCTCCTGTGTAATTGCATTTCTACTCATTCTTTCTTTCTAATTATCTACAGTTTGTGGACTTCAAGTCAGTATGAAGAAAACTTCTCATTTTGGCTCCTTGTATTTGTTTCAGGCTCTTTTGTTGTCATTTTCATCCCACAAGGTCTTGGCATTATGTTCAGGTTAATAGCAGTAAAAAAAAGTATCCCTCATGCTAATGGTTTTGGCTGATTTACGAGTATATCACAATAGACCATAAAAGGTCTGATGCAGTCCACGTTATTCCATGATTAATAAAGTAGAGCTAAAGTTTTGTGTTTGTTAGTTTCAATTAGCACAATTAGAAGATATCAATTAAATATATCTTAAGAAAATTGAAAAAAAAAAAAATAAAAAAATGTAAAACTGGGTACAGTCGTGATTAATGCAAGATTCTGTTTGTGAATGGAAAAATAAGTATTCACTGGAATAAATATGACTAAATATTCACAGATATTCTGTTAAGTAAAAATTAAGTAAATAGAAATGGATCTTTGGGGTAATGTTCCCAATGTGGGTATGGTTTGTAGTGTCTATATTAGATGTTTTTTAGTGTTGTCAATGTAAGAACATGAATTTGTTAGAAAAAGAGCAAAGTGAGTGCAGACTAGCTCTACAAAAGGCAATCAAACCCCATCAGAGAGCAAATGAAATGGCATTTGTCCTTTCTTATATGTCAAGAAGAAGTAAGTCTGTTGTTTAACTTTTTGTTTGTCTTTCGGAATCTCAGATTTGCCTGAAAATACAGTTGTTAATGGCAGCTGAATGTGGTTGTGAGAGTAATACTAACTTACATCAACACATCAGCAGTTTAGGGTTTTTTATGAGGAGCTCAGAGCTCTGGGAGTTGGTTGGTAGCTGAAGCACTGCCTGTTAAAATGTCAGAAAGAAGTCACATAATGTAAATTGCAGAGGAATGGAACTTCTGTATGTTGGATAACTTCATAGTCATTTTGCATAAACAGGCTTTTCTACTCTTGCATTCAAGGATAGGAGGATTACATATGGACAGTTTTTAACATTTTCTTTTCAAGGACTTTGTTGTTTGTTTATACAAGTCTGTATACAACAGATAATGAATGCTATTAAGAAACATTGCCAAGGAGAAAAACATTATATATATATATTTTTATTTGATAGAATATTTTGGTGGGCTTTTTTCCTCTTTTGTTGTTTTTTGTCTTTATTTTGATGCTAATAATATTTTAATTTTGGTATTTTTTCATTATTCCATATACATCATCTGTGAAAATCCCTTATCACTCCTGGTTTTGACAAAGAGGGTAGGACACCCAAGACCTCATATTCAGAGTCTTTTAAAATCAAAGCCTGAGCAGGTTTTAGAGTGAAATGAAATGTGGCACCTTATGTGAACTGCATGAAAGCTAAGGGGGGTGGGTAAAGCATCTTGTATTGTTGAGTATCTGCTTTTTATGCCATATTTCTTTCTCTATAACAAGCATTTACATTTTGAGAAGCCAGAAGTCATTTTCTATAAATGTATACTGGTAGAGAGGTGTGAACACCTTTGACATCATTCTGATACTATCTGAATGTCAGTGGTTTAAAGTTCAGTGCTACTGTTCTGAATCCTTTAAGGAAAACTGAAGTCAAAGAGAAGAAGCAGACAGAGAAGTTCAAAAGGTTTAGAAAAAGCAGCGAGAATAAGCAATAGAGAGCTTGCAAGTAAAGCACGTTCTTTCTACTCATTTAGGCCACCTCATACGCTGGTCTGCCTCTCCTGTGAGTAGGACAGAAATGATTATTCTCCTGAAAGTAAAAAAAGTGTCCTACTAAAAAGCATATACAGTGAAAGAATCAGCAAATATCACTGCAGAAAACCTGCATATACAGTGTACGTTTATATGTGTATATATGTGTAAAACATATTATGTATAAATCATTTATTATCTTTTGTAAATATATATATACACACACACACATCTGCAAATATAAACTCATACTTTTACTCTTATTAAAGTTTTAGTATTCTATTTTTTCTTTGTCTGGGACTGTTGCCCTACTTCAGGATCTATTTTTAAAGACAATGTCTAAATAACAAATAATGGTTAGCAACTTGAAATGTTTACATATGTGTTGCTGGCAGTTTCACAGGAGTTAAGAGCCAGAGAAAAGTTCAGACTTCATAAAGTTTCTTCGGCAAACAATGCACATACACGTCTAAAACAAATTTCTGGAATTCAGGTGCTAATTACATACTATTTTATGTCATAATTAGAACGTAATTCTAAACATTGTTATGTCATTATGTTCATTACTATTTATTTAATGTAATCACTATTTTCTTTGTGATTCATATGGTCTCATAGTAGCAATTTCTAATACTAGAGATGTCTCTTACAAGCTTGTAAGAGAAAACAATTTCTGCAAGAATAGAAAATAATACGAATTTAAAAGAAGTAGCATTGTATATGTTATTTCATGTGGACTCCTATGATAGATTATTCATTTTCTACATATATTTCCAAGTTAGCATGTAGATCTGAGAGTGCTTACTGGCTGTAATACTACCAGCTCCTGCTTAGCAGAATTATTTCTTCAGGTAAACTAGGAGGGAAGGGAAAAAAAATAAATAAATCACGTGCCCTTTTGTGAATGTCCTCTGCTTGGCAGGAAATTTAAGAATTCTGTTTACCATGGATTTTATAATCCCACCTAATAATCAGCAAACCTAAATTCTCAAACAGCTCTGTCTGGCTCAAAGGCCTTCCAAAGGGTAGAGCTCCCTCTAGTTGTTGGACATACACCAACTCAGATTTTACCTGCACTGGAGTCTAGCTGGTGAATATATATATATATATATATATATATATATATATATATATATATAAAAATATCTTGGAGACTTTTAGACCAAAGATTCACAATGCTCAGTGGACTGGTAAACATGTGTCAGGGCATGAGAGTGACTTTATATTTTCAATAATTCAAAGAGGAGTGGAGCTCTGTGCTTGACAGGAGAGACAGAGCTTCTCAAGCCAAAAAAGATGCCTCAGTAAAAATAAAGTTGAGAACTTTAACTATATGTCATTTAAACTGATTGAACATATATCTTCTTTTAGCTTGAGAAGTTATGATTTACTGAGAGAAAACACGAACCTGCAATAACCTCAGTGTTATAGCTTATAGGAAGATTAAATCATGTTGAAATCATCTGACTTACTACTTGAGTAGGTGACAGTAATGTTATTTTTTTCAGTGTTTCCTGTAAAGTATGTGAGCTGAGCCACTGCTCTTCTAATTTTCTTAATTATTGTAGAGGCTGAGAATAGCATTTTAATTGCATCTGTCATTCACCTAATTTAGGTAATCAGATATTAAAACATTACTATGACTGATACTGCAACAATATGAAAGCACAGAGCAGCAAAGATTGTGTCATTAAAACCAAGGTTTAGTTTTCTGTAGTCTTTCTTTGTCTTGCAGTAAGTGGCAATTATCTCCTACCACATAACAGAGAAGCCTTCACTGATATACAGTAGCCTCCAGCAGAAGGAATCTTAATTCTAGTTTGCTTTGCTTCTTGTTGAAGCTTTCTGAAGCTATCCAATGTTTATATCTACTGCTGTCTTATAGCAGTTATAGATTCCAAAATGCATCTTTGTATACTTTCCAACAGTCTTAAGAATTTATAAACCTTGTTGAGTTTGGGATCTTGGGAAATCGAACCCTGTAATTATGTTTCCATGTGCAAGTGAATTTTGTAATGCAAGTATCCCGTCTGCCTTACCTAACACTGTGCATAATCCAAACTCTCTCCCCAGGGACCTTCCTGTGGATTATTTTGAGTCCACCTTTACACTGTTAATAACTATTTTTTGTGTTACTGTTTACTTGAAAACAGAGCCTACAAATGAAATTTTCCTGTTTGTGTGGACAGTCATCAGGACTCTGAAAATAGGATAGAATGGTTCAGTTGGAAGGGACCGGCAAAGATCATAAATGAACAGCAGTTTCTTTTTCATTACACTGGTACATAAAGCTGCTGAAGTTGACAACAGAAACTCAAAACTGACTGGCAGGCTGGTTAGAAGAAGAGGAACCTTATGATACACACAGCAGTGATTTTGTCAAACATTGTTTAAAAAGCAGAGAGATTCAAGTAACACTGAATGTGATACAAATTTACTCAGTGAAAAGAGTAATTTGAAGTGTCGGTAAAAACTGATAGGGTACAATAACTGTGAAGGCTCTTTTCTGCTTCTTAATGGAGATAGCATGGGCGGGCTGAACATAATACAGCACCACACATGGCCAGCTAGGTAAATCTGGGATATTACTTATTCTACAGCAAGAACACTACATGGTGAACTTTGTGGAGAATTTAGATTTTTGGAAGATGAAAACTGGTTTCAAGATAGCCAGTGAAGAAAAACAACATAGCAGTTGTTGCCTAGAGGTCTCAACTTAAAGCTTGGGCAAAACCATTACTAGCATCAGCATGTCATGATTTACACAGTTAACTGGGAAACAGAAATGTTAGCAAACGTACCAGAGTGTTTTGGACATAAAAAATGAGAGTTGCCACATACAGAAAGCCTTAGATAGGAACATTAGTGTGAGTTCTTACTAGCCCATCTAAATAAAGTCTGAAATATTTGCCTTTCTTGTTAATCTCAGGTAGATATGGGACTCAGAATCAACTAATTTTTTTGCTTTTTGCTGACCCTCATTTAGCAGGTAATGTACAGAAAGTCCTAAACAATAAATACTACATTTTGAGACTGAGTTGTAGGGACTGAGGATTTCTTCCACAAAAATAATTCACAGAAATATACAAGGCAGAAATGGGATCAGTCTGAATTTGTTTTTGACATAACAGAAAGAGATCACTCATTTAAATTACATTTTCTAAAAGTAATCCACCATAAACTGCTACTTAGAACATTAGCATGCCAGTTAAATATAACTGATTACTGCAATCCTTTATATTAACCTGTTGATTACGCATTCTGTAATAAACATAAGATTGAAGAGTAGTGAGAATGCCAAGAAAAGGATCTTTGCCATTAAATAAGAACTCAAGCTCATAATCCACAAAGGTTTCCTTAAGTGGTATTTTTCTGATAATATACACATTTTAGACCATTTGTATGACACAGTGTACTGATACATCTTAATTTTTCAAGTAATTACACCTTACTTCATTTAGCACAGGGATGTTTTGTCTGTGGAATGAGAAAGAATCAGCAAATGTCACTGCAGAAAACCTGTAATCTCAAGATACAGTAGCAGCAGCTGTAACGCCGGCAGCTTTGCAACTATTCTACTTCCAACATCTTTCATCAAAAGAAACAGACTGCTTTGTATTTCTTGTGCAGAATCACTCTATGATGCAAGCTGAAAAACCAACACTAAGATTTCAAAACTGTAAAGCTCTATCTTTATAAATCTGTGCCTTCATTTGCTCCTTTTTACTAGTTCTTTTTGTCCCTTTAACTTTTAAGAGAAATTATCCAAACTCTTCAATTTCTGCTACCCTGAGTTTTAACTGTTACTTTAATAACTGAGCAGCACCAAATCTAAACTTAAATTTTAATGCTCTTTTGAAAAAAAAAAATAAAAATCTAACTTCAGTGGATTTTCATGCGTAGAAACATTTTGCAGCAAGCATGGTAGCAGTTTAGCCCCAAAATTCATTGCAGAGTCAGTGCTTGTAAATTGTGTATCAGGTTTGTTTAATTGCATCATCCACAGTCGCACACTGCCTGAATGTACAATAGCAGTGGAATTTGACACAAGGTGGCTTTCTGATAGCAGAAGAGGCTATTCAAATGCAAACAAATTGCATACAAGTTGAAGTCCACTGTACTGCATGTTGTGGTTGCAAACCAGGGCCTTGCATTACCCTCAGAAAGATGTTGGTTTCACTAATGTCCCTGCTAGGCTGGCGTCTAGCACATTTCACTGCCATCTGCCTACTCATAAAATCCTTACATGCTTCAGTATTTTTTTGAAGAAAGATGAGAATACTAAATACTGTTATGCTCGAGGAATTCAAATGAAAACAGCCATATTCCAATTAGTTGACATTTAGATATTAACACAAAGCCTGCCATTTTCAACAGATCCATTTCAGAATGCTGACAGTACAGTACACTGATATTCTACAAACAAAAAATACACATTTCAAGCCTTCTCAAGGTGAGGCAGAGAGCTCAATCCTAAATGTGGAACTCTATTTTCTAAATCCTCTTTAATGGCCCTGATGGATTAATTGATATAAAGCTTCTCAGGCTTTTTGAGAAAGTAAAATGGCTGTCTGATGTCAGCCATATGGCAAGTTCTGCACTCTGAACCTCAAGTGAGAACAGGTACTTTTCCTAAACTCAGAATTAAGTATCGTCATGTCCAGGAAAGCTTGAACTTAGGGTCTCATTTCCATCCTGTGGACCTAAGTTGCTACCTATAGGCTGAGTACTGCATCAGTCAATTTGAAGCATCTTGCTTCAGACTGCTATAGCGCCCTGATGATACCACAGTAGAAAATTTACATTCAATTTCAGGGCCATGATTTCTGCTAGGGGACAAATGAATATAAGCTCTCTGAAAATTTGTCTATCTTTTAGTAATACCAGAAAACCTCTTCTGTGTTTCAGTGCTTTGTATTTTTCTTGACAAATTTTTCTGTTGTCTCCTTGTTACCTTCTAAGTTCCATTACATGAAATTGCAAAGCACAAAATTGGAAATGCTTCTTGTAGACATTTAGCAAGGCTGAGTAAATACTTCACAAAAGTGAATAATTTACTTAATACTGTTGAATTTTTTGCTCTCTAATGTCTGTGAATATATTATTTTTCCTCAAAATACATTTTTATTCACTTTTTTTCTGTTTAAACAGCATAGCATACTATGTAACTAAATTTTATTTACATTGATTTATCTGCTTTACATTATTCAGCTTGACTATGGAAAGTTAAATTTGTAAAAGGGTGTTTGGAAAAGTGATTTGGAAACAAATCAGTGGTTAAAGTGAGGAAAACATTTTTTTACTTCATTGTAGGAAAATAATTTCTGGGTCAGTAGAAGGAAAACAGCAAAAAAATTGTAAGAAATATTCATTTTAGTGAACATACACTTAGGCACAGACTGGATGGAGAGCAGATATTTGAGATGGCAGGGCAAAAAATAGTACATGTGAAGAGAGCTATCCTAATCCTACAGAGGTTGCATGCTGATGTGCAATTCAGGTAAATGCAGGGAAAATAAACGTCCTTGAACAACCTACAAGACGTGTTGCTTGAGAGAGTGGGTAACACTGATGATCCAGCTCAGGGACAGTACAGTTTATCTGGGAATGCAGAGAAAAGGTAAAAAGTACTCTTATGAGACTGGTAGGCAATCAAAGGAGCTTGGAATAAGAAGCCTCTGTTAGCATAACCATACAGCAAGGATAGGGTGCCTGATAATTAATTTCAGCTGGATCGCAGAGTATAAATTTTCCTGGAGAGGGACACTTGAAAGGTAGAGAGATTGTGACTGCAGCTTGTTTCTCAACCATAGCAAAAGTTTTAAATATAACTACAAATTAATCTGATATTTTGCCTTTGAATATTACTTAGGTAACAAAGGTGATGAATTAATGGAGCATGAAGATGCATCCTCATTTCAAAAATTCATATTGACAGTTTCTAAATCTAGGGATGTTTTACTCTAGTATAAACAAACAGACTGCCTGTGCCTACTGCCCATATATACTACAGACAACTATAACTAAGAGGCAAAAGACACTAGGGCTTTAACTCCTATGGGTTTTATCATTTGTAAAACACAACAGGAATGTGAACAATTTTGCATCTAATAAATGCATACTGACTGCAACATTAGGGGAATGTAGAGCCTTGGGAGCTAGAGGAAAAAAATATAGAGCTTGTAATGACAATATAATGAATGTAAGTCATACTATTTGGAGAATCATTATACATAGATGGCACATTGTATATAGATGGGAGTTCTGTATAGATAAGAATACCTATGCATTTTCATCTTTCCTTGAAATATATAAATGGTCCATAGATGTTAAATTCATTATGGTCTCTAGTGAGACAGAGCGATTCATTTTTAAACTAATTAACTTAGGTTCTTATTGATGAAATATTTCATAGGAGTAAGCATATCAAGATTAGATAATAAGCAGATTACCTGTCTGTAGCAAAAAGCGTTTATAAGTAGACATTTTGTCTTTTTTTTTCCCCTGTATGCAAAATACCATTTAATTAGAAGATTTTAAAATGAAATTAATTTTGTTATTCCATAAATGGAACATAGTTTTGAGTCTTTGCAGTAAAATGTGTTGCAAAGGATACAATTAAAGTACTGTAATATTGAAGAATAAATGGACAGCAGCATACAGGCTGTTTTTCAGGATACATAAAATGATGAAGCCAAGGGTACTATCCATAGGTTTGTCTACCTAAAGATTATTGTATTAATTACTGTAAGCTGTAAAAGTTAAGAAAATATAACCATCTGTTGGGCTGCTGTTTAGAATTAGCAGAAGTTGTATAGGCTTGGACCTTCTCTGGCAGTTTAAAAATTAGGGATCTATAAGTAAATCTACAGGATTTACTTATACTGGTTTATATCATATTGTCCAAACACTGTTAGAAATCAGCTTCAATGATACTTGCCTTTATTTAGTGGTCAAACATGTCTAGGTTTTAAATTAGCCCAGGTTTTCCAGGAAAAGCTTCATCTTTACTACGGGGGTATCCATGCAGGTAACAACTGATGTGCTTAGAATCAAACATTATGGCTTGTTTGTAACAAGCAGCTTGGATCGGAGAAGTAGGCTCAAGAGGATGCATTCAACTAGGTTGAACCTTTACATATTCTGCCTTGCCAAGATTAGTCTGTAATGTGATTTCCTGGGAGAGTATAACTAGAAGACAAAACTCCATGAACCTGAACAATGCAAAGGATTTACACAAAGAATATATTACTGAAAGCCAGAGGCCAGGTCACAGAGGAGAAAAGGTTGAGCTGTTTTATACAAAAATAGTGATCAAGGACCACAAGTAATCATTAATATTTTAAAAGATCAGTTGAACTGTTTCCTAAAGGCAGAGGTTTATTGAGAGCAAACATCTCCAGAGATCCTTTATTACAACAACAGCTTTTTCTTACTTTAATACATGCAAGAAATAAAGTAAATGAAAACCTGAATTCCTTGTATGCTTCATTTTGTGAAAAGTGATTTTAAAATAATCTACCCAAAAACAGAATTGCAGCTTCTTCCTGTACGTATAATTTCTTCAAGCCCAAAGTGCCCGAACCTCCGGATTTTTGCTTTATCATCCCCTTGCTGTATTGCTCAGGTTCAGCATATTAGTGTACATTAGTTTATATTTAGGAATATAATGCAAACTTCAGTACAAGTTGAGAGCACAGAAATCCTGAAGTTTCACTTGACTGTGCCTTTTTACTTGGCCTAAGTCCCTTTATCTACTCCTAACATGGGGTGCCACAAGGAAACACAGAAACTGATTTAGTTGAAGGGCTGAGGACATGCTATCTGGGGCAACTGCAGCCTTTGTTAGCCCCCAAAGGCTTAAGAAACAAAGCGCAGTGTTTCTATTGCTGTTCCAACAGGAATATGAAAAAAAAATAATTTAAAAAAATTAAAAAAACACAAAAAATATACAATACACAAAAAACCCCACAGTTTTTGTACTGCTGACAACATACACAGTAGTACTATTCAAATACATGATGTATAGGAAGAGGAAGCTTGGGCAAAGAAACAAACCTATCAAGCCTCAGTGATGACTTCTGACACTTATTGTGTGTGTGTGTGTGTGTGTGTGTGTGTGTGTGTGTGTGTGTGTGTTCATAAATTCACTTCTACTCAGGTTTCTTCATTTGCTTTTTATTTATGGTTGAGTGCTTGGCATAAGCCCTGCCAGCATATTGAAATCTGTGAGGGAGCAACACTGAGCCTCTGTCAGAAATCCTGCCCGTTCAATGCCCTAGGCAGGTCATGAGCAAGCCTGATAGCTGCCCAAGCAGAGTGGGCACCAATTAATGATTCCTTCATCCCTTTTCTGGCCATTCTTGCACAGCCCCAGACAGTCACTGGATGTCATCCAGTAAGCAGTTTTCCAGCCCAGGACACTGACATTAGCTGGGAAGAAGCACAAATCACAGCTATCTATCTGTGACCTGTGTAATAACAGCCATTGGTCAAAATGTAGTCAAAGATAAAAGAAACCCCGGGATTTGGCAGTGCTACTCACACTAGTGCCTGACTTTTATACTGTTTGTAAAGCCACTTGGCTAAATCTGGGTTACCTTTTTGAGATCACTGCATTATATTTTATTCTTATCAATGAACCAAGATTTTGGATTGTGGAGATCTACTCTATAAAAAAATTAAAGTGCGATGTCTGTTATATTAATTCAACTGCATAATACCCAATATCAACTAGTAGATTTGAACCCCTTTTCCTCTACTTTCATTTTTTGGGAGTTAATTCAAATTCAGGGTTTCAGTGGGGAAAGGCAAAACCTTCCCACAGTACTATGAAGGAAGTTGCAATCAGTAGAGTTCTGCATGCACTTTTCTTTTTATCACTGTGGTGCCAGAATATATTTAATATTGTACAAATTCCAATCTACTAAAAGAATTAGATGAATTCCATATCCAGTGAATGATTTCAGTGTTTTGGAACAATGAAGCCCTTGCAGTATAGGATTAAGTTGCTGGCCTTGCATACTATTAACTTCAGATTATTAGTGCAAATTTCAGTCCATTAGTGCTGTGTTTAATATAATGGAGCTTGGACTGCTACAAAATTCCTAGGACCCTGATAGAGAAAGCTGTCAAAAAAAAAAAAAAAAAAAAAAAAAAAAAAAAAGAGCCTGGTTGTCACCAGCATACATTTACATTTACGTGCTCTCTAATTAAAGGTTTTTACTTAACCACTACTATATTAATCAAAGCTTGCTCTAAAGAGAAACAAGGTGAAGGTCAGTAGCGCTACAATGTCTGACGTACATTAGGACAAAGGGCTTTGTAACTATACCTACATGCCTGCTAAATACCTATGCCCTCCCATTAAGACAGAACCAAGTCCAGAAGTGCAAGGCTTGTGTTGGGAAGAGGCTCAAGCTCTGCCATCCATTTGTTCGTTACTCCTCAGCTGAGAGACTTTCACTACACTACCAGGATTCCTCTGAAAGAACCAGGAAGAGTGCAGTCTTGCACAAGGGGTCAGCAATGTCAACACAGTGGCATAAGTGACATAAACCACAGTTTTGACCTGTGCATAACTGCAGTATGACATAACTTTGGCAGACAGCTCCTAAATCTGAAAATTACTAGAGTACTAAAGCAATGAAATAAAAGATGAAAATGTTTACAGCTGCTGTATGTCAGTTTCAAAGTTTATATTTGAAACATGACAGTAAAATATTAGAACATCAGTTGCATAAAACTGAGTTATCAAAACAGTGCAGCTCAAAACATAACACATCTAGACATACATTTATTTTGGGCAAAGTAATTTCAAGGACTGAGAAGTAGAATATAAACTAGTTATATGACATACCAGGGGATCTACAATTTTCAGAAACATGTTTTTCCTACATGAAGAGAATAAAATCAGGTTATTGTGGTTGATTGTCTAGAATTAGAGCAGGGCTTAGCAATTACAATACCTAAAATACAAGAGCTGATATATTTGTACATACCATTGTGGTTGTTTTGTGTTTGTTTCCCCCTCCCCGCCCCCCCCACTGAGAGTACATCTAGTACTAAACAAAATTAACTCCAAAGCCACATGTCAGTCTGCAGATGAATTTGCTCATAGCTTTCATGAATACAAGGTCAGAATATCCTAAAAACATCCTCTATTACTACACAAGAATTTGACAGAACCCACTAATATGTAATTCACAACTTCACTGAATGCTTGTCAACTCTTGCCGACAATTAAAATTTATCCAATGCTGCTGCTACTTACCAAATGAGCTATAGTAAAAGACAAAGCAAAACTCATAAAGCAGTTAGTTTGCTCTGACTACCACAGATAACATAGAACAGTTGAGACTTGATTCATGCCTATCCTGTAAGCAAAGTTATTTTAAGTACTTATTCAGACTGGGGAAGAGACTCATTTCATATAGATACTCAGTTTGCCATTCTCTTTTCTCAATTCTGTCCAGGGATAGTAGTCTCAAATTGTACTGTGCAATCAACTATGTGATTACTTCAGAAGAAATTTTTCTTAGGCAAACATCTATAGGACCCAAGAGTGAAAAGAAGATGGGAAAAAAAAAATAAAATAAAAATGCAGCAGCAGCCTTGCATTGACCCCAGCTCCAACAAGTTCAAATTAGGAGATTAATACTAACAGAAACCTCATTCTAAATAATTCTTGAAGGGAAGGACCTAAGACCAAGACTCCAGAGAAGCAGCATTTGGGTCCTGCCTTGCTTCAGGAGACAGAGTACAGGGCCAGCAGGAGCTGGCAAGCAAGGAACAGCATGGTGTCCCATGTAGTGAGAAGGTCTGTTGCACTACAGACATCTGACATTCCACAAGAAGTAAAAATACCGTGTAGTTATTTAAATACAAGCTGTCTAGAAGACACTGCATCTATAGCATGCTCTGCTTGTAAGAGGTCTCATAAGCTTTGTGATGACTTTGTGTCCTCTCTTCTCCTTTCTGACACTGCAGGACCCAGTAAAGGCCAAAGGTTTGATCAGAATATGTGAGGAATCCAGCACAAGAATAATTTTCTTAAGACAAAGCTGCCTTGGAGATGGAAACCAGTTTTGATGACACATTTTGGAGGGGAGCTATATCATCGCAGTTAGACAGATACAGCCACAATGCTCTCTGAAGAGGGCATAACTTCCTCACTAACCAGTTACTTGCAGGATACTTTAGTAGCGTGGAAAGCAGTAGATAAAATGTACTTACTGCAACTGCAGTTGTCCTTTAAGATACTGTATTTAGAGTGGATTCCAGAATCTGCTCCCCTGTTCATAAAGGTGTTAATTGTAAGGGTAACCTGGAGCATTATGGTTTTCCAGACCTTTATATCTTTATATGGAAGCAGAAATTGGCACAGGATACTTATGCCTAGATGAGGAACTGAGGTTCTATCTGGTAGAAATTATTTTGGTAGAAAGATCTACCACTACTTCTTTTCTAGTTTAAATAGTGATAGAAAATATGGAACAAGAGGCAACATATTGTCAAGGAGTCATCTGCAATAGCTAAAGTGTAGCCAACGTCTTCATTTATCAGTGTGGTAGTTGGTGGCAGGTGCTGACACACCTGCAAATGTCGGTCTGCATTTGGTTAGATATTACTGAAGGAAACTAAGTATACAGAAAAACTGCGGATGGGTTTCAGATTTTATTTTCTGTCAGAAACATCCTACATAGCAAAGACCTGATGCAGCACATAGGTCTGAAGGGTGGTGCAAGGATAAATTTAATGATGCTTGCGTGATAGTTTTATATTAAAATAAGGATGAAGAAAAATAGCCACATGGAAAATAAATAGCATGCTGTGTGATTCTAAGCCTGTATTTAGAGCTAAAACATTTATTTTCTTATAGTTTATGAACAAATAAGGTACACATTTTAGAAAAAAAAAAAATGACACCGCTAAACTCTATTAAGAAATGACTACCACAATTGTACCTGGAATTCTTTCTATTTTTTAAAAGTCAACTTAAAGTGAAAGAACATTAAAATGACAATTGTAATATTTCCGTGACCATAAGGACAGTGTGTCATTGTGAATCAAGTTTTTGGTGAAGTTTGAGTAAATTTGAGGCCAAAGCCATTCCAGGCAGACCTAAAGTGAAAAGCCATAGGTATTCTCTCTTTACTACCTGGTTTCACATATTATGATTATCTCTCAGATACAGGCCAGCTTACAAGTATAAGGTATATGAAAAAACAGCTTCTTGAAACTCATTCATGCCTCTGATGATAAATGCTCTGCTTTTAGTTTGAATTAGGAGATTTTAGGGAAAAAGAAAAAAAAAATGAAAAGGAAGATGATGAGCTCACAGGAATATTTTAAATGAGTAGACCTTCCAGTATTTTTCAAGACAAATGTTAACTCTTCATTTAATTTTTTTAGTAATAACTTTATGGCAATTTCATACGTATGAGATACTATGAATGGTGGCATTATCGGGGAGACATTTACAGATGGAACGCTGCAGCAAGGTATTGCACTATGTTGTCAAATATAAATGCAGGCACACAAACACAGGGTGCAGGAGAAATTATAAGGCCAAAAAACCACTGTAACAATTTAGCTTTTCTATGAAGGCTGGATATGTAAACATTCTATGTCTGAAGTCAGTCATAGATTATTGAGGTTTAGTTCTAGATTCACTGTCTGTTGGAGTATTCTCATTTTGCTCCTTTTCCTAGACATCTCCAACCACTGGCAGAAGAAAAGAGATCAGCAAATCACCTTTACAGAGCCAAGGCAGAAATACCAGAGGAGGTGAAGTTAGGGACAAATGCTACTACTACTGTTTTTTCAGAAATGTGGTTTTGCACCACTTGAAGACAACCTTGGTACTATGCATGTTGCTGGAAATGACTGTAATCATTGTGCCATTGTATAAAGTTAGGGAGTAGTTTTCTCCTGGATAAGTAGGATGCAACAGAGGTAGAACTGTTTCTTTTTCTGCAGGATATTATTGACAAAGCTGAGGAAATAATTCTTAGCCAGTGAAATCTAATATTTTAGGTTTCAAAGATAAATGCTAAGACAAGGTATCCCAAAGCTCTTCACATCGGAAGAGAGAATACTGCCTATTCTCAAAATATTTCCACTCTGTGGATTTCACTGAAAGCTCCTCTTAAATCATTATTGAAATGACCAGACTATAACAATTTTAGGAAAACAGTAAGAACAATCATAGACATGCTATCAAAATGTGATAAAAGATGAGCAAATGTGAGCTGGATGCACTGTTTACTTCTAAGCAACATATTTATAGACAAAATTATGTCAAAATGAAATACAGTTTTTGGTGTTTGTTTGTTTTTTTTTTAATATAAGTAATATAAGTATGTGCATTAATGTATTGGCAAGGAAAAAATACCTTGTAAACACTAACTGAAGAAGCGTACGCATTTTCTGTCACACTGAAATAGCCCTCTACAATTTTATAATCTTCCAGTCAGGTTGTTAAGAAATACATAGTGCTATATGCTTGTAATTTGAAAATCGAATCATACAAAATTATTTCGATGATGGAAACTGCATGAAGCCGCATTCTGAATATGAAGAACCGTAGCAGTCTCAAGGCTGTAAAAAAATCACCTACACCCTGAGTAGGCACATGGACTAATTAATATGTGAATTACTATTCCTTGCCATGTTCTTCTCACTGCCCTAACCTTTGGCTTGCTTAGGTTCAGCATTACCCTGTTTTCCTTCCTCCTCAACATGCTTTAGTTAGATTATGCAACTTAAGAGAGCACCATCTGTATACAGCTGACAGGTGTTTGTCACTTCCTGTTTTCAGTGTGGTAAGCGATGTTTTCAATATGGTAGTAAAGCTCCTACTTCAATACTATGTTTTCCATGCTATTAAGGCTTTTTTTCCCCTGTGCTGCCCATAACAAGAACATCCCAAAACAACAAACACTGATTTCCATTAGGTTAGGAAATGTCCTTGGAGGACTTTTAGGACAAAACAGCTTATGAATCCAGCCAAGATGAAGAACATAACATCTTAAAAAAGGCTACAGTGTTTAATTCTGGGGCATTAATTCCAATTAGTACAAACTGCACAGACACTACTTTTAAAGTAGAAAAATCCTACCGATAAATGATGTACTAATACTATACTTAAGACATTAGTATGGGAAATCCTTTAGTCATTCCACTTAATTCAATATATAGATCTTGTTATTGCATTGCTTTTGTAAATAATTTTGACAGCAGCTGGTAAAACGTGTAGGATTAGTAATAAACTTCCAAACATGTATGAGCAAATCCTGGATGTTCTTGAACTGTAGAAGTCCTTGCATGGGTACGTTATGGATGAATAATGCATAAATAGTGGGGGAAAAAGTTACTTGTGGTAGGGTATGTTTATTTAATTTTGTCCTTAGTAAATAATGTATGTGATTTTGAAAGTTTTTTATCTCCGTAGAGGCAGACTTTATATGAAATCTTAATTTTTTTTATGTTGAAAATGAATTCAATCTATCTACGCAACATCTGAATTATTTTTTAACTAAATGTAGTAAGATGTCAAGATACAGCTCTACTTTTAGTGACCCTGTTGGAACTGGAGTAATCCATCAAGTGAACTGCATGATTCCAGCTTGACTGGTAGCAGAACCTGATATTTATGCCTCTATGAATGTTAACATAATAAAGCATTTCAATGAACATGTTAATTTAAAGAACATTAAGGTAAAAATAGTATGAAGATGGTAACAATACAATAAGAATGGTGATAAATATCCAAAAGGTTATCTATAGGAAAAACTCACCAGTATCGGAGCCTTCAGTCTGGCTGGAAAACTGGCTGAGGCAATCTCCACAGAAGAGCGATCTGAAAGAGAAGCTGCCTTAGTGGTGGTCAGCCCTTAAATGAAGTCTAGAAGAGGTGGAGTCAAGCTCCACTCCTTCTGGGAGCACAGCTGAATTACCCTCACCTGTGCTTCCACAGCTGCCCTGACACTTGCCTCAGCCGATTAATCAGAGGTTCAGTCTGTGATTACCAGTTTCCCATACAAAGAATATAATTAAAAATAAAATATTATGAATAGAAGTCTTTAAGGTTTATGATATTGGGCTGCCTTACACTTTTAACTAGAAAAAAGTAGTATAAAATACAAAGAATCACCTAAAATTATAAAATTAACTACTGCTTTTTCACAAAGATAAAAATTTGCTTGTTTCTGTTCCTACTAATTGGAGTGATAACCAGAATTATTCCTTAGGATCACATTCTGAAATCCTTTCCCCAAGGGTAATATTGTGTTATCATTCCTTAAAATTCCTTATTTCTGCTGGTCCTTTCACACTTCTAGTGACATAGATAGCAGACTTCTGTTCTGACTGCCCATTGGCTTTTGTTTCCACAGAACAGAATTAATTTGATGTTGCTTGTCCAAAGTTACACTGCGTTCCAGATTTAGTATTGTCCTTTCCTTCCACCGAGGGAAGTGCATGTGCAATTCATAGAGAAGTTCTTGTAGTATAGATGATTTAACATCAGTATTCCAAGAGAGCTAAGATAACAGAGTCTTTGCTGAGAAGTGCCTATCGTATATGTTCTAGAAGTCAACAGACACTAATGATACTAAATATACTGCATCTCTCAAAGTTTCCATGCCAAGAGTCCCTTCTGAGCTAAGTTCAAGAAGCCTGAAAAAGTTTTGTGCAGCTTTTTTGAAAGTACTGATGGACAATTCATAAAATGTTATATTTATGATTAGTTTATTAATTTTCATTACTTTCAAATACTCTGGGATATTTGAACTCTACTGAGAATTTGAATCTGTGATTCTGTGATTTCTTATTAGAAAGGAAACAAGTAGATGGAGGCATCAGATAGTGTATTCTTATCCACATTTTGTTGGTTTTCTTTAAATAGTGTACTTTAAAGACAGACTAGCTCATACCAAAAGCAATGCACAGTTTGCTGCACACAAGGATGGCATGAGATCTCCAGAAACCAATTTGTTTAAACATTCAGCAGCTCATTTCTCCTTCCACTGATTCAAGAATTTAAAGCCGATTTTTTTCCACCATGTAGTTTTGCTGAAGCTGTATTATTTCAAGATAAGAACTTAGTGCTATGTTTATTTACTTTCTCTTATGTATTATGTTAAAAACTGTTCTTTAATTGCTCTAATCCAAATAACTCTTTTATGCACATCAGATATTTCTTGAAGTCACCCTGAGTTAACTCGTGAAAAGGAAAGCCCTTATCCTGTATTTCAAAGACTAAAAAAGTTTTCTTTTTCTACCATTGGGCTTCCAGTGTTGGCCTGATTGATGCTACAAGTCTGTGGCTGCTTTAATTGCAAGATGCGTATGGGATGATGCTGAAAAAGGTGACTGGCCCTTCTCTTTCCAAATTTGCATGGTGAGCTTACCTGAGCTAACTGAAAACTAATCTTCTTTTTTGCTATATTAGTTTTCAGCCAGATCAGCCCCATGATCTGATTCATTGCCTGGCTCTGCAAATGCTTCCCTGATGTTGCAGATTTGGCTGTGGGTAGGAGCAATGGGAATCATATCTTCAGCATCAGGCTGCAGTCAAAGCAGATGAAGGTAACAGTACAGCTAAAGCTGAATTACAGCTTCTTGTCTCAACAAAGAAAAAGAAGGGAAGATGTGATATTGTGATGTTAACTGACCATGAAGATATGCTATAATTTCACCATGCATGTTGAAAATGCACAACTAGCTAGGGTAGAATGATAACACTGTACTTGTCCTGTTTCTAATGTGACAGCAACTGAATCCATTTGTGATATGTTGTTCCCTTTTGCTAAAATATGTGAACTTTAATTAATGACATTTATTAAATAAAGGAAGTAGAACAATAATGGATTAGAATAACGAGTTTTACAAAGATTGAAATGTTTGCATTGAGTATGAAGAATCAGAAAGCAATTCTAATATTGAAATATATACTCATATGTATAGGAGTAGAAAACTGAAACAGCTCAGCATTTCTATAAATATCTTCCAAATGAGTTTGCAGTATATGGATCAGATGAAAACAGTTTTACTCAAGCAGAGCTCCTAACATATCCTCTCAGCATTACAAGTACTCTGTTAACAAATACTCAGTATTTCAGGTCAGGATTTCTAGTAAACTGCAGGTGATAGAGTTCTTTCTTACAATCTGTCTTCCTATGAACTTTTCGAGTGCACAGAAAAGAATCAAAAGGAATCCAGAAATCAGAAGGGATGGTGGAAAAGATCAGCAAACAGAAAAAGAGTGCAGTCCAGGCATGGGAAAGTAATCACTTGGGGAATACTACTAAAGTAAATCCTTAATGCATCTTGTTGTCATTTAATCTTCGCTGTAAATTACGTATGTTAAAGAGAGTATATATATATATATATATATATATAGTTATAGAGAGCAACATCGCTACTAAACCCTAAAAGAACAAATAGAGCACATTAAAAATGCTTCTGTGGCAGCCATTGAGAAAAATAAAAGGAACAACATTTGTCAATATATTTTTTAACTTATGACTTACTTTCTGCAAGTATCTATGTTTTAAACCCACATGAAGACTGCTTCATCTATCTAAGAAAAGCCTTATAAATATTTAGAACATCTAAAAATACTAGAGTAAATTGTATTTTAAAAGTAAGTAGCATAAGCTTGACTACTTTGTGTATGTATATTGAGCACTGAGTTGAAGAAGAAATGTACTTACAGCAATTCAAATATACTCTCTCTCTCAAGAAAATTAAATTAAATGTTAAATTAAAAAAATACGTTTAGGTCTCATTTGAATAAAGCTACTACCTCAAACAATGGGATACTTAGATACCAAGAAGTAATGTTATTAAATTGTATATATTTCTCAGCATTTACACATTAACTGGCTTCTTTCATATTAGATTTAATGCAAGTGCTTAAATGTAATTACAAGTGATTGATTTCATATGTACTGCAGATACCCAATCAGATTTTCAAAGGCTTTGAGCTTTTGTGAATCCCTTTGGTACTTTTTAACTTTTCTAAGGAAAGGTTCTTGTAAACACAGCCTATGGAACTTGATATAGAAGTCCCACAGAGATAAGCAAAAGTGAGACACCAATGAATCTCTTGGTTTTGTCCCTGTTTCAGCCACCTCCTAACCCTGATGCTCTTTTTCCCACTGCGATCCAATGTGCTGCTACAGAACTCTGCTGTTGGCTTGTTCCTATATTACAGATAGATACTAACAGTGATATTTCTTAAACTCTCTGCTAATGCATACAAACAATATTGGCGAGACTACTAAATTACTGGATAATAAAATTAAAAACAAGAGTAATGCTATTAATATTTAGAAAAGTTATAAATTTTGGTTGCTGCCAGTTTTCCTATAAACTGAACTCTCAGAGAGTAGAGACCAAATATGAAGCAGTAGCAGAATCCTGTTATTTATGGGAGAACATTTGCTGCGGTGCAGAGCGTATGTCTATTAACTCTCCAACTTCAGCTTCCTTGAAAGTTTGAGTCCATCTATTGTGATGTTCTAGCAGCAAGAATAAGGCAGAAAACACAGTCTGAATCCCAACATTACTGAAATGAAAATTTTCTCAATAAATAATATATCAAAACCTGGAGAACTGGATGAAAGAGAAAACTTGAAGGCATGCTGTGCAGAGTTTAAAATACCACATGCTCATACTTGGAACACAATTGGTTTTGTTTGTGTTTTTGTTTTTATGATTCCGCAACAGGAGGCAGTAGAGGGTTCAGCCACTCACTGAAGCTTGGGACCTCCCTTGTCAAGATGTCCATAAATAAAAATACTTTCTACTTTTTTAAGAAACAGTAATTCTAAAAAGTGGCTTATTCTATTTTCTTATCAAAACATTTTCAGAGCCACGACTCCCAGTACCATGCTATAGTGATTTCGTTCAAAGTAAATTCAAATTATCATTGAATGCATGGAAAATATCTGGTTAGATACAGGTAAGTATCTCTCTGCTGGAATCATCACCACAGAGGAGCTGCTTTCCCCCTTACCTGAGCTAAACTCTTTAAAGAGGAATGTCCGCTTTTGAAGAGGTAGCTGAGAACACAGCATCATGCTGCACTGTCTTGGTGAACCCAGCACTGTAAAAACGTATACCAGTCTGTTCTTTACAGAGTTCACAATATCCTAAAATAAACACTTAATAGCTCTACTAGTAATGTCCTAATAAAATTGTAAGTACAATGGTGAAACAACTCTTCCACCATGCCAGTACTTGAAATAAATATCAAAAGTGTATGCAGCGCTTACATAACATATAACTTGTCTCCAGATTATCCAAACACTCTAATTTACTGAATCATGATAAAGAGAGGTCTTGTTATTTACAGCATAAGATTGAAACAGGCATCATAAAAGGAAAACTGCTACGAAATAACTTCATATAGATTTGTATGCAATTCAGAAGCCTCCATTTTTGTAAATTTTATTGATCTGAAAGAAAAATACTTTGTTCTGATTTTACTTCCCTGGAGGATGCAGGAGAAAAATGAATTCTGTCAGCTGTCAAACAACGTGACTTCCATCTCATGTACAGACTAATTCCCAAAAAGTATTTCTGAAGTTTCTTTTTGCACAGTTACTTGCATAGTTTGAATGCTAGAGAAGAATAAATGAGAATGCTAAAGAAATTGCCCTCTCAAATCATCCAGCTCCAACCCACCTGCTATATGCAGGGACACCTCTCACTAAACCAGTTTGCTCAAAGCCCCATCCGAGCTGAGCTTCCAAATGCTTTTCCCAAATTTCTCATATTTCCAAATGCTTTTCCATTTGGGACCTGAAAAACTGAAATAAGAGGATTTCTAATGAAACAGTAAATCTGATTCCTCTTTATTTAAAATGTAGCTGAGCATTAAATGTAGCTATGCTGCAGCTCAAACTAGAATTAATTACTGGGTTTATAAGCTAAATATAATGCATTTGTATTGATACTTTAGACAAGAAGATAATTGAATACACATAAAACCCACTGTTTCTGCAATTTGGGGGGAATCAGTAGGAGGACTGAACAAAGAACGATGGTACAGTCAGTCTTCACCTGACAGAACAAAAGGAAATTCATGTCTTTACCACAGTACTGTGCAACATAAATCACAAGAGAGAGAATAAATATGAAAGAGCAAAGAAAAAAGAGGCAGCACACTGAGATACATGTACAACTGAAAAGGAACAGAAAGCCATGTGTCACACCAGCGTAACGGCCAAAATCAAATTATGCAGAGCCTGCAGGAGGATTCAAAACACTGTAAAGTAGCAGTAGGTTTCACTTCACAGCAAAAGGAAAAATTCTGCGTTTGTTCATATTGTTTAAAGAAGTTCCAAGCATTCTACAGTACATTTTCCCTAGCCATTTGTAGAACACAGATACTACTGAATTTGCTAAACTTAAAAACCCCCCAAACCTATGTGAATTACCAGTTTTGTGGGAACCTAAAGCCCCGCTTGTGTTATTATTCTCTCTTGTGAATTTCCTGTTCAATGAAGAGACATCAAACTGACAGTGCTGTGCTGTTTGTATGCTGATTGTGCCCACACACACTACCAGTAGGGCCTAAACCTTGAGCTGGAGGAATCAGTAGTTCTGCAGGTGAGGGCATTCCGTGTCCCTGAATACTGAAGTCCTTTTGAGTCTGTGAGACTGTGACAACATGGCTGCCATCTCCAGTCAGGAATGTGGCAAAGATAAGCAACATAGTCCAAAAAAAATGTTTTAGCTGCTAGCTGTTCTCTTGTGATTGCATTCAGAGGCTAATTATCATGAGACGAAATGCTGTGTAGTTCAGCCAACGTAGATATCTTTAAGAGTATGCAACACTGCCTGCATTTCATTTACCAGAATGTGATCAGAATCAGGCATGTTCTGCTGCGAATAAAAGCAACAGGGATTTGACCCCAGGTGGCAGTAACATCCAACAGCACTCCTGCCCCAAACTCACAATGAGACATAAGCCCTACCTGGCATCACTGTAACCTTACAGTAAAGTAACAAAAATGCTCAGCTTTCTTCAATGCATTGGACTTCATCACTTACTTTCACAACAGTATCTGTTAGCTTTCACCATATGTTATCATGTGGTTCAGGAACTCTACATATGCCTGTCCACATGAAGAAGGACTAGCTAGCATCATTAGCAGTGAACCTGCTACTGAAGGACCTTAAAGGAGTGTCTCACCACACAACTGCACGTGCCTTTCTCAGCCTGGGAGCAGATGTGGCTGATGGATAAAACTAGTAGAGAATCAACGTGTGGGATCCAGGATCCAGAGTCAAGCTGTGCTATGAATGTGTGTGGTAGTCATAACTTGCTGCAGGAGGTGTGATATGGCAGGGAAAAGGAAGAGTCTCATGCTCAGTCTGTGGTGTTTCATACAAGACTCAAGAAAAGAGCAATACCAGCTATTTTCCTTTAGTTGATATTCTTTATTTTTTTTCTCTCTCTTTTTTTTTTTTTTTTTTTCCTCCTTCAGTCTTTTTATTTTCATAGGATTTGTCCACTTTTCTGCCACTTAACGCATAACAAGTTAAGAAAACAATAGGGATGGGAGTCAAAAGGGAAGGATGCAATTAACATCTGGTCATTCACCTTGCTGTCCAAACTGGCACTCAAAATATTAAAAAGGCTCTTTGCTGAGATATTAGTATTTGGAATTTAGTTACTTTAGGGATCCTGGTTTTTTTGGGTTTTTTTGGTTTTGGTTTTTTTTTCCCCAACAGCAAAACACTAAGATGCAAGAGATTTTAGAAAACATAATACTCTGCCAAGGCCTGTGAAAATAGATTCACTGCAGTATAGAACACTATGGTTTGTTCCCAGAAATAGCTGATTCTCCTTGCTAGGTTTAAAAGACTGTGCCTTTTATCTTCACCATCAGGAAGATATATAAAAGATTTATTTTTCTTGTCTTTTTTTTTTTTTTTTTTTTGCTTTGCCACTGGTTCAAGTTGGTATTCTTACAGACCTGCAGCCCTTAAAACACTGGCGCGCATTAAAATAAAATTGGGCATAGACAGCTGTATTTCTTACCTACTTCCACAATAATGCAACATTGAAGCAGAGGAGAAAACTGGTAAGGGGAGCCCATGAGACCTGTTCATAATTCTAATGCGATTCACTATAAAACTAGGCTTCACAGATACTTTCAGTTTGATTGTTAGTTGTAGGCATTTTGTTTATATGAGAATGGGAAATGTCCTGAAGAGGACACCTTGAATTTTACCTGAGCTTGGATTAAGCACCAAGTTTTTTTTTCCACACTTACCACCATGAGATGGGGAATTAAAATATTATCTATACACATTCTATAGTATTTAAGTAACTATGTGTGTTGGGGGAGAAACAATCTGGAGAGAAAGATTCAGACTCTTTCATGCTTTACTGTCAGTTTTGTGATCTTGCAAACTCCTCTAATAGCATCCTTATCTGTACTAACTGCACACTGTACTGCCTGCTCCCAAAAGAATACAGAGATAAGGCTCCAGAAGGGTATTAAATTGTACTTCCACGGAAATCAGGAAAGCCATGGTGAGATGACTCGGTGACCTGAAATGCCTACTACAGGCTTAAATTCCTGCCTAATTTCATGTCAGTTCTCAGTTTTTCCTTTTTTTCCTACAGTGACAGCAAACAATACAACCATTGTACTAACGTTAGTGAGGCTTCTGTGTACAGCAACCCAATAATCTCTGATGTTCAGTATATCCAAAGCAGATACCTAAGTAAGAAGTCTGACTATTTGCTGGTGCATCTGGCATCTGCTTTTCTCACTGTGTTTGTCAAATCTCCTTTCTGAAAGACTTTTCTGTACTATCTCCATCAGGTCAATATATATGGGATTTAAGTTGTACTGTGATATGAGAATGAAATTCAACTTTGTACTGAGTTTGTAACTGAGCTGAGCATGAGGACCCTTTTCAGGGAGTGGTGGAGGTTTGCTGGTGATGAAATAATCCCATCTGGTTTTCATTCATATTAAGAGGAAATGTGCTAAATACTGTTCCCCATCTGATCAAGGATACTTGGTAATAACACCCCAAAATGAAAGACTGTTCTGTGGAATTTCTGTGAGACAAACAGAATATTTGACAAAGTAAGAGACGGGTTAAATCACTTTGTATTATAGGATGCATAAAACCACAGAAAGCAGCGCTTTAAATGGCATATGTATATAGTATTTCAAAAAGTGACATCCCTAGAAGTCCTTATTCAAAAAAATATGCACAATAAAACAAAATAGTTGACTGTTTGGAACAACAGCAACAGCACAGCACACTGTTTTGTTTGAATTATTGCTTACTTACAAGAAAGCATGAAATATTTCCTGCAAAGCATTGTATAGATACTCATTATTTTTCTATGAATATTCCTTCTATGAGGAGTAATTTCAATTATCCTATTCAATTAGAACCTTATCTGAAACACTTTCCTTTTTTTCCCTTACCTTTTCTTATCACTACATTTTGTAATAATAGTTGTAGCATTTGGTTTTTGGTCACCAAAAAAAAGCAACTTTGTTAATGGTTAAATGGAGTCTTTGTTTTCAGTATGTCAGAGAAACAAAATGAATGGCTGATATAACATTGTGCTGGTTCAGATGTTAGGTTAGAGGGGAATAAAGTTGATTTGGTTCTGGTTCTCCAAAGTCTAAAAACTGTGCCAGTACACAAAGATGACCCCACATGGTTAAGTGCCACAACTGAAATGCCACAAAGGCCTCTTTCCTTTGCAAAACTTTCCCTTGCTAGAGAGGGATGACTGGCTCCCTGTTATGATGTGTGTTTCTCCAAGTCATTATGCTTATTTTGTTTTAAGATTCTGAATTACCTGAAGATGTTTTCTAAATACTAATTTCCTTTTAATAGAATGATATGACATATTTTGAAACAATGTGATTAAAGATATGAGATGCCTCAAGACAAGTTTAAGTATTTTTGAAGTCGTAAATAGACTTCCAGGAGGTAGAACCTATTTGGAAATTAATGAGTCAGATTAAGATGCAGAATTTGAGATGGTGCTAATCACTCCTGGTAGGAGGTTAACATATATAAGAGCAGAGATGAGTAAGAGTTCATGTATCTACATACTGCTGAGCTTCTGAATCTGTTGCAGTGGGGTTAAGTCAAATGTTTAAGCAGCAGCTAACTTCAGCATTCAAATGCCTCATTTTATTTTATTTTTTTTTCCACTTGGAAATGAGTGACTTGATGGAACTTGATTTTGAGTCTGAGGTTTAATTATACTGAGCATTCCCTCACCTCATCTTGGGAAAATCAATTACGCACTGTTAAGGAATCTCTAATTTACATCTAATGTCCTTTCTTTTTCTTGTATTTCACAAATTTTCCTTGCATTTGTCATGTTAAAACATTTCTGCTCTAAATATTTAAAGAATCATTTATTGGTGGTACAACTAAGGTAGATAATGACTGTTGAGGCTAAACTCTGACAAGATTGTTAAACACATACTACAAGAAACACCAGGATGCATCTTATTTCAAGTGAACTGATGGAAACCAAAGGCAGATACAGAATCATAGACATCTCATACTTCAGTGCAGTTCTTCATGTAAGGCAAGTCCTACCCTCATACGAGAAGTTGTTGTTTTTTTTTGCTTTGCCTGCATGTTTTCATCATAATAACATCCACAGGAATTTTTTAAACTATTAAACTCTATACATTAATTCCTTCCTCTTATCAAGGAATTTCTTAGGTGAGAACAGATATCATTACCATATAGAAGTATACTCAAGCTAATGTAATTTCAGTTATTAAGAAATAACAATACTTGGTACTCTTGTGGAAGTATGTTTTGTCATATAAAACACTGACTTGCCATTTTTTGAAAGTTTAACATAGATAATTCTGGCTGTTAGTGTTCCCTAAATGTTATTATATATTTCAGTGGAAGTCATTTCATGTCACGTATTGGATAACTGATTACACTTTTAGAGTTAATGTCTTGAAACATTTTAATTAGGTTGAGGCTTAGGAGGCAGGAAAAAGTGACCTCCTGCCACAGCGGAGAAACAGTGTGAAGAAACTTTTGGAACTGTCAGAAGTTAGCAATAGTGTTGGAACTGAGAATCTGAGACCTGATCATTAGTAATTTTTTAAAGACATCTGCATGGGCTTTTTCTAAAAGCTCCATGTAAACTTGAAGCATTATCATTAAACACCCTAAACAAAGCATACACTTTGTATGAGTCACAGAGCTAGGAATATTCAGTTTGCTTATGAAATATTCTTGTTGAATTTTACAATTTTAATTTGGACAGATTTTTTTTTCTGCACAGATTTGGAGCAGAGTCCCAGGTTTTCAGGCAACAAATATTTCCCTTAGCATAGTAACTGCAAGGGCATGGGAATGTTGGTTCATGACAAAAGCAATTAAGATTTTGTTTTAAATTATATCTTATTGGAGAATGGAAATGCTGTATCCTATGACAACAGTTGAAAAAGACCTCCATACCTCCTGCCAGCAAGGCAATTTTATGTGTGAACAGGAGCATCAGAAAAACTGCAAAAGCAACTCAACTTCTGCTTTACTGTCCAAAATCCTGCTTGGTCTCCTCTAGTAGGAACATATCATGTACTGCTACACAAATGTTGCTTCTCCATACCAATACAGGGAGGAAGAATGCTTTAGGCAGTGGAAATAACACAAATCATGTAAAGCTCCCTGTGCACAAGTGAAGGGCAGGAAACTGGAGAGCAGCTAGGAGAACTGGGATTTGATGCAGCCTTCTGGTTTCTCATAAGACATGGTTATATCTTCCAGTTTGCAATGGAAGGCTAAATCTCAAAGCATGCCAGAAGTCATGAGTCATGAGAGAGTGGTTTTGCTTCAATGGGCAAACTGCAGCCCTTTTTAGTTGCGACTGTAGTGACAGAACAGTTCTGGTTACCTTTTCTAATAGGTTTAGTTTTGGTTTTGGTTTTTCCTCAGCACTGTTGTAAAATCTCTGGTTGTTTGGCAGTGCACCTGTGCCAGGATTTGATAACTTACTTTAAAACTCTGTCTTATTTGACTTTGCACTAGTGGCAGGATTTGATGGCTCATTTTGAAGGGGCATGAAGCAGTACCATCTGGACATTAGCATTTCCAAGGCAAGCCAGGGAAAGGCTGGAGGTCAGCAATGTGTTCTACTGACAAATCTTCATGGACTGTTTTTCTGAGATTGAGTTTACACTTCTATTTCCTCCCATGGAAGCCTACTTATTTTTCATTGATTTCCATTAAAGTAAGGAGAGCAGTGATCCAGAAACTGTTCATGAATTGCATTATCCAGTTTAATTAGAGTGAAAGGAAAGTTTTTCCACAGACACAAGACTCAGCATTCAGTCTAAAATGCTACTTCAGACAGTAATGGCTGAAGTTAGGAATGAACTTAAATCACAGCTAGTGCCAGTTTCTCCTTCCACTTCCTATGCAGTATTTTAAGAATGATGCCACATCAAATTTTCACTCCTTTACAATTTAGTAGTAGATAGTAAAAATGCACTGAAATGCAATGTCAGTGACTCTGCCCTATTACAGGCAATATAATACTGCAGGCAGAACTAGCTGATCTGATCCACTGCCTCCAGCATGTTTGGTTCAGGATCAGGAGAGGAGCTTCTCGGAAAATACACTATGAGCTAGCAGCACAGACAAGGATCAGGAAACTGGGTGGGAGGTAGAAGAGTGAGGCTGTACTGGATATTTGAGACCCAGCAGGCATAGGAAATCAAAGTAAAACAAAGTAGAATGGATGGATTAAAAAGAAAGAAAATGGAGAGGCAGGGTTGTTTGTGGTTTGTTTTTGTTGTTGTTGTTGTTGTTGTTGTTTTTTGGTACTTAGTCTATGCAGAAACTTAAAAATTCATATAATCATATTTTTTATGTCACATTAGAATACCATCCTTGACTGTTCAAAAGTTCACAGCAACTCTTCCCAATTTCTTTGTCAATTAAAAAATAATCTCTTTGCTTTTCTAAATGGAGATGCTTACATGTATAATGTACAGTGAGTGCTTAGTATTCAAGTAGATTTTTTTGCTGGTGAGATTTTTTTTCTGCTACTTTGATAACATTTTCTTAATTTGGAAATAAATCTAGTTTTAAAACTACTCAGAAAGAAAAACAGTTGATTTACATGATCATTCTCCATATGAATCATATACACTGAGAATATGCTTTGGGGTAAAACTATTCTCTTTGTGCACTATAATGTATCTGCTTCTGCAGCGATAATTTAAAACTCCTAAATGTTGCTAATGAAATCTTCTGTTATTACAGTTCTGGGAAAGAGCTATTTAAATACAAAGTTTCTGAAATGTATGGCCTTGGGAAATGCTAAAAAGGTGGCACTGAATTCTTTGCATTAGAGGGAGCAATATTAATAAAGAATATTACTTATGTATTCTACATGTGGGAACTTTTTGTTACTAAATGCTCCCAAGATACAGTTCTTTTCTTAGACGTGGTGGGATTCTCTTGAGCAGAAAGCTCCAGAATTAGCCAGTATTTTCCATCACAAATATATTCTTGTCTTTGTTACTCACTTTACATATTCTACTTCTTCTATGATCTCCTACCAATACACTGGACATCTAAATGTAGTGTAAATAAAGCACATTTGTAAGCAAAACAGGTGCCAGATTTACAAATCTGTTGCTTCTAATAAGAAGTTTATGGAGTTCTGTCTCATTTTGATAGTTCTGCTCTTTTTTTCAAGTACTCATTCAAAGCAAGGCCACACAAGGAGTACAGTGATATCTACAGTCTATTACAGGATTAATGGCTTGAGATTACTGTCAGTGTGTTCCCGTGAAGAAATGTCATTTTGTTACATTTTGCAGTTGCACACAGACTCCAGGATATTATAAGGACCTAAGTGCCATTTATTTTATGTATTTAGTTGTAGTGTTTATTTTTTCTTTATATGTGTGTATGCAGTATATTTTATTTAGTCATTTAATTCTCTAGCTTCTGTCTTTACACCCATCATACTTCCACACAACTGTAATCACCCCTGTTGATTCTGATGAAGGTAGGGCTGGCACCTCCCCATCTGACTTACATTTTCTGAAGTTTAACAGTAGACAGATGAGCCACATATCAACAGTTACTTAGTTACTCTAAAAGATCAAAATTAACAACGTTTGAGGATTTTCTTATATAGTACAATTCTATATACAGACCTTTCTTTACAGGTGTGAAAGATTCACTATTCATGCATGCCCAAAGCAGGCATGAATTATGACCAGATTTTCCATAAGTGAAAGGAATATCTAATGTCTCAGAAGTAATTTCTGCAGTAAGTTTCCATTAAGATCATACAACTTCTGGAAGTATTATTCTAGCCAATTTCACAGTAGACCTTGCTTGTGGATTTTAATAACTGAATCTCATTATAGTCTTATGTTCATATGGACATATTTTTATCCTATGCAACAGAACATTTACATAGTTTGCAGAAATTTGATCAGGAGCAAAAGGTAAGATAAAAGAGTTAAAGAATTAAAAATATTTCGGTATATTTTGAATTCTATATCCTGTAGCATAAGGAACCAAAAATAATATCAGACTAAGATAAAGCTCATTTATCTGGATGGTTCATCAGTGAGAAGTATTCTGTTGTCAAGGTGCACTATACATTTATATTGACTGAAATAGTGCTTCAACTTTAAATGCATGGGAGAAAGTTTCATTTATTAAAAATAATAATAATAATATTGTAATAGTAGTTCTCACTGTTTCATTCTGAACAGAATATTCAGTGATGTCTTCTTACTATACTGGACTGCCCAATCAGTTGTCTAATGCTTCTGGGAAACAGCAACTGATAAAACAGCTTCTAAGTAGGAAAATGCCACCCTGAATTTTAACAACCTCTTTTCATTACCAATGAAAAACTCATAGTGGCTCATTCAACAGTAATGGACACTGGGTCTAGAGGAGTAAAGATTGGAAAGAATTAACTCATTAGAGTCTACTCAAGGACTGAGATTAATTTTTTTCTGACATTAACTCTACTGTACACAATCCATATGGTGAGTATAATGGAAAACAAAGGAAAAATATGATTAATTTGTGTAAGTTCTTCTAAATATAGAAAACAGATAAATGTTGTTTTCCTAATTGTTAAAGACACTATTAAAAGATAATGATTAACCAATGCAGTGTGGTGAGAGCAATATAAAGTAGGTTAATCATCTGAAGCTCATGCAAGCCATGTTAGCCTCTAGTTAGTCCTTTCCCTAAGGTATAAACATAATTTGAATTTCAAAAAAAGAGCTTAACAGAACATAGTTCTCTCTTTTCTATTAAATAAGGATTTGGACCATTAGGAAATAAACTTTACCTTTGTGAAATTTCTGCTTAATCATGCAGTAAAATAGTAGGGTAGGTATGTATAGACAAACTACCATTTGCACTTCTCTAAAGTCAGCTAAACAATGCAATATATAGGCAAAGGCTGCATAATCCAATGCCATCTGCATAATACCTTGATGCTGGATCAAAAGAACTAATTCTTCTGCAATTGGAGGTGTTCTGAGAATACATTTCTTTCTATTTTTTTTCTCCTTGCTGTACCCTAGTCCAGGAAAAGAGAACCCAAATTTATGAAATGGGAGTGGAGCTGATTATTCAGGGAGATAGCATCACCCAGGGCTGTCTGCAGGCCAGATAAATGAACAGAGCTAAATTGGCAGTAAAATTAGTCAGCTGTATGAATTGTCATTTCTTGAAATATATAAATAAACTCTCACTCTTTAAAGAAGATTCTCTAATGAGGGAAACACTCTTTGATATGTTTCTGCAAAGATATTATCAAAGATAATAAGATATTAAGGCAGATCAGGGAAAGGCAAATTCCTGAATCTGAACCATCACAGTGATTAAGGCTTCATAATGTGGAGAAGTAAAGCACTGTCATTTACTTTGGACCCTACATGTTGCTTTGTTATCACCTAGGAACAGGACATCTAGCAGAGTCAACACATTTTATGGCAGGATTGTTCTCTCATTTCTAATTTTAAGTAATAGTAAATACGGAGTTTGTAAACATTATCTGAAAATCCCCAAATTGTTCTTGTTCAAATTCCACTGCCACGAGATTTTGGCTATACTGAGCATTATGCATAACCCTTGCAAGTCTCTCCCTGCAGTCTTTTGCAGAACTCTGCTAAGTTGTTCTTGAGAAGTTCCATCGTTGCATTTCAGATCTGGATGATCTCCATCAGTTTTCATTTTTTGCATTGCCCAAGGCCACGTGTAAATCATGCTCATAATATTCCGTATTTCTCTGTTAGACATTCATGGCTATTTGTTCCAGCTAAATGTGATATATGTTTGAATGACAAGTGAGACTGTCCTGAAAGACTGGTTTGAATCCATATCCTTTCCAGTCTATCTATAGAATATACTGTTTTTCTAAGAAGTGTTAATATTTACTAAACTAAAATTTTAGAAAAAAATAAAATAAAATAACAAGCTCAATTTCCACTAAGCTTTGGTTCTAGCTTAGAAGCAAATTAATCTATAAGGTATTCAGCAGTTCAAAGCTGGTATGTAAAATTCTTACCAAGCTATTGACTCTTTCTAAATACTTGTTTATATAAAAACCCTTTGGCCTTCAGACGTGTCTGAGATTTGTAATTGTGGAGGTTCACAGGTGTGTGAATATTGGAGCTACTCATTATTATATCCAAACATGTTTGTTCTACTTTAATCACAATATGACTGGCTTTCAAATTATGATGCATGTCTTCAGGAAGCACGGTAGAAGTGGAAAACAGCTATTTAATTAGATCATCCTAACTGAATGTAGAATGAAAAAAAAAAAAAAATCTCATAGAAAAATGTGTGAGGGCAGTCATAGTTATACCAGAAACAAGCACATCATTATTTAAGGCATAGAAGTGAGGTAATTGGAATTCCTACCAACAAGAAACTAGATAAGTGATTGATACTGATATTTCTCAAATGCACAGTAATAATTAATGTAAGATGATAGAAGACATTTCTAAATAAAAAGCAATTAAAAAAAGTTTTTAACAAAGAATAATCCAGAATAATGGGGCAAAGATTAAGAAAAAACCTGCCACCTTGTGACCGATCAGTATTTCATAAACAACCTAAAAAGGCAGAAATATCCAATGATATATTTTTGATGGTTTTGCAGCTAACAATTACCCTGCTGTACATATGAGCAACATTCAGAGAGAAAGAAAATTTTGCCTGTTGAGTAATTAGCAGGTTAGTTAAATACAGTGAGAACTGTATTAAGGACCATTCCTGACAAATAATTTCTATCTCAACATGTAAAATACGTAGCATAATCAGTTTCACATCAAACTACTGTATTATGGAACGCCAATTAGCATCAGAATGAAATCATTAATGATACAGTGGCATCAGAATCGGTCCACTTTTCATAATAAGGATTGTGAATAGAAATTAAAAGAAAACAACGTGGAAAGTGGAAGCATATTTAATTTTTCAATTGAATTAAAAGAGTCTAGAAGAATGAAAAATAAGGAACTTCCATTTATTTTTTCATTCAGTTAAACATCAGAGGTTATTATTTCATCTGGAAACTGAAGACAAGTTGGTTGTATGTCAGCTATTCTAAAAATCATACTGTGAAAGTAAAAATGCCCATTCAAAACACATAGTTCAATTAAGCGTAGGCCACACAAATCAGTGAGAGAAGTTCATACTTTACTGACATGCAAGAGTATTGTAAAGATGCTATTGCCAAGATTGATGGGAGGACTGCAGTGAATAGATGATACCCTAATTTGACAATGCCCTGTCTTCAGAAATTAGTGTCTATAGGACAGTGTTAGGGACATGTGGGGTAAGTGAGGCTACCTGTTAAAGATGTGCTACAAAGAGGTGGAAAAATGTTTTGTTTTTCAAGTTATTTTAGGAGGAATGATGGAAGGCTAAGTCCAGTTTCCAGAAGAATTATACTGTTTGGTACAGGACAAAGACACTGAATTTCTCCTCTGGAATTTCAAGGTGTTCCTAATATCTAGATGAGCAAGAATTTGACAATTAAAGTTTTGTCTCTACAAAAGTAAATCCATATAGAACATACAGCATGCGTATAACTCACATAGTAATGCTACTGAGAAAGGAGGAAAAGACACAAGAGAGTCACCAAGCAAATGCCGTTCTGTGTGTATATAGGTGCAAGTTCACATACTAGGCAAATTACAAAACACTGCAAACATGCACTTGCTTCAGTTATTTAAGACACGTAATAAGACCAGCTGGACAATCACTTATTACAGGAAAATAAACTTTTTGTCACATTGCAAAACCTAAGATCATTACCAAGTATTTAGACAATCTCATTTGTAAATTAATGGGTGCATACACACATTCAGTAGCTTTTGGCATGTCTGCGTGGCATATACAGTAGTGAACAATTATTTTTCATTAATTCTGTTTGTGTCTTTTATAGAACAAAAATTTTCTATACAAACAGGTAGGTACCCAATACAACTCAGAAAAGCAAACTTAGCATAGAATCTTAAGAGCCTTTAGTAAAACAGACAAAGCATCATCTTTTATAAAATGTATTGTTTTCAGAGTAATTGTTGTAGAGCTGTATCATCTCCATGTTAGAAATTCTTTGAAGATTTCCTTGCTATTGTAACTTGTATTAACCCTGAAGTATTTAAGTTAGATAAAAATTATTGATTTTTTTCCTAGATGAGATTTTCGACCAGTAACCAGAATTACTATCACAAAGTCAAACTTGTCCAGAGAATCAGAAATTAGGAGTGCATGAGAAAAGCCTGAAACTAAGATATGGGATAACAAAAGGTTGGATAAAAGGTCCATAACCACAGTGATGGAACATTATCACAGGATTCTTAAAATCAACTAAAATTCTCATTTGCTCCTCTAAACGTTTGTTTCCCCTTGATCTGGACTAAAGGGGAAATTCTTCTACCTTGATGAAAAGTATTTTCTAGAAGTGAGATCCTGTCCTTCTGGTTCTTCTGGTATCTTTTATGATAACTCAGTGTGGTTGCTGCACACACAAGGACCACCCTTCCCCAGTGAGCTCGAGTTGCCAGAGACTAATGTGCCTCTCCCTGTACTTCACAGCATGCAATGTGTTACCACTAGTCAGTGCCCAAATTCTGTATCTCTGAAAAGTGAGATAAAAACTGACTGATTTGCTTAGTGAGGCAGAGTGTTATAGGAGGTAAAGGAACTAGAGCAGATGGAAGGACACCCCTAACTGAATGTTGCTGATCAATGAAAAAGGTGTAGTTGAGGTATGGGCAACCATTCTGGCATTAACATTTTAACCAATCCAATTTTATATAGAGGTTTTAAAACAGAGCCAAGTTACCATGGAAACCAATTGAAGCAGAGACTTAAATTCTAAGACTGTAAATTCTTTTCTAGACAAAGATAACAAGACTGACAGGTGGGCTGTAAAAGGAAAATGAGCGCAATATAAAGTTAGGCATGATGGTCTGTTTCCTCTTCCTGAAGGTGTCTTTTATAGATCTGCTTTATCTCTGTTGTTTTCTACAGTTATATATTTACTGTATTTTAAAAGAAACTCCCACCTAAATAAACCCTTTGTTTTGTCATAATTCGATTTGCAAGGGGATGTGAGCACCCTGGTGCAATGAACCAAAGGGCAGGGCACTCCAGTTATTTGTCCAAATTATTATGTCTTGCCAGAATCATCAGGGAGGCAAAGCCATCACTCAGAAAACACATTTGCATAAAGTGCCCTTTGCTGCCACTGTTTATATTTTGCTCCTGAAATATGCTCTAGGTGCATTCATATTATAGCACTGCACTGTCTTCGTGCAATATGAAAGGAGATAGCAAGGGATTAATGTGTTTAACTGAAGAAATATCCCTTCTCACTTTCTCAAAAATTTTTGAAGTGTACCAATTTGTTTCAATCTGACTCAAAGTCAAAATGATTTGGCTTGTCAAATATTTTTCTTCATCCTAAGAGTGATGGTAAGAATAACAGGGAGTAGAGCATACAGCCCCCTGAATTTGATGCCAGAGTTTTAAGAATTAAAATGGGCAGAGAATGAACAACAGCAGAGCATATAGCCTTTCCACTTGGAGTAGTTAGCTGTCAGCACTGTAAAACGCATGAATATGCAATATCTTTTGAAAACTGTGCTGAATGTTTCTACCTGCTGTGTGTAATTTCAGTCTTCCATAATCATTAGAGAAAAACAGCTTTCAGTATAATTTTCTACTGGAACGAAGGAATGAGAAGGGGCAAATATGTACTTGAACTCATCCCGATACTTTTCTAGCCTGAAGTTTCCACTTCCCAGCTGGAACTGTGTTTGTATATGCTCTCCTGACAAGAACTATAAAACAAATTTCCCCAGGACTTCAGGAGATTTGCTGTCATGAGTAATCACAGTTGGTCCCAGTGAACTAGAATCACAATAGGTAGCCACCTTCTCCAGCATGTTTGCTCTAAAGTTAGCTAAATTTAATGGCTAGAGGTGGTTTGGTTGTCAAAAGTAAATGCGCTGCTTACCTCCAGCATCTGCGTTCCTCAGTACAGTGATGGTGGGGACATGACAGATGGTTCCTGCAAAATAATCAAAGAAAACATTGTATTTTGTGTATTGAATGCATTTCTTGGCAAATAATGAAAATTAGCATTTAATATCTTCCCTGTGAAAAGCAGGGCACCTTAATAAAATTTACTGTTCTCTAAGAAAGCATATGTTAAACATGTTCAAGCTAGGATGTGACTAATCAAAGAGCTCTACAATAAATGATACACCGGCTAATGACTACATAGCATGATCGAGTACTTATGTTGATGTTTGTTACATGTAAATCCTTTTGGTAATAACAATGGGAATTGTGGGACCAAATCACTCTTTTCAACCTGTGTAAGGTCATCTTTGATGCAGGGCTCTGCCCACTTTACTATATCTCTGTGTCCAGCCCAGGCCCTGTGGCAGGCAGGCTTACACAGAGGCTTGTGCAGACTTCCAGATAGAAAGACAATTATTTTTATCATTTAAAGATAACTATTTTAGGTATTCCTGTACCTTTTGTCTTTGTGAAAACAACTTCTGTTGTCCTTTTCAAGAAAACAGGTTTCTTGTGAATATAGAAATTATTTCAAAGATAAGCTTTTCATTTTCAAAGATATGGCCTAAGAGTCTGTCGTTAAATTCAATTAAGATTCTGTGGCACCTTTGTCAGTTCTCACAGTTCAGTTTTTATTAAAGATCCCAGGGGAGTTAATTATTTTTTGTATTGCTATGACAAAAATATGTCATTTCAAGTATTTCTGATCAAATTCCCCATAATGGTATTTATAACTATCTTGGATTTAATTAAGGAATTCAGAGGATTAGAAATCAGAGAATGCTGGGAATAGCAAAGTTCATAAAGTAGGACAATGTGATCTTAATTCATAAACTCGTAATTGCCTGATTGTCTATTCAGAAGGAAATATGGGGCAAAGGGATACAAAAGATGGAGGGATTATTAGGAATTAGGGAAAATTCAAGAAATGATTTCTAGGAAAAAAAAAGAAAAGAGTGGTAAAAGAAAGAAAGTAAACAGAGTAAGGATAATTCCTGCAATTGTGACCAGAACTCAGAGGTGCCTTGGATAAGACACTTTGTTTTAAACTTCCAGAGTAGGCTTAAAAGTAAACACATAAATGCAATCAAGTTGTTACTTGGACTTCCAAAGAAAAACTTGCCTACCTATGTGTAAAAAAAAGAAAGAGAGAAAGAGAAAGAGAGAGAAAGAGAGAGAAAGAAAGAGAGAAAGAGAGAAAGAGAGAAAGAGAGAGAGAAAGAGAGAAAGAGAGAGAGAGAGAGAGAGAGAGAGAGAGAGAGAGAGAAGAAAGAAAGAAAGAAAGAAAGAAAGAAAGAAAGAAAGAAAGAAAGAAAGAAAGAAAGAAAGAAAGAAAGAAAGAAAGAAAGAAAGAAAGAAAGAAAGAAAGAAAGAAAGAAAGGTGAACAGATTCTGTGCATGGCTTTAAGTTATTAGCAGTGTAAAAATTTGTAACATGTACAAACATGTTACTACTTCAGAACTTGACCCAAGTTTCTCATTGCTTTATCTCTGTTTTCACAAAAGACAGAAGAACAATAAAAATAAGTCTTTCATTTACCAGCACATAACTCGTGGATATTTGTCACTGCAGGTTTCTCAGTATGCAGTCTGCACTGGTTTAATATATGACAAGGAGACAAGCAATCCATGGAGAATGGCAATGGATAAGATGCAGATAAGCACGAAAGAGAAATTAAGGATGAAAAGACAGAACAGTTTCTGAAAACTCAGGTAAGGAACTCAGGTGATTCTCTATAAAGTATAAATTGTACAAAATCGCTTGAAATAGCTTTTGCTTATTTTCCTTTCTCATATTTCTGAGAATTACTGCTATATGAGTCCATTGATATATGGATAAACACACACGCACACCTTTCTAACACCTACTCAAACAATTAATTTCCTTTTTGAGACAAATTGCCATTACCCTCAGTGCAAATACTTACTATCCTGGTATTTGACATTGTTTTATAAAATCCTTTTACCATACTCCATTTTACTTTGTTTAAATAAAACATGTTACGATTTGATACAGAAAGACAAACAAGTAATATTTGTACAAGAGAGAAAAAGAGTTGTGCTGTGTGTCACAATTCTTTCTCAACCACGCAGCTCCAAGTTCTAAAACCTTAAATTATACTATCCTAGTACAGAGCTCTTTGGGCATTACATAATACACTGAAACAAAGCAACCACATTACAAGCTCTCTCTGCCTTCTTACACTGATGGCACATAAAGTGCTCATTTAGAGCTTGTGCATGCTTTTAGTTCTCAAGCATGACTGAAGGAGAGTAAAAAATATATTTCTCATGGAGCTAAGCTGCATGAACAGTGAACAGCAGTTCATCCTTTGCTCTTCTGCTCCCTTACTTTAAAGAAAAGTTGCTTTGCCACTTGTCGTGATATGGTGGTATAAGTAAATGTGATGGAGAAAGTACACCATCTACAACAAGCTGGGAAGGAAGCTATGGGAAGTCTAGCTACACAAGGCCTTTCAGTTACTTGTGACAGAAATACACTCTTAACTTTTCTGGTACAACTTATTTCCAGAATGAACTGAAATTACATTTGCCACAAGTGTAAGATGACATGATATACTCACAACTAAGCACTACATATCTATCATTTGCCTATGTATTTTGTCCACACCTCTCCCTTCTGCTTACAAAATGAAAGCAGATGCTGCTCTACCAACACATCAGCTATTAAGACACGGTTTACTTACAGGGCTTTACATACCGAAGTGGCATCAGCTTACCACGTGTGTTCAGTATATCCACTAAATACAAATCCTTGTTGAGTTTGGCCCTTTGGGGAAATTGCTTTAGCCCACCTACAAAATGCCTATGACAGTGCTTATGTTTCACTTTTGTAGAACTACACCTAATGCCTTCAGACAGTGCAATTTAATCAGTGCGATAGTGCTGCCTAAATAACACATTCTATGATTCTCAGGAACTCTACATTATTAGTGTTGCATCACAACAATTACATATGGCACAGTTTGTGATTTTGCAAATATTTTGTTGATGCTAAAATACTGCACTTTTTGCATGTTGATAAGATCACCACACATTAAGATGTTCTGCCACTTCCTTTGTATGCTGTTGATTCCCAGAAAATGACAGCTGCTGCACTTTTGTTAATAAAAATAAAAAGGTTCAGGGTATTGGCAAGGATGCCTTTAATGGGAGAAGCAGCTTCTTACAGTTAGAGTTCTTAGGTGATTTAGTATTCATCAGTTACAAACCTGGGAATGTCATATTGTAAAATGTACATGATAAAAGACACTCTGTGGTGTTTCAGCTGATTCCATTTGCCATATGGTATGTTATTATCTTGTATTACCTTGGGGAATGTGCTAGAAGGTTGAAGAAAACAGAACACTCCCAAGTATATAGAATACAAACTTGTTAATTATAGCAACAGGGTCTGTAACTGAAATGGAGATGGAACTAAAGAAGAGAACTGAATTTGTGTTGTATTGCTCTCCAGCTACTGAAAAGTAATAAACTCCTATTAGGAAGGTTTAAACTGGAAAAAAAATTTCCAGGTACCATATGTACCAGCATATAGACAGCCGCACTGAACGCTGACTCACAAGTCAGTAAATGCCATGTGCAATGGTATCCACATTACCTTAATACAGTTTTACATCAGATTTTCTGAGGTAGGCTGGATAAAGCATTAGATCGCTTGTCTTTGAAAATGAGATTCCATATGCACAGCTATAATAAAATCATCAAGTGAATGATCAGAGCAGTACATTGGTTAGGGGGTAGTATTTGCTGAAGACAATCAAAAGAAACCTAAACTACATAATTGCGGCAGCCAGGATAAGTGAGCTGCTGATAGGGCCTAGAAGATTCCCAAACAAAATCTCCAGACCCCACATTTAGAAAGGCAGAAAATATTTTAGTAGTCAGAAGAAAATTGTTATTGATGTATCCAAAAGGTATACAAAATTTCAGAAAAGTAGGTGCAAAAGTTACGTGGCAACATTTGCCTGTAAGTTCAATTCTTCCCAAGCCAGTAAATTGAGCTTTACCCCTTCCACCCTCCAGGGCCATCTTTGGAGGTACAGTCTGACTGAAACAAATTCCAACCAAGGTCATACTATTCTCTGCGAGCTATTTTTCAGTCATTACTAAAACATTAAAAGACAGATTTTATGTTACCAAATAATGAAAATATATAGGCGTGCAGTTTTTTCAAATGGTTTGTCTCTAAACAGCAAACACCATTAGATGAGGCATTTCAAGATCTGTTACAGGAGCAGAATATTTTTAAATCATTTACGCTAACTGTGCAATACTTCAGATGGCACTTCAAAGCCATCATCTATTCAAATGCTCAGAATAAGCAGCCAAAATACAGAAGAGCTCCTTTTCACTAGATCTTTAGTAGGAATAAATTGGACAAATTCTAATAACTCCCAGTATTTCTTATTATGTATTATTTCTTTGATTTCCTGCAAGTTTTACCATCTATTAACAAAAATAACTTTTTAATCTGTCATCTGAGAGACTCGATGTCGTTTAAAGGCAACACAACCTCCCAGTTAAATAAATAGGGAACTATGATTGTATGGCTCTTGTAAGCTTCTCCCTCTCTGTACTACTTAGCAAAACCCACAGGAAAAAGTTTACCAGTCTCAAGGTTACTGCACTGTTTGCTCTGTAAGGTTGACACTACGCTGTAACCATGTGCAGCCTGGTGCTGGCAAGAGAGGATGTGTTGCAATTGCTGTGCAAATTAGTGCATACCTTTTCACTCTTCAGATAATGCTAACACCAACTAAAGATACATTTTCCACTGTGTTATTAAAACCTTTGAAATATTCACACATTTTGGCCTGAGTACCATTCATGCTTATTCCATACATAATCTGTTTCAGCCACCAGAACAGGTTGATGTAAAAATGACCTATGTCAGGAACTGAGAGTTAATGCTCAGAAATAAGATAGAGATGGATGAAAAGATGTATGGATGGAAAGAAGAAAGGGAGAGATGGAGGGATGGAGAGAGAGAGCAAAGCAGAAACCAGTTATCACTGTTCAAGGGCGTTCATCCCTGTTGAGTTAGTAGGAATCGGAGTATGTGTTAAGTGACAGCTCGGGTTAGAAGACTCTACCTTGTAAACATACTTTTTGAATTTGCAAATATTTGTCTACCACTATATTCTTTAAAGGAGAGCCACACTATATTACAAGTGTAATGTTTGTGTATTTTTTCCTATACGAATGTATTCAGTCCCATACTAATGCAAGATCATCAGTGTTTTACCAGCATTTGTGTTTACCTTACCCTAATAAACTAAGAATTTTAAATACTTTTATTTCTGCTATTCTGATAAAACTGTTACCTTGACAACAAGCATAAATGAATGCGGTATGTCATGATACATATTTAGTGTAGGAGTTTTAAGCTGGTAATGGAATATTTCTTAGAACTACTTAGCAATTTCTTCTGAAAAGAAAACCTTAAAAAGTTTAATTAAATGTCAGGCATTTAAACTAAACATGAACTCTTCAATTCAAAATCTTACCACAGCAGGGTAACATTACTACTATTATTTTTTAATAAATCCACACATTGTTAAGTTCCACATTGAGAACTTAGGAATTCATAAAAAATGACTGAAAGGAAGAGTTTTCCATTAGTGAATGGAAGTGTTCAAATCAAGGAGGGAATTACATTCCAAAGCATTCTTATCACATACAACCTTTTTTCTCCTGGCCCAATTCACTTAAGCAGTCCATTTCAGCATTTATGGCACTATTACAGGACAATGCTGTGTATATTAAATGTGTTTAATTACATTCAGCAGGAAAACCATGAGTACTTTTATCTAATTAGAACTTGTAAATAACCAAGAGGTGGATGGTAAAAATGTCTTATGAGAATTACAGAGATGAGAATCTTAAAGACATGACCAATTTATCATAGAATGGTTTGGACTGGAAGGGACCTTTAAGGCCACCTAGTTCCAGCTGCCCAAGTCACTATAAGATCCTCACAGAGCCTCCTCCAGGCTGAAGAGCCCCATCTCTCTCTGCCTGTTTTTATAAGGGAGGTGCTTCAGCCCTCAGATCATCTTTCTGGCCCTCCTCTGGACCTGCTCCAACTCCACATCCTTCTCATGCTGGGGGCTCCCAGAACTGGATTCAGTAGTCCAGGTGGAGTCTCTTATGAGAGTAGAGTAGAGGGGCAAAATAACTTCCCTGAATCTGCTGGTTACAGTCCTCTTAATGCAAAGAGAATTACTATATTAGTAGGATATCACATATTATTATACCATTCTGATGGCAATATTCACAAGTATAGGAAAAAATGCAGTAGTTAAAAAATTGTAACGCTAGTTATATAAAATGAAACAAAATTGGTAATATGGCCAGCCTCTCACTTCTAAAGGCACTGGTATACTGAATTTCAGAAAGACACTTTACTCGAAACTTGAAAAGAATGCAACTGCCCTCTGTTCTGGAGGTGCCTCAGATCTAGCTAAATGCGATTCCTGTATCTATTTTTAGAGTTCTTTTCATTTGTATCCAACTGTCAATTCTCATATGTTTCTTCCATAAAGATGCTCTGCTGGATATTTGCAGTACATTATGAACAGATGTTATTCCTGCTCTGTTTATTCATGTTAAAGGACTTATATCTTTGAAGGATTATGAGGAGCGGATGAAACCATTAGTGAACAACACAGTACAATGAATTGTTTAGGACTTCACTGCTTTTTCAAAATGAAGTTATTTACAATAGAATCTAGACTGGGGTTTTCATACTACTCTAAATTTGAGTCTTTTTATGCCATCAGTAGCTGATGTGATAGTGTCTTATGGTAACAACTGGCTAAGTCTTATGTCCTGAGCTCTCAACAAGATCCAGATTTACCGTAGTCCAGAACAAACCACAGACAGAATTATTTGAGAGTACAGACCATGACGTGCCCTTAGTGATCCAACAATATTATTTACAAAATCAGGAATTTTCAGCGCTGTACTAAGCAGATCAGTTTTGCAGTTTGCCTTCAAATTGTGTTGCCTGAATTACATATTTGGCCAAGCAAATACTAGTAAAGGTATTTAACTGTTTTCTATCCTTTTATTCACAAACATGCTTATGCATGTTTTTAATGCACCGTGTAGATTCTTAAAAGTAGAAAACAAATATTTGAAGCAAACAACAGCAACTGAAAAGAGAACAAGATTAGAACTATTTAATGATGTGTTCTTTCTGAGTGAGATCCTTGCATCTGAATACTCAGTACCACAATAAAGGCTCTACCAGCCTTATTTACACCCTCATCTCCGAGAGCCCTTCAGTTCCTGCTCAAGCTTGCTTGCTGAAAGTAACACTGAGTGGCTTCCTGGAACAAGCTAGTGAACTATGCTCAGATGATGATTATAATTTCTTATTTTTAAAGCCATGTCCCTACAGTAGCATCATGCTAGTAACAAATGATGTTATAAATTCTACTTAACTGTGTAGAAGTAAACCTGCAAGGTACCTAAGTCTCCATAAAACAGAAGTGGGAGAGTTTTTTAAATTGAAAAATATAACGAGTGAACATTGTGTTTAGAATGAAAATGGCACTTTTGTAATTTCTTGCAGGATTATCTGATTTCTGTGAAATGAGTTAAAACATGAGGTATACATTCATTTTTGCTGTTTGAAATATTATTGATTTTTATTTTATTTTATTTTTGACATCACAGATGACAGCAAATGTGATTAATTGCTGCTGATAATTGGAGCTTCATTCCAGTGGTTATTGCTTGTCAGTAACAATTAATAGCTCCCACAAAAGCCTCATTCATTTCACAGTATTAAAGAATGATGACTTGTGGGAATTATGCTAAACCAGCACTTTCAATTAGATTTCAGATTTTTCATTACACTGAATAACAGTTTATGGTTTTATAATAGTGGTGGTTTATTGTTGTATGGTAATCACTCTAATTACATGTGGTTTATCTGGAGAACTGCAATTTTTATGGTCATTATATAAGAAACAGTCAATTACACGTTATCATTTCTTTAAAAGTATAGAGATTTTTGGTAGTTACTTGTAAAGATTATTTTGAACGCTGATTGCATGTACTTTGTTCCAGTTTTTGAAGGGTAAGATGTTACAGAATTAAGGGATGTAAAGGTTTCATTTCCTCAGTATCAAGCACCAACTGGTACGGCAAGTGGTATGGCCACCCAGTTACATGTCTTCTGCTTACAGCTGGGCTGGGCTGTAAGTCTATGGCAGTAACTGTCTCATCTGGTCACTTTCCAATCATGGGAAGAGACAAAGGGAATTCTTCAATAAAGAGAAAATATTGATTTTGGAGAGTCACTGAGATCTGCCTTCAATCCTGCCCATTTCCCCAGTAAATAACTTTCAGTAAAAAGAAGGAAGACAGAAACAAATAAACAAAACAAACAAACAATGCACAAAGGGAGAAGGAGTCAAAGAATAGCACGCACAAGCAGACAAGGGAGAGAGAATAGTGAGGTGTAAGATAAACTATGATAAAGCCCACTGAGAACATGTAATCTGAACTGAATTGGGACCAAACTAAGTAGAACTGAAGTGAGAGACTGCAGAGAAAACACTTGCTTCCCCTGTCATTAAGCTGAACACAGCAAATTCAGCTATTTTCATTGAGATGGTAGGAAGCTCTGAAATTTAACACATCGATAAGATAAAACTTAAGAATATACGTACACTAATAAAAATTCTGGCCCTTGGGAAGACAGCATGCTTCTAGCATTGACCTCTACATCATCAGGATCTGAGTCATGGATCACATAATACAGTTCAACAAAGTGTGGAAAAAAGAACAATGTGGACCTTTAAAAAGTTAACTTCTAAAATTGCATAGCATATGCTTATTTCACTTGCACAGATGCTTTTCTCTACCACTCTCCATAACTACAATTTTTTATGCAGTTATGTAACACAATTTCTATGAGGATACTCCAAATAATAATTTGTTCTTACCTGAATATGATTTTTAAATTTACTAATAATTTTGAATAGTTTTTCTACTCCAGTCTTAAGTACACATATAATTTAATGGATCTCCCAAATACCGACAATTCCAGCAATTCAAGATTGTAATATTCTTCCAGAAAATTAAATTACACAGGTGTAGAAGAAGGAAAGGTAAGAATCTATTCCATGAAGCACTGAATTGTTTTAGCAGTTAGGTTCATGAAAAAGTCAATGATAAAAATGGCTGTGATAGTTCTAAGGAAATTACAAGTCAAAACTGCAGCTCACTGCACAGACCATGAATTCATTCTCCATTCTGTAACGATCCATTCAGTGCCAGACTGTGATTGAAGACAATGAGGACAGGAGCAAGATCTTTCTTATTTTTGTTTTAGTTTGTGCAAGTTTGCAAAAGCAGAAAATTACTGCTGGTAGTAGAGGATATGTTTGTTCATTTCATTGGAAAAATCATAATCCAGAAGTTTGGATGATTATCCAGAGATACATAAACCTTCTTGAATTATTTTAAACCTGGCCTTTAGACCATCTGTTCAAGAATATTTTTCTTACAGTACAGTGATACAGTTATTAGTTATATAGTTACAAGTTTTCTGCTAGCACCTAAAGGCTCTAATTAACATCTGTTCTACTCTGTCAGGTGTTGTGTAGACTATGCTGAAATTAAAAGCAAAAAAATCTGGGACTAAATTTAAGAAATAGCTCTTTGCAATTCCCAAGATAAATTTGGGCTAAGTGCAAGTTAGGTTTTTTAGGTTCTTTCTAATTGCAAATGTGTATTTTGAAAATAAAGCAATGACAAAAATATGACATTTAGTAAATTCATATTTATGATATTTAAAATATGATTAAAAAGATAAAAGTATATAAAATGTATGTCAGGAATCTGATATAAAAGAACAGCAGACTTGAACAAATGCAATTCCATTCGCATGCTCTTTGACCTAATCTAATAAAACTTTAATCTTTCTATCGAAGGACACAAACTCAGGCAAGGCAATCCTCTCCATCCAACTCTAATCTCTTACTCAGACAAATCACTTTTATTCCCCAATAATTCTCAGATTTGATATCCCCAACAACAAAAAAAAGCTGCACAATATATTTCATCCCCAAAACTGAATTTCCTGGCTGGGCTACTCATTTTATGGTTAAATAATTTATTTTGCAAGAGAAAAAATGATTTTTCTTCTTTATTTTGTTAATGTTTAAGCATTGAATTTTTACTCCTTTTCCCCATAATCCACACTTCTCATTCCTTCTTTGACATTCTAGGTAATTTTTTGTCAGGTATGGTAAAGTCCATTGAGCTGCTTAATATCTTTAAAATACAGTGACCATCAGCCTTTCCCGGAAGAGGGACCTTTTTACTTGTCCTCTACATTCAGTTCCATCCAGCTACACTACCGGAAAATTAAACAATAAGCCACAAAGTTAACAACAGATTACCTTTTGTATGTAAAGGTAACATCACTCAAAGTTAGTCAGAGCAGCAGCTGCTTAGCATTTAAGATGAGATATTACTCAGACTCTACTACCAAAGCTCTCTTAAATTTAAGATCCTAAAAAATGGTAGTTTCCTAATTTTCTACAGCACAATATTACAAGTGTATGAAGCATTTATAAGTTTCTTACATCAGTTCAATGACAAAATCAATTAAATCGATTCACGGAATCAATTTTTGAGGTAACCTTCAAAAATACATAGAAAACAAGCAACCTATTTGCTTTCAGCATCTGAGACTGTACATTATCTGGTATTCAGTGGCACAGAAGATGCCTCTATTGTTGTGTTATATTGTACAGCAAGGTCTCTTTAAAAGAGATGTTATTACTAAAGCTTTATGCATTAGAAGGGTACTTTTCTTTATGAGAGAAAGTTTCAAATTGAACATTCAGTTTCTTATGCTGACTTAGAATCAGTACTTATGAAGTTCAGACTTCTTATTCTGCCTAGTGAGTAATTGTAGTAATGCTGTGCATGTAGCACTATGATGTGAAACTGGGATTATATTTAGGCCTCCATATTACATTTAGAGTTCTTGTGTCTGTAATAAAGGTGTGTAGAAGATTAAACTGTATACATCTGAGATAGTGGGGGGAACATTTGGAAACCTTATTTCCTAAATCATCAGCTTTAAGTTATTTTTAAATTATTCTATTTAAATTTAAAATTCTGTTTATTCTAACAAGGCCAGATGCAAAGTCCTGCACCTGCACCATGCCAGTCCCTAGCACAGATACAGGTTGGATGGAGAATGGCTTGAGAGCAGCCCTGAGAAGCATCTGGGACCATCAGATAATGAGAGAGATTCAACATATCCAGCAATGTGCTCTTGCAGCCCTAAATCCTGGGTTGCATCAAGAGAAGTGTGACCAGCAGGTTGAGGGTTCTTCGCTCTGCTCTCATCAGACCCCATCTGGAGAACTGCATCCAGTTCTGGGAGCCCTCAGCACAAGAAGGATATGGAGTTGCTGGAGCAGGACCAGAGGGCTGAAGCACCTCCCTTATAAAAACAGGCTGTGCCTGGAGAAGACTCCTGGAGGACCTGATAGTGGCTTTCCAGTACCTGAAATGGACCTACAGGAAAGCTGGGGAGGGACTTTTGATTAGGGCAGGTAGTGACAGGAAAAGGGGAAATGGTTTTAAACTGGAAGAGTGTAGATTTAGACTAGGTATCTGGAAGAAATTCCTTACTGTGTGGGTGGTGATGCACTGGAACAGGTTGCCCAGTGAGGCTGTGGATGCCCCCTCTCTGGAAGCATTCAAAGCCAGGCTGAATGGGGCCTTGAACTGCCTGGTCTGGAGGGAGGTGCCCCTGCCTACAGCAGGAGCTTGGAACTAGATGATCTTCAGGGTTCCTTCCAACCCAAACCATTCTATGATTCAGCTAACAGCATTATTAAGAACACTTCCTTAATTAGCTCAGATATTTTGCGTACAAATGGTTGTTAAGAAAGAAGTATGCTGCAACGTCCACATTGCAAATTCTTCAATTACTGTTTTCAAAATGCAGTATTATACACACAAGAAAAAAACCCTAGGGAAGCTAGACATTTCCTCTAAGAAAACTCTGTGGGAATGAGAAAGCCAAAAAGTCTGGGCAGATCAGAGTGTCAGAACCTTACTAGCTGCTGTTGGCTGCAGATTCTTTCTAAGTACAGAGAATAGGAAAATCTGCAGAACAAACTGTAAACTGAAAGGAGAAATAGATCATGTGAGCTCTGTTTTGTTAGAGTGCAGTTGAGGTTATCTGAGTATGACATGTAAACTCAGAAAAAAACTCTGATAGAACAGCTCTCATCAAAGCATTAGCTACTCCATCCTTTCATAGGTTGTGTGTATTCTGCTGTCTGTCCAAAATCTACTTGCAATTATTACAGACTGAAATGGGAATTAATTCCCCCAACATGCTCTTGTGTGCTCAAGAAAACCATTTTTGATGTCAGAAATGAATTCATCTTTTAGCTTTCCTCACAGCTATGGCTTTTTAAGAGTTTGAAAATTTCTGCTTATTTACTAATTATAAGTGAATATATTAACTGTATTACTAGAGACTTTAATCTGTTTACCTGGAGATAAACAACTTCAACTTTTTACTGATGCTTTGTAGTTATTCTTACACTTCGTTATTGCCATCCTGAACCTCAAGGAAGCAGGACTGTTTTAGGCTAACATGTATTTTGTTAAAAAGTACATCCTCTTATACTCCTGCTTTACACGTAACAAAATAAACTCAAAAAGAGGTTAGCCACCATTTTCAATAGAAGGCTCATCGGTCTTTGCTACAGTTTCACAGCAGTAAAGAGCACACAGTTACATTAAGAAGTTTCCTACAGGGGTCTATACCAGAGCATCTATATTTGCATCATTGCTATGCTTATCAGGTACATGGATTTCAGGCATTTGCCTTCTCTGCCTCATCCCTCTTACCTTCTATAACTTATGTTTAATAAGCAGGGAAAAGCTCCTCAGAGCTTTACTACCAGGAGATAATTGTTCCTTACTCTCTGCAGTTTCCTCTCCAGCACTATAACATACATCAGTTGGTAATGGTTAATTACTTTCTACACTTGCAATTCAGTCTCCTGAGGAGTGAAATTAAATTTTGTGCTTTTAGCCTAAGAGAATATGCACTCAAAACACACACACAGACTAAGTTTTCCTGAACATTACTAAAAGCAGTACCTTGACATGTGGGACAGGGAGTTGCAGGCCTGACTTATTCCAAGTGGCACTTTCATTTGATGTTCACTGACTGACTCAATAGCTAGAACCATGTCTTTGCACCCAACACTGTTGAGTATGTCCTTTCTCTCAATGAACAACTGCTTATCCACTCCTCTACTGCAAGAGACTCTGCATACTACTGTAACAAAATGATTTAGTTTCAAGAAATTACTTATTCTCTCTTACCCCTCATTTTGCTTACATTTGTCTGAAACTTACAGTCTTAAGAGGAGAGGACTAAGCAGCCTTGGAGCACTGTCAGAGCTAGGAAAATAACACTTTAATTCATTCATTCTAGAAACTTAGAGACTGCTTTATCATCCTTTGCCCAGCCTCAACCGATCTGCTAGTATTTAGATGTGTAGACTGAAGACAACAGCTGTGATAGAAATATTTTTGCTAGAAATACTGCTTTATCCCTATGCACTTTGTTTTATGCTCAGATACCTAGGAAAACATTACAAAGATTATGAAGATACATTTTCATAAACCTGAAGAATTTTCCTTCGGCATTATGAACTTGAAGAATTTTCAGTGAGTGGAAGTCAGGCTATTGTAATACCCTGTCTGGGCTGTAGATGAGGCCATTCCCACCATAACTTAAAGAATAAGCTGGAATAACCTTTATATTAATGCTGAATCTAGTATTAGCTTCCCAGGAAAAGTTCTCATGGCAAATTCAATTGTATCAGCATAAAACAAAACAAAACCACAAAAATAAACATCGACAACAAAATGCAGCTTACAAGAACTAATTTTGGCCAGAGTCTACTTTGTCTGCCTTGGTAAGTTTACTTGGTGTTCCTACACTAATTACAAAATGTTTCTATAAAGAATAGGCTTCATCTCATGATCAGTATGATTACCAGTAGTGATTAAAAAAACAGCAGTATAAAAAGCTTTTTTCCTCACGCTAGACAGAGCTTCATTTAATTTAACTTAATTCTGAAAGCACCTCTCACTTGGTTTCCTTTATTTCATGGAATAGCTTCTGCTGAGAACTTTTTCCTGCCTATTGGACAAATGCATCTTGACCTCCTTCCTCTCTCTCTCTCCTTAGTACAAGTAGTACAAGTAATTTGTATGAAGTATTCATATTGTTCTGAGGTTTAAAAAAAAAAATAAATAAATAAATAAAGGAAGAAAAACAAACAAACAACACAAAAAACCCTGTTTATAATTCATTTTGATTTGACTTTGGTGATGGCTCTCTCTCTTGAATTCACAAGAAGCCAAGCTGGCCCAAAACTTACATCCCTTACAAAAGAAGCCAGCAAAGAGCAATTTTCAAACAAATCAAAGGAGGATGGGGTTTTAGGATTGAGATTTTTTTGGTTTTTTTTTTTTTTTTTTTTTTTTTAGGGTTTGTTTTTGTTTCCAGTTAAGATGGGGAATGAATGTGTTTGAGAGGAACAGACAAATTCTAAAATTTTTAAGGATTTTTTTTTTTTTTTTGACCAAAGATAATGGAAGAGCTGACTTTTAATATGTTTCTGAATATGTTTCATTTCTTCATGCTAAACCCATCCCCCAGTTACTACGGTAAACTTCTATAGTTTGATATTTTCCACTGTTATTGATTTTAAAAGGTCAATATTCTGAAGTTCTCTGCAATTTATTTTGGCTGTCCTGCACAATCAAGACATTTGTTTAAACTCAAAGCTTGAATATAAATTAAGGCAGTGGCAAAAATTATGCAAGACACAATTGTTTGTTTACCATAAGTAATGAAATAACTAAATTAAAAAGTTCTCTATCTTAAGCAGAAGACTAACCATTGATTGTGTCCAGTTGATTCACAGAATGGCCAAGGTTGGCAGGCACTTCTGGAAGTCATCTGGTCCTACTCCTACTCAAGCTGAGGCACTCATAGCAGGGTGCCCAGGAGTACGCCCAGATGGCTTTTGAGGATCTCCATGGACGAGTCTCTATTGATTCTGTAGGGAACCTGTGCAAATGCTCCCTCATCCCTTCAGTTGTCAAAAACTCATGGCAGAGTTTTGTTAGGCTAAATGATAAATAAGTAATTTAAAACCTTATATCTTGGGTAAAATGATCTGAAAACTGAGTGAATTTACATCTTTTATCTTATTATAAAGCATCGTCTATTTTGTTTCTTTAAGAGAGAAGGAGTACAAGCAAATACCCTGGGTTGACCCTTCCTTTTATTCTAAATTTAGAGTTAGCACTCTTAAATCATAAGATTTCATTTTCCAGAATATTTATAAAGATTTAGCTTAAGTAATTTGGATTACTGGCTCTTATATATCCATACTGGTGAAGCAACAAGCCACAACTCTAGAGCTCATATCATAGCTCTCTGAATCACAGCAAAGTGATTATAGTCTTGTTTTCTGGTTTGAGGTAATAATTATGTGAGGGGAAAAAAAAAAAAAAAACTCATAAAAACAGAATCTCAAAACAGATTCATTTAGTCACCTTCCTTATGTGAATTACTTCCTTACCAAAAATGGCATAAATATATAACTCTTGTCATAAGAAAATGCAATTACATTTCAAAAGGAAAGCATCAGAAACTTAATAAGGTCTGCAAAAGCCTTCTCTACTGCTATTGTATTTTACTTAATGGAAAAAAAATTCAAGACATGGTGGTGTATTCTATGCCATGTACTGTGGTTTTATGAGAGAAAGGACTTCCTCAGCCACTAGATTTGTTATGTTAAAGTAATAGCTCCATGAGAAATTATTTTATTCATTTTGTTTTCTAAATCAAGTCAAATAACTTAAAGAAAATTCTCAAATGAGAGCTAAAATCTGGGATTTCAAACTCACTGCCTATGTTACAGTGTTTGGGTGCTGCCTGTAAATTCTGCTGTTTTAAAGAAATATTTTTAAGCTATACATTTTTTAAAAATGCACGCCTAATTCCTTATTGTGCTCCATTCTGGAATATCTTTTAGTTACAGAACTCTGTGAAGGAAATACAAAATTGTTGTTCATATTGCTTTATAATAAAACACTTTTTTTTCTATCTGAGCCAAGTTTTCAAGTGAATAGGGCCTTTATAAAACATATTTTAACACTCCTGCAGATTAATAATGTGTTAGCAGGAAAAGCCATGTTGAGCTTAGCTCAATTATCCTTCCATCCCAATTATACTGTGACATTAAATCTTGTGACATTTAATAAGAAAGGCCATTTCATCCATGGCTGCCTCGACTGCTGAGGATTTATGCAACAGTGTTCCCTCCTAAGAAACTATTCTAAAAGAAGGCATTCTCACAGGCTGATGTGTCTAACTGCTCACGTCAATTAAATAAGGTGCACCAAAATATATAAAATTGTTCATTTTATAATTACTGATGCCTTTGACTATAGGAAGAGTAATAGACTGCCATTAGTTCATTCTGCAACTGTAACAGTGCCAGCAGACTAAAATAAGAAGCAGAGTTCAAAATAACAAAGTAATTGTATGTTGATATTTCTCATTTCTTTATGATGCTTTACATCTGTGTTTATGAATTAATTGGTTTATATTTCTTCACCATTTTATCAAAAGATTGCCATTCAACAAAACTTTTAGAGAGAGTGAGCCACTGGAGTAAACCTAGCATTGTCTTCCCCAAGGCAAAACTGAGTAAAAACTTTCAGAATCAGTTCAAGGTTCTTCCCAGAGTACAGCTGCCTATTTCAGTTTTCAGAACAATGTTTTTACATTTTCAGGTAAGTATGGAGCAAATGGCTCAGTTTTCACAACAGGCCTGAGTTCGTACAGCAATTTATTTCACTCTATTATGAAATAGAAGTTTACAGTATCTTGAACATCTGGTCTTTTGTTTAGGTAGGACAGATGTTTCAAATCAAATATCCAAGCACTGAAGAGCAGCCTGTTTGCTGTAGGTAAAAATCTCTGTGAAAGTCACAAGGATTAAAGGATAGCATATTGCCTGCCTGGGTAAGACAGGGTAAACTAAGTCAGGTTGATGCTCCTGGTAGAGATGTTAGCATGCATGGCTGTATTCTGCTCAGCAATAGCTATTTTGTAATTTTTCCTGTGGCTTTAAAATAGAAAATATAGGGATATCAATTAACAAAAAAGCAAAATTTAGAGTTTAATTTTGTCAGCTTTTTCAAATAACAAGAAAAAAAAGCTGCTAAGTTAAAACTACTCCATACTATGAAAGTCACATTTATTTATTTTTTAAGGTTTTATGGGTGGTAGAATCATCGTGTGCCTTCACACAAATTGGAACAAATTAATCCAGCTGCTCCAACTTCATGGTATGGCACAAACTGCTGTGTGGGATGGATAACTGAATGAATCATTGAGCCAGGGTGTTCATCCTTCTCTAAAATTCATAGGCCTTTTTTGTTCCAAGTTAAAAAATGTTTGGTTTTTTTTGTTGGTGGTCACTGTGTTTTTTTGTTGGCTGTTGTTTTCATTGTTGTTTTCTGAAAATACTTGTACAGGAATGAACACTAGATATTCTTCTAAGAAAATTTAGTATAGAAAATAGAAAATATAGTGTTTTGAAGATGCCAGTGGCAAGGACTTCATGCCAAAATCAAATTTTATACATCTTTTCATGTAATACCTCTATAAAGCATTCAGGTCTAATGCAGAAGAAGAGAAAGTGTTTACATTTATGGCAGGAGCACATAAAACGCTAGGAAACCATAATCAGCAAAGCCTGCCAACCAATAGAAACTACGAGTAGAAACTGGAAAAAAACAAAACTTAAATAACAAAGTTTTTCTCTTAATTATTGTAGTTCTAAGGATAAAGGAGAGGGAAGATAAGTATTCCAGAGCTCAAGCCAGTTCATCTGCTTTCGTTCCCATTTCTTTAGGATACATTTATGTTAACTGAGTCAGGTTTTTCTGCACATAGAGAACTGCAGCTAAATACCTCCAGAATTCCTTTGGCACAACTCCAGTTTCTTTAGAAACCAAATACACAGTTAACACTTGTGAGTATTTTAATGACAAGATGAATATTTACTGGCAAACTTATCCAAGTGTAAAGAAGCCATAGGGCCAGGGCTGTCAGGCTGTGTTGGTGCAGAGCAGTCAGCTGCTCACGCAAGCTTGTTGCCTTGCATGTGCTGGGTGACATGGATACTGACTTCAAATGCCCACTTCCTGCTTGTACAACCCTCTGCTGATGGCTTGTGCCCTCATCACCTCCAAGCAAGGAGAGGCTAGAGCTACCTGGGGTGGTCCACACAGGTCCACACTACTTCCCTTTTCTGGGGGCTGGTGACAAAAGCAGAAAGCCTCACATTCTGGGACCCCCTCATCTGCTCTGTGTTCCTCTTACCCTTGTACCCTCACTAACAGCCTGGGCATTTAGAGTCTGTAGGGACTGGTTCCTGCCATTTTGTCACCTGCCACAACAGGGAGCTGACAGAAGTTCATGCGAAGGAAAGAAAAAGGTAGAGGTCCTCTAACGCAGGCTGCAACAGTCTGTGTACAGGGATAGGGAGCAGGGGGAGCACTTCCTGACATACACTGACCTCTCCAACCAATGCCCCAGATCATCCCTCCTCTTCCAAGCTCTTTCCACACTGACTGAACCCTATTTTTACAAGTGTATCAGCTACAAATGAAAAGCAGCTTGTTTGGAGTTTTGTGCATTGTTTTCTCTCCCCAGCCCCCTCCTCCCTTTCACCTCACTTTCCTCCTCACCCTGGGGAATGTTGCTCTTTCAGTAATTACTTTAGAAGTCAGAGAAAGTAAACAAATCCTCTAAGCAGCCCTTTACATCACAAACCTTTCTCCCATTACACAGGAGAACAGGACATTAAGGATTGCTGCTGCTTGTATATGTTATGATCAACCTTTGTCTAAGAGATACACAAGAATCTCTACTCAGAAAAGGCACAGGTTTTTTTAATCATTTCAACACAGAAAACAATAATCAATAATTTGGAGTCTTGCTGTAATAAATTTTACTCTATGCCAGACAGCAGCAACTTTTTTCTTTTTTTTTTTTTTTTTTTTTTGTTTGTTTTGAGAAACATTGCCACTCACACTGAAGGGCTCCAGTCTGTGCCCTGTTGCTGCTATGGCCTTTGAACTAAGGCAGAAAAATATTTTGATTTTTGAACATGTATTGAGCAAGTATTCAATTAAAGTGAGAATTTATGACTTGATTCAAGCTCTACACAGCCCTTAGGAAATTACCCTGCAATCTTTGTGTTTTGCAATAATACCTTTTGCTTCTATTTTGGCTTTTAGCTGTCTAAGATTGGTTCATTAATAACATTCCAGAACTACAGCACAACTCTCCAGACTGAATCCTTAAATTCTGCTTTCCTTTTTTTATTCTTCCACTGTGACCATAAGGGGTTTTCTGCAACAATATTCTAGAGCCATTTGCAATACTGGGAAATAAAGTCTATCGTTTTTCCTATTCAAAAAGGAAATTAAAGTAACAAATTGTTTAATTTGAAAGAACTCATAAGCACAATGGTGATTAACTTCTTCAACTATTAACAGACTGAGAGAGTAATAAAGTTTTCTTGGTATGTATCTCTCAACAGTGCAGTTTCTGAAGGAAATGATGATCACCAGTAGATAAATAACAAGGAATTCTATCTCCATCATGCACCCATCTGAAAAATTAACTTTTTTTCCCCCTAATTTATGTATCAGCTAAAGAATGGTTCCTCTGAGGTAGGTGATTTAAAAACTAAAAAAACTAAAAATAAAATAAAAAACCCTAATAAATAAATAAATAAACAGAAACTAAAAAAAAAAAAACAAACAAACAAACAAAAAAAAACAAAACAACCAAAAAAACAAAAAAAACTGAACAAAAAATATATATATGCCCAAAATAAACCAACATCACCTGGTTCCAGCATGCACAGGTTTAAGTAAAATTACAGATCCTGAAAATAATTGTAGTTACTCTGAGTGGCCTTGCATTATTCTTCTAAATGTAATTATTGATAAGCAACTTGAAGTAATCCATTCTCTCCTCATTGCAGTTGAAATATATTAATGGATATTAAGATTCTGGCTTTTTTTTTCCATACAAAATCTGTGGTAGCTTGTCAGTTATATTTAAATTCTAATCCTTAGAAAACTTTCCTCCAGATTAGTAGCACACTGACTTTTAATTCATCCCTATTACTATCAATCTAATAACATGACACAGGACACGCTCAGCAAGTCAAAACACTGCCCTTTGCTGTAAATTAACATATGCCACTGGGACTTCATCTTACCAAACATTGAGTTGTGATGGACATAATCGTTACAAGGTAAAGTTTGTAGGCAGAGAGAATGCACTTTATCAAATCAATTTGGAATAAAGAAACCTGGAAAACTTCCTATTCACAAATACACATCTACTTCACTCACCTGTATTGGCAGCTTTTAGCAAAGTACCCTCTTTGCCTTACAATCTTGTTTCCTTGGATTGTCAGAGATAAAACATGACCACTGCAAACATGATGAAGGGATGATACTAATGTGGTAACATATATAAATACTAATTGTCATGTGGACTGAGGCAACATCCATCTACAAGGAAGCGAGGCTTAAGCAAAACTATTATGTAAGAAACACAGTTCCTATACTTGCTCAACCACTCATCTAAATTTTACAGTTTTGTATTTAAAAACTTTAATTACAATTCTCTCTCTTTTCATACGAAGAAAATAAAAGTTACTTCGGCCTGAAGGAACACTGTGAAATAAAGTACACCAAGCACTATTAACTGCTTACTGAAAGGAAACCTTTTTTCCACACTTCAGCCTCACTCAGTTACTCAAAATAAATGTATCACAAAACTTTCCCATATGAAGAATAAAATGAAACAGACTTCAGAAGGCCAGAACAGAATATAGCACTTGTGGAAATGGAAAGAGACATACATTTGGAGCTGCTTTTTAATTGGTGGTTTCTTTTATGTAGTTGTATTTCCCGGATATTAAAATAGACTCCTTTTTCAAGAGCACTGCAATACAACTTTCTATCAGAACTTGCCACAGGTTTGTTGTTTCTATAAGCACTGATAAATGTTTTCTTCTCACACACAAAGGAAGGATGCAAGCAATTTCTTTTCAATAGCCTTCAGCTGTGCAAGCAGATATTTGTCACATGCAGTTGGACCTGCGTGAGTGGAGCAGGCAGGCAGCTGCAAGTCTTCACAGTCACACTGACTTCATCTTTTGAAGACATATTTCTTATGGCTCCAAGTGAAGTAACAGCGATAACAGTTATCTAATGCTTCAAGATAATGCTGAATAAAGTTTTGAGGCTATGAAAATGCAGAAATAATTCACTTTAAACATACACCCCCAATCCTAATGTTATAAGTTGGGAAATATTTATGACAAAAATAAAGCTAGGGTCTGATTGCACTGCCATTAAAATTGATGGGAATTTTACAGCTAGCTTCCACGGTAGCAGTTCTTAAAAATGTATTTACTGGGGAAGACAGAAGTAATTCATATGTATGAGAGCATGAATATTTACACATATGCATACAGATATTATAGCTCAGTACATTCCTTTTTTCCAACATCAAGGTGCTTTTAAAAAAAAACTCTCTGTCCTCTGTCTAATTTTATGTGCCTACATTCTTGTGATATATTTTAGTATCATGCCTTCATTTTTCCCATAAGCTTTCTTTTATGTCTAAAAACACACCAGTAATAAAGTTTTCAAGCTCTTCTATTTCTGCTACTACTTAAATTTATATATATATATACACACACATTATGGCCAAGTTTCCATCAAAAAGAACAAACAAACAAAAAAAGCATTTTATCTTTGAGATAGGATTTGATTTCTTTACTCTATTTAAATGCCAGCAAAAATTACAGTGCATGATTCTTCTTCACGCAATTTCTTTGGCTTTTTTAAAACCAAGAAGTGGAAGGTAGATAGCAAATTCAAGTGAACATATTACACAACTTATCTGAAAATAGAGTCAGATTCAATTAAACACAATTAACCTCATAAAACTGCCACCACTCCTGAGCATGAATCATATCCCCCCCAGCAGTCAGACCTTCAGCCAACAGGAATCTCAGCAGGCATGTGCTGAGAGCAACTGAGTCTGCTGAGCACCTAAAAGCCCATGCTGCCCAGAAAACACTGCTGCCAGTGATTTGTGTAAATGAAGTACAAGCAATTCTCAGCCTTGTAAGAGCTTCTTAAGCTTAATCATAAGAAAAATTCTGTACCTTAAATAATACTAAAATACTAATTTTTTTTTATCTATACAAAAAGTTAGCAGACCCAACTCCAAAAAGTCCAGCTGCTCAGAGAAGGAGACCTAAATCGGTAATACTTAATAGAGATTTAGCCATGTTCCTATAGAGGCTACTATGCAGATGATAAATAAGTTTGTAGTTAATGATATCCTGGCCTTCTTTATGAGCTCCAGCAGTGGAAGTAAGACCTTACGCTAGCTAAAAAAATAACTGTCTTGGGATTCCTGTGCATTCTACGTCCTCCAGAGGAAAGAATGAAGAAGCCAACCTTGAAGAATTTCTCAGGAATAAACCTTCCTTAACATGCAACATCCAAGTTGTATCTTTGCTTTTTTTCACTGGACAGTTAGGAACTGGGAGCTGGATGCAGAATTTGTCTCCATAGGATATCTCCATTTGCTTATTTCCTGGAATCCTGCATTAAGCTTGAGATGTATGACTTCTTACATCTCGCCCTAAATCAGCCTGTAGCAATTACACATTCTTGTAACATTATATTCTGGGTATCCAATGTAAAAAAGCTAATAGTCACACAAAATTCACACTGGCACTTTTTTCTATCCATTGAATAATTAGTCTAATGTACCTCTCACTGTCATGATTAGTTTTCCAGCTTTTATTTAAAAATACATTTATTCAGATACATAATCTTGTTCCTCAATTAAATCTCTTTTATCCAAAAACCAATGAGAAAATCTAGAAGAATATCAAGTGAAACAAATAAGAAAAAAAGGATTTTGCCTACTCCTATGTTAACAGAGGGAAGGAAATAGAGTTAAGAAGCCTTAAGCACCTAAATATATATATATATATCTGCTTGTGAGCTGTAAGATGGAAAATTACAATGTTCAGCATACTATTTTACAGAAAGATGTTAAGTGCCTAAAGTGAGATATCTTTTAACATGAAGTACCTTCTTACTTGCAGCTGTAGTGTCAGTTCCATGACTGTACTTAATCACTAGCACAACATTTGCAGTTACTCCAACTAGAAAGGATTTCTGAAAAGATGAAACACTCAAATCACAATCTAACTTCACTAATCTCCAGATTAAGAATATACTCTAATAAGATTTAATGCCAGTGCTCTTTCAACAGATTTAGCCAGAGCCAGGCAGCCAAGGCTGAAGCACATTATTAACGTGGGAGGAACCATTCAGAAAACATAGCATATATTTGATGGAGTATTTGTCAAAAATGTCAAAATATCAGGTCAAGGTAAAGAAGAAAATTTTGAAAGGAGCTATTCAGGCAAGCCGTGAAAAATACTGATGTGTTGCGCATTAAGCTGTACAGGCAGTTCAGAGTTAGATGATCACCCAAAATGTAGAAAAGAGCTGTTCAGTTCTCTCTATTAGCTTAACCTGACCCCCTCCTTCAGAACCCCACCTGCAGCTGTGAAAAACTAGATTTCCACATAGTCTTAGTTTTCAGATATTTCACTGTGTGGTTTGTTTATACTTAACAGAAAAGTATATATCTATTTGTCATTTGAATTTCAGACTTATTGGATGATGCATGAGTTTATCAGGTAAAGAACAAGAACCATTGCTTGTTTTATATCAGCTTCTTTAATGAAGCAATTGCCAGAGCACTGAAGTATATCCAAGTATTGTGTGGCAAACAAAATTCTTTAAGCCTTTTGTACTAAAAGAGACTAGAACTTATTGATTACATCTTCACTCACCCTACACTTCAAATGGTGTCAAGAATCGCATTGTCAAAAATCACACTTTCCATGAACCCTTTGGAAAGAAAAAAAAAAAAAAAAAAAAAAAAAAAAAAAAGATCAAATAGAAAATTACTACTCTGATGTAACTAAGACTGCAAATGTATCCCTTCCAGTATGTACATATATATATGCTTGCCTTCTTTTGAGGCCATGCATATTATTTTAGCTAACAAAAATGTTTAAATAATTAAAAACACAGTATCACAGAATCACAGAATTATAGGGGTTGGAAGGGACCTCTAGAGATCATCGAGTCCAACCCCCCTGCCAAAGCAGGCTCCCTACACCACGTCGCACAGGTAGGCGTCCAGGCGGGTCTTGAATATCTCCAGAGAAGGAGACTCCACCACCTCCCTGGGCAGCCTGTTCCAGTGCTCCGTCACCCTCACCGTAAAGAAGTTCTTGCGCACATTCGTGCGGAACTTCCTATGCTGGAGTTTCTGCCCATTGCCCCTAGTCCTGTCCCCACGCACTACTGAAAAGAGACCAGCCTCGCCACTATAGCTCCCACACCTCAGGTATTTATAAACCTGGATCAAGTCCCCTCTCAGCCTTCTTTTCTCAAGGCTAAACAGACCCAGTTCCCTAAGTCTCTCCTCGTAGGGGAGATGGTCCAGGCCCTTCACCATCTTTGTGGCCCTCCGCTGGACTCTTTCCAAGAGATCCCTGTCTTTTTTGTACTGGGGAGCCCAGAACTGGACACAGTATTCCAGATGAGGCCTCACCAGGGCAGAGTAGAGGGGGAGGATCACCTCCCTTGACCTGCTGGCTACGCTCTTTTTAATGCACCCCAGAATGCCATTGGCCTTTTTGGCTACAAGGGCACACTGCTGGCTCATGGCCAACCTGTCGTCCACCAGGACGCCCAGGTCCCTCTCAGCAGAGCTCCTCTCCAGCAGGTCTTCCCCCAACCTGTACTGGTGCATGCAATTATTTCTACCAAGATGCAAGACTCTACACTTGCTTATGTTAAACCTCATCCGGTTTCTTACTGCCCAGCTCTCCAGCCTGTCCAGGTCTCTCTGAATGGCCGCACAGCCTTCAGGCGTGTCAGCCAATCCTCCCAGCTTCGTGTCATCAGCAAACTTGCTGAGGGTGGCCACTATCCCCTCATCAAGGTCGTTGATGAAGATGTTGAACAAGACTGGACCCAGCACAGACCCCTGGGGGACACCACTAGTCACAGGCCTCCAGCCAGACACCGCACCGCCAACGACAACCCTCTGCACTCTGCCAGTCAGCCAATTCTCGATCCACTTCACCGTCCACTCATCTATCCCATACTTCCTCAGCTTTGTTATAAGGATGTCATGGGGGACCGTATCAAAAGCCTTACTGAAATCAAGGTAGACTACATCTACCGCTCTCCCCCCGTCCACCCAGCTAGTGACATCTTCATAAAAGGCCACCAGGTTGGTCGAGCACGACCTCCCCTTGGTGAACCCATGCTGAGTACTCCTGATAACCTCCTTTTCTCCCAGTTGTCTGGAGATGGCATCCAGCACAAGCTGTTCCATCACCTTCCCTGGGACAGAGGTGAGGCTGACTGGCCTATAATTACCCGGGTCATCCTTCTTGCCCTTTTTGAAGACTGGGGTGACATTGGCCATCCTCCAGTCTTCAGGCACCTCCCCAGTTCTCCAAGACCTTTGAAAAATTACAGAGAGCGGCTTAGCAATAACCTCCGCCAGCTCTCTCAGCACCCGCGGGTGCACCCCATCAGGTCCCATGGATTTATGGACATTAATGTTTCCTAAGCACTCACGGACCACCTCTTCCCTGACTAAAGGGAAATCTCCCATTCCCCAGATTCTCTCATCAACCACCGGGGACTGGGATTCCTGGGGGAGAGCCCTTTCACTAAAGACAGAGGCAAAGAAGGCGTTCAGTATTTCCGCCTTCTCAGCATCCCCCGTTACCAGAACACCCCCCTCACTTAGTATGGGGCCCACATTCTCCCTAGCCTTCCTTTTGCTGTTAATGTACTTAAAAAACCCTTTTTTATTATCCTTTATCTCCTTAGCTAGATTCAGCTCCAGGTGGGCTTTAGCCTTCCTGGTCGCATCTCGGCAGTCCCTGACTACATTCTTATATTGTTCCCAAGTGGCCAGACCCTTTTTCCACATATCGTGTACTTTCTTCTTTCTGCGGAGCTTGCACATGAGTTCCTTACTCATCCACGCAGGTCTCCTGGCACCTTTTCCTGACTTCTTAGTTGCAGGGACGCACTGATCCTGAGCCTGGAAGAGGAGCCGTTTGAATGCTAGCCAGCTCTCACAGGCCCCCTTGCCTTCTAGCACCCTGGCCCACGGGATGGCCCCAAGTAAGTCCCGGAGGAGATCAAAGTTGGCTCTCCTGAAGTCCAGGGTAGCAATCCTACTTTTTGTTTTGCTTCCTCCGCTCAGGATCTCGAACTCCACCATCTCATGGTCGCTACAACCCAAGTTACCCCCGACTTTTACTTCCTTAACGAGTCCTTCCTTGTTGGTAAGAATAAGGTCCAGCAGCACCCCGCCCCGCGTCGGTACCTCGACCATCTGCATTAGAAAGTTATCTTCAATACACTGCAAGAATTGTCTGGACCGCGCATGCTTGGCCATATTGGTCGTCCAGCAAATATCTGGATAATTGAAATCCCCCAAAAGTACCAACGCCCGGGAGCGTGATGCTACTTCCAGTTGGCTACGGAAGGCCTCATCAACCTCCTCTTCCTGATCAGGAGGCCTGTAGTACACACCCAGTATGCACATCTGGATTCAAAAGTGCTGCAGAATAAACAAACAATAACATAATACACTGTATGTAAATCATAGGTATAGTGATAATAGCAAGTATTCAAAAATTGTACATTTCATAAAGAAAAAATATCTACTTTTTTTTTTTTTTGCAACTGATTTCTAAATAAATATTTAATTTCAATGGCAGAAATTATATGCCAGTATATATGTTAGCACTGACTAACAGTAAAAAAAAAAAAAAAAAAAGAGACATCTAATGACTAATTTCAGTGTAAAGAAATGGAAAAAGAACAAAGTGAAAAAGACCAATACTGGGAAGGAGACAGAAAGAACTCACAGAGAACTACTTTTAGAATAGATATAAAGGAAAAAAACGATACAGGAGATCGTGTGTGCAGTTAGGAGACAGGAAATTTAATTCTGACAAGATGAAAGCATTAATGAAGACATCAAAATGGAAGAAAAAAAAAAAACAGGAAAAAAATCAAGGACATGGGAAGAAGATTGACAAGCAGAGAGCAGGGCAGCACAGGAAAACAAAGAGGAAAACAAATACAGCTATTCAACTTCTAAACACAGGTCTGATGTGGTGAGGGAAAGAGTTTTAAAGGGGGGTTAGAAAAGATCTTGGTCTTCGGGAAGTCAGAGAGGCTATCGGTGGGAAAAACAAGGAGGAAAAAAAGTGAACAGTGTAGAAATCAGCCTGTCATGACAGATCAGAATAATGAACAGGACGGCCAGCAGCAGAGCTGGATGTGAGTTGGCAGGGATACATCAAGAAGGTAGAATGAGATTTGCTTTGCAACTTGCAGTTAAATTTAGGAATAAATTAACTTAATATGAAGTACAAGACAAAAAAGACAGCAAATAAGTTTCACTTTCAAACCAGGGTATGCTTTCTAACAGCATAGAGGGTTCCCCATTACCAGATGAAATTCAGGAATCAGGTTTCTGATAGTTTGTTCCTGCACAGAGCAGACAAACCTGCCTCTCTGCTGCTCTGGGCACCAGCAGCACAACTGCATGGGAACGAAGTGGATAAGCTTCAACAGTCTGAAAGACATCCCACCCAGACAGGAAGACCAAAGTTCCCTTGACCAAGAGACTACCTGATCTCCTTCTCCCTAATGCTTATACAGGCTCTGAATTTAACTGTTGGATTATGAGTAAAAATTACTTTTTCTGTTTTCCATACAGGGAGGAAGGTATGGTTATAGCATTCATTCAGTGAATGAAAATGAGCTGCCATTCAAAAAGCAACCCAAAAACTTAGAAAGAAAATATTATTATCCAGGAAAGAGGTTCAAACTTTGGGCCCCTCGTGACACAACAGAGAGATAAAATATTGAATATAGGGGGGGGAAAAAAAAAAGAGCAAGAAAAGAAGATATTTTTAGCAATAAGAAACATTTTAATTTAGAAAAGTCTCAGGCAAGCACTGGAATTTATTTGCTCCTGATATTATGGCACGCACACTGGATTTAATGTATAATCAGTGCTAATCCATTCCAAGCCTTGCAATATCAGCAACATTTAAGGCAAACCACAACTGGAATTACACAAGTAATGAATACAGCTCAGCAGGAGAGTTTAGAAAGGTCCTCTAAATATCATTCAAGACAACAGTGAAATTACAAGAAATCTTATGATCTCAAAAAAGCATCAGTTTCGCTTCATTTCTATCTTGTTATCCTCCAGGCCAAATTGGGGATCTTTGCAGCTGGGTACAATATCTGTTCTCTTTAACAAAACGTCCACACTGAAGAAATGTGTCAGCACAACTGCTCTAATTCTTAAAATCTTAACCATTAAATTCTCTAATCCTGCCAATGATCCACACCTTGCACAGATGCAGAAGCCTAACACCATTGGTCAACTGGAAAGGAGAACAGTTTTAAGGGACTTTTTGACCTTTTCTTGGTCCTGTTGCTTCATTTGTTTTTTCAAAACAGATAGACATGTATGCTTTTAAGATCTCTTAGGATTTACATACGGTTTAGTATGTTTAATTTCTTGTAATTTAATCGATGTTTTTCCTCTGAAAAGCTCAAACAGAAGCATCTACAATCAGTTAAAATTCCTCAACTTGAAATGACCTACAGTTACTCGTGTAACTGTACAAACAAATCTCAGTAGTTACCTTAAGGACTGTGCAGCACTGATTGAGCACCAGTTAATATTTTTTTCATAGTTTTAGAAGATTAAAAAACAAAAGAAAACTGTTTCAAACTGTAAACAAGAAAAACAATTTCTCCCTTTTCTACAAAATCTTGTTCAGAAGGTTCACTGAATTTCAGAATAAGTAGCAACAGCTGCTAAGCTACACGAAAATCTGAATATACAAACTCCCTCAGCATCTTCTCCCAGAGCATTCTAAAGTCCAGGTTAAGTGTATTTTAATCTTGCACTGGTACAGACCTGCTTGCTTCTCTGAAAGGCCACAAAATGCCACTGAAGTTAAAATGGATGAGTTAACCTTTTGAGAAGTACTCAGAGTACCAAAATTATTTTGACCTTTGACTGCACAATCCTTTAACTTTGCTAGCTATTCATTTCATGCCCATTTGCATTTTTTTTAACTATTATTATATGATTGGAAACATTTATTTGCCAGTCTATCACTACAACATGTAGCAATTTGCTGAAATGAAGTATTTTGGTACAAATAATAAGGCATCTCCCTGGACACACAGCAGGGAAAAACACTGGGAGAAGTTGGAAGAGAATTGGTATGAATTATTTTTACAATTGTTTTAATTAATAAAACTGTTTTGACAGATATATCAGTAAAGAAATTGCTTCAGCAAGGAGCAAAGAAGGAAGGACGCATCTGCACAGTAGTGGAGCTTTTACTGCACCTGTGAAAGGAGGCAAAAGGTCTGCATCCTGTAGGGCAAGGCAGAACAGGGACGTCCACCTTAGTTTTGATGGCAATAAAAAGACACTTGCCTTTCCTTAGCAGTAAGGAACAGTCATGCAAACACAGTTTATCCCCAAACTCCTTCCAGATATGGTGACTAATAAGGTTGACATGTAATGAGCCTCCCCCCAACATAGCTACTGAATTCAATTAGCAGCCTACTAGCTGAAGCACTGGCAACTGTGCATTTTGATCAGCCCTGCTGACCTCTTAGGCACTTGCACATGTTCAGAATGATTTTGCTATGTGACCTGAGTGTAGAGGTTTGTAATGTTTGTACGTGTCTGGATAGGGAGCTAGGAGATACGGTTGAGTGATTTTCTGTAGGTATGGTAAAGGGAGGACAGTTGGACTAGATGATCTTGTAGGTCCTTTCCAACCTTGTGATTCTATGATTCTATGATTTCAGAGAGAAAATGGCCAGTCCAGAAGGCTTAGGAATCAGAACACAGCTCTGTCCAAAGCCTGTGTATCTAACATTTATAGTGGCACAGGAAACAGAGTCTGATGCCCTGTGTGCCAGCAAAATAGAGAGATGTCAGAAAAGAATGAAAGTTAGACAATTTAATCAAAGTAACAAAACCAATCCATGTAGCTTTGTTTAACAAAGCAGTATTCAAGTACAGTATTCAAAATACTCCTGTTGGTCAACAACGTTATAGCAACTTTTATATCACAGCATTCTGTCTTTCAGCAAGCTGAAAGGGTAATACTGGAGCTTGAATTTCCCTTCAGTTATTTAACTGGTACCATATTATTTACTGACACTGTAACAACTCTCATTTATCTAATGTGCTAGAGATACACATTACCAAAGACACCTGGGAGCTGACAGTGACTACTGTTCCAACACTGACAATTCTTTCAGCACAAATAACTGTGACAAATCAGACTTGTATTTAAATTTTGTGGAGATTCTAACGCGTGAAGAAGCAACAAACCTAGCCAACTTATACAGGAAAAAATAATAAAATAAAATAAAAACAACAACAATAACAAAAACCAAACAATAAGAAACAAGGATTTTTAATGGAAGGGGAAAAGCCATCACTGAAGTTTCTAAAGAGGTAAGGAAAATGACATGTTAGCAGGTTTAAACCACAGAGGAAATAAAGTAAATACAGAAAGAAAGAAAACTAGACTGCTACATTCCCAGAGGAAATGCTTTAAATTTAAGTAGAGAGATGCAACAGTGAGATCTTACAATTCTAACTTTTGAGATCACGTCTGCTTTGCAAAACTGTTTGCAGGGGATCCTGCGTACATGCTTGAGAATTAAAGGCTAGATGGGTATTGACACAATTCCTTCTCTGACTGTTCTCATAGTTGGAACAGAAGGAATCCAATGCAGCCATTTGTGAACATAAGGATCAAGACTGGAAAGTGGTTGTTAGAATAAAAAAATATATTTTTTCCATAAAATATGTCATCGGATTAGTTATATAAGGATGATATTTAATGCTTTGTCTACATATCATTTGAGATCAAGTCACAACGTTTTCTTTTTAGTGGTATCTTGAAAACATGTTGATTATAACTCCCTATCTTATTTATCCCATTGTCACCTCAGCTAGCTAGCAATTTTATGCTTTTCAAGGAGAAACTACAAACCTGGAAATACCCATAAGCTCATTTCTAGCCACCCTCTAGGGAAACAAAACAAAAAACAACAACAACAACAACAACAAAAAAAAAAAACAAAAACAAAAACAAAAACAAAAAAAGCCTTGTCAGGTGTGTGCACTGATGAAAACGAAAACTTATTTACTTCTACATATAGTAGAAACAGCAGGACACGGGACTACAGCATGCTACATTGTCCTATATAGTGCATCAAAACATACAAAGATAAATAACACTAACATTTTAATGAGAATTTGCAAATTTTAAAAATGTAATCATTGTGTGCAAAACAACAATTTCAGTGAAATGATAGCAGAACTCAGACATTGGGATGTCCAGCAGAAGCTAAGACAGCGGGCCTCTCAGAATTAAGCATGTCTTAAGTTCAACCACCTTCTCTCTGTTCAGTGCAGGTTTGTTATGGTTCCACAGTGCAAAGAAAAGGTGAGCATTCAGGAATTATCAGATAAGAAGTGAAAGCTTGTCATGAATCCCTGGCATCAGATTCTGTTACCCAGAGCAGCAGAGCTCTTGACTGCAGCACAGAATGAGATAAAAAAGGTGATTACTTCTCATGATCACTAATACTACAGTGGCTCCAGGAATTAGTTAAAAATACACTGAATTGAAGCTCTTTTTTTTCCTAGACATAGGTCCTTAAAAGCAGAGTTTACAGCTGCCTGTTTGTACATTCTGAGCATATTGAAAAACCTGATGCTGCAATAAGCTTTATACATACTGCATTTTCATGCATAAGTTTTACTGTTAGATTAAAGGATCATTTTCCAGTGCAACGGGTGAAAAATAACTGAATGGTTTTTCAGGAATAGAAGTCATCTATCTTTCTAATAACAACATTTCCACTTCCTATTAAGCGCCAAATTCAACCAGCCCTAACCTAACATTCCCAGCTTAACAGCAGGAAGAAAATACAATATGAACTGAAGTGAAACTTTTACTCCTTCCTTAAGCAGTATAGAGACATAAAACTGTAAGCACTAGATATTGAACACATTCATCTAGGAATCAGAAGTATTTGTATCTTCCAAGTGGGAAGATGCACAAATAAAAAGCACATGCAAAAAAAAAAAAACAAAAAAAAAAAAAAAACCTTTGGGAATGGGACAAATGCTTTTGTGAGCTATGGAAAAAAAATAGCTCTTGGGGACACGGTAAGCTGTCATCTACCACTCTCTAGGCATGTGATATACGTGTCTGCTTAATAATGCTCACATTTCATTTTCAGTAGCATCCAAACTAGCATCTGAAAGTAATACAGTCATTTGTAAAAGCAGCATATGGTCTTGTGATATGTGGGAAGGAATATCCTCTCAAAACTGCATTTTCACTTTATTGGATATAAAACTGTGAGAAAACCCCTAAAATCTGCCAGCTGTTGAGGAGTACAAATTTATAGACTCCCGCGCAAATTAAATATTATGCATGTTTCCAAAGGAGGGTATTTTACTGTTTGTTCATTTTTGTAAAGCTCCTCTTCCTGGATCATTCTTTCCACTAAGACATTTCGGAAATAGTTTCTACTGATAAACAATGTGAGGGAAAACCTGGCATTTTTAGTTATTTATGTAAAGCAGTTTTCAGAGTGCCATGTTTGATCTGACAACCTAACACTATGTAAGATACTGGAAAATCTGTGATAAGGTAGATGCAATTTCTGCCTCAGTGAGCTTACATTGAGTATACACAACTCAAATAATGGAATTCTGTTACAATTCTGCTTAAAAGTGTGTTTTTGTGTAATAAATACTAACATACCTTCCCAATTGCCAGAATTATTTCTCACAAAGACTTAATAAACAGTGAGAAATCATTACAGCACAGATGCATACTTGTAGCATTTATAGATAAACGGATAAAAGCCCAGAAGGCCTAAAGCAATTTTGTCCTTGTGAGACAAAAGTTCTGATTTCCCTGCATTTGTCTCCAGTCATAAAATATCACTGCGTTTACTCTGCATCATATAAGGAGGTTACAACCACCATTTCAAGGATCACTGTTTACCTGAGTAGTAAAATTCATTGGCAGCACTTACTGTCATGAAAGTCCACCTGTGTTTGAAGAAAACCATGCGAGCCAGATGATCATATTATCAATTCACACCAAAACATGCAGCTATGCAGTTACTATTACCAGGAATTAGTACATCAATGTTGTAGCTGAAAGAACTTTTTGGATTTTGATTTATTACTGTTTACTGCTCTTATGAATTGTACCCACATTTTGATTTCAGAACTTGTCAGATCAAAATAACACAAAGCCAGTGAAAAGAAATCACATACCTACTTTGAGTCATTTCAAAGTCAGCATATGATCACTCAACAGCAAATTTGTGGAAGTGATTAATAATTTACTTGCCATTCATAATTTAGTTGACAGTTTTTTTCTTTTTTTACTTACTAATGAAATGCCTGTGAGTGGATCACAATTTTCTCATATTTATTATTCATTGCATCAATTTGCAGAATAATTTCTGCAAACAGTTCCTGTTTTGTATCTCACTCTTTATGAATGTTGATTATTCAAAATTCAGTCTCTGAAACTAATTACCAGAACCATATATTAGATTTTGTTCAGTATTTGCCTGAACATTGTTCTTATAAACCAGTATGTGTTCTCTAAATACCTCTCCTCAAGTATGAACTTAAAATGTATTCTTCTATAAGCACTCTCAATACACTTTATTTGCTAGAATGTTCATAAAAAACAAACACCATGGAGAAATTGAATTTTAAAATCTGTACAAATATTGGGTGATCTATTTTTCTAAGGACCAAGTAACTCTACTAGTAAAAGACAGCACAGCCTGGTTTTGGGCTGGATTATTCAAATGACCAAAGTACTCAGGTATCTAAAGAGGAAGACTCCCTTCCCTTCCTCAGAGTCAAAACACAGAACACTGTGGCATCAAACATTATTGAAAGCCAAAATGGCCAAGGTTATACTGGGAAGGAAAAGAGAAAAATATACACAAGCATATACTTCACACACCTCTCATACAGCACTGGAAAATTTACATAACTGACCCCCAAGTATTTGCAGCACAGACTACCACCTCCTTGTAGAGATTCCCTCAGCATGTCAAGAGCTTAAAGCATTTTTGCTTTGTTTTTTTGGCTTTGAGTCCTGATTTTTGAAACTTAGAATTTGTTTACTCATTTTTTCCAAACTTTTGGTAACCTTTAGTACTCAGCGTTTTTTTGAGACTCATATTTAGCAGCTGGAACTTTAAAGAACAGACCAACTATTCTGAGATACATAATAAATCTGACAGGACCAGCATTGTTGAAAGGCACTAGCATTGCACAAGACCTTTACAAATTTGAGAGAGGTGAAATTTTTGTCCTGCTTCATGCAGCTACCCAGCAACTCTCATCAAGCCACTGCTCAACAAAATCACATTTAGAACTGAAATAAGATTTAAATGACACACAAACTCACAAAGGCCCTTCAGCAGAGGGATGAATTTTATGCTCACCATTACTGCTTAGTAACTGCATTTAAACTCAGAGAAACTATTAATATCAGCAAGGATTTCACTGAGCTTACAGTGCTTGCTAGAACTAATTGATCCACCAGACTGTAAAGAAATTGTGTACAATTGGACTGCTCAGGAAAATGGCACAACTGCAAAACAATTTGTAAACATTTTGCTCAGTTTCCACTTGTGAGTACTGAAACAACCCAAACTTATCTTTACTTAAAGGATCTCACATTCTACACATAGAATTTCTACTCACATTATGTTACAAGTATGCTTATATCATTGTGCTGGTGCTAGTTTTATTTACAAGATAGAAATGGTACAGTACAGGGAAGAAAGCTTTAGAATGAAAAAGCATTTTAGAAGAAGACTGATTCTGGATAGTAATAAATAAATAAATAAAGACAGCAAATAGGATAAACTTTCATCAGAAAAATTACAGTTCTGGCTAATGGTTGGTTGTTGGTTGTTTTTTTTTTTTTTTTTTTCATGACTTGTTTTTCCCTCTACTTCTGAAAGTTTTAGGCCTAATATAAGCACTAAGGAAAGGGGCAATAGCAACATAGCATGTTTTTTGTCAGCTAAGCATTTTTACAAATACTTTATTACCATTACTTAATACTGTAATCCATTTACAAACTGTACATATTCTCCAGCTCTTGACTCTCTCCAGTTTATTGCCCGCAATAATTTGGATAATCACGCTAGAATCACCACTTCTCATAAGTCTCCTAAAGGTTAATATTTCTTAATAGCATGGATGCTATTAAGCACTGTAAAAGATTTCTGAGCAGCATCTGAAGAGGCACATCACATTATGTGAAGTAATGTGTAACTAAACTTTAAACTAAAAAAAAAACCAAACAAACCACACACACACACAAAACTTCTAGAAGAAATGTAGTTGTTTGATTAAAAAATATATAAAAAATATATCAGGATTTCCATCTCTTTGAGAGATAAGTTAAATATTATCAGTACCTGATGGCCTACTAGCTTAGATTTTTTCAGGTGCATTTGCTAACACTTCATGTCAACAGGCAGTGGAGATATTTTAACTAAATACAGACCCTGCAATTCTTCTCTGTGTTCTCACTTACAGTTCCCCTTAGAAATGTAGGCATTAGCTATGAACACATCTTTGAAAGAAATTCTATATATCCAGTGAACTAAACATGCCTAAGTGTGCTTTTCTCAGTGTTGCCAGGATAGGTTCATCAGATCAATCTAAGCTTGTCAGTAGTCCTTCATAAATCTTTTGCAAACCTGCAATAATGCTGCCTTAGAGAAATAGATAAGTGACACATTATAGAATTTTACAGCGCTTACTTCTAATTGCTGGCAAAAAGATGCTCAGGATTCATACACATACTTCAGTGAAAGAAGGAGGAATTACATGCTATTTATTATTAAGAATCTCAAAGGCAATTTGTGATCTTACAAGACAGAACTATTTTTTTTCCTACATTCTCAGAATACCAAAAGAAGTTAGCAACTAGTTATACATGTTGAATTTTGCAGTCTTCTTTACTCAGCATTAGAGCAAGCTTCAATGAATTTAACAAAACTTAATATCTAACTAGCTGACACTGCTACAGGTCTATAATTCAATGTCACGTTGCAACACTGTATTGCCTAAATGATTTTTTTTTTCCCTTTTCACAGCCTACTGAATAAGTAGAAACACTGCTGATGGATTATTCCTACATAAATATTTCGTATTAAAATATCACACAAAGTATAATAACTTATTCAGATATAGACATTTGCTGAAAAAAAAAAAAAAAAAAAAAAAAAAAAAAAAAAAAAAACAGTATTAGTTTAGAACCTAACTCTGCAAGTTCAAGCTTTCAGCTTAGTCACTGTTGTAATGTAGCAGTTAGAACTGATGGCTTGTCCAGGTTCCAGAAAATCCAGAAGGATCACCCTGTTCCTATCCCTCAAAAAACCATGCACATTACTTTTCCCACTGAGAGCTGCATCTTGAACATTTTCTACAACGGAGAGTTCACATGTTGCCATTCCATAGGCTACTGTTTTGACTTTGGCTTGTAGTGGCAACACCACATTTCATCACTGGTAATGATGTGATACAGGAAACTGTCACCTTCAGCCATATATAGGCTCAATAGGATCTGACAGAATTGAATACAGTGTTGCTGTTTCTGTTCAAGTATTCGTGGGACCTACCTAGTGCAAACTGGGCAATATTCCAACATTTCCATCATCACTTCCAATGCATGAAGTTTTCTGCCTAAAACTTCAGGTTTTTTTTCATTCATTGATCTCTAATGATCTTTAATCTTTAGAGTATGTGTTCTATCTACTCACTGTACATTCTTGCCCCTGCCAATGGCATGGAGTTGAAGGAATCTGGCCTAAAAGATAGTAAAGGGCGTGTAAGGTACAAATAAACAAAGTAAATTAGCTGCTTAGGATCCCCCCTCTTTTTTTTTTTTTTTTCCTGAAAAACATAGTTGAAAAGTCTTTCCAGCCATACTCTGTGTCCAGCAATCAATAATGAAATGTTTTATGGAGATTGGGCTGAATTTACCAGAGCTTTCTGTTTGTGACCATGTTCATGACTCCCTGTGGTACTGTGGCATATAATTAAGTAAATGTAGGAAGCAGCCTCAGTCTTGACACTTGGATCACTCTCAAAGATAAATTAGATGTACACTACGTGGCTTTCTTAAAAACTAAGCACACACAAAACAGTTTCCTCACTTACACCTCTTGGGTAAGATTGCTCTTCACTTGGATCACAACTGACCACAAAGCTGTAAGTGAAAGTGAATAAAGAATGAATTTACTTCTTGATACTCTTAATTTAGATTGATGTCATATTGTAGGTATAAATGTTTAGAGGCATAAAACAGTATGTTCTTAATTCACTGTTTGGCTGGAAAAAAAACAAACACCAGCATTCTGCCTGTGAACTGCTTCAGTGCCTGATCTCCAGCTTCTCCCATTCTGCATATAAAAGCTAAGCAAGATAGCTCAGCTGTGCTGTCATAAACACATATCCTCTCTAAGTGGATTTGGATTAGACAAAATTTTAATCCTGACCTGAGCTGACAGCATTTATAACTAGCCATACAGGTACACAGGATTTAGGACATTAATTAGGGATTGTAATGCAACGCTTAACTCATAATTCCACAATCAATGGACTTCATTGAAAAGCTGTCTTAAGAAGTTCCTGACTTTCCTTTCTGCCACCATAACTGCTTGCGAAATTCTGCTCCAAACCACATCACTGATCCGATTTGGGTTAAAAAATAACTCTTCAGAAAATATTTTCATCAACACAGTAGTTTTATGCCATACGGATACAGCTCAACCAAAACAGCTGGGCAGGACCAGTGGTCAGTAGTGGTTAAACCATCCTCAGCACAAAAGCCACTGTATGCTGCCTTTTAGTACCAGAGCACGCTTGTTTACCTTACCACCGTGTACACACACTTCAGAAATGGCTTTCATTTCCAAACCTGCAAAAGCAGGCTTCACAGTTATTTTCCAGAACAGATCTAATCACAAGCCCCACCATTTGTCCCAGAAGTCTATGCTGGTAGTCATATCTTAAACCTTCTAGTATAATGGCATTAAAGACAGTTGAAATTCTAGCCTTAAAAGAATGGTACAAAACAAGTCAATTTATTCAGGAATTCCTAGCTTGTATCAGAAAACCACTCTATCAGTAGGAAGTTCATTTCTTAAAGACTATACAATGAAAGTACCATCAGGGAATAATTTTGCAAAGTGTTATTAGGTCAGTCCAATGAATGCCACTTCGAACCTGCAATGCAGACTAAATTTTAATATATACAGAAGACCTGAACTGCAACTGAGTATGCCCATGTAGCTCTCATATATGTGCATTTTGCAAGTGAAAAAAAAAAAACATCAATGGAAGTTAAGCTCTAAAGCAAAGACTGTGAGACAGATCTAAAAATTACTTAAGGCTTTTTGTTTAAGGGTGAGAGGGGAAATGAAATAATTCAACATATGTCTTGCTAACTCCTACTCATTTGTGAGATATTAAGCATCAGAATTTTTTTTCAACAGTAAAAAAAATCTTAGCACTTCAGTGCACGGGAAAGATGATATTCTGAAGATGAAAACCAGCTGTTAAGAGAATGACCTTGATAGTCGTAAAATCATTTTCCTTTGTTTTAGAAATGTAAATGGAGCAAAGGCCTTATGCTGAAGAGCAGAAAACAGAAATTTTACTCTTAGCTCTGTCACTGATTCCTGCATGAGCACAGGCAAACTGCTTCAGTCAAAACTTCCACAAGTGAACACAGTGTATTCTGAGCACTGAGCCTGAGAAAGAAAGAACAAGGTTTGCAGAAGTTTTAAGAATTCATAGCTCCTATTTTGCAAGGAACTGACTTCAGAGTTTTAAAAACCTCCAGCTCTGGACAAATATTCAAGGTGAGGTACTTGAAAAATAAATTTATAATCGTTCCACATTAGGTAACCAAACTACTCTGTGCTTTGAGGATATACTGCAGTGCTATAGCACCACACTGTAAAACTGAGATAATAATATCCAGTCATTTCATGATAGCATTATAAAATGGATACATCAAAGTTTGTGAACTCTGAGATATTGTAGTTTCAGTGGAGCCCATCACTCTTACAAGGAAATCAATAGCATTGCATTCAGAGAAAGATCTCCATGTTGCAGCACAAACAGAATGAATCACAACTTTAAATGACATATTGGAAAACTGCCCATTAAATGAGTACTATCCATCTTATGACCTGAATAATTCCCAGGCAGGGAATGAGCTGTAGAAGAATAGTGTGCACTCACATAATTAAAAGCTGTGTCATAATGCAAACTCACATTTCAGGCCAAATACTTTGTCTGGCTAAGCTCTTAGCAACAGAATGAAGACACTGATAATGAAAAGTTCTGGGAAGCTTAAATATAGTCTTGTTGTCACATCTAACATGTTCATATTCACACAGTCCCCATGAAACTAATGCAAACTAATACGGGAACAATTGAAACAGCATTCCAGGGCTACAAGACCAGGTCTGTCAAAAGGCTTTGTTTTATATTGTACAATCTTTAAGACAGAAATGTTCATTAAACCGAGTGAGTTTCTTGGTTACTTTTATGTAAGGCAAGAATTAATAGTGTGACAAAATCATATTTGCATAGGATCTGTTCATGAATTGAGTCTAGCTGTAATCACCCAGATTATGATCTCAAAGTCAGTGCCATTTAATTAGTATTTAAGTGCATGTACCATTTCTATATTTAATTACAATCCCAGATTCCCATCTATTTTCTGACAGATGATTGCTACTACTTGGCATTCAAACAGCTTCCAAAATCTAGGAAGTAGAAAACCTAACATGAATAACAATCAGCAATACAGCATGCTGTGTCACAAAACAAGCCCATCATAAATGCTAGGTTGCAGGAGGAGAAAAAAAAAAAAAAAAAGGCTCTAAACAAAGGTTTTCCCTCTCCAGTGTTTTTTTCTTCTCTTACATTCTGACCTTACAGTTGAGTCCAATACAACAAGCTTGTGTGGTGGCACCCATGAGACCCTGATATCACAGATAAAGCTGAGCAACCTGAACCTTCAGAGGTTTATCAGGACAACTCTAGACGCTGCACCCATACTGACATCATAAATTACTGACTACTATACATTATTCTTCTCATTGTCAGGTTTTGCAATTATGTAACATAATTATGTAGTGTTAGTGGCTCTGCTTACAAAACTGAAGAACACTGTGGTTTTAGCTGATATCAAAGAAAAAAACAGCAATGTTTGTGACTTTAATGTTGCAGTTATTATGGCAGCCAATTGCATATACATAGATTATTTTTCCAAGTTTTGATGATTTCTTCCCAGTCCCTCCAAACACTTTTCTCCACACACAGACCAGTGGAAAAAGTTAGATTACTATGAATAATAATGCACAGCCCAACCTGCTCAATTTCTTCATATTTAAAATCATACTATATGTTAAATTTCATAAATAGCTTTAAGAGATATTTTCTTAAATAAAATAAAAGTAACTGGAACCACATAGACTAATACAGATTAGTAAAATGAAAGGCCAAGATTCCCCAAGATTATGCTGATATATTAGGCAATGCTCCTATATTCTGTAGGTATTTCACAGAAATATCCTCAAAAGCAACACCCTTAGTTGTCCCACTGCCCCGAGGGACCTTCCCTATCTATGCTACTATGCTGTTCAGAATGTATATTGATATTTATGAGCTAGCTACTAGCAAACAGAATGTACAGATACTGAGTTCCTTTAATTCTCTTAGCAGAAAAAGTGCTTTTGGCCTCTCTCCTCTATCATGCTGATGATTTTCACAAAGCACTTTTGGGATCTTTAGGGAGTCCATCATTTGGCTGAATTTACCAGCCAAAAACCATGGTTAGATATTTTTACCCAAGCAACTAAAGTTAAGACAGTCAACGCAACTACAAAAGACTCGTTTCTTTGAAAGGGTACAGCTGAAGGCTGTTGTTGAGCATAATCATTGGGAATGAATTTAAGCAAAAACTCTGGGATTGCCTCTGTAAGCAACAACTGTAATCTTGGCAGAGTGAGACAATGGTACCGGCTGCCAATTGCGAAGGAATGGTTTGGTATGGAAGGATTTTGTATTTTCAAAGTTATCAAACAATCAAAAAATAAACTCACTGGCATAGGCTCTTATATCAGCCAGCATCAGCTAGTTCTGCACCTTCTGATAGCCTGGGGTAGTTTCAAAAACAAGTTTAAAAAGCTACGTGAAAAATGCACATGGGTATGAAAAGCTGTATACTGAGAGCATATATTCCAGACAAATTTCAGCTTTTAATGGAATTGAAGTTACTCCTGCATTTATGAAATAACAGGAAAAACAGTTATAGTGGCAAAAGATGGGAAGGTTAAATAAAGACAGACAACAGTTTAGCTCATGGATTTAAACAACCAAATGCAAAGTTGTTAACATGCAACACTAATGCTACAATCACAGCACAGCTCAGTAATACAAAAACCTCGATTTAGCTTATGTACACAAAGGCCTTTTATTCACCTGTCTAAACAGCTTCTTTTACAGACAGGATTATGCTCCTGTGCATTACGAGGGAATACATGATTAGACTGAGCTGTTTTACTTAGAGCATTTGCCTAATCAATGCTGCTTTCAGAATTTTTCATATTAATTTAGTCATCCACTGAGAACTGCAGTTCAGTTGCAATCCCTGCTTCACTGCATTGATTCTTTGGATTTTTTGTATTCTTTGCTGCAGTGTACAGCAACACTATAATAGCTATAAGAGAAAATTCCACCGGATTCTGCCTAACATGTTGGAAAAGGAAATCATAAATAAAAAGAGTTCAAGGGTGAACTTGTGAGAAGTAATCCAGTGACCCTAAAAGATATGACTGTTATCACCTACAGGCATGCTGATTTACCTCACTGTTGGAGAATATAAACATTTAAAAACAATCTAGAGACCCAGTTTTACTTGTATATCTTACTTAACAGGAATAAAATTCAAACTGAAGTGTATCAACTAGTTCTGCTGATACTCTAAGGTATCCATTCTCTTCCCTAACTTCTTTATTACTCCACTTAGATTTGCAAATCCTATAGTTTTTTGGTGTAACTGATCATACTGTCACAAGCACTTACAATTCTGTTGAAAAATGACATTTATTTTCTGAAATATTTGTCTCAATTTCAGATCCCTCCACCAAGTGGGGTTTTAGTCTCTTCTAGGTATAAATTAGATCTGCATTTTGCTAACACAGGACAATCTACATGCACACTCATAAAACGGTTATAATTAATAATATTAAAATATATTTGCTATTACTACAGACAATATGTAGTGAGCAAACTGATAAGATCATTGAATGCTCTGAGTTGCCGATGATTTCATTGCCCATTCTTGCTTTCTGCTTTTTAGCCTTGCCTTTATCTCAGAGCCAGATTTTATTCTGAGTTCCACAAGTTCCTCAACATACATTGATACATTACTTGAAAAAAGCGGTCCTTTATATTTGAAAGCATGTGGCTGCAGACATCTTATTTTAGATGCCACAGAAGAAAAAATGTCTGTATGCAATGCCTGTGTCATGCCAGAAGTAAATGTAGTGAAGAGAGTGGTGGTGTATTATTCCTCATCTACAGCGGAGAATGTGTCAATTGCCAGAGAAGCAGAAGGGAGACATGGGAAAATACAGAAAGGCAGTAGAGAGACAGAAGTTTAATAGCAGAAAAAAGGAGCATGAAATGCATTACGTACAGGTGAAAGATGCCAGGTTATTGCTTTTTATTTATAGAGTCACACAGTTATATATAGTGCTTTGTCATATAAAAATTAAACAGAATTGGCACAGAGAGAATATTAGAATGCTCAAAAATAGTGAAAAAGGGGAAACTCCTTTATCCTCTGCTCACTTCAAGAAACATTGAAAAAAACCTTCTGTATAAATATTAATTACTCTGCTAATGAGGCCTGGAATGGGGTTGGGGGGGAGGGGGAATGGTTCATTGTACAACAAAAATTAGCAATAAGGAGATAAAATTTTGGTAATAAAAATAATTGTGAAAGACCACATAATAACTCAAGTGAAGAAGCTGGCCTCACACCATTTTCTCACATTTTGACCCAAAAATACAAGCACGTGATGCTAACACATATCAATTTCTGAAGAGAAATGAAGCAAGTTCCGTGAACATAAATTAGCCAGATTAACTTCTGCAAAGTTAATTATAGCACTATTACTTGTTTACCTTTCTTGTCTGTAAAATGGACACAAGGCTTGCGCACAGATAAGAGACCTATTTGTTGTACTATATGTGTAAGTTTCCACGCACATGGGATAATTCACTATAGCAATGCTTTGAAGTTAATGAACCTCCACAGCTCATTAGTGGTAAAAATACCACATTCCTACCTTTTATATGAAATCATTTTCAGTTGTGTAAACAACTTGCAGATTTTGTTTCTGGTACTAGTACTGCAGAAACAGTAAAGGTGATTTCTTCTCATCAGTTTGAGATGTAGCATATTAGTACAAACTTTGACTCATTAAAAACTCTCTAAATATTATTTTTCTTGATTTCTAGAAATGAAGACTTCCTTTCTCATAATGCAGAGAAAGGTGGGTTTTTTTGTTTAATTTTTTGTTTTTAATCTCCAGCATTGTGAAATAGCATTGGTTTATTACTTGCGCTTCCTAGGATCACAGGTGTTGTTTACAACTGTAAATGATTTTGAATTTTGATAGTCTTTGATTCAGCTTCACAAAACAGGAAAGTGTTTTTTTAGGTAGGATACGTGGGAGAATATGAACTTTCTGGAAAACAGACCACCTGAGAATATTTCGACATGAACCGTTTCAGCAGAGAAGACAAACATGTATTTTCCTAAATGATACTATTTACTTCTTTCTTAAACTTAATTTTTTGTTTGTTTATTTTTTGTTTTTGTGGGGTTTTTTGCCTTTTAATGAAAGCACCATGGCAGAATTTATGTTCTGGTTCATAGAATTGGTGGTTGGACATGGCTGAACATGGAACAAGCAGCAAGTTACATACTCAATACAAATATCACAGAATAATGATTAAATAAGTGTAAAATGACTAACCAAAGCAGCCACTTTGTGAAGCAAAGTTTCTTCAAATTCAGTATGTGCAGGCAATACAGCGAAAGTGGAAATACATTTAAAAAAAAAAAAAAAAAAAAAAGAGAGAAAGAAAAAGAAAGAAAGAAAAAGAAACTGTAGACTCTACTGGCTAGACTTTTGAATAAGAATGTAAAATATTATGATAAGCCGCTGTTTAAAATACAAGCAGCCTTTTTCACTGCAGTGTGAAACAGACAAAAATACAGTAAGAGGTAGGAGTCTAAAATGGAATTTCTTACAGCACTCAGTGAGCACAAGGAGCCCAATTCTCATCCTTTTGCTGGTGACAATAAGTTCTGACTTCAAAGCAAGCAAAGAATAACTCAGAATTGTGAGCTGTAGGACTGGATGTTGGTCAATGTTTCATTGAAACAAAACAGAGCTTCATTTTAGTAAGGGTGACATGAACTTGTGACAAACCGCTATTTAACAGAGATCAAAAGTCCGCTGCTGCCTAAAAAAGCAACCACTTAATCTCAGGTATCTTACTGACAACTTACAGTGATCATGTAATGCTACAATGAAAGAGAAAGTACAGCAGTACCAGTAGAGTGGCAGAGTCTGCAGCTACAGCAAATATGAACAAGCTCAATTGCAGCAACCGTGGATGCAGAAACAAAAGAAAAAGGCTGCTTACCTTTAGAAGGCTTCAGGCCAACCCTTAAATGAGGTCTGAGAAGAGATGGATCCTGCTTCCACCCTTCTGGTCACTCAGGGGCATGCACCTGAGCTGCCCTGTGTTGGCCCTGCCTTCCCACCAGGTGCACTATAATTGCTCCAAGCCATGACTTAGCATTTCTGCTGCACATCATTACAGAAGAAATAAACATTTATAGTCAATTTATCATCCTTGTGTTTTCATAAACACAGGCACAAACAAAATATTCTGAAGAAGAATAGATTCCAGTATTTATTTTTTCCTAATGCTGAGGCCATCATCTATCAGAAGCATTTTGTAAAAGGTTTAAGATTTAAAATCAGGTAAAGTCCATTCAGCTTAGCAAGGATAAAATTTGCATAATAGAGGTGCAAGTCAAGATTTTCCAGCAGTAAAATTCCTTCTGAAATACCTGACATCTCCAAATGAAAATACCATAAGGACAATCAATGCTTGAGATTTAGTTCTAAATTTATGGAAACAGATAAAGCAAATAAGAACCACTAAGCATTTTGTTCTAAAATGGAAAGGTTTAACTATACTCAGTAATTTATTATCTTAATCAACAGTCTGTATTTTGAAGTAAGGTGAAAATTACAGTGGCCATAACTGATTTTGGTTTGCTTAAAAATATAGGCAGTGAATATTACTGAACTGCTCTGGCAGAAGCTGAACACATCGAAATGCCTGTCTTCATATGCAAGGACATGCAATGACGTGATCCTACACTTTCCCTCTTGAATGGAGGCAAAGGAATAGCATAGATGTGTGTGAAAGATAGCTGACATGAAACAAATCATACACCAGACATCATCATCTGCAGATAAGTTCTTTAACAAGCTGAATGCCTGGGGGTAATAAAAAAGGACTGAGGCAAATTAACGTGCCTTGAACATGATCTTCATCATTCTAATAAGTTCTTTAGTTACACACACCCCTCCTACTGCTAAGTAGGTGGCTATATCATGAGTCATTCTGCAGAACATTATCACAAAATCTGATTACTTACAAAATGGCTTCTGCTTAATCCCTTCTTATCTGTGCAGGTACACAGCGTTTTGTAATTTTTAAGCAAATTCAAGAAGTTTCCAAGGGAAAACAATATAATTTATTGTAATGGTAAAAAGGCTGCCACTAGTCAGAAAGAAGTATTATCAGAAATTCAGAATCGAGTACTTTTTAAATGATCTCATTAACAAGTGATCCTATACTAACCATATAAAGACAACAAGCTTATTTGATTCCTTTCTCTCACTGGAAATTAATACTCAATTGTTAGAGGTAAACATTCCAAAGAATGTCACCAGTCTCACCATCCTATTTACTTTTCACTATTCTGAAAATCACTTGGAAGTCTGCCACCCTTTTTTGTCTTACCTCCTTCTCTTCCCAACCTTAACCCTCCCCAGAATGGACATTATATAACTTATTAATCACAGTATTTTTGTACACACACATATATATGGATCAAAATCTTCTGCATCTCTTATGGCATTTTATCCCATTTCCTCAAGTTTTATTTCTAATAATCTTTGTTTTGTTAACTTCTAAGTTCTTTCATACATTCATTAACTATCTTATTTATCATGAACCTTGCTATATATAGTTTTCTGTGTTTGAATGCTTATGTTTTACTATATGACCCTAGCCATTTCCTTTAGCTTGTCTTTGCATTCACTCAGCACTTGCCAATATATATAAAAAATAAAAAAAATAAAAAAAAAAAAGCCTACAATTTCAATAACTACAATTAATGTCAGGTGAAAAACTTCTTGCCTGTGGACTTTCCATTTTGGTTTTTTTTAAAGATTTTGGACTAACTGATAAAAGATTCAGGACTAACTGAGAACTAACTGAGAAAAGAAGATGAGAATCTCAAAGGCATGAGCAGAAGTGGCATTAACAATCACCAGGAAAAGTAAAACTGAGCACTGTGTTTCTCTTTTTTAACGTACTACCTAGCAGCACATCTGTAAAGTCCAGCCTGATTTTCTTACTAAGTGCTAATTTAAGATTTGAAATTAAGCAAAGAGCTATTCAGAACAATTCAGTAGCACTTTTCTACAAGAACAGACACATGAGGTAAAAAGAAGGTATTATTTATAGACAACTATTCATCTGGAATGGAAAGGAGAATAACTTAGAAAACACATCACCTATAATATCTAATATTCTGCAGTTTCTCCAACTAAAAGTATTAGGGATTTCTGACTGTAGCAACAGCATGGCTCTAGAAGGAAGGATGGCTGCAACACACAAAAGTATAACAAGAAACAATTTTTTGGCAAGAGTAATTTCCTAAAGAGGAAGGTTGCTGGATACTCAGCTCCTGACAGATGCTCCAAAAGCAGTGAAAATACCAAGCATTTATTCCCATTTGTAGTTGTACAGAAGATGGTGACCTTTTTTTTGACAAGCATGTCCCACAGCTGTTTCACAATGATCTCATGTTACATTAATGAATTAATGTGTATGGACTCTTATCTCAGAGCAGAACAGTGGAACCAAATATACAGGGAGGATAGCTCAAGAAAGCATTTAAATGAGTGTGCCATTATTTGTTTTGGGTTGAAATAAGAACAAGCACTTGAGTTTTGACCACTTTATAGAGATTTGTTCTATCTTGTAGCTCAGACAAGCTTTAGCACTTGGGTAACAGCCTTCAGCGCATAAGAGCTGAGGACTGCCAGGAGATTTTAACAAAGCCCTCTTTTCTACAGTAGATAAGACAGCATTTTTCTCTCCACATCAGGGCAAGAAGCCCAAATTTAGTGATTGTTGAGAACCTTGTACAAGATTGCACTCCCTTCTCAAAGCATTCCTCTGTGGAATTAAAAGCGATCAAGCAGTTTGAGAAAGGGCAGTGTAAGTCTAGGCTGAATACAAATCAAATATATAAACCAAGCTGCACATCACTTACCCTTACTGCTGATAAGTACTGACAGCAGTATGTATGGGCTTTTCCTTGGTCATCTTCAAAATGCTACAGTTCTGTACTTGTATGACAATGCTCTTCACAGAGCACTCTAGCAGGTCTCAGTAGGCTGAAGGGTTATATATTAGGGCAATTACTGGTAGTAAGGATTTAAGAAAGTGTCTGTTCACCTGTTACAAATTTGTTTTCAAAAGAATTGCAGGAGTTAATACTAAATTCCAGTCCAAATTTAATTTCCAAAGTAATTCTATGCTATCAAAATGATTAAGCTATTATTCCTTTCCATCTCTAAACTTTGAAAAAAAAGAGAAAGAATTCATCACTTTTGACCCCAGTTAAGATTTTAAATTCTCTTTCAGATAGACAACTTAAGAAAGCTTTGTAGTTTATCTCCTATCTGCTTAGAACATAGTAGCTATGCTTGGATTGCCTTTATGCAAGAAAACGCTCTGATAAAAATTTTTACAAGCGTAAGAATAATTATGTTTTCTGACTATATTTCTTCATGTCTCAAGCATGAATACATGAATACAAGGGTGATTTCTACTTACAGTCTACAATTTTGTAAGTGTATTAATTGCAAAACATTCTGAAATAAACACAAATTGCCTGGATGGTCACCATCCAATTTCTAATGGACTGATGCTCATATAAAAATTCAACAGTATCAGCAACAAGCTGGCTGTTACTAGTAGAATGAGAGGTACTGAGAAATTATTTGGCTCACAGCTGAACTTCCTATTTAACCACAGGGAAGATCAAATGAAGTCAAGGTCAAGTGTGGGACAGAGCAGCTGTGCCATGCAGCAGATAAGGACTGCTGGTATATATATAGTAGATCTGTTTTGATTTTCTAATCATGAAATCTAGGGCTGCTGCAGGAAGGGGCCTCTTTGACAATTAGCCTCTCCAGGTTTAGTTCCAACCCAGGCTACCCAAAGCCCTCATGGTGCAGCAGCAGCCCCCTTGTGTTTGCAAACTCACTTCAGCAGGCTGTCTTTGATTTACAAGAAACACTTCATGGCTTTCTAGTATGGCAGAATAACCAATTCATCTTTCCCCTATTATATAAGAAAGATGTTAACATCTCCCTAACAGAAGAAGAAAAAAAAACAACAAAAAAAAAACTGGAGCAGGCACTAAGAATCTTGTCTGCAGAAATTTTTATTCTCCTATGTAACCCATCTGGAACTCTTACTAATCACTACAAACACATGCTTTCAAAATTGAGTGGTTTGGGGCTCTGTAGTGCTTTGGCTTCATAATCTATAATTTTGCTATTTTAGTAAATGAAAATAAATCAATTTATTGCAGTTAATGTGCAGGTACAAAAAAAGGTGGCTGTAATTTTTTTGTATCCATCTGTCCTTCTTTTGCTCCATCTGTTTCCTTCACTCATTGCACTGGAATCCTGCTTCATGAAATGGAGCCTAAAACGTACATGCAATGCAGTGTAAGTTACCTAGTTACTCAGCTGAAGGATGTTTTCAGGATAAATCATTGTCCTTGTACTCTGTAGAAGGCAACAGGCATCGATTTTGTTGTTAATATGTCTGAGCAATCCTTCTTTCAACAAAATATATAACTGTCAGTAAATTTCCTCTAATTTCAGATTGTGCACTTCAGAATAATACCATAAAGGCTCATCATTTTAATCAGTTATTGATTACACCGTGGAGACTTTCTACAGATTCCACTCAATGCTGCTTTTAAAAAGGTAAGTACCTGTATAGCCATATGATGTTATAAGCTGTTTCAGATTTTTATAGTTTGTACAACAGTACAAATGCACAATACCAAATTATTTGATTGGATATAGTATAGCTTTTATTAAACTGTGTTGACTTTGTTTATTCTTCAATTAAGTTTAACCATTATTTGGCCTGATGATAATTAAAGATTTTTTTCTCTTTACACTAAATGTGTTTAAAAGAAAAAGAATACAAAAAAAAGTCCCCCTACTGCAATCCAAGATGGAAGATAAAAACATAAAGGCTAATTTCAGGGGGAATTTTGCACAGCATATTTCACCAACACAAGAGTCACTGGTAAAACCATCTTTTCTACTGAACACTATAAACAAAAGACGCTTTCATTCTTATCATATCATTATGGTAACGTGATTAGGTCGTTCAAAAGTCAGGTCAAGAAAGTCTTTTTGTTTTAATAAATAATCTCATTCTTCAAACATAAGGCTCTCCGTGTTCATGGTGCCTTTCTTTTCTGGAGTATCTCAGTGTTCAAAATACTTTGTTTAGCATATTTTTATTTTCATCACCATATTAAAAGGCCGTAGTCATGGTTTATTTTCAACTACAAAAGCCATTTGACTAGCACTGAATTTATGCAGAATGCAAAAATACTACCACAGCATACCTTTCACAGGAACATGCATTTAAGCACAGTTTTGTACCCAGGGTAATACTAACTCAACTCGGTGCTTTTTTAGAATGCCCTATGTGATTTTACCAGAACATTAGTAGTGTAACTGCCTATAAGAATATTTTTGAGTCAAAAGCATTGCTATACCTAAATCTGCCTAGACACAGAAGGATCCTTTTCAAATATAAGGTAATTTAAATATATGAAGTGATAACTTAAGTTAGAAGTTAAACGTTTTTCCAAGATGACAAATGGCAACCAGTGCTGGTAGTGGCATTTTGGAAAATAGAATTTTCAGGTTAGAGATCCATAAAAGTGACTAAAAATGAGGACTGCAGTTCTTATTATCTTCATGTGTACATTTAAATAATTAAAGTCCATTTCTCCATTCTGTAGAATGAGTTTAGAGAATTTACAAATGAAAGCCAAAAAAAAAAAAAGTCTATTATTAACAGAAAAAAAAAAATCAAGTCTATGTACTTCCTGTGGTCTTTTAAAAAGCATCAACAATAACTATTTGTGTAAAATTAAAGTAAGAAAATATGTGTATGTGAGAAAACATGCATCTTTTTGACACCTGCAAGCTAGTTTTTTTGATCTTCTGTATAAAGAGAAATTAATTATGGAGAGCCTAATATGTCCTAGAAAATGGGAGATTATTTTTTTTTTAATATTCACAAAATAGTGCGAGTAAATCTGAACCGTGCAGATAAACAACCATTAAATGCAATTGAACAGCAATTCTTTTTGCTTCTAGTCTTCTATTAAAAAGGTGTAGTTAAAATTCCTTAAATTACCTTCATTGAAAGCAGGATCAGGCCCTGACACTTTCACTAGTTATATTTTCTGGCCCATAGAGCATCACTATTAACTGTGAATGTCAAAACCCATACAGACTCTAGTGAAAAATGTATTCAGTCTTCTAAATGAATGCCTGAGCACTGACTTCTAAGTAAAGACAGAGATCAGTAAGTCAGCTTTCATTCATGCTGCTTTCTTACTTAAAAACCAAGGGCTTAGAGTGTGCTTAGGAACATAAACTGTTCCTTCCAAGGAATTTAGTCTAAGCATTCTTTTAAAATAACTTCACTACTTTAGTTGTAAATATAGGTTCAGAAACAAGTATGTTTCAAAGCTAAATTCCAAAGCCTGAAGCTGACACAATACATTGGTCAGGATGAGGTTGAAATTTCAAGTTAATACACTGAGTCAGTCTTGTCAAGATGGATGTTACAGCTTCTCAGTTTCAAAAAGTACCTTTGCTTCTGTTACCTGACTGATAGACTTTGGAGAACACTATTTTCCCCAGCCTCACTTCAGAAGTGCATATCAAGTTGTTTCTTAGAGCAAACAGCAACCTGATTATATGTTGGACAAAGGAGGCTGACGAAGAAATGGAAAGTAGTTTGGCCACTCAGATCTGGTGAATGCTATTAGTGAGACAGAAATGGAACCAAGTGCAAGAAAGTTATCTTCCTGGGGAAGAAGGGGGAGGAGGCGGCTGGATGGAGCTGCTGAGCTCAGAGGACTTTAAAAGTTATACCCTATAATTCAGAGAACTAAATAGAACCATGGGTTTATCTTTATTATTTTCAGACATGTGGTCTAAGAGAAGGGAGAAGCCAGAAATTACTATTCTTCACAGGCAGAGTCACCCAGGAATATGTGCGACTGCAGCTACTTGCATACATTGATCCACCAGGATCCAGCACTGAGCTACTATTTGCACAGTTTTAGAACCACCACAACAACCCAGCGGTCAAAGAATCTGTCCCATTAGAACAGTGTACAATCTGACAATCTGCTGCACTGCTTTACAGAATCATCATGGGAGGAAATACCTTTAGGTTTGACTTAACCAACCATCTGTCTACACAAGAAGTCGAAAAGTATAAATTTACATACAATGTTTTGCTGCCCAATTGCAGCTGTTAAGCATTATTCCTTTCCCTCACCCTTTACTTTAAAATAGACTATCTTCTATCACTTCAGTAGAAAATAAGCCAAAGCAATTGGCCATGCATCAGCATGCAAGAAAGCATGCTCTGGGGTTGAATACATAACCCGGTACACAGACTTGCTATTTGCTGCTACCCTGAAGTGCATAATATCTGCACAGTTATAGGGCATAGTCAGTGGCAGCAGGAGGCAGCACTTGTAGTTTAGTTTGCTTCTATGCTCTATTTTCACAGATTGTTTTGAACCAGATGGACATTAGCCTAAGTAGCATTTACACAAGTTCAAATAAATTACACATTCTTAGTCCTAACTTCCTGCTTTGGTGCAGTGTTTTCATCTATCCTGAAGTAAGAACCAAATGAATCATGCACGTCTAAGTAGATGCATTGGGCATGCTAAATAAGGAATAGGTATAATCATTTATAGCAAAAGCAATTAGATCACAAGTAATGTGCTTAAACACTTAAAGCACCAATTGTTTAATTTCCAGCTACTTGAGACTATAAGGCCATTACTCGAAAATTCAATAATGTTTGGTTTATAAAGAACCAAACTGCAAGGTTTTAGCTTTCTATGGTTCTTTCTAAGGTTGATCACCTTTTCTTTCACTCTTGTTTTTATAGATTTTATTGTTAATGAAGAAAATCTGCTTAATACTGAAAGCTGAAAATACAGTGGGAAAGAAATTGAACTTAATAATGAAAACCAGGGCCTGTTGCACTTTTTGGTCATTTTTCATATTTAATTAGCTGAAAACTTACAGTTCTGAATTTTAATTCACTGACAAATAACTTCATTAAAATAAAATTATGATTGCCTGTGGTGTCTCACATCCTTCCAGTTGACTGAGTGTAAAAACCTACAGAATTTGGAGGGAGAAGGTGGCAAGAAATGCACAAAACAACTTTGGTGTGCTTCCCTCATAGCAAAATTCCCTGTACAAATTCAAACTGAATAAGATCTTGGAGGTGAGAAAGGAATGAGGATTATGTAAAGCAGGTTGTGGGAATAATGACTGGTGGAGCCTGGAACAGGGGCAGAAGAGAACACTTAAGGCAGGAAATAGCAGCCATCAAGAGGAATTTAAAGAAAACTATCAAAACGCAGAAAAGCATTCATATAGCATTTTCAAAGAGATGGAAATAAACTAGAAGGATGAAATAGGTATTATCAATCAGTGTAGAGATGTGCTTCTTTCCACCTCTCTCAATATAAGCATTAAGTTAAGCACTATCAGTAGGATATTTTTATCCTTCTCAAATAAAGTTATGAGCAACAGTTCTGATGCCATGAATATGACTTAAGTTGCTCAGCTATGCCTGGTTCTCTCTGCTGCTGAATAAAATATTATAATCAATGTAGTGGAAGATTTTGAAGATGCAACTTGAGATGTACAACAGTTCCCTTTTAAATTTGGTTCAGTGTGATTCCTGCAACCTCAAAACTGGGTGATGGAAAGAATAAACTCACTGACAGTTGTGGCAGTATTAATGATGGCAGTGGTTAATGATACATGTATATGCTGGACTTTGGCCTCTGTAGAGGATCCCAGGCATAGCATGAATTGTTTCTACAGTTTGATAGGCAGCAACAGGAAACTGCACTGATGTTTGGCTTTCTGTAATGATGACACCTACATTGAGAATCAGAGAGGTGAAATTTCTCTTTACTGAAACATCACACCTCATGTAAAGAAATATCATTTGATTGTTTTATTTATACAACTTTAGAGGACACTGATCTACATACAAAAGAAGCACTGAGCGCAGTTCTGTTTTATACTCCAACAGAACACCATATGAAATGTGTGAAAGGGAACTGTATGTAGGCCCAGTTCCCAGTTAAGGTTATGTAACTCCATGATGTGTCACTGAAGGTACCCCAGAACTTAGCATTATAGTGGCCAACCTATTGCTTGCTTTATAGTGCCAAAGCATTTATAGAGAAGCTCATCCTCCTCCTTGTACTCTCTCTGCTTCAGACTGAAGGGGAAAGAGTAAAAAAAAAACATAGACCAAAACAATGTTTCTCCTCACTCAGCAGAAATGTCTCTGCACAAATGCTGAGAAAACATTGCGCTGTGCTTCTGATCCAAGATCCTTGCAGGACAGAAAACAAATGTCCAGATGATGTGCACAGGTTAGCATCTATCTCATCCTCATAGCAGGCAGCTCTTCAGAGACAACTCAGCCATTTTTAGGGAGAAAAAAAAACAACCCACATACAAAACCCACACAACCTCTTTCACGATGTAAAACAAAAACGTGGCTGAAAAACTGTGGTGAGGTGTGTTGAACAAAACACACTTTTCAATCAGTGATATTAACAAACTTTTCTCTGAAAAAGATTTTTAGATGCAACAGGACGACTTCTTAAAAAAAGAAATAGACTAAAAAACCTAATTAATTCAAGAATTAATTCTTCAATTAATTCTAATTTTCTTCTGTAAGGAAGATTTCTAAAAATTTCTAGGAGTACACAAATGCTAATGTTGGACCAGTAATCACACAAACAGGAGCTTTTCTAGCCAGGATATTGAAGCCAACTACTGTCTATTTCTTGCATTAATCATTGTCCCGTTCACTCTGTCCTTTCCTACTGGTTTGTGCTAAGTCTGTTTTCTATGCACGGTGCTGTTTTGGATCTGTGTCCAAACCAACACTTGATGTTGTAGCTGTTGCTATTGCAGTGCTCACACAGCATCAAGGCCTTCTCTCTTGCATGCTAACCCCCCCAGCAACTAGGTTTTGGGTGCACAAGGAGCTGGGAGGGGTCACAGTCAGGGCGCACCCAAACTGGCCAAGGGAATATCCCATAACTTACGACATCAGGATTGGCAATAAAAATCTCAGGGAAAGAACAAAAGGTAAAAACTTTTGAGTTGTAGGTTTCCCAAACAAACAGAAAATGCTATGGTAAGCTTTTCTGGAAATGGCTAAAAGTCTGTCTTCTGGGGTTAACCCACAGCCAATACTTAAAATTCCCAGTTATTTTGATTAGTAGCAAAACCAGCAACATTTATCTCCATTTTCCTCTTTCACCTCTTTTTCCTTTCTTTCTTTTGTTTTTTGTTTTTTGTTTTCTTTTTCCTACTATGGAAAGAATACAAATGTCAGCCTTACATCATCACAAAACATTTGTCTCTAAATCTGTCAACTTAGTGTAGAGAAAAAGTACCTTGAATACAACTAGTCTGAACTGCATCATCTGCCTATTTTTATTAATATTTCATTCACACTTCTGCTTCTACTTCACTCCTACAGACCCCCTTAGCTTATTAATTTCTTGTTTACAAGGTAATTGAAAATGTAGCCTGGAATATTAGTCATTTATTTTATCTGTGACTAACAAAATAAAAAGGCATTCACAAGAGCAGATGACTCTTCAAATCCCATCCTCAGAGACATCAGCTAATCCAATACATTGATAAAGAAAGATTGATTTAGATTCATATATACAATAAAAATCCTCTAAAATAATTTTTCATATCCAGCCAAAAGCTGAATAAAAAAAAAAAAACAAAAAAACTATGTTACATAGCTCAACACAGAAATACAATGGTTAAAATAGCACATGCCTAACGAGATCAAACTCCTACTGTCTTCCATTTGAAAGTACAAATCTATGTGAAATAAAATAACATGCAAAAACATTTACCTATTTCCTAACTGTACTTCACTGCTTAAAAGACTGTTCTAGGACATCAGGATAATATGCACAAAAATAAACATGTTCTGTACTTGCATTTATTCCATTAATAATAACTGCTATACTAGTGAATAATAAACATTCAGGTAGTTTGAAAGCCAGTGTTCTGATAGAAATGCATTAAAGATGTAAGTGTACGTCTTACTAGCTGTCAAAAGTTAAGCACAGGGAAAGATCAGAAATGTGTCACTGTTTGCAAAATAAATAAAAAATAAGTAACAGGCATCTCTAAGACTGAAATTTTCATCAAGCCCATGTAAGATCTCTAGGATATGTCTCAAAATCATCCAGCTATGTGCAGGAATGACATAATTTTGCAGAGAAGAATCATTTGACCAATTACTAAAATAGTGACGTGAGAAGAAGTTGAGAATGAGGCAGCAAATATTTTGTATTTTGTGAATTTATTGTTCCTTTGGGAACAAAAAACAATTTCAAGCTTTGAAGACTAAAATACGCTACTAAAAATTATCTCCCCTACATTCCAGGTAAAATAGTACCACATAGAGGCAAAGCAGACATGATGATTAGGTAAGACACCCTGCACAATATCAGAGTGAGGTGGTCAAGGGGAGAGAAGAGAGTAAGAGGAAACTGCATTTTGTAATTGTTTTACTGTCAAGGGAAACAAATAGAACTTGTCACCTGATATTACTGACTCTCTAACATTAATCCCATTAATCAACCAAAAATAGCACTTGATCCTCCTTCAGAATTCATCTAGGAAATAAATGTATGCATTATCTATAAAAAACACAAAGCCTGTGTTCATCTTTTTGTTTTTTCCAGCACTCTCACAGATTTAAAAGACAAGTTACACGGACATTCTAACACAGATAATGTTCTGGACCAAATGACCATTCTCTCACCCTCCTCTTATCTTGTTCTGGGAAACTCAAGGGATTGCCATCAGAGATCAGCAAATCACAGAATGGTTTGGGTTGGAAGGGACCTCTTGTTCAAACCCCAGCTCTCAGCCTGTCCTTACAGGGGAGGTGCTCCAGCCCTCTGATCATCTTCATGGCCCTTCTCTGGGCTTGCTCCACATGTGAAAACATGGTTTCTCTTTCAGTAGGTTCTGCATTGCAAGCAGTAGGGGATTCTACAACATGAATTTAATTTGAGTAGCAATGGCACAAGGATGTATGTTCACACAAATTACCACTTTCCCTAATCACATGATAACAGTTTAAAGGTTTGTAAACTTCAAAATGGGATTTATCATACCAGTAATCTTTCTTTCACCATGTTTTTCTTCTGCTAATAGACATTCATAACCTCATCATTTGCTTTAACATGATGTTCTAAACTTAACTTTGTTTATAAATCTATAAATCCTTCCAAATCTTGTTTTTAACCTTTAGTTACCTCGTTATTACCTGACATGGCAATTAATACTAAATTTTCTGCCACTGAATAACCATTATCTTAACCTATAATTTTTAATCAGATAAGCATAATTCTTTTTTCACATGGTACTTCAAAAAGCAGCAGCCAGTAACTGAAATGTTAACCTTTTACTTCCATATCATGCTGATAAGTACAGTGAATAAAATGAATTTTGCCACCAGTTTTAATGGCTCTACTTTTTTATGTAATTAATATATTCTTCTTGACAAGTGTTGATAAGCTTCCAGACTTTAAACCTCCACCTGAAAGCTCCATTTTCTTCATCACAGATTTCTCTTTAAAATGCTTTGGACTTGTACACACCTAAGTGATACGGGGTGCTGCAGGATATGGCTAGCATAGCATTTTACATATCATCCAGAAATAGAACAGATTATTTTGGGATCTTGCCCTTAATCATATTTAAGCATGGATTCCAGAGGCTGTGGACTAATCACAGCACCCTGAATCCTGTCTCATATCTTCAAGCACACATTTTCCTGCTTTCTCCATTTGGAACCCTACTGAAGAACACTGTTTGCACCGATCTTAGTTTCAGAAATAGCAAGCTAAAGCATACATTTATAATAAATAGAAGACACAAAATAAAACACAATAAAGGTCTTTTGTGGCATACAAATTTATCCTCTCTTCCAAAACTAGTCTGAACAAAGGCCTAGGACTAAGCTAAACAAATCTGTGTACCCAAAGCCCAAGGAATTTGATGAGTCTTCATGCAGAAAAACTTAAAACACTGCACTCCTGAGCAAAAAGTTTGCAGCACCTCCAGCTTCAAGCAATACAAAAGAACTTAGACTTTAGCATCCAAGGCTAGCAAAGCGTGGGGGAAATCTCAGGAATGACAATATTTATGCCATCTACATTTCCATTTCCACCTTGAGTACAATTCTACTATGATCATGCAGGTGAATTCAAAATTATTTCATTCTCTCTATGCAAAAAAAAGCCAACAACAACAAAAAAACAAACCAACAACGAAAAACCAAAAAACAAAACAACAAAAAAAAACTTTGTTTGTTGTCCAAAAACCTCTTTCCTCTAATATAATAAAAAATGAGAATGAATTTAAGGACTTTCTCCATCCAGGACATTCTGAACTAAGAACATTTTAATGCAGTTTTAGTAATGTTCTAACACTCCTAATATAGTTAATATTAATATCTATTTAGTTTGTAATAGAATATTTGGTCCATTTGTTGGAGAGGAGGCATGGCAAGTCTCCCCAGAATCAGACAGTCACTGAAAGGAAGAGTACACTGCACATATGATGGGCTGTTTTACAGCATTTTCTACTGTTATATGTCATAAAGATTGTCTGAACACACACAGGTTAGAAATATCATTACTCAAAAATCTGTTCTAACACACCACATAGCCATTTGCTTCACTGTCAGAGAATAAATAAAGCATTTGAAAAAGACTACTTGAGTTGACTTAGCAAACAGGGTAAAAATGTAGTGAAGTTACATGATAACTAGTCAAAACTGTTCACCTCAATGCAATAGGACTAATTAAAATGTGAAGTAACAGTCTGTTCTAACATCCTTAAAGAAATCATCTACAAAAATTGCCATTCACACTGACTTCAATGGGATCCAGTTTTGGCCATGTTCTTTCTGCAGTTTTGTAGCATTTTAAAGTCTGCTGTGAGACGTTCATTTACTTTTACTATTCCTCTTCTTGCTTTTCATTTAATTAAAGCCATATTCAAAAAGGTAATAAAAGCATTTGAATCTTTATGACACAATTCTTACCGTACTAACAGCATTATTATTGCTATCATTGGAAACTTGACTGTTTATTTCTTGGAATTAAAAAATAGCAAAACCCATATATTCTCTCCTTCTCTCAATGCACGGCTATGCTTTTCTCTGGTCCTTGCAAAATTGTAAATATAAACTTTAATTTTCACAGAGAAGTGGCAGTTTTAACAACATGCGAGGAATAAAATGACTTTTGTTGAATAGTACTCTTCCATCTGTAAGGATTTTTCACAGTGGTCTGAAGGGTGCACCATGCAGAATTATGCATGCTCACATAAGAGATGCTCTGGATGTTTATACAAATATTCATTCTAAAATTGATTAACACGGAGTTTTCTGGTCATCACCATTATGTGTGTGAGCTGACACATTTCACAGATTACCTCAGAAAAACTTCCAATAAATAAATCTGATAGACACTGGATTAGTTCCACATTAATTGTTGTTTTATTTTTATATAATAATGACCCTATTTTTAATCACGAATCTCAAAAGCTAATACTCATATAAACTTGCTAAAGATAACTCTGGAAATGATGTGAAAAAATACTTTTACTTCACAAAGAGAATTCCTCATCCTATAAAACCTCAAACTTCACAACCCTACCTATGACAATAATCTGAAATAATCACTATATTGTTAAAGGAGAAGTGGGAAATTCTGCTGTGACAATCATATGTATGTAGAAGAATGGAAAGACAAGACAGCTTATGTCAGTCAAAATTGCATGAACTATGGACAAAGTAGAATTTGATAAGCAAATATTTCTGTAACCACAACTATGGAGTCATATGAGAACATACTAAGGTTTAACCCCAAAGAAATGCATCTTACTTCAAGTTGTAGAAAAGAAGACTTCTGTTGAGATCACTGAGCCAGAAAAAGATGTCCTCTGAAATATCTCAGTTTTAGTGCAGCCAGAGAACTCATTGCACAATTAAACCAAGATTTTTTAAAGCCACTGATGCTAATAAAAAGTAAAACTGGAGGTCTCATTTTATGTGCCTAGAGCACCACTCACCCAACTGAAGACAGTAACAATCACAATGTCTACAATTGAGCTGTTCTGATTATTCTTAGGTCATAACCAATTCATTCTTATGTGCTGCACATACAAACAAAGCCAAAATTCTTAATGAATTCTTTACCTAGTAAAAAAAGAAAAACTCCATTTCAGATTATAGTATTTTTTCCCAGTAAAGTATATAACTCCTAATCATTTGATTGTGGTGAAATCACTGAACAACAGATCTTTTTGTATATGTTCAGAGATTTACTCAGTCTTATTAAGAGATTTGCCACATACACAGACTTTTATTTAGTATCTTAGCCTAAAAATCACCAACAAAAGATTAAGCTATACCTAAATGTCATTGGAGAACATAGAGGAGCCTTTGAACAGCAAAAGAACAACCTGCTTATGTACCTGAAATCCCAGCCAGGGTTGAGAAAACATAACATGAATGTGTTTTTCACCTTCCTGTGAAAGTGCTAGCCCATTTAAAACCATTCTCTTAATAGTAAATCAAAACCTCTCAGCATTGCTTGTTAAAACTGGCTTTCAAGACAAAAAAGGAACAAAAATAAGTTTAAAAGAACATCTAAATTGTCTGAACACTGCCACGGACAATCAGTTTTAATAGCATATGTCCAACAGCCTACTATGGTTACTTGCTGTTCTGGGAACTTGTCAAAATGAGAGACTCATCCCCAAATTATGAGAGGGAAAAAGATCAAGAGAAAACTGATAATAAACCCGAATTTACACACTTCTTTATCTCTCCTAAGGCCTTTCATTTAGCATCCATCATTATAATAGCAGTGTTCTTAACACAGCATGGATTAAATCTGCAATTTAATAGAGAAATGCTTTAAAAAAAAAGAAAAAATGAAATTCCCTACCTGTTGACAAAATGTACACATTCAAGATTTAGCCTACCATCTAACTTCCCAGAAGATCATCTTGGATTAATGAATGACATAAGCATCCCTGAATCATTGAGTATTAAAAGACAGCCTAAGTTTCGTAGATAGAGAACAGCTAAATGTGGAGGCCATAGACCAAATCAGCAAAAAAATGTTCAAACACAATTAATGGATCTTAAAAATACTATTTTAACTTCTGGGAAATGTTTCACTGGAGGAGAGTATTAATTGAAGTACCAACTACCTTTTTTTTTCCCCAGTAATTTAAGTGAGCCTCATTTTTTCAGACACAGGCATCTCTGGTTGCCAAGATTTCATTTTACCACATAATGCAGAATTTCCATTGAGCTCAGTAAACATTCTGCTGGACCTGCCCTCCTCAATCAGTACCAAGCTTCGGCCACAGCATTCAATCCAGTCCACCAACCTGGGAACTGATCTTTGTCAGAAGGGGTGCTTTCCCAAAGTAAAATATGTTGGAGAGACCCTAAATCCAGTATTCTGCATTCTGTGGGTCAGGGAGCCATAACCTCCATCTGGCCAGTTAAAGCAATTCCACCCTTCAGAGAAATAGTGGGTTTGGAAGTGGCCAGGAAGAATTCTGTAGTCTTTATTCCTCTCTCATCTGAGAATGAAAAGCATTAGCATTTACTTCCAAGACTATTCCTTTTTTTTTTAGCTTTTTTCTTTTTTGTATGAATGGAGGATAGTGAGGATCAGATGAACTCCTTCTGGAAGATTTGCAGTCTTCCTTCTGTGTACCGTTTCCCATTTTACCAGCTTGAGAAAAACTCCCATCCACCACTGTGAAACATTAATTCAGTGTGCCTGAAAGTGATGGCAATTTGGGTGCCACACCATCCAGTGATGGATAGTGATGTTCTTTACTTGTAGTTTCCTCTAGCCTTTTATAGAATCTACCTGTTACTCAGTGCTAGGACTACAACTAAAGCTTTTATTCTTTGAAATTGATGACTACAGTGCAACATTTTAGCAAAAAGGGTATGCGATATTCAAACGCATTTTCTTATATACAACACTTCTAATATTCTAACCTGTGCTGTTTTTCACTATAGCTGAACATTTCCATTCCTTTTACACATTTGACTCATCATATTTTCCAGTAGTCAGTGACTATTAAGTCATCTAAGCAATGCATTATGAATATCTGCAATAGTAGGAAAGGCACTGCTAGCATGTGTCCTTAGGAAAAAAGCATACAGGAATACCACCATGTCACTTTAAAATACCATTTGCTTCTGGGAGATGTGAAAGAGCTTAGTTTCACCTAAATAATCTACCAATCAGATCTAAAATGCATGCTTTGTGCAGCATTGCATATTCATCTGACAACAATCCAATAACACTTTGGTTTGCTATGGATGTTTGAAATTCCGAAACTGTTCTCCCACAGGCTCACAAAAAATCACAATTTACAGAGAGAGTGGATATGAGTGACAAAATGTCTGTGGATTTTAGTAAAATCTAAGTTACACAAACAATGGACATTTTGCATCTGCAACACTTACTGGATATCAATCTGTATTGTACTTCCCCATCAAATTAGATTGCATTTAAGTTTTCATAACAGTGCTTTTACAAGCTTGGCTCTCAAATCTACATTAATTCAGCTCTGTTTATACATAGACAGTTCAGTGGCACTGACCTTCTCAGTCTGCCTGATGTCTCTGCTTAAGCCAAAGGTTCATTTATAACTGTCCCATATCACATCCTTTAGATGTCAAGCAGTGAGCACTTTTCCTGGAGGAAAGAAATGTGGTAAAACAGCTCAATAAATAAAAAAGAAATTATTGTGAAGTTCCAGGAAATAGCAGATCAAACTATGCATGCTGGTATTTACAGAAATTACTTTGAGATGTTAATGACTTTTCAAAGATTGCGTGGCCTTGTAGAAAGATGCAGAGTTTACACAGAGTTTGGAGTCTGGCACTAAAGTTACAGTGGAGCTGGAACAAGTTGGAATTTCACAATTCATATTGCAAATCAACATTGTTCTGTAAAATGTTTCTTAAAAACACAAACAAACAAACAAGCCAGCACACCAAGAACTTAAAGTCAGATTAGACTCTATAAGCAACTTAGTAAAGTCAAATATTTCTAAACTACCTCTTCAGCTCTTATTCTTCCTGTCTAGCATGAATAATACCCAATTTGAAATATCTTGACAAATGAAGCAATGTTTCCTTTTCACCATTAATGCCCAGTATTAAAGCTGAATATAAACATTTTGTTACCTTAACACTCGCTTTAGATTTCAAAACCCAATGCATTTAAAATAAAGCTTCGCTGAAATCTTTATTCTGTCTTTCAGTTGTAAAAGTCTAGTATGAGAACATGCAAGAAATCTAGAGGTTCAGTACAAAGATGGATGCATTTTTTATATCCACAGCAGGGAGATATCTATTTCCTCACCTGTCAGAGTGATTTATTCAAGTAAAAAAAAAAAAAAAAAAAAAAAAGAATATAAATTTTACAATGCACTGATTTGTTCTACAGCTTAAGAAATAGTAAAGATCTTTGGAAATCATAAAACAGAATCCAAAATAGATATTACTTCATGAGACATTTTGCAATAACTAAGTGAATCTCTGGGGAAATAGATATTGCAAAGACTATCTGCCTATCAATATAGCTCAAAGACTTTTACATTTTGGCTGGTTAAAACAAGAAAGTCTGTCCTCAGTGTCCTCTGTGGTTTTATGCTCCCTCACCAATATCTTTTTATTTGTCTTCATCTTGAATAGGATTATACAAAATTTTCCGTATAGATATGTAGATTATTATATACTGACATAGAATAATCTGATTTTGTTTGATTAATTAATAAATTTTCTAGAAGGAATTTTAAAAGCTGAAGTGTAAGCAGGAGGTTTTTGAAAGTATGAAATACCAAGGATAAAGAAGCAAAAGAAAGACAGAATTAAAAAAGAAACAGGTCATTCTGTTTATTATGCTTTTCTTTATAAGTCATAGTGACAGTAGTTCCAGCAACTGAAAAGAGGCTATAACGAGGCTATATGTAGGGTCGAGACTGCTCAGTGTGCAAATCATTGTTTCCCATCTTTCTCCTTGTTTCGAGCCATTTTCTCAGTCTCTTCCCATGAATAGAAATATGCATTCCTAAATTATAACAGGAAAAGTTGACGTGGTATAAAAACTTACCACAAAATTCAATTTTTTCACTGCCTTTTTTTCTTTTTTTCTTTAAGTAGGAAAGTAACAGAAGAGAACGAAATGGACTTTGTCTCTGACAGCACTGTAGAATAAGCAGTACTGTAACAACTAGTGGTGATGATACAAATACTTCAAAATACTGCAGATAGTGTCAGGAGAGGCCACAGTAACCACATGCTCTAAAAGGACCTTTTGTCTCATGCCATAAAAATCAGAGAACAAAGCAGAACTCAAGAATGATTATGATTACTAATGCTCACTTTCATATATACACCTTCTGAATTAGATTTTATTTTTTTAATAGACTTTTCCCCCAAAATAACAGCCTTTGGTGGCATCTGGAAGAATAACATTGCAGTGAAATCCATAACAAAGACTGCAAGCAGATGTCACGACAAGAGAACAGCATCTTGTAAAGAAGAAAAGTGACCAGACCAGACAGATACGTTGTGAGGATGAAACAAGCACTGGTGAGAACAAAGAACAATGAAACCATACAATTATGCTATTTCCTCATCCAAATTTCTAAACAGCTTCATTCAAATCCCCTCCTTGTAAGCTGATAGCTAGGAACACTTAATTATATGACTGTAAGATGAAGGAAACAATGAAAAAAGAAATCACAAAGCCAGGCTTAGATAACAGTCTGCTAACGTGGGATATATTTACTTGCTGCTCTAGACATACTTTTTTTCCTATATTGTCCTGAACCAATACGTTTTCACAATCTCTGTAATCACTTTTATCAGGATATTTAATCATATTTAATATCTTGTGTTCACAGTAATAGGCGCAGCTACCCAGTAGGGCTTACTATGCACTAGGAGCTTCTGAGTCACATCTCAGTACCCCTCAGTATATGTCCCATGTTTCTATTAGGATGGATATATGGAGTGTACTGGATTCACCTAAGATCTACTCCTTTATGGTCGTCCAAAAAGGGGTCTCTGTTCCCCACAACTAACAGCAAAGTCCTATTCTTCCATTCTTGTGATTATCGTATATTAGTACACAGAGGCTGTAGACACACATGTTCATGTACTGACCTGCATAGCTTAGACATGATCCTAAGGAGTTATAAACACATTCTGGGGAGTCACCAAAAGGAAATCAGAAAGGGGCATAAAGTGAAAACAATCTGAAAACCCTACATATTAAGTCACATTAAGTGAATCCATGCATTTCACCAAACTCCTTGTGTAAAATCCCAATCACTCAAACAAATGACCTATGAAAAAAAACCTCTCTCAAAATGACTCTACAGCATTCAAGTCTTATCCCTCACCAAAACACCTCTTATAGAATAACATCGTTCCTATGAAGCAGTCTTTAAGTTTCATAGGTTAATTCCTCAGGGAATATATCACAAAGAAAGAACAATTTGCTCTTTATTTGTTTTAATTCTAGGAGTTAGATTGCAGTAATGTCCCATGCACAATACAGCTGCAAACATCTGCATAAGACAAGACTTTTCCTGCCTTATATTCATTACGTACATTAGATTTTCTCTCGGCCTTTACAACTACTGATATAATTGCCATATAACTACTGAAACAACTTATCCCCAAACCTACTCCAAATGATGAAACTGTAGTAACCAAACTACATTACATCACTAGAGTTCTTGGCGTATGTTGCTCAGTGTGGAAAACAACAGAAACTGAAGAATAGGCAGCACTTCTGCACTGCATTTCTCATTGCCATTTCTTTATAGCACTGTGCATTGTTATTCTAGACAAGTATTTAATTACCCATAATAAACTACTTTATCATTTACATGTATGAGAACCATGCTGTGCTAGAATATGTAACATAAATAGCAGTATTGTACTTTTGTACCACAGACATAAATCATCTTGTTAATTAGATTCTCACATTTGGGCATCAGCCTTTAATCTCATGCTTCATTGACCAGGAAACAGTTGCATTTATTTCTGGGCTTCCTAATTGTGATATATTTCTCTGATACATAATAGTCAATCAAACCAACCTGATTCTCAAGATTTTCTGATATGAAGTGGTGGCTGAGGAAGCCAAAGGCATGCTGGCTGTGAGTTACATTTTTCAGTGTGCCCTTTAGATTTAGGTTCACAGGAAAGGTAGGAAGTCAATGATGGTTGCGTCTCATGACTCCATGCGTAGAATTGTTGATACACATAACACCTGAGTGAATGATAAAAAATAAAATATTAGCCAACTTGAATATCTCCACATCTCCATGGATTTCACATGTCTATTTAATGAAATATTTGTGCAAGAATTATCAGAAATTTTCTGAAACCAACAGAAGAATTTTGGTTAAAAAAGCAATTTTGCCATAGGGTAAAATCCCAAAAGTAAAGCCACCTGTAAGTCTACATATAAATCAGTTCACTGTGATGATTTCAGCACAGTTCCAGAACAAAAGCATCCCAGCAGGTTCATTTTTTTTCAAGGCTCACTGCTGTCAAGATCCACTGTAAAGTGGACCCTCTGCAAAAAAAATAAAACTTATTATCTGTAACAACAGATGTTACCAGGTCTGGGTTATAATCACCTTATTTTCCCTGTAATTTGTAATCTAGGTAAGAGTTCCTAATTTTAAAACAATCAAACAACAACAAACAACTTAGATCTATTTCTGCAACTGTTAAATATTCTATTATTGGTACCATATTACTAAGTTGTTCAAGTTTATCAAGGTTGTGTCAGAGATTCAGCTGCTAAATCACACATTAAATTACAGGAGAAAATAATACAAAAACAGCCTCTTCTAAAAAGGAGGAAAATTACTTACACAAGGTAGTAGCAGAATCACACTTGTACACAACTTGTTTAATCTATCCTAGATATGTATTCAGTACTCTCTGTATAAGCCTGAAAGCTTACAGTAATTCTCCTTTTTTCAAATGTTTTCTTTATTATATCTCCAGTATTTTTTCAATATTAATACTAATGAGGAAATGATTAACTAAATGCGCAGTCCACCATTTTCCTATTAATTGCATAAAGGAGTACCAGTTTTGTTTCAGATTTTAAATCACCTACTTGACTTTCTTTGGGCTCTTTAGCATATCCTTAGAATATTCACATATCCAAGTTTTGTTGGCACAAATAGAAGGCAAATTTCAAAACAATGTATGAGTATTCACAAAAATAAGATGGTAAATTCATATAAACAAAATTTGTTCTAGAGACAATAAAGTACTAAGATTTTGCTTGTATGATCAGGCTCAGCTAAATAGTGTAGCCTAGTATTTGAAAATTTGTTGTTCTTTGAGATAAAAGCACAAAAGAAATTTTGTCAAATAAACACAAACACTGTTGAGAAATCAAGAACTAATTATTGATATTAAACAAACAGAAAGAGACTACATTAATGATAAATTATTCCTTTCACAAGTTGTAGGCATAACTAGGATGATGTATATTGATGAATTCCACATTTAGCTGCTTTTTAAGAAAACTATGTCAATTTTCATTATTTATATGTCATTCCAGTGCTACAATTCTTGCCTCTTAAAACTTTACAAGTACAGTCACTGCTACTATAACTGTGCGTGTATTACCAGTTATCACTAAGGAATTATGAAGAGAACAAGGAACAAAAAGACCAGTAATTTGCTAAATTTCACCTTTAACATGGTATCCATCTCCCTTATTGAAGGGACATGGGATGAAAGCCTGTCTTACTTTAGATGTAAAATCCTGGTAGTGACATAGTCTTAGCCTGTACAAACATTGGTTTAGTTTTGATCTAAAAACTTTAATTAGTTTCATGCCTTACAGCCTGCAGGGTCACAGAAGAAACAAACACAGAGATCCATTTCAAATAACAGCACACAGCAATATTAAAATTCTTCAACAATGTAAGGGTTGTCATTGATTTTTGGAGGCATTTGGCAAGTGCATGGAACATGTGCATATGTATTAATGTATAATCATTACACATGCATGGCAACAACAGGCTTTCTACATGTCAGGCAAACCTGAAATGAGCTGTGCCACTCTGTACATGTCCGTACGCTCTCTTTCCATATGACAGATATGCTGTGCTAGGTGGTGAAAATAAATTCATATAAATTTGTGGTTTGAAAACGTTGCACTTTTTCTTCTGAATAGTTTAAGCATTCATTGCCTTAAAATTGGGCCTTGGGGTCTCATTACCTCACCTGGTCTCAAGCAGTGTCACTGTACAGACACTGAGCATTACACTAGGCAGCTGGACAGGCTGTGGGGAAGTCAACGGCATAATCTAATCTCCATTTATGTGAACCAAGATGATATACTTCCATTCAGAGACTTTTTGATATAGAAATGCGATTTGAAAATGCAAATCTTCAGACTTCCATTGCAAATTCAGGGGCTCAACTTCAGTGGGCAACAAAAACTTTTTATCACCTGAAATCTTGCCTGTAACTCCTTCAGGATTTAGAGAATTAAATTCCTATTGGCTTTCTACAGTCTCACTGCTGTATAATTCTTCACTTTTAAGCTCTTTTTTCACCCTTCAGACAGAAAAGCTTCCCATGCAAATATTTACTGAAACACAGATTAGTTCTCTCACGTTTAATGAAAGTCTATTTAAATTATTTTTCAGCTTTATTATCACCAAGTATTGTGAAATCTTCCAGTGAGCAGAACGTGTCTATATTCTGTTCAAACAAACCCACTCAGATGTTAACATTCTAAGGACTTACTGAGCAGATAAACAATACTCATATTGAACATCTAGACTTTGCTCCACAGAAGCAAAAGGAAACAGGAACCTTTGAGATATTCCCTGTTGTATTGCAAATTAGAAATGTACTATAATTCCTTCATTGTACTTTGCATAACATAATCCACAAGACTTTGTGTTTACTTTTTATGATTATCACAGTCAGGCCTTACCCAAATCTAGGATCAGTCTGTCTCACAGGACACCAGTTTCTGTGGCTGAAGGAAGGGCTGAATAACTCGAAGGCCCCCAACTCTCATTTTCATCCTTAACTTCATCACAAATCTGGAACAATTTCACACACGAATTCCTTTATAAACTTCTATCATTTGACTAAATCTTGCAAGACGTGAATGGCCATGCTGGTGACCAAGCTACTTCAGCTCAACACCTCACTGGAGCTCCAAAATGGCTGCCACCGCCAGCACCCCTCAGAGCCCGCACTCCTTCTAGCTGGCCAATGGGTGCACACGGACCGCCAGAGGGGCGATTGCTGCACTCTGATTGGCCATCCAACTAGCAGGTAGGCGCATAGCTCCCACTTGCTGGGTGTGAGGCCCCAGCCAGCAGGGGTTGCTCTGCTGAGGAGGAGCTGTTGCTGGCTGAGGTCAGGGCAGCACCACCAGACAAAAATATCTTTGTTGTTCTATTCATCTTTGCATGCCTGCTGTGCTATCAGCCTCTCACATCATCCCTAAATTTAGTTCCAGACTTGCTTTTTGACAGCAACGCTGCTCATATTTTGCATTCAGTCAGCACAGAAGCACAGCATTAAACTATTTCTAGGTAATGTCACATCCAAGTTCTGGTTTAATTTCCATCTCTGTCGGAGAGATCTTCAAATTCTAATCAATCTGCTTTGATCAGATCTTACTTTTAAATTCTGAAATACATCCTTATTTGGGCTTATAAACATTTTCCACTTTTTTCCTGCCTACAGGATTCATGTTAAAGCCTTCAATACTTGATAGCATCCCATTAAGACAAGCAAACAAAATCTATAACCATTTAGAGAATGGTTCAAAAAAAAATTTTTTTTTAATTTTTTTTTTTAAGTGGTTCTGAACAGCTCAAACCTCTGCACAGCTATGCAACTTCTCTCTGTCTCTCAAAAATTGATTTTCAGGGCTTTGGCATGAGCTTTGCAGTGCTTAAGACAAATGGATTGTATTATTGAATCCAGCCCTCAGCAAGCTCATTTTGAAATAAATCAAAACCTGAGCCATTCCTTTCTGCAGGCCCACTGAGAACCCAGACAGAAAAAGAATTAACACTTTCACGAAAACAAACTACAAATTTAATATGATGAAAGCAATGTATAAAGCCACTACTTGTTATACTACTTAAATGGAAAGTACAGACAGTAGAACACAAACAACCTGAAAGTACATGGATAGTCATAGCCAATTAGATGAAATTCATAATAAGGAATTATTGTGCAAAACGATAGCTGTCAATTGCTATAGTTTCATTTTGACTGAAGTCTGAAAAATGAGGTCAAGATTGGTTGTATAATCTCACATAAGGGAGCATCTTCTGCTTCCTCACTAAACTTTTTGTTAGAGCAACAAAAAAATCAGTTTCAAAATTCAAAATGAAGTGTAACATTCAACACTGATCATATATGTTTATATGTGTTTATATGTAGTTCTCTACGTGTGGACATACATAAACTTTCACACAAACATATGTTACACAAATTATTTGCCATAGGTTCAGTGAGTCACATTGCTTTCCCACGTATATGAGTAATTAACAGGCATGGTCTAATCCTTTACTCTTTGTTACACCCGCACAGCTTGCAAGCTGCGATTGGTATGGTTGGTTCTCCTCTCCCCTGCACTACTAACTTACTGCTGTGCAAAGCAGCTATCTGTTAGATTGGCACCTTGGGAACTGGCATCCCTGAGGTTTTGCTGGAGCTACACTAGTGTTTGGTGGGCGCTGACCTTCTGCTCCATCTTGTGACCTTATTAAAGCCATTTGCTCTGTTTTTTTTCCATGTGGCTGTCGTCCTTCTAAGAGTCAGTAAATGGGGAATAGAACTCGGTATTCACACAGCTCCTCTGCTCACCTGCCAGTGTCCCATGATCATTATAACTTGTTTCCCAGCAACTGCAAGAGGCAGCTGCATCAATTTCTGCTTGTCAGGAGAATCCTACTGGGGGCGTGAATCTGAGCACTTGTACCAAAAGATATAACTGTTATTATGGGGAACAGAGATGTAAAGGGCACACTTGTTATTACAGACATGGCAACCAGTTTTAGATCTTTCCTCATAGTATCAGTAGCACTGAGTTACTCTTACTGTTTAAGGAATGTATATTATTCGGTTACCTTTGCAGATGAAGCTGAGAGACTATAAGAGTATTCTCTGAAAATTGTACCTTTAAGCCACGACCTCCTCCCTTTTTAAAGTTTTGAAATATGAGGCTGGTTTTACTGTTGTCGCTGTACATATTCTTGCAAATTCATGTGTATTTCAATTAGTGATTGTCTACAAGTCAGTCCAGGAGCCTGATCTGGTGTATTAGTCTGTCAGATGGGTGGAGAGGTCACCTGAGAAAGTCAGTAAGGGGAAGACAGATCTTGGTTGTATCAAGCAGGTTTTACAGGTTAATATAACTGTAGCTATTCAGCCCATCTACCTTGCTGTGAAGAAACATAGCCTTGAACACACAAGGCCCTTCACAGCTTCAGGTTCACTTGCCTCTAACCTTACTTTTTACTTGTATCTCGTAAGCTCCTGAGTTGTTTTAGCAATGTTAGATCAAATTTCCTGTCTCTGCTATGAAAATGTCATTCTATTTTCATCCAAGAGGTGTCCCTGAGCTCTTCTTGACCCAATCAATTATAGAACTTATTTTTCTTGTGGCCAAGCTCCATTTTTTCTTTAATCCATTTAAACAGGCTACATTTGCTCTCTGCAAGGTGAGAAGCAGAGAAGTAGCTGGGGGCATTTGATTGTTCTATGAGTCTCTGAAAGAAAATAAGTTACCAGTATTAAAATGTACATATATTAGCATACACTCAGAAAGGCCCATGCATCTTCTGTGCTCAGTAGAAAGCGATCAGAGCGAAAAGGTATCATGTTCCTTTCTTTGTGAATGCAAAACTTGGGCAATGCCATACGTCTACCTACTCGCCACCAGGTCCATGAGTGTGATATTAACAGAAGCTGGTCATGGAAGGGTGAGTCAATGCCTACTATCTTTCCAAACTTTTTCTGTGCATAATATCTATTTCTGCAGAAATATTACACTGGCACTAAAAACTTAATTATTTTTTTAACTATATAAATGTGAACATATGGAGATAATCTCTATTGAGAATCAACTTTTATGCCTTTCCACACAACACCAGTCCATCTTCCTCTCACAATCTGTTTTACCCTAAGTTTCTCTGAGATTTTGATGTCTGTACAAATTCCTCATCTCAACAACCCCCCCACACACACACACCTTGCTATACTCAACACATGCCCAGAGCATCGCCTGTCCCCTGGAGACCGCACAGATCTGTACTATTGCAAAGCACCACTTCTTAGAGACTGGATGCTTCTCTTTATCATATGGATGATATCCCATTGTCCTGGTGCATGGTACAGCACTTACCTAATTAAATTAAAATTTCAGGCATAATTTAGGCTCCAACTCTGACCAAGGACATACAGCTCTATTGGTGGTAAGAAAGTGGTCTCTTATTTGGGTTACTCTTGTGTGACATACTGACTTGTAAAAATAATTCAGAGTTAAAATAACAGTAGTTATGGTGATCATGTCATCATTCTGGTACATTATTATAAAATGCTCTTAGTTGCAGTTTGAAAAAGATAAAAACTTATGAAAATAATTTTACTCTTCAGCTACATTTTTTAATTCTCTTTGGGAAAAAAATAGTCTGGCACACTTTTACTTAGGTCCCTTGACTAAAAAATAACCTGCTTTCCCCTTGTGTGAGATCACACAAGGGATCAGATCTCAAGTTCTGTAACAAGCTGTAATGAGATGATGAAGATGCAATGAAGAAACAGGCCCAAAATTTCAACACCGATAGCTGCATTTTTCTGTAACATTCCCAAGCACTCTGAAGTTTCCTGTCTCAGGCCAACATATAAATTATAATTTAATTTTATCGTGACTTTCATTGTGTTCCCAAAAGCAATCAGAGCTGTAATTTGCCATTTTTGTCTAAATGGAAGGGAATACATTTTGCTCTCACTTAACCGTGTAACCTTATTGACTTCAGTGAAAAAGGCAGCGTGAAACTAAGTCAAGTCTAACATCAATTATGCTATGCATATAGAACACTGCATTCACCATTTATGATACCATGAAAACATTCTGAAGTTGAAAGGCTGGTCCTGTTACATTAGAGAAGAAGGATAAATTTATTGAAAGGACTAGGAAAAATATATTGCTTGTAACTGAGTTCTGCTTTACTGTATTTCATTTGTAAACATTTCCATTTGGTCCTCCAAACTATCAAGTTAATGAAATATAGTAATAAGCTACCCTACTGCTATGCTTTAGGTTAGAGGGTAGTTAGAGCACATTATGGTTCTGCTGTTTATTTTAAATCAGGTGATGTAAAAGAAAATTTTAGGACCTTTTTGGAAACACTTTTTATGGAGAATAAACACATAGAGGCATGCTATTTAATGAACCAATAAAGCAGCATTTCAAAGCAAATGCTAGTATAATAAACAATGAGAGAAAATTAGGCTTGCTCTAACTCTAGTGAAAGGATAAAACTGCTTCAGGCTCTTCAAGGAAACTTTAGGGTTGAATTTTCACATCCTCACACCCCTTCCCACAGCTTCAGTAGCTCCACAAGTGAGACCTGATAGTTACAGTTATCAGGGATAGTTATACCTTCCCCCCCCCCCCCCATGTCCATTTGCCGTAAAAATAAGTTTAAAACTCCTTCAGCCAAGCACAAAGGGCAGTGGCCTGTGCTGATGCAACGAAGGCTGCAGCATGCCACACCACTTCCACCAGCCACAGCACTCTGACAGCTGCTTTCAGTCCATGCAGTACCACTCTTTCCAAGAAGAATTTTTTCCACATCAAAACACTCCCTAACGGAGAGAGCCACCCCACCAAACCTCATTCCCTGCCTATCCCTTCTAAAAAGCCTAGAGCCCTCCACTGCAGCACTCCAGTCATGAGAGTGATCCCACTGCGCTTTAGTGCTGGCAACTAAGCCATAGATTTCCTGTTGCACAATGGCTTCTAAGTACTCCTGTTTGTTGCCCATGCTGCATGCACTGGTATGAAGCAAATGCCCCCATCCCTGCTCCGCAGGGTGTACCACAGACACAGCCATTTTGTCCCCTCCTCTCCCAGCCCTCAGTCCTGCTCTGAGAAACACACCAGGCTGCCATGGCAGCACATCAAGCATCATATCCATATCAGCACTCAGGACACACTAGTTGCATAAGACCAGCCCAAATTTGCACATTCCATCTTGAGAAAGCCTCCAACAGTTCAGAAACACAGTACACACATAAATAGATCTGCATAGGCATTTTGCAGCACGACTTGGCAACACAGAATTACCACAATTACAAATAATGAAATCTCTGTCAGGCTTCAGTGATGGGAAATGTGAAGCAACCACTGACAGAAAGCATCCCTTTCCCTTTCCCACTTGGACACCTGTTCAGCCAGAGCTGTTTGAGCAGAGCCATGGCCAGAGAGAAGGAACAGAGATGCTTACCTTCCCATCTTGGTCAGCACAGGCCAGAGACCCCCTTGGAAGCCAGCCTTTAGGAGGAGCCCAAAGCCACAGCTGTTTCTGCTCTGTGAGCCATAGGCAGTGGCCCAGGACAGCAGAGAGAATGAGAGCTCCTGCTGCATCTACGCGCACAGGGCAAGCCCTGCAATTGGGGATCCACAGCTTTGGGGGATTTGTCCTTTATACTGTATACCAATGCAAAGCCACAAGACTTGGATTACTTTGATCTCTTCCCTATGCTTTTTATTAAACCATGTTTGTGAAGATTATAAAGAGCTGATAAGTAAGGCTCCAATAATAATGGGAAACAAATATTCAAAGTGCTTTAGATAATGCTGGAAGAATTTAGCCCCATTTTCCTCAGAGGAATAGTGCAGTCAGTCAGGGTGCAATAACTGGCAGGCACAAACTCAGCTGGTTAAGGCAGAAGTGCATATTGTTGGCAGTCACAAGCTTTCTCCACACCTGCTCTGGACTGGAGCCACATGGCTGTTGTTACCCTTGTGGAAGGAGCAGAAGTAGTCTGGGTCTGTCTGAGGAACGCCAGTTAGAAGCACAGTCAATCTCCCTTAATTGTCCAAGCACTTCAACCTTCAGTTAACTACGTACCCAAAAGCCTCCTTTACCATCACCCCACAAACGTGTGTGGCTCTGAATTGGAGGGTGGTAGTTACTATCATAGTGATCATCACCTACACATCTGTGGGAAGAGCACAGAATGGCCGGGCATCTCTTTTCCCAAATTGATGGCTAAATGGCAAAAGTGAAGCAAAAGACTGTAGAAGGAAGGAAAGCCTACCAACTCATTTAGTACAATAGACTGCAAATGCACAATAAATTGCATTTCCTGATGCTTTTCCAGACTAGCTTTAAAATCCTCAAGTGATTGGATGTAATCTATTATTGGAATAACAACATGAGCGTCATTAGAGAAGTGTATTTCATGAAATTGAAAGGTTTAGAAAGCACAGCTACTGCATTTAATTTGTACTGCTTTACTTGGCAATCTACGTGCAGATTTGTCACTTGTACAGCTGCCCCTAATAGGGTCATTTCTGTAGCAAATGTACGATAGTTTGTACTTGAGGATGACGAGAAGTTTGCAATAGCACTCCAAAAACATTCCACATTATAAAATCACTCAGCAGAGTGATTTGCTTGCTCTGTGGGGTGATTGCATAGTCTGCTCTGAAAAGCTCAATTTTACTTCTATTGAAATGCCTTGGCTTTCAAAGTGCTTAATCTTATTTCTTCTGTGGGGGATGTGTCATCTGGTCTGTCATTAAAGTTCTGGTGAAGGGTAGGACTTTTTTCCTTCTTTATAAAGTTCACAAAATCATTTGTATCAAACTATATCAAATTTGAGATTCTGAACTGAAGTTTAACAACAGAAATTCTGATACTCTGCTCAGACACAGCAAGGGTATCTCAAAGCAAGGGAACATTGAATTAGTGTCCTATTACCTCTATCCTACATGGAAGTCGATCAAATTAGTAGCCAGTAGTGACTAAAACAATCAGATGACTTTTTGCTGGGAGGCAGCAGCAGAATTTTCAGTGCCTCTCTTTATAGGCTGAATAATAATTGAATCATAATGATTGGAAATGACCACTAAGATCATCTAGTGTAACCATCACCCTATCACCACCATGCTGACTAACCACGTCCCTCAGTGCCACATTGGCCCTTTTCTTGAACACCTACTGGGATGGTGTCGATCAAAATAAGAAATGGGAAATTAAATGCTGTAAATAACTGCACACGACATACTTGCATTAGTAAGCACTGAAAAACAATTATTCCTATTGTTTATATCAAATCCTACCTGTCATTACTATATAAAATGAGAACCTATTATATATTCCTGAACTGAAAAGCTCACAGTTTAGTGAAAACAAACAAGCAAAATCAACCTGCAATGCAAAGCAAATAATGACAGTGATAACTAATTAATGAACTTTCTACATAAGTTTCAGTCTGCAGGGAGAGGTAACACATTTGTGAGGCAGTATTAAATAGCAGACAGTGGAACAGAAGTGGTTTTAGGCAACTCCAGCAAGGCCTGAAAGAGAAACCATGGACTTGAAGCTAAGGACAGCTCACCAACAGATTTCCTTGTTTAAATTAATTGCGGTAATCACTTCCTAAATTTGAAAGAAAAAGCACCTTTGGAGAGGAAGGGAATCTTGGCATAAAGGAAGATGAGTCGTTCCTAAGGGATAAGCTCAACAGATAGCCAATTAGTTATTATTCTTCCTAACATTTAATCTATTGAATTCATCATTTGTATACAATAATTCTACAAAAATTGTTTTCTAGGCTCATCTTCATTGTAAGAATGAAGCCAGAGATGAAGCTGTATTCTAATAAATATACAGTTTTGTCTTTATCCACATATTTGATTCACTCAGTCATTGGGTTATTCCATTTTCTCTAACAATCTTTCCTGTGAACATCTGTTGTGTTGGATAAAGTTTGTTTCACCCAGGAAATCATATATATATGATATGTCAGGGAGCATGCATTGTCGTGGTTTTGCCTCTGTTTCTTGGCTAATACCTAGTTTATATGGTAAACAGTGGTCTGAAAGACATTTCTGATGATGATAGTGGCAAGAAACAGCAGGTTGTTCGGAGGCAGGGATAGAGATGGCTGGAAAAATCATTTCACTGTTTGATCTACTGCCAGGAGAAATTATAATTTGAATAGTTTCGGCATCCAGTTAACTTTCCTGCTGTTTCACATCAATGTAAAAATCAAACAAATTACGTTCTTGTTAACAGACTTCCCTAAAACAGATTGGGTCAAAATATCAGATACCTATACATTACAATCCACCCAAAATAGATCTCAGCTTTTCTTTTATTGCAGTCATTAAAGGAACTTTTTAAAGGAAGTTTTCACTGAGACACAAGTATCCATTTCCTTTGATACAGAGGGTTGTGTTTTTTTTCCCCTCTAGTTTTGTTCTCTTAAAAAGAACGAATAGATTTTTGGAACAAAAGAAATCTGGGCAGTAGGTCTGCCACAATAAAGGAGGAGTGGAAAGGATGATATTGCAAAGCATAATAAATGTGACAGTGAGCTTCCTGGAAATCTCAGCATCTCTTTTAAACCCACACAGTCATAGAAGCAGAGTTCAGGAGGATTCCAATGGGAGTTGTGTCTGTATAAAAATAATGAGACCAGAGATGTCTCTGAATAAGAAACAGCTGAACTTTAGGATAATTACCTGAAACCAGAGCCTCTAAGAGTAAAATGAGGCTTTTCCTTTTGAAGTTGTAAAAGAATCCTAAAACTAATCTTTATCTGTTAACTTCTGCTTATTTTATCTTGAACTTTCATTATCAATACACCAAACAGAAACCATTTTTGGTCACTGATGCCCAATGACTAAACTTTACTTTACATTGAATCATAGAATGGCTTGGGTTGGAAGGGACCATCATCATCAAGTTGCAAACCCCCTGCCACAGGCAGGACCACCAACTTCCAGATCTGGTACTAGAGCAGATTGCCCAGGGCCTGATCAAACCTGTTCTTGAACACTCCCAGGGCCAGAGTATCCACAGCCTCCCGGGGCAAACATTTTTAAGAATAGGTCTTTGAAGTCTACTTTCAGATTTCCAATTGTAATTGATGTCCCCTTCAGAAAAAAATGGGAGGAAAAATGATTCCATGAAAAACAAATCTTAAGGCGACAAGGGGACCTTTGCTCTCATCCCGTTGCCCATGATCCTCCTTGATTGAGAATGTTGCTAGAGAACAGTTATATTATAGCCCTATGTTTTAATTATTGAAGATAACAAGTCTGTATTCCTCAGTTCAATGTGGGGAAATATTAATTACAATCTACAGCATTCTAACATACTATATAAAACTCAACGAATTCTGTAGCCATAACATGAGAGGCTGAAGGACACAATGTTCCCCAGAGCTGTGGCTTTGGGGAGGCTGGAGAATGGCAGGAGAGTTGTGCAAAGGACTTTGCAGCCTTTCTGAATGCACACGCTCAAGAGCAAATGCACTGACTGGCTCACAACAGAAAGCAACTTCAGTTTGTACTGAGTCCCTGGTTTTACAGACGTGGTGTCCATACCTCAGATAGGAGGCATGCATAGATATTTTCTAATAACTGCCTGCAATTTAACATTCTTACTTTTGGCCTTAACAGTTACATGTAGTTTTGTGAACACTGTCCAGAATGGCTTTTCTAAAATATAAGCTTTCATTATTTTCAGTATTTAGTATGGTTTCACTGAAGACAAACAAACAAAACAAAATTAGCTTTTAAGAGTTCTTTCCCTCAGTCCCTCCAACGATGCTAGAGAAATCTGCAAAGGGAACTTTTTGCCTAAAATGGAGATGCAGAAGCCCTGGCTGTGTGACTGACGATATGATCAGGCCTTCAGCTTTACACAGTGTGCCATTATCGGCAATGTTAGATCACTGATGCGGGTCATTCTCTGAGAGACAAATAGCATTCTCACCAGAGTGTGCATTAGACAACTGCTGGGTACATTTCTTTCGATAACTTCACTGTAGCCTTATCTCAAATCTTAATTTTAAAGTCCAGAGCTGTCATTTGTCTGCAAGGTGTTTAGGCTTGCTTTAAAACCATTACATTTTAATGCTATCCTGCTGGTGCTAAGAAGCATTTCCAGTGAATGTTTTATTCAGAGATACTTAAGAGAGAGTTTTGTCAGATGTGCTTCCTGTCATCCTTTATTACATTAGATCTTTTGATATTTGAGCAGAAGACAGAAATAAAGATGAAGGTCAGTGAAATGGGAGGAATATAAAATTTCTTTCACTATTCCCGTTTTCATATTGTCCATCAAAACTGCAGTTTGAAAATGTCAGATAACATGAGCTTCATTTTCACTTTAATCGTTTAACTGTATCGTACTGTAATAACTTAATGGCTATGCAGAAGATTTATCATAAGGAACGGGGATTACAGTCAGAAAATTCTCCTAGATTACTGTTCACTATACAGGGGATTCAGTGCTAATTATACACATTATGTGATTTGGTATTTTCAAAGGAATGTCCCTATATATTATAGCACAAAAGCAAATATTTAAAGCCTTAGAGTTCAGATGAGCATCTTAATTTCTGAGACTGCAATAGTGAGCTGTAAATCTCAAGCAAACAGGCAGCCTTTCTCCTGCTATTCAGTGCTTGCACTCCTTGTCATGAGAAGAAATAAACAATAAGATGTATTTAAGTGTTTCCAAGCTTTAAAAAGGCTTCATTTAAAATAATAATAATAACAATAATTAAACATGTTCACATCTAAATTAATATGACAGTTGGATTTCCATTCATATCCAAAAATTCTGATCATTAAATTTTCCATCATTCTAAGCAATATCCTCTCCAAAGCAGACACAGATTTCTAGCTAAAGCCCAAAAATATGAAAGGTGCACTGATCAACAACTACTGCAATTATGTAGTGAGATGTTATATTAGATTCTAAATGTCTACTCTTACATCTCTCAGCATCTCCATTACAAATACCTTCCACCTTAAAGAGCCATTTCCTAAGAACAGGTCATTTCTCTCCCCACTGCAGACGAGATATAGCAGTTGATACAAAGCAGCCATGCCTGCAGTGGCTGCTGTAGCTTAATTGTCATTTAAGAGAATTTGAGAGAGATTTTATCTCAACTTTCTTTCATTTCTGTGCTGTAAGGGAAGCACGATAGATAGCAAAGCACAAAACAGAGAGGACTTGTAGGCAGGAGTGTCAGAAGTCAGAGTTATTGTTAATTTACAGATTGTGGTCTGTTTATTTTTTGCATTGCTCTTTTCCTACTGCAGAGTAAGGACTCTAAAGGCCTTATTTATTTTGAAAATAGAGGTATTAATATTAAAATGCGTGAGGACATGAGAATCTTGATTTGGGCATAGCCCAGTCCCTTACTATTTTTTGTGAAGTTTAGCTCCTACCACAGCACAAATAAAATGAGAAGACAGTATCTTACTCCTAAAACAATGTGTCATAGAACTGCTTGGCAGACAGGCTGGACATGTTGATGGGACAGAGGCAGCAATGTCAGTTTTAAAGGCAACAATGGAAAACATAGTCATTTGCGAGTTGAAAAGCATAGGTCCTCTTTCAGTTTTTACGAGATACAATACCATATACAGGGAATATAAAATTATTATCTGGAATTTAAGATACCAGAAGGATCACTGGCTCTTTTAATGGATCATATGTTAAAATAGGAAAAACCATATGCTACATTTGCAACACTGGTGTGCTGCATCTTCTTGTAATCCAAGACCTGACACTGCTAAATCTAGTCTGCCAGCATTGAACTGTTTATCCGCTGAGCAGCATCACCTTTATAGCCATGCATTGCCCAGGCCAGTTACAGGCACAGGAAACAGCAAACCTGGCATCAGCAGGACTTCCAGAGAGCTTTCGTAAATCAGCCTTTCCTCAGAATACAGACTGCATTTCTCACACTTACAGTCTGTGGCCTTCTGTTTGTTGCTGACAGGGCACTGCTGTACATCCCTGTAGGAAGCTGCAGATGTTCCTTAGCTAACTGGCCTTCCAGCAGGCAACAGAAGGTCATAGTAAAAAGCTATATTTCTTAGGACAGTATCTGATATGCCAGTCTAGGCTCTGTTCAAAAAATGCTTTCAAAAATAAGTGCTATCATAACGGGCCTGAAAACATAGTAGGAAATCATTGTGGAGTCATTCCAGAAGTATTTAATGCTATTCTGGGTGCACTTAAGGAGGAGACTAAGCAACACACAGCTTGCAAACATCAAAAGGCTCATCCCAGTAGAGAAGAAACAGAGGTGATAGCACGCCTGCAGCACAAGAAGATCAAGATGCAACTCATTTATAGATTTAAATGTCAAAACTGTAACTGGAAACTGTATCCGTATGGGCACATGATCTCAGAGCAAAGAGAACCAGCAGTGGGAAGGAAGAATCTCTCCTCAGTTAACCTCTGACAATGCTGATTGCATAAATACTATTTATTCTGGGAGGCCCAGACAGGCCACAGTGATTCTTACAAAAACAAGCAGAAAGACCACCACAGTCATGGCAAAAACCTCTTTCATTAGCCACTGAGGGGAAGCTCTGCACTCAAGCTCTGTGTCCCTCTAGCATACCTCAGCAATTAGATACCTGAGCTAGTTTTGCTCCCTGAAGGTCTTTTTCCTGTGCTCTGGGATGCAAACAGCTGCATTGTTCAGGCAAACCCTCAGGCAAAGTTTTTGCTGTGACACTGAATTCAAGACTCAGCTGTTAGGGACAGAAGAAGAAAAAATACTGCAGGTGCCTTTATCAGACTCCTACTGCAAACCAAAGAGCTCCTCCCAGATGTGATTCCTCTAATTAAACATCCTGTTTAGGCAGAATGCAGAGCAGAAAAATGGGCTGCATGCTCTATTTTAGTTTGCTGAGAGTACTTCTGCAATCACTTTGCTCTTGCTCATCAAGTTATTGAATTGCTTAATATCCACTGGCCATCAGAGAGCAGAAAGCAGTCTATCAGTCTATAAGGCTGCATACAATCGCAATTAATATAAACACCTCACTGAGTGCCTCCAGTAGCACACACTGCCCTTCAAAGACTAGGATTTTCCCAGGCTGTGAAACCCCCTGAAAAAATGTTAGAACAAATGTACTCTGCCACTTCTGATAGTGAACCGTTTCAGGGAAGCATGCCAAAATGTAATGCTACCTGCATGCACCTTGGTGCAACCCTAAACCTACAGCAGCTACAGTCATTACTGATTTCTGAACTCTTAGCTCAGTCATTGTGCTAAAACTGCCATTATGACCAGCCCATGAATTACAGACCAAGAGGAACCCCACACACTCATCCCTAACGTGCTTACTTTCTTCTCTCTGCATCTCACTGGAGCCCAGCTGGGCAGAGCTGCAGCACCACGACACCCTGCTGCTGTCACAAAGCAGGCATCCTGCCTTGTAGTGTATCGGAGGAGGGGGCACACATGAGCACTGCATACAGGAGCAAGATGCCAAGCCTTCACACCTCCCATTAAGTTCAATTGTATTTGCACAGCCAAATTTTGTACAAAACTTCTAACAAAGGGACAGTAGGTCTGCTAATCAAAAGTATTTTTCCTGGGTAGAAAGATATGACTGAAATAACAAATTACAGCATGTTGTTACAGTGTTGTGATCTTGACAAAGTCGTATTGCAACAAAAAGTCACAGTGCGTAAAAACACTTTTTTTTCAGTCCTTGGCATTTAATCTTAAATGTCAATAGTAAAGATATAACAAAATGAATTTAATAGGTTGTGCTGGCACTGGAGATGACACCAAATGGAGAAGAAAGGCAGAGCTGAAATGCCCTGCTATATTGCTTTTCTGCAGGTATCAGATAAAGTTACAGCTAAACAACTTCTAAAAGTCACTAAAAAAGTAACTTCATTTCTGTGCACAGGTTTACAGAGACATAAAGGAGATCAGCACTCACATCTCTAAACATCCATCTGCACCACCATTTCACCCTGGGTGAAGTGAGATTTACAGGGTGGAGAGCACTAGGAGAGATCCTGTCCCCAGCAGCCCAGCTGCACATGCCTGTGGTGCTGGATAATTCGGGTTCTGTGTGGATGCAGGGAGTGAGCATGGAGGTGTCTTTGCCCCACCTGGTTCTCAGCCCTGCCTTCTTGCTGCCATTGCACACAGCTGGCCCCTGCCTCAGCAGCAAGCAGCATGTCCTGTGAGCAGGGGAAGCAACATGCTCCTCTCCCGCTGAAGCTGCATCATCATCTGGAAAGGAATTAAAGGTCCAGGATGACAGAGAACACATTCAATAGTATTACCCAGTAGTGAAGACACAGTAGAGATAATTTAGTTGTTCTAGTTCATATTTTTTGGACTGGCTTCCTATAGGGACTGCATAATTCATAATCCATCCTATGGAAGATCTCCCATTCTCTCTGAAGGGAGGTTATTAAACAGAAGATGCCTAGGGGCACTGTTTAGGTGATAGGGTCCTAATTTATGAGTGGCATTTGAGGCTTCAGATGTCAGCTGTAATAAAGACAGTACTCAGCCTTCTCTCTCTCCCTCCAGAATTTAAGATACTGGAGTGAGCTGAAATTTAAGTTCTTTTTAGGTGTCTCCAGAAGCGCACAGGGAGAGGCAGAAGCCTCAGAATGCAAAATCTTGTACTGCAGTCTCTGGCTTGTGATCCAAAGCAAACTTTTTTGTCCTCCATTTTCTTGTATCTACAGGGGTGGCTGACAAATTACCTACCTCTCAGTTCAACAGATCTACTTTGAGAAACTTGCAGTTTTGTTCTTGTCACTGCTGGCTTCATCATTCCTCAAATTAAAAGATGATATGTCTAAAACTTTAGTTACTTGACCAAGGCAACCGAGGAACCATTTTTCACATATGATACAATCTGATGTTTTTTCTTCCATGCGTGTCAGATATGGCCATAATTTACAGGTTGTTTCTTGCTAGCCAAGATAATAATCTGGTATTGTCTGCTGCAGAAAATCCTTTCGGTGGTTCCAAAACAGAAGATAGAGCACCTAAAGAATATCTGTATATTTTGGCTGTTCTCATATCAATAAAATGCTGAAAATCTCATCTCCTCCCAACATCTTAAATTAGTTCGCCTACTTTTGTATAGCTTGTCAGATCAGTCTTAAAACAGTTTGTGTTTTTTGGAGGATTGTTGCCAGTGGCAAAGCAATCTTCTTACATGTGTTTTTCATACAAGTTGTCACTCTGAAATACCTAAAAATTATTATACAAGATTGAACTTTCTGCTCTGCTTTTCTACATGACAAGGACTATTTCTAGTAATTTACTGAAATGACAGCATATCACCACATTAAAATTGCTTTTATTGTCATAAATTCAGTGCACTAATTTCAAGTTGCCACCATTTTGTCTGGCTACACCGGAATGTGGTGAGATGGAATAAACACAGTCCTTGCAACAGAAAGTATTTATACCAAAGAAATTAGAGCAGGAAGATGACTGAAATAACTGTCTTCCCCCGACTTTTTGTTTGTTTTGTTTTTAGATCTCTGTACCTCAACATACTGGATGCTTTCTGAATTATAGTGACTACATTGCATGTCTACACTGCTCCCAGTGGGTAACCTTTTCCTTAAGTTAGTTTAATTGTTCCCCAAAAGCCAAGAGCCAGAAGGTGAACCATTCTGCCACTTTTTACCTAGCAAAGGCACCATTTCCAACAGCTTTAGTCTGTAGACAAGTGTCAACAGAAGGGATACTCAGATATGAAACCAGTGGAAATCTACTCACACTAATTAGAAACCTCAGTGATCTATCCTTCCTTACACTTACCACTAATTATTACATAACTTCACTCAGATGCAAGAAGTGATATTAAAAAGTTTCCTGGGAGCTCTCAAAACCCAAAGTGTTTTATAATGGTAATAAGTGACTTAATCACAACCTTGGACATAAATCATTTATGCCACCAAATGCTTTCATTACCTTAGATGTACTACAGAAAAAAAAAAAAAAAAAAAAAAAAAAAAAAAAAAAAAATCATTGGCAAACCAAAAGCAAACCCAAATCTAACCTGAGGAATCTCATAACTAAGATTAGAGGTACAGAAAAAAAATAATATAGGATCAGCTGCATAGTGGCTCTTAGCAGCCTAGAGGTGGACACTTTAGTCAGTGTCTGGAGTGAAAGTATACCGATTTTCATCGCTCTCAAAACATTTGGATGGAACTTGTAAATACGTTTGGCCTGATGACAGAAGGTCAAGCCCACATGCAAGAAGTGCAGGGACCTGATGAGAGTGATTGATAGGCTATCTTCAAAACTGTGCCCTGGGATTTCATTTTGCCACAGTATTATATAACCCCTGGCAAGCAATGAGCAGCCTACCCCTTGTTACACCATCTGGAGGAAAAAACAACAGCAAGAAAGCCCTGATATACACATTCTGCTTTGGCAAAGGCACATGTGGGAGAATTGCCTACCTGAGCCAAGAGCTGTCTTCTGCTTCTAAAAGGAATCTGGCTGATTCAGAGGCTTGTGACAGCCCCTCACAATGTTTTCATTTTATGTCAAAATCAGAAAATCACATCAATCTTTCAAATAGCAGCACGCTCTCAAAGACTACACTATTCATGCCCTTTAAAACTGCTATATGCATGAACAAGTTTCCTGTTAAAATCCAATTATATTTCCCATTCATGTTCTGATGTGATCTCAGGAGAGTCAAAAGATACAAAGAATCATTAGGTCTTGTGAAAACAAATGAAAAAAAAATGAAAAAAGGTGAGTTTTTTTCAAGTCTCAATAAGTACTTGATTTCCAAAACATCCCAGCCATTGCTAAAATTTAAATCTAAATATTTAATAAGCAAGCAAAGGCTTTTTGTTTCATTACTCATCTTCAATTGATGAAGAACTAATTGTTTGATATTATCCTGGTGGAACAAAACCTTGGGAACGCTGCTATGGTATCAGTGGCATGCAGAGAAGCACTCAGCCCTTAGTTGGCCAGCTGAGACATAAGCATAGCCCCACTGTGTGCCTACCCTACTCCACCCCAGGGTCATACCTGCAATGTCTGTTAGCTGTGCTGATCCAGGCATTTGCACAGTTGTGAGGCAGGGAACCATCTTCCAGCTTGTTCTAACGCAGTACTTCTCAGACAATGGAGCACTCTTCTCCACAGCTGAGCCAGGGCAAAGCAGCACTGTTGCCTCCCCTTACCCACGCAGAAACTTTTGTTCCCCCTCACCAAGAGGTGCCTGGCTGATAGGGAACCAGGACCTGGCAAGGGGCCGCCCCCTTTAGGCAGGTGGGATGCCTAAACTGCCTGCCCTTGTGTAAATATCTACATCATGCAAATGAAGTAATGCAACCCCTTTTCTGCAGGAGGTATGGGTGGAAAGGAGGTAGGGAAGAAAGACGATAAGGAATAGGAGTTAAAACAATAAATAAATCTGAAAAAAAAAAAAGATCTTCTTGGAAAGCTATTTGACATTTATTTGATCCAGGCAGTGCACAGGGGGAAGAATTGGAATGGAATTCTATTCCCAGATTCACGTGTGTTTTTCACAGAATGAATTAATGCCTCATTGAAAAGGTGATTTGCAGTTGGCATTTAAGGCAGCCTTGCTGCCTGGCTCTGGAATTATTCCCATTGTTGTTCACACAAAGGGAAAATAAACTCAACCACTTGGCTTCCTTTTCCCTGAAATGTATGTCTAAGATCACAGCTTAGAAAGGAAACTAAATGGCAGATGGCAACATCTTTGTGAAGTATGTGCACACTGAGCTATACAGGCTGGCAAATTAATTTGTTCAAAGAAAAGGAAGAGAAAGCGAGGAAGGATGATAATAATTTGAAGCTGCCTTCAGAATGTCTTGTGTAGCTCTTAGTTGTGTTGTTACCACACAGTCAAAAGAAAACAAAGAAATTATATACATGCCTTTGCTGTGAGGCATTACTCTTCACTGCATTGTTAGCAAGGAAGGTTTATAGAGAATATTGTGAAGGTTTGTATATTTAGGTTGTCTGTCTTCCTCTCATCTTGAGCCACACTATGTGGGGGACCCCAGAGTGGGCACCACAGACAAAGACAGGGCAGGCATCCCCTGCTCTCCAGCAGATCTTACTCTGTGGGAGCTCCAGGATATCAATCCTTTCCTCCCTAGCAACAAAGCAATAGGTCCCAGCGCATGCATCAGTCCTCCCTTTTTCTGTCTCCCTCCTCAGGAGAAGGTCTGAGTTAGAGGTCACCTTCCTGCCTGGCACCAGAGCAATCATGGGCTGTGTCACCTGACAGACTGCCCCACAAAGTGTTCGATCACACAGCAAAGCTCTGCTTCTCCCATGGCCCAAGTGATCCCACAACAGTTGACCCGACAGCTGCTTTACTGCATTTCATGTAATTTTAGCTTCATGCTGCCTTTGATATCAAAAAAAGCCAGGACATAAATGGAACAGATTACAGAGTTCTTTAAAATCTCTTTTGTTCAAGAGATCTTTCAGATTAAAATAATACTGAAAGGAGACTGCCAAAAGCAACAGAAGGGTTTAGGATGTTGACAGAGACCTGCACCGAGTTTAAACGTGCTCAGAAGAATCCCTGTTGTTCCCAGCCATGCTATGAAACAAACACCTTCCTCCAGGGAAGGTCTGAGGTCAGGTTATTGATATAGCAATCTCTTCTGATTCCACCCAGAGACTAAGCACCCCCAAAGTTTGGAAAATGATCAAAAGGAAGGTTTGATCTTCAGTTGCTGCTGTGAGAATCTCCCAGAAGAATGTCTCTCTGTGAAATAGCTCTATTTAATTCCTACAGCCCTGAGGTGTCTATCAAGATTTGGACCCTAAACTTGCTTGGCAGATTTTATTACTGTGTTACCTGCTTCCTTGGGGTATACAGCTGCTCAGAGAGCTTGTGTTTATGAAGCTCTTGGAGGGCCACAGATGGAAAGCAAAGAAAAGCAATCTATATTTTACACCGTGTGTCCATGTACCCTCCTTTCTTCTTAAGGCTTGGCCTTGAATACATGGGTAACTGAGGTATGATATGATTCCCCTTGGGCTCAGTGAAAGAACATATTTACTGTTTATTGCTTCACAAAGCTGATTTCTATCAGTAGTGCATTACATTTATATCAAAGCAGAAGCCAACACATCCCAAAGAAAAGTGGGTGGTGGAAAGAGAATTGTGCCTGCTGAGCTGCATGAGAATGAGGGCTGATGGCTGCACTCTCTGCCAGGGATTCTAACAATACCATGCACTACAGTACAACAGCAGAAGGCCCTAAGCAGTGCTGCACGCACATCTCTGCATATCTCTGGAGCAGCACTGTAATCACGATTTACCTGTGCCACAGCACAGTCTAGGTAAGCATCAAGCTGGGAGGAGGAAGGCTGCTTTCCCTGCTTTTCAGCCCTGAATATGCTTGAGGCCTTACATAACACTGCTTTGAATGTGTTTTGAGAAATCCTTCCATGTAGACAAATCTACATTTACACCTCCACTGACTCACTAGGGACTACGAAGCTACAGGTGGAGAAGCCAATCAGAGAGTTCAATTATTCTGAGAAGTCACAATTGTAATGGTTACACTTCCACAGTCACAATAGGAAAAAGAGAAAGCAAGGTGTGCTGGCAGTATATAATGAGCCCACAGAAATAGGCCCTGTTGTGTTTACAGAGAGAAAGACCAATGCACATGCACACACGTTTGGAAAAAGTTTGCTTGGCTATTTCCTTAGTTACTAGTCCTGCAACTACCCCTAATTAGGAAGGCTCATGGACAAAGTATGTGAGAAACCAGAGCTAGTTTTGCTGATTACTCACACTACTCTTCAAGATATGAAATTTATGCTCCCCAGAGAAAATTTTGAAAGTGCATATATACATACATATATACATACACTATTATATATATATGTGTGTATAAGTGATAAAAGTGAATTGAAAGAGGAATTCAGATTCACACTTTACCAGAATGCAGTTCTTCCAGCTGCCTTCTGAGATCCCCCAGATGATCAGCTGTATTCTGTCCACTCGGAAGGCAGAGTTATTAACTGAGAAATTGCCATAAACACTTCACCAATGACAGTTTCTGAGAAAACTTCAGTTTTTGCCTACAGTAACTCACCAGGCTCAGGTTAAACTGATCTGATCACAAACAGAAAAGCTGTTGACTGGCTGCTTTCTTTGGAGACAAAGTTTCTTTCACTGAGACTAATGGACAGTGTTTACCACTTCCATAATGGGAATGAAATGGAAGAAAAAAAGACACATTCTTTTTGGGAAAGAGGATGACTATGTAAGCAAAGATGATAACCTAGGACACAGTTGCAGTTTAGCTGAAGGGACAGCAATTCATTTAAGGTTCCCAATGGTATTTTCAAATCCATCTCTCAGCTGAGGACACAATTTCCTGCCCTTTTGAAATATCTAAAGCAAATGAGGACAAATTTACTAGTTTTGATTCACAAGGATATATATTTGCCCAGTAACTACAGCATCAATTTCATTTGATTTATCCAAAAACCTCCAGTTACCAAGAGCCTATTTTTAAATCCTTGCCACAAGAGAGATGGCCTCTTGCAGATTAAATATAGGATAACAGACCTTTCAGCTGTAAGATTCCGAAAGCTAAATACTGACAAATTGACTGGGGTCCATGTCTGTTAAATGCTCCATGTGTGCTAGTTGACAGACCCTGACATCACCATGCTCTCAAATGATAATAGTTTTGCAAAAACACCCTTTTTGCAGCTGATTTTTTTCTTGTTTAGTCCCCAGTAAAAGTAGGCTTTCATTTATTATTTAAGTTTGAGCAAAACCTCATCCGCAATTTAGTTATACACACTGACATATACCATGAAAAGAAACACACTTGCAGCCCTTGCACACTCAGTTGTGTACAGCCAGCAGGCACAGGTCAGGCCCATCTGAGCCAAGCTGCTCCAAGGTGGGCAGAGCTCCTGCACCAATCAACAGCCACACCAGCACCTTTGGGGCTCCACTTGTTCATGGTCAAGCCAACAAAATGTTATTCACTTCCTTTCAGTGCAAAGAGGGGGCAAGTCCCACTTTTCCCAGGGATCATTCCTTCTCCTTGAAGTAGCCTGCATGGCTAGAGGTCAGCTGGAGGGAGGGGGTTACAGGCCCTGTGGCCTCGTGACCATGCTGTAACCATAGTTGTTTGTCTCTGATAGGTTTAAGGCTACGCTATCAGAAAACCATGCCAATAACCCAAGGAATCTCAATCACGACTAACCTACCCAATTGAAAAAATACTGAAAAACAAAAATAAAAAAGCGTATAGTTAGGAAATATTTTTCATGTATTGGAGAATAAGACACCCAGCTGACGCAAGCCCCATATTTTCCAGGTTGGTGACAACTCATTTACCTGCATATATACTTTTTATGCTACAGTTGCATAGGAAACAGGTGCAATTTTGAAAGCAACAGCTTGCCCTGAATGGATCACAGCTACTTCACAAAGAGAATTAGCAGCTTCAGTCTTGACTTATGAATAGCTAACAGTGAGAAATGCTTCACAATGCTACTTTACATTAACTGCTTAATGCAGAGATGAAAAAAACTGAGTTACATCTTCCTGGATAAAAAGAGCAGGACTCTGCAATGTCTTTGACACACAACATATTTCCAGGGAAAGGAGAAAATAGTGCCTGTCTGGCCACGGTCACAGAATCACCACGTCCAACAATGTCCTTGGACATCTGATGTTATTTACTGTTCTTTCCTCAGCACAAAATGTTGGAGAGACCTATTTTGTGATCATCACTTGTTACAAAATGTTTTGGTCTCTCTGTGGAAAAAGTGAATTCAATCAATTCTTTTGCTTTTTAAAAAAAACTTTCTGATTTTAAGCCACTCTATTTTGGGGCTTATCAAAACACTGACCACCTTTTCTGGGGAAACCAAGCTACCATCTCATAGACTGCGGCAATTGTGAGATGATGAAACAGCTAGAAGGCATCTTTCTTGAAAAGTAACATATGATTTTTGAATCTGCCATTTGCAGAGTTTGGCCACTCAGGTTTTGCACTGAAGACTGGACTTGCCCACTAAAACTCTGGCCTCTGTAAAACATTGAAAATGCTTTATATATCAGTTGAAAGAAACTTATTTACACTCGTCACACCTTTTAATATATTCAAGAGAAATATTGATATAATGCTTATAATCTACAGAAATCAGATTACTCATAAAATAATTAAGCATTAGTCCAGGAATAGCTTTCGATTACAAGCCCTCTTCTCTAGAATTATATGGGTAGTTTAGGTGCCAGACATTTTTCAAGGGATATACTTAACCTCATCATTCACAGATAAAAGATAAAACCATTACAATAAACATAGTTATTGTACACACACAACCGAGATAGAGAAGAAGCCCTTCAGTAAATATCAGTCAATAAGAGCTGTGCTCTAAGACAATAAATATTTATTTACGTGCACCAATAATCAAATTTGTTCCCAATTTGATTAGGTTAAAAAGCAAAGTTCCCCAAACTCCATGACAGACACCTGAGTGGGTAACTTCAAAACTCTTCTAGAACTTTTCCAAAGGTTTTAATTGTTTGTTTTTTTCCCTCCAGTGCTCCCCTGATAGCACATGAGTTATAGGAAGCAGATTCATTATCCAGTTCAATGAGTTATCATCACCACAGACAAAGTGTGATTTCAGATGCTCCAGTTTCCACATAATTGTTACTCCTCCTGTTCATGACAAAGATTAATTGGGAATGGCAGTGCTGCTAGGGTAGGCACCTGTATAATCAGGGCCATTGTCACCTATTCTTAGTGCTACAACCAAGACTGCCACATCACAGGCATCAATAAGAAAACAAAGGAAATGAAACAGTGAAAATTTAAAAGGTTAAGACAAGAACAGCAGTATATTTAATTTCAAAGATATTACTTGAAGATAATTTAACTTATCGACTCTGGTAATAAATTATGCAAAATTGTTTCTTAAGTAATAGAGATTTTGTTAAAGCTGTTCTAAAGGTCTTCTCCTTCAGGAAAAAAAGAAAGAAAGAAAGAAAAAAAAATAAATAATAACTTGGAGCCTCATTTCTTTGTGCTAAACTTTCATTAGATGCAAAATATTGTAACCTATTTGCTGGTGACATGAGCTAAGGAACCTTGCTGTGAGATCTCACAATAGAGCACAGCACAATAGCTAAAGAGAATAATGGTTGTGGCTATGGTAACCCAACGTGAAATATATTATTTGCATCAGTTTATAACCATACTCAGATGCAATTTACACATTACTGCTGTAAAAGGACAATGATTGATGCAGTCACAAATGACCTATCACAACATGAAGTCACAAAGTGTTTTTTAAAACTGTTTCTAAAAAGCATTTATGAGAAAAAAAAAAAAAAAAAAAAAAAAGCACGACATCTGGCATCTCCTGGGCAACTTCAGAAAGGAAAAAAAAAGAAAAAAAAGAAAAAAAAAAAAAAAAGAAAGAAAAAGAGAAGAAAAGGATTTCATCTTTAAATTACTCTGCTCTTTAAGTCCTTGATTTCCTTTCTCTTCCTTTAGCCAGTACTAAGAGTACTTGATTAAAATGTCTGTTACTGCCTGCTGATTGGTACACCCCAAATTCCAGTATTACTCTGACATAAGTAAAGTCTAGCTTTTAACCATTCTAGATTAATTATATGCCAATTTGCTAAAATTTAGAAAATTAGCCACCACGCAGCCAGTCCTCAGGAGGTGCCCAGCCCTTTCATCTCCTACCACCTGAAGTCAGCTGTGCAATACAACCTCTGCAGATCTGGGAGAAGGCTGTGCTGTAACTAACGCACAACTACTGTGGTCAAGAGAGTTGTTTAAAAAGACCAGAACAATAATAATAAAGCACAAATCAGTAATAGAGTTACTGAAAACGAGCTGTTAAGACTTGCCAAATGGGATTTTAAAAATAATTAAAATTCTTATGAAAACTAGACTTTAAGAAACTATACTTTTTCTCTTCTTAGCAAGCCAACTGAATGCTCTGCTTATATGTAATGGCCAGAAACAGGCAGACAGCGCTCAGTTTGAGCAAGGTTGAATCTCAGCGTAGTACTTACTCCAATACCAGGGATGCTCCAAGGAACATCAGCCAAGGAATGGTCCCTTATGCTAAGCTCACATTTCTTAACCAATAACTTACCACAATCCCTTCAGTCATGTTAAGTCTGACATCTGTGTTGATCCAAGTATTTCTAAATATTTTCCTCAAACATTCTATCTTCTGTGACTGAAAACTATTCTTCACAGCTTAGTCATGGTGGGAATTTTTTTTACCCTTTTCCTTGTAAATTATTTGGTTGAGGAAAAAGAAAAAAAACAACCATATATAATTTTTTAAAATTATATATATATTATATATATATAAATATATAAATATATATATATATATACACCCATTCTTAAGAAAGAAAAACGCAGAGCCATGAAAATTCAGGTTAATCATCTTATTTAGGCTCTCAGCAGTTCTTGGAGAAAAAAAAACAACAAAACAAAACACAAAAAATCCTGTTTTGCTACACATATATATTAAAAACATATTAAGTGGAAAATACAGAATAGTCACTTGTAAACAGGCTTACTTTCATGTGGAATGTCTTTACAGCTGGCAAAATACTCTGCAGCTTTAAAGTTTCAGTAGCATGGGCACATTTGCAGGAGGTTTTAACTAGAACATGTACTTTCCCTATCAAAGACTCAGAAGCTTTGAATAAAACTTGCTAATCCCCAGTTATCCCTTATTGTCACTGACTTTAAGAGCAGGTAGTAAGCATTAGGATTTATAAAATATTTCTCAAATTTATTTCCAGAGATCAATTCTTTATCTCATTGATGGAAGATAGCATAAAACATCTACAAATCAGCATTTATGCAAAAAATAACTCTTAGTATGAAACTTGTGCAAATACTTGCTTTCACATTCAGGTACTGCCTTGAGCAAAGTATATCATCAATATTTCTGAGAGCAAGAAATTATTCTCTATGTACAAGGAGTATATTTTATCACACTGCCTGATTTTCAGAAAATACTTGTTTTCATTGCCTTTGATGGCAGAGAAGGAAAGCCAGACTCTTTTTGCATATGATAGCCTGGGCTCCCAAACAGGAGGCACTGATTTTTGCAAAAAGTGCAGACCTGAAATTAATTCTTTTACTTTCTTCCCTCTAGCCCAAATCTTTGGCTTCTATTGCAATATCTTTTCGCATATGCTCTAGTAAGGAAGGTCTTCCTCTGCGGCACTGATTTGGCTTCAGGTCCATTGTGCTGGGCAGAGCAAAAGCATTTAGATCATGGAAGACACTTAGAAATGAAGTCACTGAAGAAGAGCTAGCAATCTCCTGTTAAATCACCTATGCCATCTGTACAGAATTTTCTCAAGAAATTACTGTGAAAACATACAGCAAAGATCACAACAGCATCCCCAGATTCCTTTGTAGATGTGTTCCTAATGTTCAGGGTAATTATCTTCCTGATAAGACTCAACAATAATCACACTTGGGTATTTTAAGAACTTCATAAATGTCGAAGATATTTCAGTGTCTTGGCCTATATACAGATGAAAGCCATAATTATTGGAAACTTACAAAAACCTCTCTTTAGGGAAAATGAGTAGAGTTTGCTACATTTCCTAAATAATTTAGCAGCTGCATTCCCTCCCATTTTCAGGGGAAGTAATAGGTGCATGTTGTCAGAGATGCAAAGCATTAGCTTGAGTCACATTGTGCCAGGGAGGCCCACAGGTGCCAGGATGAGCAGTATCAGCCTCTTGGGGCTTCTTGCCTGGCTGCCCTACAGCACAGCACTGTGCCTGACCCAGCCACTATGTGTGCCACAGCTGTAGATATGATGTGGTGTGGATTACAGACACAGAACCATGCCAGACTTCAAGAACTGCAGTGCACGTCATAGCCTTCCACCAGGACCTAGTTTCATCAATCCAACCATGTTCACGTATGGAAACCAAGTCAGGCACTCTTGAAAGAAAACACCAACAACCTCTGAAGAGAAACAGCATTACTCTAAGATACGGGTCCCATCCTGCCATTGGTGCATGGTATTTGCTGATCTGAAAATTGCCCACAAACAGACAGCAAGATTCTCAGATGTGCTCATTATCTGGAGGATTATTCTCAATGTGCAGTCAGCCCATAAAAGGTTTGCTGTGTGTACAGTCTCCATCAGGTCAATTACTTGCAGAAGTTGCACAGTGCTTTTTCTGTGCTGCAACTGGGTGACTTGTCTGGCTTGCACAGCATGAACCCTGAATAGCACAATTAAGTGCACAATGTTGAGTCACAGTACAGAAACATGACAGTAAGCATTTGCTTTTCATAATCATATACCACAGTAAAGCTTGAGACTTTGCTTAATAATAGCATGACAATTAGTCTGGGAAAGGGTCAGATTGAATTAAAACATTTTTAAGGACAAGGATCTAGCAGCTCATAATTGCTGCATAATCAAGGAGGTGATGAGTCTCCTTGGCTTTGCCAGCATCCACAAACATGACATACCCTGTCCCAAAGTGCAGAGCGATGAAAGCTTTCTGCTTTCTCCCTCTGACAATCCATAACCTGCTAGTAGGGCCTTCAAATACACTACAACACAGTTCAGGAACACAATGAAAAAACTGAGTTTTATTATGTACTTGTACTATCTGTCAAGTTTGCTTGTGCTATTTTCTGCTAATCTGTTCCTTACATAGCAAAAAGTTTAGCAAAAACAGGAACATGAACTTTAGTCTTCACCTCACAGCAAAGAAGAAATGGCAGAGAGGGCCATTGCAGGAAAGCAGGGAGCTCTCTTCTTATTGCCAGGTTTTTTCCACCCTTCCCTTCTCAATTTCCTTAAAAGTAATTAAATCTAAAATTTCAATTGTCATGAAAATTCGAGCCAGTTCTCTTTTCTCCACTTAGCCTGCACTTCGCTGATAAATTACTCTGGGGATGGTGAAAAACTCTCTAAACTGTTATTTTTCTGGAAAAGGGAAAGGAAAAAACAGAATTTAACAGAAGAAAAAGAACGTCAAACTTGTTTCAAGGGATGGCAGTGCAAGGACCAGGATGAGGTGTTCATTCTGGACAGCCATTATCTGTAGATTTCATAATCAATCAGAAACATTCCCTAGAACAGCAGGGAATCTTTCATAGAAATGGTATAAGGCTTTTGTTGCTTCTAATGGCTTCTGAGCACACAAGACTGGAGATCACAGCCTGGACATTATTCAACTAAAAAGTTATTTTTTGGTAATTTTGTAGTCTCTAAAGATGCTGTGGTTACAATTTGCATCAGATACCTGCACGGTACTCACAGTAACTAAAGCATTTGCCGTTAATGAAGAAGAGGTGCTAAAAAATAGGCACGTGTAGAGAATGCAGGATCTACTTCCCTAAAATAACATATGCAGAATATTAGCTGCATTACGGTTTCCCCATATACGTGTGTCCTTTAAATACACTGACCCACATAGATCATAGTCCACATTTTCAAATCCGTTCTTGCCGATTTCTTTATTAATAGCCTTCTAGATCTTAGATTAATTGCTCTATTTTTGTTACATTTCCCCATTGGGATTTCCAGGGCAGGCAGTTATCAGGAATTCACAACGAAGCCTGAAAATAACATACAGGTCAAATGTGTGCTTTGCCCTTAGAACTGCATCCCAGTACATGCAGTGGGTTGTCACAACAGGATACCTCCATTCTCCAAGCACTGAAATGGCAGCCGCATACATATTTATCATGGCTGTGTTTATTTACCAGGGTGTATTTGGAGGTTGAGGTCGCTGTATTCTGGAGCCTTATGAGGCACCTTATGGGGCAATCAAAGGCCTCACTTAAAAAATACTGCTCCCAAAAGTTAACTGTTACTGATTAATGGGAAAAGATCACAAATCCCAAGGGCTGTGGCAAGTAGTAAAGGAAACTGCAGATAACCTCCACCTCAGTAAAGTGCTTGGGCTATAGGGCAAAACCTGTTGACACTGACAAAACTCTGCAGCAAGCTACAAACTCAGACTTTTCTATTCTGTGTAAGGGTAGAAGGGCACATGAATTCCGGTCACTAAATAGATGAAAATGGATCAGCAAGACAGTGCTAGCTATAAGGATCTTTAAGCTTTTGTAGGAGGTTATATTCAGTATGAATTTAGCAAGCATTGGATGTCTCTCTGTTGTTTTATACCTCAGTGTGAAATGGTGACATGGGATGTCTGCTAACCTGCCTAGCTGGGGCTGCCAGTTCAAAACCCACAGTACCCATCACCTGACAGGGGACTCTGCTCAAGGCACCTGCAGGCCACACTCTTAGCTGCTATTAGGGTAAGAAAGGAGACCATAAACACACAACAGATGGAAGACATAAGTGCCTTGATAAGCGCCTTGATTTAATCCAAACAATGTGCCACAGCAGCATGGAAACAGAAAGCACATTTCTTAGACAGAGCTTCTGTCTTTTCCTTAGAATCCATGTATGTTTTGTACTTTCCAAAGCAAACATTTCATATTTCAAAGACTCTTCTGTAAAGATATCTGCTGCTTAATTCTACTACCCTTTAGCTCAGAGGCAATGTAACAATAAAAAAACCCAGCAACCTGGAGCCTACAGGCATTTTTCACATACTGGCAAGTCTTGGAGAGCCAGCACTGATCCAGTGGGCATAGAGTAGCTTGTCTCATTTCCATGAAACAGTAATAAACAGACTCAATTCCCAGGAACCATGCAAGCTCCTGGGCTGGCTCATTCCCACACCACAGCAGGAGGGCTGCCAGAGCCATCAGGGTGCAAAGGGCTCTCTGCTCACAGGCCAGCCAAGCAGCACAGCTGATAGGCTACAGCATGGTTTGTCTGCACGGCATGTGCGTGGTGTCTTCTCATGAAAAGCAAAGCCTGGTTTGCAGGGAGAGGAAGAGAAAGCCAGCAGGAATAACTGATTGTGTTAATTTATTCCTAGACTGTTATGGAGTCTGTTGGGGTGCTGTTCTTTACATGGGTAAGATGATATACAACTCTCCCTTTCTCCTTCGGCCTCTACTTTCCATTTGACCATTAGTCCAACTCGTCTTATTTGCAAAGGATGCCACTGTTGGCTTGGGAAACACCACCAATATTTAGACTAAATAGGATCTGAAGATACTCATGTGCATAGTTGCCACAAATGCTGCTGAGCCTAAAATAGCATACATTACTTATCATTAAGTAATTTTAAGATGTTCCATGTCATATTTTGAAAAAATGTAGTCCAGAATAAAAGCTAGGAAGAGAGAAAGTACTAGAAACCAGAAAATGATTTTTATATATGCTTTTAAAAGTACCTCAAAAGCCAACATGCTATGCATGCTTAATCTTTATTTATATATGTTTATATTTATAATCTATGAGACATTATCCATCTTAAAAGCATTACTTCATTTAGACTGCTGTATTCTCGTACGCTATCAGGCACTGTAGAACTCTCATAAAAACTGAAAAGAACAGCCAAGAAATGCATTAAGAGACTTAGCTTATTAATGGCCAGTCACATATAGACTCATTTTTCTTGCCATAGGCTTTTTATGATCTAGCAATAGAAAATTTTTCTTCATCTTTTTCAGAAATAACAGAGAGTTCCAAGAAATGGAAGCTGCTGCTAGTAAAAGAAGAAAAGCTGAGTATCATCAGGGTTAATAACTCCTACTTGAGATCCATGAATGACTACAGAGTCACACTTCTATATCGAACTTTCCAGTGCCATTAGTAATATGCTGCCTGTCTGGGACATCGGTACCCTCATGGTGAGAAGACTGCTACTTCTTCACACCAAATAGAAGAGCTACAGGAACAATGGCTTCTAAGGTCTCATGCTTGTACGTTTTGACAGTAGTTTGCTGGGCAAGCGCTCTCTGGTACTTAAGTATAACTCGTCCTACTTCTTCCTACACTGGCCACAGACAGGTCAATAGCATATCAATAGCCAGAAAAAACGTCTCCTTTGGCAACATAAGAACTCGACCTATAAATCCACATTCCTTTGACTTTCTCATCAATGAACCTAATAAGTGCGAGAAGAGTGTCCCTTTCTTGGTCATTCTTATCAGCACAACTCACAAAGAGTTTGATGCAAGGCAAGCAATTCGGGAAACATGGGGAGACGAAAACAATTTTAAAGGAATTAAGATTGCCACACTATTTCTTCTTGGGAAAAATGCAGATCCTGTGTTAAATCAGATGGTAGAGCAAGAAAGCCAAATTTTTCATGACATTATTGTAGAGGATTTTATCGACTCCTATCATAACCTCACTCTGAAAACATTAATGGGGATGAGATGGGTAGCAACATATTGTTCAAAAGCAAAGTACGTTATGAAGACAGACAGTGATATTTTTGTAAATATGGATAATCTTATTTATAAGCTGCTCAAACCTAACACCAAGCCAAGGAGAAGGTACTTCACTGGTTATGTTATAAACGGAGGGCCAATACGAGACGTTCGCAGCAAGTGGTACATGCCAAGAGATTTGTACCCTGACAGTAATTACCCACCCTTCTGTTCAGGCACTGGCTACATCTTTTCAGCAGATGTAGCAGAACTGATTTACAAAACTTCCCTTCACACCAGACTCCTCCACCTCGAAGACGTGTATGTCGGACTCTGTCTTCGAAAGCTGGGCATCCACCCCTTCCAGAACAGTGGCTTCAACCACTGGAAAATGGCCTACAGCTTGTGCAGGTACCGCAGGGTGATCACGGTGCACCAGATAACACCAGAAGAAATGCACAGAATTTGGAACGACATGTCAAGCAAGAAGCATCTTAGATGCTAAGATTTTTACGGATGTAAATACCTTTTTTACATTTTGCTTTACTCTGGTTATTTTTTGACAAAGTGATGTACTGATTTAAAGGTTAAACTGTGGGATATTACTGTGAGAGGATTTTTAACGACTGATTTTTCATTGTCATTTTGACTACTGGTTTACAGACTTCAGGCTCTTTTCATAACAACATTACACCAGTCAAAAGGATCTATAGTCAAAGCCCAGATTTTATATATAATCCTCTATCACACATACCAGCTCCTGCATCTGTATGTAAAAGGACAGTAATAAGCTATCATGAGCTACTTAACAGTTCATGCCCCAGACTCTGAGATATGACTCGGGCCCTACAAAATGAAGAATATACTTTTATCCCCTTTTGACACCCAACATTCATCCCTAGTTAGAGCTTTCTTAGTAAATTGAACAGTATATATTTGCAAAGATCTCATGTGCCTACCTTGGCATCTATATCTTATACAACAATGTGTGCAGTTTCCAAACAGGTTGCTGATGGTGCAATAGCAGAATTTAGACAGGTAGGAACATCAATGTCTCACAGACCTTAGAACTAAACTCACACACAGAAGCATATTTTATCCCCCAAATGGTACTCCTTTAAATCATTTCATAAAATACTCCCATTTCTTTCCAATGTCACAAGTAGACCCAAAAATACCTAATCGAACTTTAAAATATAATAGAAGCTGTAGATTAAATACAAGATGGGAAACATATGGAAAATCATCTTAAACATCAGCGATAAGATACTTGTAAAGTAAGTGCAACATTACTCATTTGTATTGGTGCCTGTGAATCTCTCCCTGTTTAGGAGTATATTAATGGGTACGATAACATTATTTTTTATTTGGAACGAAGATTGAATAACTTGCATAGAAACACATGATTTTATCAAATGATAAAACTGATAGCTAATAAGCAGCATATTCCATCAACATCAGTTGGTATACTATTTACCTAAACAAACAAACAAAAAAAAACTATTACGAAAGAACATTTTTTAAGAGTAAACTCTTATTTTTGCTACATTGCATATGAAAATGAGATTACACCATATTTTCAATGGTTTTTGTCCGATCCATATTCTGTTGAATGGACAACACACAAATTTCATAGAGAAACAGAAAGCTTTAAAAAAAACCCTTCTTTCTTTTGTAACCAATCTGCAGCTCTACACCACAGAACCAATGCTCACTGAGGTCCAGCTCAAAAAAGCACCAGAACTTGAGAGATTCCCAGAGCATATGATAAAAATCAAATATGCAAGATTGTATTCAGGTTTTGTACTGTACTTATATGTTCTAAATAGGAATGTTAATGAGATGCGATGAAAATTATTTCCTGAAAAATTCTTTGATGTGTTCATACCATCCCTACTCAGCACTGCCTTTCAAAAAAGAACTGAAATGTGATATTGCTTAGCAAGTAACTTGGAATGAGGAATTCATAGGCAAGCCACAGGTATAAAACTCACCAAGTGTATGATTAGCTCTGGGTTACTCACACCATCCACAGCACACACACAGGCTTCATTTATTTCAGTGGGAGATATATGTGACATGAAAAACTGTTAAGAATGTACGTTATTCAAGATGTCTATAAAGTTGTCAGAAATTAACTGAACCAGAATTTAAAGGAAAACTCTATACTGACTTTGCCATAGGTGTACATAGTACTTTATAACAATAGCAATTGAATGAGGATGCTACCCCAAAAGGTTTGCAGTTGCAAGACACATTGTGAGTCTTATTCACAGGCACAACACTATTTTTTAAAAGGGAATTACTTGTAAATAAGGTGAAGGGTACCTGGCATTTGAGCCACATACAATAAATGCCTCAGAGATCTGCTTCAAATCTAAAAGGTGAAGCTACAGAACATATAGCCCTGGAGTTACTGCTAATCAACAGGAGCTCATGAAAATCAGTAATTTTATACAAAAATACTGAATCTCCTGCAGCATAATTAAGATTTATCCTCCTCTAGTTGACCCAGTCCTTGTTAAAGTTGCTCTTTCTTCCTTACAAATTCAGAACTCCAACAAAACAAGGTCCAATTAATTGCATATATGTATATAAGAAACACACAGAGTGAAATTCAGCTTTTCTTAACCAGGTCCCAAAATACACAGTTCGGGAAAGAAAACTAGGGTGGAATTCATCCCCAGCCCTCAGTAGGTCACAGAGCATGAATGCAATCATACCAGGGGCACACTTTGTAGTAATTACAACTAAGCTTGCAATCTCTTCTACCATTTGTTGTTACTGTATTGTAATTTGGGGTTTCTGAATCCACAACAATATGGATTTGGTGGCCTTAATTCTTCTGCAGGCGATTCTAGTCTGTGGCTAGTAACACCAAGGATGGCAGGGCTCCCAGTCCTGATACCTCAGGGCTCAAGTAGCACAGCAGCCTTGAATTTCTCCTAGTAGAAGTAGACTGCATTAATAATTGGAGCGTGCACCTTGAAAATAACATCTTGAAAAACATATTTCCTGCCATTTATAAATAGATAGATCTTCAATGACAATGTAAATTTTCACCTTGGAAACTATGTACATATTCCTAAGGCATTTTCTTCTGTATTCAGCTGTATATACGTGTAGAGTCTGCTTGCTATGTAGTATTCTGTTATGCATGGAGCTGAATTAGGCATTATATTTGTCCAGTGTTTCAAGAGCCTTAAGCATGTGTGCCCTAACTTCTGAATGTACAAGACTTTTTTCTTTTACTGTCAAGTGAATTTAAATCTACAAAACCTAATTTTCTACTTCTATTAGTTTTCTCATACTAGGCTTCACTAGATTGTTACACATAGAGATTATTCTTCTCTTTGCTCAGATTGCAGTATTTCAACCTAGAGATAGAAAGGGAAACCATGACAGCCATACACCTAGTCATGGATGGCATGGGTTTTACTCTCCCTTTCACTCAGAAGTATCTGTGTCACCTAGGGTACTGTTAACAAATAACAGTGTTTGCATTGAGCTGCCTTTATACAAAAGAAGTGTTTGCTCTTTAAAGGTCATTTTGTTTCACTGGGCATGGGGCAAATGACAATTTGGTTAAGATGTTCCAGCTTCTAGTCACTTCAAAATTGTGAAGTTATCATATTTTTATTTCAAAGCATACACTAACAAAGCACATTGAACTAAGAATCTATGGGAAAATGTCTCTCTTTTGGAGAGACAAAACAATTTTGGCTAAACTCATAAGGGTATTTAGACAGAAGTCTCAAGATTCATTTTCCATCTTTCCTAATAATAATCTGAAGTATCAATTTTGATTTGTTAGGGGGATTTCTTTGTCTTTATAATGTAGATGGCAATGGCATTTGTAAATGAAGAGTATAATTAACTAGAAAAGCTTGTCAACAGTAACCGAACTTTAGGTGTATCATTATATACGACTGGCTGTACTTATGTATTTATTTGTCTAAATTGTAAATATTGTTTTATCTCCAGTGTCTGTAGGAGTGCATTCTTTTAGATTAAAGTATTATTTACAGTTTTGTGGGGTTGCCAGCAAAGCTGCTAATCAAGATACTATTTTTTTGTATCAATGTCAAATAATAATAATAATAAAAAAAAAGAAAAAGAAAAAAAAAAAGAAAAAAAAAGAACAACAAGGTCAAATGGAAAACCAAAAGTGTCACCTAATTTTCTTCATTTCTCTCTAGGAACATAAGTGGTATTATCTGAAAGTACAATACCAATATATAGGTTCCTTTTTCATGAGAAAGGACATTATTCTGTAAAAGCAGATTTTAGAAAAATGATTGGGGATATATATATATATATATATATAAAACTTTACTGTTATCCAATCCAAAAGCTACATATAGGAAAAAAACATAAGCATCCCCAAACCCCCACCTCATTACACCACAACAAACTTGCTGCATGGCTGCTGGAAGGGCATCTACAGGCACCAACAGGAAGTGGTCAAAAGAGGTCCCCATCACATGTAGTCACAGGGCTCCTGCTGCCATATGCCCCAATCAGGAGGATTAATGAGAAAGCACATTCTGCATGCACCCAGCTTATCTTGTCTGTCTAGTGTGGGGCCTTGCTCCTGATCCAAGAACATTAAGATGCTATTTTTCAAGTGGGAAGGCCTGGGAGGCCTTAGGGTTTTCACATCAAAATAAGGAAAGAGGGAAAGCAAAACCGTAAAAGCAATATGAAGTCCTTTTGCTCCATGAACTAGTGAGAATCAAGATACGAGATACTACGTTTTCGTATCTATGTCAAATAATGGGGGAAAAAAAGAAAAAAAAATTAAAAGAGCAAAGCTACATGAAAAACTAAAGGTGTTATGTATAATTTTCTTCATTTCTTTCTAGAAACATAAGTGGTATTATCTGAAAGTATGATAACCATAAATAAGCTCACTTTTCACAAGGAAGAATATTATCCTGTAAAAGCAGATTCCTCTCCTTCCACCCCCACCTTTGCAACTTCCTGATCAGAACTCAGTTCCTAACCTTTTCCACCACTGGCTTCAGAGCTCAGCAACCCAAAATTATTCAGAGAATGGAGGCAACAAACTCACTCAAGATGAAGAACACCACAAACCACAGTTGCAGGATGTTTCCTGAGGTCACCTCTCTCAGGAGCAGCTGGAGGCTGCTACAGACTTGTCAGGTACCCTGAAGAGCCTGCAGTGACACTGCCACCTTACAAGTTTAGCTTTAAAACAACTTGGAGCTTCGTGTGCAGTAAAAACCCCTCCAATCATGTGCAGATTTTTCTCATTTTCACTACAGCCGCCTAAGTCTAATTGCAACACTTACATGGTGCTTAATTAATATACAGCTTGGAGATATACAGATATTAGCACTTGTAGGGTAGATTTCATGTAGCTTGATTATCTTAATTACAAGCATTCTATTTTCTCATTTACTTAATTGATTGTCATAGATTTCCAAAGAACTTTTTACTGCCTTAAGTGAAAACAATATATTAAAGAAAACTGCCGACACTGTCCAATTGAAACAGCAAAGTGCCACATATGACATGAAACATTCTACTGAATAATACCTGCTTACTTTTCCCTTGTTAAAAAGAGCAATTTATGAAAGTGAAGCAGGAGAGTCATCTGAAAAAGAATAATGAATATGTGTTATTGATTCAACTGCACCCGTACTAGAGTTGTCTCGAGTACCTCCTCTGATGACAGCCTAACTCAGGGAAAAAAAAAGGTCCATTTTTCTGCTAGGTCTGCACATCAGCTGACTTTACATTATAGCTCTGCCTCACCTGAAAGAGCTAAGGAGAGCAAGAGGTGATTTACTTTTCACGCAAGATTTATCCTTGAACATTTCTTCTGCAAAGGCAGCGTTACACGTCAAGCTGTGCAGAATTATGTGCTATGGTTTTGTGATGCAGGCAACTTTTATTCGGGGCAAGCTAATACCCAAATTTGAGTTGTCCTAGGCATTATCTACCACATCTGCAGCCACAATGATTATGATCTCATAATCCTTTTTTTCCTTTAGGAGTTTCTTGACTCTGTGGTCTTTTAAAGACTGCAGGAGAAAGCACATCTTCAGGTGCCTCAGTACAGCAGTAAAAGGAGGAAGCTGAGAGCTCCCTGGAGTTCTGAAGAAGCGGCAGGACGCCCAGAACACAGAATTATTTAGTGCGACATCTGTCCTCTCAGCAATGACAGCAGCCATAGAGTGAGAGGCCACAGCCAGTACCTGGACTCTGATCCTGGTGACTGGCCTCCAGTTTAGCATTCACACAAAGAGGAAGGAGACATGATAAGATGTAGAGCCAATAAGGCTGGAAAAGACCACTAAGATCATGTAGTCCAACCGTAAGGGTATAGTGGTGTATGAAATAATTCTCTTCTAAAGCAATTTAGAACATTTATAGGAACACGTTAAAAGAAAGCAGTGCCAAAGTATAACAAGAGCAGAAAGGAATAAAACATTTGAAACATTCTAACTTTTTTTTATTATTTATGCAACTTCATAAAAATCCCTCCTCAAAAAGAATCTTGAATTGTAAGACATTTCTGCAGTAATCCATTATCCATCAGATCTTACCCTCATACATATTCAGAGACAATGGAATAAAAAACTGGGCTCCATTATCTGCTGTACTGCAGATTACAGCTGGATTGAGCTTTGTGAAGCAAATCGGATCTGATCCAAGTCACAATGCAAATCAGTGTCAGGGGGATTCGTGCATGTGTTTAAAAGAGCTGAATTTGATCCTGTGTCCAGCTTACATCTTACTCCTGTTCAAAGTAAAGTCACCTGGGCCAGTACCTTGATTTCTGAGGAAGAACACTATAATCCAGGCAGTTCTTTAATCACCAGAAACTTCATCTCTTACCAAATGCAAGCAAGAAAACAAGTCAAGGATCAACCTCTCCAGTTTTCCCTTAAACACAATCCTTATGAATACAAAGTAGAGCACAAGACCTATGGGTTTGTGAGCTGTTCAGCACTTAACTTGTGGCAGGAGAGTGTTCTCTGTCAGTTCATTAACATGTTATATTCTGCTCATAAAAAGTCTGTTTGGCAGCACTAAAAAACACATGCCACCAGCAGAACAGGAGCCCCATAGGGCCATATCTGCTCCTTGCAATCACTTCTTTTTCATTCCTTAAAATGCCTTTATTTTTGCAGTTATTGCATTGGAGAAAAAAATGGTGTTATAAAGATAAATTTCCTAAACTTCTTTCACCTAGGAGAATCCCAATGATCTTTCATTTAGAGTAATTTTATTTCCCCTTGATTTTTTTCTTCTGCACTTCTAATATGATTCACTTTGCTGCTGTTTCCCCTACGCTTCTCATTTTCCTTCCACTTTTACACGACACATGATCTCACCAACCAATGTATCCACCCAAAACAGCCATAAAATTGGAACACAAAGAGATGGCCTCTACCTGAGGAGTTTACAGCCCCACATAGCCCAGTGTGATATAGAGGACAAGCAGTCCTACAAAACATACAGAATACACAACTGCTCTTTCAATATCCTTTTCTGCATCATTGCCTTGTCGAGGCTTTAAGTACATGAAAAGTTCTATCATCTTTCATCTTGACTGTGCCTGCAGAGATCACTGTGCAGCCTAACAGATCTCGTTATCACACATTTTCCATATATATATATGTGTGTGTGTGTATACATATATATATATATGTTTTCCTTGTTTCTTTTACCTTTCCTCATATAAACTTAAATATCTCACAAGAATTCAAAACAATGTGGTTTTTTCCCCACATTTTAACTTAATCAAGTACATCCTTGTCCACAGTTTCATTGCTTTAATCTTTATATCTGCTCCTGCTCATGACATCACCTACCCTTGCCTCACATCTTTCCAACAACCAAGCATCCAGCACCGAACCTGTTACAAGTGTATTTGCATGACGACTGAGCACAGCACTGCTTTTCTCTCTTTCTCAATTTCTGATGTCTCAGGGACTGGGATATTGGATTCCTTTCACCAGACAGGACAATTTGTCTTATATTATCACATTTGAAACAGAAAATTTACTTTTGCTATCTGAAGCAGATAGCAAGTCTGCAGAGCTGGAGTAACTACAGACAGAGCAGGTATCGACATACCCATGTAATCTTTAAAGTACCTGGTTAATGAACTTCACATAAATTCCCCCTCACAAAAGCCACAGAAAAGTCCTGACCAATCAGGAGGAAGACATCGAGGGCCACCAAGGCTTTATCTGAAGTTTGCCATCACTTTGGAACCACTTAGCTTCTGGTTTTATTAAACTTCAGCTGCAGGCTGGTTTGTGAAATGAAGTGTTACTGTCTCTGGAGAGTCCTATTATGTAGGAACAAGAATGACTTGGTACTTCCCAGGCACTCTTTTTTTCCAGCCATTTACAGCAGGTCTGTACTTTGAATTACAAACTCAGCTGATGGCAAGGTTGATGATGGGCTGCTTTAATTGGTCTTTAAAAGCCAGTCTTATTTACTGCCTTGTTCCTTGGATTCAGCATTCCTACGCATGGGGATGAAAGCAGTGTGCCAGAATAAAGAATATATTCAGCACATAATTGAAACTACATTTTTTAATAGAGGAACATGCATGCACACAATGCAAGTGTTGGCATACACTTAGAAGTGCAGGTTACAGAAGTCTGCTTTTTAATTTGTACTTTGCTGCAATTCAGCTGTTACTTCGAACAGACGGGTGAGCTGTGAAACATTTTTAAACTGATTTAATTACTTGTAAAAGTATTGGCTTGTGTTAATTAGGTGAAATAAATTACGCAGTGGTTCACAGATCCCTTTAAAAGGCTTTTTGAACACAAGATACAATGAGCTTTTTTCTCAGTATCAATAGGAAAATAAACTAAGCTTTGCATGCCAGTATTTGACAGGAGCTATTGTTTATCAGTTTAAGCACTACAGAAATAGGATTAAAAAAAACACACACAAGACAAAAACGTACTTAACATATCGCCACATATTTGCAGCTCAGAGGGAGGTGAGTCCCACAGACATCACGTAGACCACACATCCATCCATAAGCTCAGAACAATCAGGCTAAGCAAATGCAAACTGATAACGCTTACTGTTTACCCCCAACACATTTCACGAGTGCAATCGAGGCACCTAGGGTGGGATTACTTCTGCTGCCCTGGGCAAAGCCATTTGCTAAAAAGTAAGAAAGAAAATGCAGGTACACCTACTGAACATGTACTGGCCTAGGAAATATTCTTTATTCACTTTAGCACTTAAGATCCAGGTGTTGCCTCTCATCTTGACTTTCAGAGATATTCCTTAACGCTAACTTTCACTCCCAAGCACCCTGTCCATGAAAATAAACTACGAACAAACTAATTAATCCAATGATGCAGTAGATAAGCAGATAAATGTTTAATCCAATAAGAAAAGTGCATCTCAACTGGAAAACCAAGCCAAAAAACAGGATGTTGATGAGACTCCTTTGCAGCAAAATTAGGGATGCAGAGACTAGCAAGGAAGCCCTTCCAATTGAAGATGCTGGCTGGTCCTTGCTATCTCTGAGAAGAAGGCTACCTTCACGATGTGCTTACTGAGGGGGTACAAATGAAGAATTTCCCAACCCACTTTGATCCTACAGATCTTATATCCTGAAGTTTTGCATCAGCCTCAGGTTTGGGTGTTTCCTAATATGTATAATGAGGCAGAAACCTGGTAGAATGCTTGGTCACACCTTGCTATGAAGGTTCCACTGGAGACCAACATATATTACCTAGGAGTATGATTCACAGCCCCTAAAAGTTTACATTTTGATTTCTAGGCTGTAAGGAGAGAAAGCACTTGGCACATGAAGTTGTCTCGTCTGTGATAGATGATTATTTCCTGGACATTTTAGATGATGAAATACTTTATTTTTTTATGCTTTGGAAATTGCTGTGCTGGAAATGTCATGGAAAACAAGCTTGCACTTTTATCTTCTGCTAAACCCAAGAGAAATATCAATTCAGAGGAGTATATAACATCGCATTCGAATGCTGGGACTGCCACTTCAGTAAGTAAACGAAAAACTGTCAGTATTAACACTGCCACCTGCCCATGTTTTCCCTTTCCAGCTCAGACACTGATCATCAATCATATTTCATTCTCTTCATTTCTATTCCCTTCACTTTGAAAGTACCTAACAGCTGATTTTTTTATGCAGCATAACTTCAGTAAGGCCATTTAAAGAAAAAAATGCTTAATGTACTCCAAACAATTTTAAAGAAAACAGAAACAAACACACCAGAAAAGTATTACTTGCATGTACACACAGGCTGGCAACGTGCACATGAAATACAGAAACAAGATGAGAAGCATGCTGAGGTTCCTCAACATATGCAGAGAAGATGGGGTGACAACTCATGTGGAAAGGTTGCAGCAGACAGCATTTTACCTACAGTGCTGTTGATTATGAGGGAGAAGAATGAAAGAAACATCACCGGCACGGATGATGGAAGGAGAGACAGAGACAAGGAACATGTCCCTGGGGCACTGCCTGGTCCCTGTCCTTCAGCAGACACCAGTGGTCCAAGGTATTACAGCCAAGGCTGTCAGCAAACCAACAGAGGAACGAAATAAGCGTGTCACATGCCAAACTTGTTCAAAGGCAGGGAGTAATGGAAGAAGAGAGGAACAGACAAGCTGGAAAGAAAATATGTCAGCAAAGAGAAGCCAAAGAAGAAAAGTGATAGAGAGCAGATTGGAGGTAGGAAAGAAATTCACTTCTTCCTTCCATCTTCTCTTCACCAGTTCTCCCTCCCACAAATTCTTCCCCAAAGAGCCTTCCCCAGAAAGAAATAAGGGAATCCTTACAATTAAGACGTAGATAGGTTAACAGCAAAACACTTCACCAAAGGATTTTTACCTGAAGTACTCACTATGAATGTTTTGTAGCTGTGTTTTTTTCCCAACATTTTAGGAGTCTCTGACATTTTTTACTCCAGGGGAAAAATTCTATTCAAATTTTATTTATTTCTGAGTAGTTGAAAGATTTTCTTCACTGACTGGCCCACAGAAATGCTCCATTGTTACTACAGCAATATAACGTTAGAAAGCAAGCAGAACAGAAATTCTCTCACTGAGGGAGTATGGGTTTGTTTTTTGTTTGTTTTAGCTGAATAATGGCTAGCAGCTTAATTCACTTCTACACTAAGAGTAATAATGTTTTGTTCCATATAAGCAAGAAGTGGAAGAAATCATGTAGGAAGAGACAGAGTCTCACGTCATACCAAAAGAAGCACATGAATATGACCATGGAGTTTGGCACTGATGAAGGATCGCTGATGTTAGGATGGCACAGCCCTCCTTCCCACCTGGATGATTTATCACCTCCTGGCCAATAATGGATACAGCAGAAAAAGTCACAGACAACATTCCAACCAAGACTTACATACAATGACCAGACAGAGAAATCTTAGGGTAGGCTTATGAAATCTGGAAACTAGGCTGCGGAATTTCTACTGCAAGTGACACACTCTGGCTACAACTCTTGGTATATCTGAACACCGTGTCAGATAATAATGAGACTTTAGAAAAGCCCGCATTCTGACGTTCCATATTCACCACCGTCCCTGATCCATGCATTTATCCTCAGTTTTCTGTAACACTAAGACACACGTTTGTTTTGAGCAGTAACTCACAGTGGGTCAAGGCAGCTTCATCTGGGGGATCTGCAGCTCCATAGAACACATCAGACAGTTGGCAACAGATTTATCTCAGCAGTTCTTAGAATGCTATAAAAAGAGCAGTTTCACAAACGTGAACGTACCCATATGAGGATGGAATGCAGCACTCCCAACAGGAGCAGTCTGCACTGTCTTCTCCCCACATCTCATCCTACCACGCTTTGCAATAAATTCAGTTCTAACAATGCATTTAAAAATATATCTGCAACCAAATTTAAATTATGAGACTTAATTTAGCCATACACACATGCTCCATTTCCTCAAGGTAACACGTCACCACTGCAGAGATTTCTTTAGTGGCCAATACAAGGATTATGATTCCTGTTAGATAAGCAGTAGAAGCTTTCATTTCCAGTGTTTGTTATGGATTTGTGCTAGCTGGTGTCACCATGTATGCTTGTTTCTCTCCAATGGAACCTTCCAAAGGGCTCCCCCTAGGTCCGGGTGCATGGAACTGAAGAGGTTTGGTTTTGTTTTTTTTCCCAAGTGCTTTTAAAAGTAATGAATTGCTTAAGCGCACAGATTCCTTTTATCAAGCATTAGTAATGCTCCATTAGTTTAATCTGTGTTGACTAACAGAACCCAGGACTAATTGGAAAAATTCAAGTTCATAGTTGCAAAACACTGTACGTACACATCAAGAACTAAACACTGAAAGGAAGCCTCAATTACATACACCTGAAGCACCAGCTACCAGATGGGATTGGAATTGCCCACCCCCACACTACAAATAAGTGTGTAGGCACTGATCTGTAGTTTTGTTTTGTTCTTAACCATAGCAGTAGCTTTTAAAAACTACAAATGACTGCTGAGGTAAATCAGAACTGGGGGAGTCTGTACTGCCAAACACATAAGAACTGCTCTGCAGTCAGTGCAGCCGCATCTCAGCCTGCAGCGCTGGCAGCCAAATCACAGAACTGGGAGCCAGCTCTGAGCTTTCCTGGAAGGGGCAGCTCCAGGAACCAGCAGCTCCAGCTCCCAACAGGAGCTGTGAGAGAATCCCAAAGATTTCCTGATTAGCAGATTGTCCATGGAAAGGAAGGGCAAAGGGGAAAGAGGGTGCCAAGAGGGCCATGAGAATGCTCAGAGGGAGCATCAGGAAATCAGGAAGACAACTGACTTTTTACACAGTATGGTAGTGATAGGACAAGGGGGAATGTCTTTACAAGAACACATTTAGATTAGATATTAGGAGAAAATTCTTCCCTCAGAGGGCAGTGAGGCCCAGGCACATCCCTGGAGGTGCCCAAGGCCAGGCTGGATGTGGCCCTGGGCAGCCTGAGCTGGTGGGAACAACCAGCCTGCAGCAGGGGGTGGGACGGGGTGGGCTGCAAGGTCCTTTCCAACCCCAGTCATTCTGTGATTCGAAGAATATAAGTTAACTTAATATGTGATTAATACAAAAAGTCTAAATAAAAAAAGACTCCTACCAAGATAACATAAATGGTGATGTCAGCTGAGTGTAGGAAAAAAGCTCGTGGGAGCATACTAAGTTTTAAGGTATAAATCACTTTTCTTGTGTGTTGCTGTGGCAGTAATTAGCATAATAAATTCATAAGGTGTATTTGTAACCCTGGTCACCTGGAATATGCAACAAAATGGAACTCTGGAATTATTAAACAGGCATGATTTCATGTTAGGCTAAAAAACATCTTATGCCTCAAATAATCCAAGCATCTATTATCTGCTTGTTCCACTACTTGGAAGTATAGCCCTCATTAAGCCAAAACAGTACCAGACATTTTCTCAATGACAATTTTACAGCAAGTAAAACATCATCACTAATTGTAACCCTGAAACTGTACATCTAACCAACTGTATTTTGCTTGTAAATTAGAAAATAAATCAGTTTACTTTCCTGGACCAAAACCGAATTTTTAATTCAGTTTGCTGCAATTTTTTTTGCATCCAGCAGCTGTCTGTAGTTTACATTGGCATTCATGTGATCTGCCACAAGGTCACTCTTACAAAGGCATTTTTAGGCTTCTGCCATAGAAGAGGAGGAACATTCAGTCAACTTCAGCACTGCCAGTTCTTAACATAAGCTCTCGTGTTGCCTACAACAATTTTTGTGGCAAGTACAAATTTAAAAGCCCCGTCTGTCTTTGGGATGGAATAAGCACATCTGGACACACTACCAGACCTCACCTGCAGTTCCTTGGTTAAAAAAAAATAAAAAAATAAATCACTGCCTATAAAAAAAAGACCCCGCTTGACTATGTTGACAACTAGATGTAATGACAAACAAACAAAGAGAGTAAGCATGAAGCATATCTGCATGAACACAGCCCTGCTTTGGTGTCCAGACACCCTCCAATACACGCTGCCTGCAGACACAACAGGCTCAAAGAGTTCTCAGCCTCATAAATCCAACAAGGAAACACCATTATACAGGTACTCAAACACGTGATCACAGTGTAGTGGTAAGGACCTGTGGCAATGTACAGCACGTCAAGTTGTAGCTCAACATTTTCCATCCAAGACTGCAGATTTTTTTCTTCCCACCAGACGAATTTTCAAATAAATAAATAAATAAAGAAAAACAAAGTAAAGAAAATAATGCTATCAAGTGCCACACAAGCACAAAAGTTTTCTCAGCCTTTCAATCTTTTGTGAAGCACTGGGTTTACGGATGACTGGCCTGTGCCTGACCTGACAGACAGATTTACAAGGTTAGCACTGAGCCTAATCAGGAACAATCAGCAAACTCTTTCTCTCTGGTGTCATTTTCTGCTTGGATGGCTGTGCTGTGCTATTATAAATAGGAAAAGCTCGCAGCGCAAGCAAGGTGGAAGACTTCAGGGAGATTTTAGTAATCACCTTCCATTCAAATCACACCTACTCTCTAATCACGATTGGATCCTTTTTCATTTTATAGCCCCAGGTGTAAACCGAGCAGCTCATAATCAACACAGATAGGGAGTGAAATTTTAGTCCCACTGAAGCTATTGTAAAATCTTATTAATTCATGGGGCCAAGATTTCAGTAATGGCCTTTCCCTCTGGATTATCTGTGCTAATTTAAGGTGGTTTTCACCACCCTCTTCTAACATAGGTCACTCTGAAAGTAGTGCCTCCAATTTATTTCCACAGAAAATACAACAGATACAAAGAGCACAATAACACTACTTGATAGAGCAAATTCTCAGTTACAAAGTTCTACTTAAGAAGCCCACCACTATTACATCTGCATTTTCACTAGCAATGAACAAGGGCCTGCTTGCTGCATTTCTAAATATCCGCACCAGCAGAGGGGTCCCGCTGTGCCAATGCTGAAATGCACCACCTGCCGCCTCACTGTGCTCACATCCACGGTTTGGACAACAGCTCAGCAAGCACTGATGAACGTCAATGGGTGCCACTCCTTCCACACGGGGGAGTTCAGCGACACTCCTTTGTTCCTTACACACCTCCATGGGAGATGCCGTTCAGCCAGACTGCCCCTCTGCTGCCACCTGTCGCACAGATTGCCGCAAATTCCCTGCAGGGCTGGGAGTTGCTCCAGCCGTAGCAATCCACATCAGTGACCTGTTGCACTTTTACTCCATGAGAACATTTCACAGACATCACAAGGAGGAAACCTTTCCTCAGAGGTGAAGAAAATGACTGGGAATTTTATTTGATTTCAGCAGAGGTGCGCTGTGCACAGTCAGAAAAACAACTTTAAGCTTATGCAAGGAACTCTGCAAACCATTAATGTGGAAACAGGCAGATACATCTGTTGGTCTGGGTCCCAAGCCCTTTCCCTGACCACTGTTGCAAAAGGAGACACAGAAGGCATCTTCGTGCACACAGATGGGGGCTCTCAGCCCCAAAGCACTACACCGGGGAGGTGACAGCCAGGGGCTGGACAGTGCTGTGCTCTTATATGAAGCACAGAGCCCACCTCTTCAAAGCTACCAGGAACAAGCTGCTCATTCTGGTTCATCATTTATAACTGTTGTGGTGAGAGCCACGTGCACTACCTTTATGTGGAAATGCCACAAAACAGCCCCAAATTCCTTTACGCTGAGATACCATTCCTCGGTTACCCTCCAGGGAAACAGAGCCAGATCTACAGGATCTGCAGTGCACATGACACGGAAAAACAACAAGGAAAAGCCTTGTGTTCAGTGAAAATCTTAGGAACCCCAGCACTCCTATGGTACTAGTAGCACCTTTCCGTAATGAATCTCATTGTTTCATGGATGAAAGATTAATATAGAACCACGTAGGTTCTTCTCAAAAGGAAAAACAAGTTTTATATTTGACAAATAGTGTGGGTTTTTTTAATTCATAAAATTTGTTCCTATGGGGGAAAATACAAAATAAAATGAAATAAATGTATTTTCCATCTATTCCAATTCTATTTCTCATATCTGTTCTTCTGCATAAACAGATCCACTTGCATAAGTGATTTTCTACACCCCTCTGAGACAATAAACAAGCCTAGCTTTCGCATTTGAAGATTAGATGGCAAAATATTCATGTCATGAGAAGGATGAGATTGCCTCCCTCTTCACTCACCCAGTGAAAATTAAGCATTTCTCCTTCTTGCCATACACCCTGTGTCACTATAATTGCTCATTGATCTGCCATTGCCTGTATTCTGAACACCACTGGAAGCCAACAGCTTCACAACCACTGAGCGTGGTTCAACATCCCAGAGTTGTGACTATGCAAAGCAGTTTGACAAACACCAAGCTAACAATCACCCGCTAACAATCAGAAAGCAGCAATAAAACCACATTCTCACATGTGTTGTAACACTGGGCTTATTCAATTTCTTGCTATTTATAACTAAAATGTCTCAAAGCTCAACTAATAAGCCTGGGTATTTAATCAGTTGGACCACTGTGTAATAAAACAAGCAAAACAGACTTGGTTGGAGGTTTTCGTAGCTTGAGCAAATCCAGTTGCTCCATCAGCTCATTTGCACAGGGAATGTGAAGATGTGAGCTCCTGCTGCCTTTCCAGCTTCTTATTTCAAAGCAATTAGCATTCTTAGTGCATGCACATGCATGGGTACGTCACAAGACAGCAGAAAGTCTGCCTGCTTGATGCAGTTGAAAAAACATCACAGCAATTGACTCAATAAAGTTATATTGCAATTGATTCGAGAAAAAAGACATCAACTGTTATTGGTTATCAGCAAGGTCTCATTTTCTGCTGCTCTGAAAAACACTAGGTGAGGGAAGCATTTTCTGCTCCTTGCTAAATAAAATCAGCATTTTCAATGCACTCAATTAGCAGTGTTTTAGGTCTGCGTCACATTCATCATCATAGCTAATTGATTTCAGGCACAGACCAATCTCGCCATCCAATATCATTATGCAGAGGTAGGTGGTGAAAAGGAAAACATATCTCCGATTAAGAAAAGCAGACGGGGAAGCACATCATTTACAGGCTGCACATGGTATTTGCTCTTGGCAATGGGAAGACCATGGTTAGAAATACTCTGAAGGAATGGCCCATGATCAAATTTTACAGGGCTGCTCTGAAAGCCCCCAGATAGGATATTTTCAGTTGGTCCAAGCCAGCTGAAACATCCTCATGTTTACCTCAGGAGAGAACGCGAGAGAGAAAAATTCAGTGGTGTTTCCTGGCTTGTTTACCTGCTGCCCTTTACACTTGGTAGGTCAGTCATAAAGCAGAAGTATGCTCTGGGACAGAGAGGTCTATAGAAGAAACAACGGTAACGAAATGTTTAATATTTCTAGAAAGCCAAAACAGTGATCATAACTTGCTAGCTGTTATCATAGTTTGCGTACAGCTCCCTGTGTGTGCTGCTGGGATAATCTGAGGTCAGCTCTTACCAGTGGAAGGAAAGACACACTCCTGCTTTATTTGCCTGAGAAGTGAATGCTGCTGGGAGTGGGAAGCAGCTTTCCTGGCACACAGCCCAAGCTGCAATTCCAGAAAAGGCTGTAAGTGTCCCTCTTCTCCCACGCCTTTATGCAGGAACAAACCTGTCATTCCCCAGAGCTGTTTTCATGCTTAGTTGTGTCCCCCTCAACACTTGGAAAATGAAACAACAACAGAGCTGTACTTCCCCTCATCTGTTGCCTTCCATGTCAGTACTACTGCTCTGCTAAAGCAGAGGGCACAGCAGGCCTGGCTCCACAGACAGCCCACAAAGCCTGCCAGTGCCCAGCAGCAAGCAGCACCATTTAATCAGTCCCACAGAAACTTAGAGCCATTTAATTAAGCCCTGTTTTCCTGATGTCAGAGAGCACTAAGCGGCAGCACACCTGTTCCAGCTTCACCTCATTAATCAGAGACCTCCTCCTCTAAGTGTGGGCAGATGACTGAGGAAGCAGCCGGCCGCAGGCTGTCCAGCAATGCCATTGTGCCTCATGCACAAGAACAGCTTTGGAGCAACTTGTGTGTGAGAACTGCATCAGTCTTCTTCACGTATACACAAAGAAGCAAATAGCTGCTGGTTTTCTTTTCCCTTGTTACCCAGACCGTGTGGACAGGGTATTCACAAAGCTAATTCCTATTAGATTTCAAATACACCTTCACTTCTACCATACATTCCATACAACACGCTACATATTTTTATCTCTTTTTAATCTCTGTGTAGTAAAGGGCAGGAATGAACTTCACTTTTCAAGTCTTTAAAGCTTAAACTGCCATTTCTCTCAGGCTGCTTTGCTTACATTCTGTTAACAATACCTTAGCAGAAACAAAACACATTAAGAAGCAGCAGTAACCCAGCTGTGACAAAGAGCCATGCTGCACGAATTTGCTGTCTCACTGAGCCAAGGAAGCTCAGCGAACCTTTGCATGTTTCTGCTCCAGACAGCAAGTGAACAACGACTGAAGCTTTATCTGGGTACAGTACTGCTGACTGCTTTGATTAAAGTATTTACATTCCTCCTCATTTAGATCCCTCCTGCAGTCCCAACCAGCACAGCTTACCAGCACTTCTAACAGTTGCTGCTCGCACTGCAGCACCTCTTCCCCCACGAGGGGCGGGTGGTGAGCAGCACGCCATTCTCCTCAGCTAATGTATCCCAGCTTCATTTACAGACCTGTGAAAACAACAAGCTACCCCTAATGTTCATCTATGTGCCTGAAAAAGGCGGTTAACTACCTTGTAGATGGATTAGTTGATGCTGGTGCAACATTTAGAGAAGCACACATTAACATACGAAACAAAAGAATAATCAAACAGCAAAGGCCCACATGCAGCTCCTTCTGGTAGTTGCCCGCCAGCCTCAGTGCAGCAGGTAACAAACTGTTTCACTGAGAGGCACACTTGTAAGGTGATTTCCGATTTGCTCCTGCTTTGATACAAACGCTGATGGTGAACAATTAGCTGTGCTACACTGCAGCCTCCCCAAACTCAGTGGCAGGCTGCTCAGCCCTCAGCTGCCTCAGCACAATACCAGGCCTGTGACAGGGCTGACGCGGAAGACATGCCCAACAGACCATCCATACCACCACAACAGCACCCTCAAAGTACCTCACAGCTAGGGAAAGACATGATTTCTGTTCACGAGAGGCTCACTTACCATTTGTTGTCTCTCTTCAGCCACTGCAGGCCAGGCTCAGCTCCTCAGGAACAGCGAACTCCTCCACACGCCGCCCCAGCAGCCACGCTGCTAAAGCCTGCCCTGGGCACGCAGCTTTCCACACAGCTGGTCCTGAGGGCGCCAGCCACGTGGGGGGGCCTTAACGGTCCCAGCAAAGCCCAGCTGCAGCCATCAGCCCAGGTGGGTCCCAGCCTCAGCCATGGGCCCCATACTGCTCCCTCCCTCCGAGACACTGACACCCCTCAAGGATAAAAGTCCTGCCCCAGGATAATTTACTGAAATATAAACACTTCAGGAGCTGAAAGTCTTAAAAATGGCTTCAGCAAAGTGCTGTGAGCAGACAAACTGTTTCCTCCCTTTCTGCTCCCCAGCACAGGGAGCTAAGTCCCTTGCACAGGTGCCACTCATCAGCTAAATAAAAGCAGCCGACACTTATCACACAGCAGTAGAAATGTCCACAAAGCACACAAATTCAACTGTATTTGTGCAATACGCTTTTATTTTATCCTTTGCAGTCATCTTGGAGTAATCATGTAAACAAGAGGATGGAATGGAATTACACTGAGTCGTACGCAAATGGCTCTAGAATACCTCAATGATTAAGACAAGGCATTATAAATAACTTCTCTTAATAATATATATTTGCTGTTTTCAGTACATTAAAGAGCTGCCATTTATCTAGGATTAGCTAGGAAGTAGTTCAAATTGTAACGTCCATGGAACTTCTCTCCAGATTTGATAATCTTCCTAAGGTTCACTAGCTCCATAACATCTAGGCCACAGGTTAAGCATAAGTCTACTTGGATCAGAAGTGTTTTCTTTCTAACAGTTTTACTGAATCATTGCACAAAGCCCTATTATTCTCACCCCACATTGGTATTTTCCAGAATTTCAAGTAAAGCTTCAATTCTATTCTTCAAGTTTTCATCACCTGTATGAAACCAGTTTCTGTCATCCAGGATAAGTCAAATCAGAGATGGACACAATAAGCAGTCTACCTTAATGACAATAGTTTAAAGTAGTTGTAGCTCATAGACTCCTCAAAAAAGCACAGTCAAAATTCTCTTAACACCTTTGCTACCATATAACCCCTCCTTGCTCAGATTATATATTTAGTACCATATGCACGGTACTTCTAGAAAATTGAGATTATTCTAAATTTTAGCAGCCTCAGGCACATTCTTAAAACATAAATGTCTTCAAGGCACCTCTCACACCCTTCACAATCAGTTTGTGGACTGGTTTTCAGACACAATCAATGCTTGCTAATGCCTATTTGACTTGAAAAGGAAAAAAAAAAAAAAAAGAAAAAAAGAAAAAAAGCCCTAGAAGTTACCAAATAAGTCAAAGGTATACCTGAAACATTTTAAATAAAGAAAGATTAACTGCAAATAGCATATAATCAAGTCCAATAGTATTCTTATTACTAGGATGTGTAATGCATAAATATATGAAAAATAAAATTCACAGTTTTAAAACTAGAATTCAAGTTCAGCTAGTAATTCTCAACTTTTGTATTTATGTTAACTTCTAAATATAACATAAGAGAGGCAGTATTATCATCCACAAGTACAGGAAAATAGTATCACTCAAAACTTTAGGAAAGAACATATAAAATTCCTTTTGAAACCAATAAATACAGCCACCTGAGTGCATTTCCACAGGCTTTTCACTTAGGGGGAATCCAAATCAACTGCTAAGAGACATTTAGTAGCATTTTGAATGTTAGCAGCAGCGGTGTAGCTGTGGGCTTTGCTCATTCTGACTTTGTGAATTGCTAGAGAATGAAGCAGAACTCAGTGTTTGGTGCATTAATTTTCCTTTGCATCTAAGCTGGCTTCTTCGCAACCTCACAGCTCGGCTTGGGGTCGAGGGACAGACATCAGCTGACACTTAACTGAGCAAACCCAATCAGTTTCACTTCATCAGGAATCTCAGTGCCATCGCAGCCAGAGGCCTGCAAGTACAAACAGAAATGTTTAGTGTATCACATTGAAAAGGAGTGTTTGACAGTCCGGTTTACAATTTCCCGGTACTACCTCGTGAGCAAACAGTTTACTTGAAGGAAACCTCTCAGAGATAAAAAGAAAGGCTGGAAACAAACAAATGAGAAACAAACACTTTCTGCAGGTATCCCCAAAGGTCTCTTAAAGACCAAAATTCTTTAACTTTCCAAAGCCAAACCTGCTTTTCAGTGGAGCATGCTGTTTTCACTTGTGGAGAGCAAAGAACCTACATGCACAGAATCTACCTTTTGCTGGTGTGTTACAGACACCAAATATCTGAAAAGCCCTTATGAGCCCAGCTATCGAGTCTGCTTGAAATACCAACGCACTGAATTTTTCAACATGAGACTGGATGAGTTTATGAGGAGTAAGAACTAATGGCTGCAGAAGAACATCTCCTTTCTGACCGTATCATCTAACTCTTCAGACTGAACAATTCAGAATCTTTACTACTGTCTGCTGTATCAATAATCTGCTTACTTTTTGCAAATATAAGAACAGTAAGAATATAAGTATATCTTGCTTTAAGTCTGCTTTAAAATAACGAGTACTATGTAGGCAAAATATTTTAATATTTTGATTTTTAAATCCAAAATCAGACTCTGTAGCTGAGAAAGTACATTTTTTAATGTGTTCTTTACCTGTGGGGTAAATAATTTGAAGTAATATCAAGTGTGTAATGGCAGATTACGTAAAATCGCCTTTGGAATTTTTGGCAGATCCCCCCCAAGAACTGTCAAAACAATTGGTTCACTCCATACGAACATTCTTGACCCTCAATACATTTTTTGCACCTGAACCTTTTAGTAGAATTTGGTCTGTGCGTATCTGATAACAGGACAAACATTCTCAGACAACACACGCAATGTTCACCCAGTGACATCACCTACTGAATTCTCACAACCAAAACTAAATTTATTTTCTACTTGTAGAAGCATTACATCAAGCTACTCCTTTACATTTACTTTTATTACACACAGACCTGAAATGCTCTCTTCACAGTGTATTTAAGATTTACCTTATTCTGGTGAAGTAGCAGGCTGAAGTCTTAAATCATCATCACCGGTCATAATTAAGATATCTCCATGTTTTATTAATTGGGAATTTACTAAAATTTATTGAATGGAGTTTGAATTTTGTATGCAAACTATCATGATAAAAGGAGCTAGAGTTATTTACATCATTCTACACTCTAGCAAGCTATAAAATCCTTATACAAAATGCTAATTATACTGCATAATAATGTTGTTATATTGCATACTGTCAAGACTGCTTGTGTATTAAAGCAGCCTCCTTCCCTAAGTGCAGACATCTGTATCATGCAGAAAAGTCATAATTCTGAGTTAGCCAAGACAACTAAAGGAGGTTTAGTACTACATATGTTCTGTAGAACTGCATCATTTTAAGATCAAAGATGCACTTAAATACACACAAACGAGATCAAACCTTAACAGCAGACTCATTCAGACACCTCTCTTAAATTATTGCCAAAATAATAAAGAAGTTCATTATAGACAAATACGGTTAAGACATAAGTTCTTCTTGTTTCCCAGAAGATTGAAATGCTTTGTTGTGTGTGCAGAAATACTACACCAGAAAAAGCAATCTGCAAGCACTGAGACACTAACCAGATTTCTTGTCCACAAATAGTAACTAATCCTAAACTAAAGAACACTTTTCAATTGAATTCACTGAATGGATATAGGATTAGCCAGATTTAGACTTAGAATCCCCATGAAATATTTACCAAGGAAATGTATTTTAATCAAATTGTATTCAAGTGCTCTCAAATCTTTCTAGGAGGTAACAAAAACAAGTGACGGTTTTCCTAAGCAACTCCACTACACAGGAGCAGGTAGGAATTGAACTTGAATCAAATAAATCAAGGGTAAGAATGAATTAAGATACTTCTGGTGGTTGTATTCAACTCCCAGTAAGTTAAAAATGTCAGGAATAAACTTTCATTAAAATTTAACCTTGGGAACTGTTACCTAGCTGGTAGAACTTACCTTAAGAAGGGAAACAGACATTGAATTACAACTGACTATTAATTCTGATCTTGGTAAAGCCTAGGAGTATTCTCTCTCTGGAATCTGAAATATGTGACACTGACTGCTCCTCAGCATTTAAGTAATAAATCCAGCTGAAACACAGAAATATCCCAACCTAAATTAGATGTTTTGTGGTTTTTTTTGGTTTTTTTTTTTGTTTGTTTGTTTGTTTGTTTTCAACATATACATTCACTGAATACTACAGAATATTAAATTTGGAATTTTAAAGTCTCTAAAGAGCATGAATTAGAAACAACCTAGACTCTATATAGCCTCTGGTATATCATGATCCCTTCCTAAAAGGAAACTCATACATTCTGGTGACTTTAATGGACTGTAGAGGAAAAATGAAGCTAAATTATTTAATCATTAAAACTATTCAAATCTACGTTTAAAAAATGACATGGGAAGAACAATCTTGAATTAATACATTATCATCAACTAGGTCACTTATTCTAAAAATGGCTCTCTACAGCCCATAAGCAGCAGCTGCTCTTATAAACAAAACTATGATTCTGGAGACCTACTTACCTAATAGACACTCAGTCTAATGTTTCACATGTGTCTGAGTCACTCTCAGCAAGGGGTGCTGAAAGCTAATTGGCAAGAGTTTGGTACCTACACGGCTAATCTTTCAACAGCTTTAGGTATCTGTATTTTTCAACTTGATTATAGAAGACAGAAACAAACACAGTATATCTATTCTGAATTAAGTTTCTGGAATGTTAAGCTATTAATATCAAATCAGATCCATCAGGATGGCATCAAAATCAACCAAAATTGGGATCCATGGACCAAGGCAAAATGTGCACCTCAAAACAGTCACAGGCATAAACCTGTGGCTTAACATGATATACAGATAAACTTTTAATTGTGGATTCTCAGTTCAAAGAAGGTTGATGGGAAGAACTAAGGACAAGAGAGCAGTAGAACGTGTGACCTGCATTTAACTGAAATGCTGGCAGGTGTTGGTAGAAGTGGAGTTGGAACAGCGTGTCCTCAGAACTGATGTGAATGAACCTTCCTCCCCCTGCAAAGTTAAGGAGCTACATGACTGTACATATCCCAAATGTCCTGTCAAAATTGGGTCTCTATCACACACAAATTTCAATCATCACACCTGTCTACACACTTATTCAGCAAAAGATCTGAAAATGAGATAAAACACAACCCACACTCATGTTACAATAATTAGTTTCTTTCCTCCTCTCAGGCACTTGGACTATCTAAAAACCATTTCCCTTACACAGGGTAAGTTCTTTCACCGAGGACTACCCCCATTCTGTAAGGAAATTACTGCACAAAATAGACATCGGAACAGGATCCCCAGGGCAGCGGTCACAGCACCACATCTGCTGCTGTTCAATAATTGTTCGGACAAAGCTCTCAGAAATATGGTTTGAGTTTTGAGTGGTCTGTGAAGAGCCAGGGGATGGACTTGATGATCCCTGTGGCTGTCCCTTCCAACGCAAGATATTCTATGTATTGATGAACAAGTGTTTCTCCTACTTGCTCTTCCAGTTGTGCAGCACTGCTGCTTGATGACACTGCTCTCTGCACCTAAAGGTTTTCCTTGCAGAAGAAGTTGACATGCTCTCTGTTCTGTTTCCCTACGTAATATCTAAGTTCATATGCAGTTTTCTCTAAGAATTTCTCCCCAACTCTTGCAGTTCCTCCTCCACCATGCCCAAGTCAGAAGTTTCATTAAATTCATATATAATTAATAAACTTCGACAACTGCATTGGATGATGGAATCCAACTGGTTAAAAATATATCAGGAGAGAGAGAAGAGAATGAGAAAGGACATAAGAACACAGATGCTTGCACCATCAGGTAGTCAGAAGAGTTACTGTTCCAGGCTGGAAGCTTTGTTCAAATGTTACAAGCTCAAATCTTTAAGAGTAGTTTCTTATGATGTTTTTTTAGCTGATACAGAGAAGGTCAGAAAAAGTTTTTCAGTTTTTGCCAAATGGTTGGCACAGTATTTGAAACTATTTGAGGAAGAATTAACGGGCTGCTCTTTAATATGAGAACATTTCTGCTTCTGAAGCTGCATGTATTGTATGACTCATTACCAACTCTCACTTACCAGCTTAAAAGTTAATGTTTTCAAGGCCTTTGGATCATCTACAATCTTCTGTAAGTTAGCAGCAACTGTAAAATAAAGTATGATGAAAATGATTTACAAAAAACTGAATTCAGCATAGCAACAGACCTTGTATTCATGCTGGATTATCATCTTAATTACATATACATATATTCCCGCATATTAGTGCTTGAATAATTTAATTACTCTCCAGTTGCTGTGCAGATGTCAGAGGGCAGTCAGTGCTGTAAACCTGTTTCCTCTCTTTTGCTGTTATTTTATGCCCACATGAATTGAGTCAGAGAATAAAGTCAGACTGAGAACCTAATGATAGCAAAAACTCAACTATTAATTTTCAGCCTAGTCTGCTCCCTAAGACTGATTAACAACTGACAAATGCAAGCAAGTAGGAAAGGATAAACGGAACCACAGCTGTCAAGACTTATACTGCAGTTCTGCTAACAACCTGGGCCTCCATCAAACAGGATTCTAGGATATGGCTGAGTTCACTTTCTCCTCTATCTTCTGCTTCTTTAATATTATTAATATGTTTCTGAAGCTGCTTTACCTGGCTGCACGCTAATGCTTTTGAACCTTATCTAGGCCAGTAATAGTACCCATATAGAACCATAGCAATCTGTTACAGGTCAGTGAACCAGCATCAAAAAATACAGCAAAAATAAGATTTAAAAAAAAAAAAAAAAAAGATAAAAGCTGATCTTGAAACTGATCTATCAGTAAGCTTGACCATGGTTAGCAATGCAGCAGTGGAACAGAAATAAACACTAACTAGATCTAGAGATAAAGAGAACAAAAAAGGAGGCAGGAAAATGAACCCTTTTTGTATGAAAGCACCTAACTTGCATTCTAAATTGCAATGTTGGTTTTTATGGTTGTGATTTTTATTTTTTAAATACAATGTTATTAACATTTATCTTGATCAGGAAATTTGGCTGCCTCTTGGCTGTTGGTTTGCTAAACTTGTTCCCCAGCTTCATACAAGATCCTGAGCTGAGTTCAGACTGAATAACTGGAATGCCATTGTTCAAAAGTGACGGATGAGCACAAGACATCATTAACCAGACATCGACGTGAGAAAAAGACTCCACACTTTGCAGAGCTATTGAGACAAAAAAATAAACACACATTAAGTAGCAGAGATTTCTTAGTACACTGGATAGGTAACTATCATAAGATGAATGTTCTCTGTAAATAATATTTGCCCCAGATTTTGTAAGGTGTAAAGTGGGACTGCAGCAAACCCATGTGCAAGCTGAAGGTTCTACTGCCACATGCATCACACATCAAATTCAGGTTCCTACCTCCTCTACTGGTTCTAATGCCATGGTGACAGTTTTTACTTTAGTGCCTGATGAGTGGTTTGATTCACTGGACATTGCAGAACAGTATTTGGCCTCATGTAGGGAAGAACAGTATTTAGCTAGGGAATCTCCAGAGGTAAACAAGTATGCCAGCATAAGCTCTGTCACCAATAAATGCAAACCAAAATTTTGGGGGTCTCATTTTCCCTGTATCATTGAGATGGCCCAGAGCACTGTTTGTAGACATGTACAAATTCAACTGGAGATGAAAAGGTGTCTGAAACCAAAAACAAACCTTAAGAAATAACCACAAGGTACATTCTGTACAGAACGCTTCTTGGAAAGAACAAATAATTAACCTTCACAGTTAAGTGAACTCAACTACAGTCATTACAATAGAAACTCTTTCCAATTTTAAAGCTTCGTTATTCATAATCTTTATTCTACTCATTACAAATGTTTTTTATTTTAATCACACAGTTCACTTACACAATCAGTAAGTCATCTTTTATTGCAGTACTTCCTACCTAGCAAAATACATGCAAATACAGATAATGCTTTTTATTACAGTTAATATTTAAGAATCTATACAAGAATCTCACAAAAAATTGTGTTCTGTCTGGTAGCTCCTGAAACCACAATACAGTATCTTCAAGCTTGCATGTCTTCAAAATCTATTTAATAAGATCATGCATTCAAGAGCAGTTCTGTCTTACCCGAGGCTTCATGAAACATTTATTTAAAATAAATAAATAAATACTCCAGCTTTTGTTAGCTGGCTTCACCAAAATAGGAATACAGGAAAACAAACTGATATAAGGTCTTGGATCTCTCAAGTCCAAAGACTTCTAACTTCACCTATTATAAAATGATGAGCTTCAAACAGAGACTTGCCTTACAGAGGAGCAGCTGCTCACTTAATGTCATCCAGCTGCAGGACAACTGTGGCAAGTCATCATGCTGCTTGGCTACTGCACCTGAATGCAAGAACTGCCACCTGCCTTCAGGCAAAATTACTGTTCCTACATTTGCACGTATATCCCAGTTTATCAGCAGGTAGATTAAACTATCGCACAACAGACAGATGCACTGAGGCCTTCACAAGTAGCACCAAAATCTTAAGTATAACTCCTTCCTGCTGATTCTTCACCAAGGAAGAAATTCAAATCTTCAAAGTAAAAACTGCATAAGATAAGCTATAAATAATAAATGTAAATACTAAATGTAAGCATATGTGTAAATAGTTAATTCTATTTACTTATCTTTATTAAAAACCCTAACAAAAAGAAGTGATAATTTAGGTAGGTGACATTCTTAAAGAAAACTGCTTTTCAAAGAACAGTGCTCATTTAAAGTCTACAGTTTACTGTGTTTGTCTCTGCTTTCAACATGAATGCAAGCCAAAGCCTTTTACGTATAAAATGTTAAAAAGGCATTGCAAGGAAGAATATGAAATACCCTTTATTTCTGATGGGCCACAATAGAGTGGGATGTGTTTAATCAAACAGAAGTTTAGCATGGTACTAAGGGAGTGATGCCATAGGTTTTCAGGCTACGCTTGAAAAAGAGAGAGAAGACTTGTGCTGATTTCATAATATTAGAATAGAAATTCACATAAAAATGGGAACGCCTGAAGTCTCCTAAAAAAGATATCTTTTCAATTTCAATTATATATATTCAGCATTGTTCAAGTAAAGCAAGTGTTTCACTAGTGACTTCTGGTGATCTTATATGTTTTCTGGCTTTTCTAGAATAGCAAGAAAATTGAGTTTGCCAGATTAATGTAATTAATACTATTCTTTCAAAACGCCATGAATGAAAATCCCCCCAAAAGCTGTCACCTTCTGCACTGAAAATTCAAGTCATTATCAACCAAGAATGAAATGTGCACCATTACCTAGCAAAACCACATAGCCCTGTTGATGGCTCGTTCCTTTTCAAAACTCTCTGCCTTCTTCTTGCTAGGTGACTTGCCCTTACCAAGAACACAAGGCCAACAAATTACAGCCAACTGTCTGAATTTGGATACTTAAGTCTGCATTTCAGGAACCTAAAAATATGGTTTCCTTTTTAAGAGATAATGATGATTCTTTGCACCTTAGTGTAAGCCAGCAGTTCTAGGTACTTCAGTAAGTACACAGGTAGAAAGGCATGCCCAATGCTGAACAGCTTAAAGATATTGACTCAATTGATAACTGTAATTTTTCAATGCCTGATGTAAATAGCTACAAAGAAATAGCAGTAATGCCAGAACTGCAGGTGTCCATGGCATCTCTAGTTTAGTTATTTTCCTCCAGAAATAGAGCCTGAAGCACAGGCAGCAGGAGCCATCCAAGCAGCTGAAAATCCTTCCTGACAACCAGCTTGCAGGGCTTCCAGTTACTTGCCCAGAAAGTCTGAGATGCCATCTTAACTACAAAGATGACATTCTCAAGGTTACAAAAATGAAAGTTAACTACCACGTTCCAGAACAGGACTCAGCCAACTGTAAATAAAATTAAAATAAGCTATTTGTTGCATTTAATACTATTATTGTATATTTACTTCCAGAAGTTTAGGACTGTTATTAAACCCATGCAATTTGGATGATTAAGTACGCTGTGTCTCAAAAGATACCTAGAAATTCTGATCAGATATGCTCACAACCATAAACAACGTTCCCACATATGAGCAGCTGCTGCTACTGTTCAGCCCTGTTCAGAATTACCAATTGCATCAAGCAAGAAAGAAAAAAAATCTCTTTTAAGCAGTACTGCTCTTAACTGGTCACAGCTACTGAATTTAGTTTCTTTTAACTGAGGAAACCATTGTACTACGTTACTCAGTAACCCTCCCAATGAGATTACATAAAATTTTTCATATTCCTTGGATATGAAAACATGAGCCTAAAGTTACTAAATGAAGATGAATCCAATCACATCTGCAAATGCTATTAGAAACCTAAGGGAAAAGAGAAGAAAATAACCATCTCTCTCTCACTACCTTCTCCTTCCCCATGCGTCCAACATTCTTTTTTTTTTTCTTTTTCGCAGGTTAGTGAACAAAGTCAATTTAATACAGTAACGCTCTCCATCATCAGGTGAGAATAGGCTTAACTTAGCAGATTTTACAGAGGATGTGGCAGTGAGAAGGAAGTGCCATCATTCTCTCCACTGATGCTTAAGCTACTTGAAAAGTGGGGACATTTTAAAACATATCTCTGGATTCTACTTTACACCCCATCTCTAAGGTAAGTGTAATTGCAGTTTAAATTGACAAAGCCATTTTCACTGAAGTACTCTGAAGTCAGGCCTTGGATACCGTACTTCTGAAAGTCATAGCAGATTATCGCTGTAGTCTGCAATCAGCACTAACTGACAGTTTGAAAACCTTGTTAGGAATTCACCGCTTCCATAGGGCCTGAATGTGCCACATCCAACATCTCATTTTGTAATGTGTATTCTCAAGACGTTTTGGCTGTGCTACCATAAAAATCAGAAGAAACACGGACATGATAACTGCACAACGGAATCAAGCAGTGATGGAAGAACCTTTGCTAGCAAAACCAGCAAGTAAATAGAGAACGCTTCAAATCACGTCTTGGAGCAAATACCCTCCTTCAAATGTTAGCAGCAGTTAGCACAACAGGCTTTTGTTGTTTACAGCAATAAGTGTTCAGCTTGCTTCAGAAGGTTTCTGAAGGACATATAATCAACCCCTGCACCACAAATCATTCCAGGTTCTCTTGCAGGTTTTGTTCAGAGACAAATGGTTGTGTCACTCTGTCAGAGTAAGTGTCTGCACTCGTGGAGCATGCAGTAGGATAAAAAGGTCAAAACCAGCATATAAATACACAAAACACAGGCAGTTAATTGCAAATGTAATAAATAAAAAGCCCTCTCAGCCAGTGTCCTCTAGCATGTACATTTATTTATTTAGCATACACTACAAAACACACCCTACTGTACATTTTTGGCAGACGTCAGTGATAATTTTTAAATGAGTGATAAATATAAGCCAATCTAACAAAAATAAATAAATAAATAAATGCCATCTTCAGGATCCCACACAAAAAAATCAAGCCTAACAGACTGAGCATACATAGGGCAGTCTCAAATAGCTGCTTCTCTAATGTGACAGGAGCCTGCTTGGTTATTTAAAATTCTTAACACAGCATGAAATCTAACCCTAATGGCTTCAGAATAGGGAAAACTTCTGAAAAAGTTAAAATTAATGAGACAGTAAATAAAGCTATATGAATACAGTAGAACCATTTCCCGTACAATGCCAGTGCAGCCAACTGAGCCAGGGCCATCTGGCATAAACACAAACAAATAGCATCCAGTGTCTGAGACAATATTTCTGTGATGCTCTCAACAGCATAATGATTCGTATACTTTCCCACTTGATGAAAAATGGATGTGGAACTTCTGACACTAGGTTCGACAATTTGGAGGGCTATTGCATATTGTAAACTGAAATTCAGATACAAGGAAAAAGCAAACATTATTTGGGTACAAAATTACTGATGCTTAAAAATAAAAAAAATAAAAAAAATTGCATTCAATGAATAAAAAGTGAAATTGTTCTTATGCAGTCCAAAATGCAGTCTGTAAGAAATAGCAAGAAGTAGCCACCTTCAGCTGCTCCCCACTTCATCCAAGTGTACTGATATTAGAAAGGCCAAAATCAAAGCACCACAGATTTATTGGCTCTCCCCGACTGTACCAAATATTATTTCTCCCCCAGATGCAGGGGTTTATTTTGCCATTTCCATCTGATACCTGAGTTCTACTTAATAACTGCCTTAGGAGTCTACCGATTTGAGGATTAATGCTGTATCTTCCTGTGCAGGTCTCAAGAAGCAGGAAGTCTGAGTGACAAGTTAGAGCTTTTTTCCAAAGAGCTGAATTTATGATGCATACTCATGAGGCAGTTTCACTTATTGCAAGACATCCATTGCAATCTAAATACTCATTTGTATTTCACACTGCACAGTGATTTTCATGCATTTGCAAGATCAGAACCAAATCAAAACCAAGCTTTGAAACCTAGCCAGCACTGGATTACAGTATATTATGCAAACAATTGTAGCAATCAACCTTTATAGCTTTTTGGTAACGATTCCTCCAGATCTCTTGATTATTTCTATCTAGTGTTTGTTAATAGCTCACAAACTGCATGAAAGATAAAAAATCTTTACAAAGAGGTCAGAAATGTCTTTTAGGTGGGAATGCTTCTGTTAATTCATCCATTCAGGATGCTAGTCAAAATCTTTTGTTTATGTGGCTTGAGAACAGTAGCAAGGGAAATATTAAAGCATTTTGAGATCTGTGACAGCTAACTTAACAAGTGTTTATTGCTGGAGGACTGCAAGGAGCTAGACATGGTTTTCATAAGAAAGAAATGAAAGAAAACAGAGAAATCAACAGCAAGCTTGGCTTCTATTCTGAGGATGCTATTGGATGCTGATAAGGAAGAAACATTAAAAACATTTAGAAATGTATTATTTATGAAGAGGCTGTCATTAGGAATTTATCAAAAGAAGATTAAGGCTCACAAATTTGTCTGAATTCTCTTTGCTGAATCGGGAGATACAAAGACAGTAAAAATGATTTATTCCATTTCAAATTTGATACTTTAATATCCAAGGTTTTGATTTGCAGCTTTACAGTCAGAAAACGCATTTGCAGGAGAACAGCATTCATCAACAGAATAACAGAGGGCCAAACAAAGTCCCCACTTGAACAGTGGAAAACTGAAAAGATCTCCTTCAGCATCTCTGTGAACAGGACTGCAATTATGTGACAGTCAGCAACTCCCACAGCTTGAACTGATTATTAAAACCACTTCAGCCCTGAGGTTCGCATGGTTTCTAAGCCCCAGTACAGCAGACACAGTAGAAACCAGGAATGTATGTTTTCTTGTCTGTGTGTGTGAAGTACCAGGCAAAAGGTTAAGGTTACTCAACATCTTTCAGAAGACTTTTTAAGGACATTTAACTACTAGTTTAACACCGGGTATCCTGTTTCAAGGGGTAGAAGAGAACTGCCACCAAGCTTTGGCTAATAACCAGCCATGCTATGCTAATCAAGAGCAGAAGAGGCAAAGGCATGGAAGAAGCATCGGAGCATATATTCCTGACCGACATTTAAGAACAAATCAAGCCCTTGAATATTTATCCTCACTCAAACCACAACAATAAGGAGCTCGTGGAATAAGAATAGCTCTCCAAGCCCTGCACCTTACTATTCACTAATGTGGAGAATACCCAGAGGTCACAGTCAAAAACTGGAAAACGGAGGGCAGACAAAATAACATACAAGATGTTTTTCTCTAGGTAATTTGACTGAAAAATTCCCACCCAATTGGAAGAATGTATTTTATGAAGCAGAAGCACTACATTGAGGTGGGAGAAGAAATTTTAATGCTAGAAACATACCTATTTCAATTCCAATAGCACGTGAGCATCAAACACCCAAATTTTTAGTATCCACCTCTGATCCCAAGGCAGTGTATTATATTCTACACTTTTAAATCCCCTGCCAAGAAAAAAAATCTGAAAATGATACTTTTTGTTAAATTAAAACACAACGGTAACTGGCACATTGTACTGTTTCCCAGAAGCTTATAAAAAAAAAAAAAAAAAAAAAAAAAAAAAGGATGGCTGAGTTTTCAGGATATTTTTATTCTCCCATAGTGTGTGAAGAACTCTTAGTCAAACCACTGCACATTTATAACAGTGCCATAAAAAGATAGGTAGAACGTATCTGGATATTTAAATTCTTATGTATTCCAGAGTTAGATTCTGCATGCATTTAGTGGAGGTAGACAATACCTAGAAGAATTCAGAGGGCTGAGGTATGAATATACAATCACAACTTCCCCTTCATTTTCAAGTGTTTTGAAAAATCTGAGACTGCACTGTGGCTTAGAAGACTCAAATTGAGATCTGAAACAAAAGTTTAGATCAGCTGCCCAACACTGCTAGTAGGAATGTTTAACAAGGCTGAGATATTACAGTATATCAAGCTCATAAATTTTCTATACAAAAGAGTGAGTCATAGTACAAGGTTGAAAAAAGTCAATTACCAGTGACTGAACACAGAAAACAAGTGCTTGTATTTAGACAAAGGTTTTGCTGCCTATCAAATTGTTGTCAAAATATCAAAGCCAGCTCAACAAGTATCTTTATTGTGCCAAATTAGAGTCAAAATGTAGGTCTATGCAGAAATAAAGCAGGTCACATTCTGCCATGCATTTTGTGACTTGGTAATCTCTTCTCCTCATCAGATGTTCACACCTCTCCTTTTCTGAGTTCTGCTATGAATTATAGAGAATGAATTATAGATTTTGTTCTGACAAAACTATTAAGAAGATGAAATGGCAGTCAGGCTACTTCAATACCTTGTCTGAAACTTGAAACATTGAAAAATACTTAGAAAAGAAGCCCTGATTTCAGGAGTTAAGTTTTGAAATGGACTACCTCTAGTTTTAAGTACATCTTTAAATCCTTATTTTGACATACTACTTGCAGGAGAAGTGAATGCCAAGGAAACAAACAATATTAACTAAATTACTATTGAAAAGGGGAACATTACTTACACTGCTGTCATAGCAATTTCTGGTTCAAATTCGCAGCTGCTTTTTTAAAATTTTTTTAATTTTTTTTATTTTTATTTTTTAAATAAGAAAAAAGAAACAAATGAAAGACCTTAAAACCACAACTCAGACCTATGAGAGAATACAGAACGCTTTAGGCTTAAGTTTATCACCTGCTTTATCAGGCAGAACCCAAACTAATCCCACTGATAAACAGATGAATTTGTTCCTCCCATAGGTGAGTGGGAACTGCTTGACTTGGTGCTGGAAAAAAAAGGAACCTTCTCTGAAAGCAACTACCAACTCCACCTTCCCCCCCCCCCCCCCCCTTAAAGTAATGAAAAATTGTTATTTACTTGATTGCACCTTAAGGATGAACACATTTCCAATGATGTGCGTATGGATAAATCTGGTTACACTGACAACGTCTTATGCATTTATGTCAAGTCACAGCTCAGCCACAAAAGCCATTACAGCAGCAGTTGCTATTCAGCCAGCACAGTGTTCTTTTTAACCACCGTGAATATCTGAGTTTCCATCATACAGAAAACTCAGTACAGTGGGAATGTGCATGAAACCAAGCCTTGTTCACACAATATACTTTCTCAAATGCACCTTTTACACAGGACATATATAGCTAAAATAACTTTGAAGGAGCTAGTAGATGCAAAGCTTGATTACCTGAGGGTGTATCTCAAACCTGCAGAACTCCCAACAGTCTAGTTATTATGAGTCACTCTTCAATGCATTAGATCTAAATGAGACAGATGTGTTGAAATATTTAAGTCCCTAGGTAAACTCCAGGGATTTTAGAGAGATTCTCCTATCGCTAATGCACGTGCATCTCTTGCTAAAAAGAAATAGAGCACTGAAGGTGCACGAGTTTCTACATAATGCCTTAAAATGCAGCACAATTTCTGTTGTATGTACGTTTCTTTTCTGGGTCATAAATTGAAAAGTAAACACAAAGTATGTAGTCCATGCTTGAAAAGAATTTTTACAGTCTGTTAGGGCATTTTCTCATTTACTAAGATTATGAGTACATCCAGCTTCAGAATATATATGATACACAACAACAACAACCAGTTATTTTCAACAACAGACCCAAGGAAAAAAGAAAGTTTCTAGTAAACTTTCTCAAAGATCACAAAAATCAAATATTCTCAAACCACGACTGATATCAAAAGGCCAACCTATGCTGCCTCAAGTGCTAAACCAGGATGTGTACCCTTAGCAATACTACTGCCCTTTGTCTGATGTACCTTCACGTTTAAATACATCTTCCATGATTCTTGAGGTATTCACAGATACTTGTTGACAAAAAACTTCTAAAATTAAAGTTTCATTAATATAGTGAAGAACAACTGCATATTTCTTCACTGCAAATCTACAATAGCTTTTATTTAAGTTTTGTTTGGGAAGAAGCATTTTTTCCCTCTAAGTAGCTATAGGCAGCTCCCTTCAGATTCTGAAATTTAAAGAATTGCTTCCAGAAGACAAATCCAAACAAAGCATTACTATGTGAAGGTTCACTAGCTAATAGACATATGCTGCACATTCATAGACATTTTATCTGAAAACATTCTGAAAATACTACAGATCTTTCACATGAGTTAACAGCTGTTTCAGAGCTGCATAAAATACTTCATAAAGGAGATGTCTACATATAGCCACCAAGACTCACTCTCCCCACCAATTCAAAATCCAGGTGTCCTTAAAACTAAATTTTTTGTACTGATTTCCCTGATCTAGGGACCTCCTGTGAAACAATGTTACTGTCAATAAGAACAGAAACCAGTCAATCGTAGCGAGAACTGAGCATGCAAGATGGGATTTTTATGTGTCCACAGAACAGGTAGCTGAACTTATTGCTTATCAGAATGGAAATCTTCCTAGGATGCCTGTGTTAAGTGAAGCGAATCCAGCAGGACTCAAAAGGTAAAGTGTGTTGAAGCTAAGCAGTGAATTCTGTAAAACTTGTACATCAGCTGGTCCCTACTAACAGCTTCAGTTCACATATGTTTAAATCAGTTTCTATACGTCTCAACTTTTAATAAAAGTAAGTACAGGAACAACTTTCACAGGGCTAACTCAGAAATCTGCTTTCATTTATATTACAGAGGCTGAATTTCTGCATGGTTCTGTTGAAAAGTGAGAGATAATTTATCAGCTGCTTTCAGCCTGTAGGAATCAGATCTTCTGGCGAAGAAGGTCAACCAAACTCATCTCCACTATTCACAGTCAAGAAGATTATAAACCTTTTAATTTGGAGCAAACAAGGTGGCAAAATCATTTTACACAGAAAATGACTTTTGTAAGAGGATTTGCATTTTCAGCACCATCTGTTCTTTTTATGACTTACTGCTTTAAACTAAGGGACTGAAATATTTTTCAAGACTGTACTGCTATAGTGGAGGTGACAGCTGAAAATGTGTTCAATTTCTTATAAACAGATGTGGCCAGGGTCCTTCAAATCTTTGCCTGCATAATCCAATGCTGCAGAAAGTTGCATTCTGTTGGGGTTTTCTTTTTAGGGGTTGGTTGGTGTTCAGAATTCACAGGTTTGTTTGGTAAAGATATCTAAACCAATTGATATGAACTTCTGCAACTGCGACACAAAGATCAAGATACTAGTATTTTTCCAGCACTCACGTGATTAACATCTAAAATGCTCAGATTTTTGCAACTATATTTCTAGTAGCGTTGAACAACCAAAGGAAAAGGAACAACTAGCGTTGAACAACTGCAGGGAAAGGAATGTCTAAGAAATTAATCATATTTGTCAGTTAATTACATTAAAAAATAAAAATCACTGAAGCACAGAATAGAAAAATAGAGAAGTATCTTTCCACTCAGCTGCCAGAAAACATTTCCAATTATCTTTTTTTCCCCCCTTGAAATGGTACCATTAAACACAATTTCCCCCAATTCTGAGTTCAGGGTTGCCAAAGCACGCTTTGAATAATCCCACTCCAAAGTCATTTTATTGTTAAACACATAAATTAGTGTAGAAATGATCAATCACTGAATTCTAAATGGTACTACAGGACATCTATTATATTACCACTTTTAAGCCAGTGAAGAGTTCCAACTTCCAAAACACAATTCTTCGACTGGTATCAAAACTGGCTTGTTGAACAAACCATGCATACATGGAAGCAAAATTAGGACAAAGAATTCTGTAACAACCAACAACACAATACATTTTTTCATATTCATTTAACACAAACTTGTCCCAAGAGCATAACTGCAAAGAAAAATGTAATTTACCTATAACTACATCGTGGCCATCAACCAGGCCTGCAGAGAACAGCTCCTGAGAAACACCATCTGCTGTGTCTGTCCAAAAGGTGAAGCAAGTATGAGAATTCACAAAAACAATGAAAAGTATCAATCACCCAAAACAATATAACAAAAATATATTTAAGCTTCAAAACACCAATAAGTCACAGGCTTGAATTCAATGTTATTGTTCATTAGAAGGGGAAAAACAAGGACCACAATTTTTCAAGATAATTAACTTAGCAGCCTCTACACAGCAAAACAATGTGATGATTGTGATGATTTCATTCATTACAAATACCATACAGACCTTTGCAGGTCACAAGCATTTCTTCTCTGTTATTAAACTAGGTACTCTTACGTGGTTTACAATTTCAGTGTTTTTGCATCCAAGAAAATAAACTGTTTTGGAGCATTTTCACTGCTGCTTCCATCTCCTCTACTGTTCTGTGTATCTAGATGGAGAAGTGTAATATCAGGTTTTCTTGTTTGTTATCCGTGGGGCAAGGGAGTTGCACAGTCATTAGTTTCTTTGAGCTTAGGGCTCAAAATAGGCTTTATGTATGATGACCCAGAAGATTCAGACCTTTGGATGGATGGTGACTGCTGTAACTGAGTGGCTTAATTCCCAAGCCCTTATGCCTACTAATTGTTACTGGATAATTACTGAATAAAGAATTTGGTAGGATTAGAGTAAGTGTGAAACAGCAGGAAAAAGCCTACGTTCCAACAAAGTCTCAACTGCACATGACCTTAATGCAAAGTATCTGCATGGAGTCCATGTTTTGAGGCAGCTGAATACTTACATGATCTCCTCAAGTAAAACGCAGATGAAGAACAGCATCACTGAGTGAGTTAGAATTTCTGTAGAGATTTGAGGGTGAGAATACTAGCTGCCACAGTAACTATTAGGAATAGTCCTCATGTACTTTATTATGATATATCCTGCATTTCTCAATGAACAAAGTTTTGCATGGCTTATGTAACTGCTTAGTGAGTATTTAAATAATTCTTTTGACACTGACTAAATCAGGATGCTCTGTGCCCAAGTAAAGAAACCTTTCTCATTATTACCCATTACTAAAACTGATGAGAAATGTAGGCATGCAACAGAATATACCCATAAAACTACTGCATGAGATAGATACAATGATTTACAGAGGAAAAAAATCCAATTTGGACTTTTTTTTTTTTTTTAAGGTGGAAGCTCTGTGTGAAGACTACTCTAAGTATAGTGTATACTGACTTCTGAGGAAAATGAAGTATGTTCACAGCTTAAAGGGTTGCTATGTAACAAGGATGATACCTTCTTTCTCAACATATCATCATCTTGCGTATTTTACTGCAGCAATATCTGGTAATCTTCAAATAAAAATAAACTTTATGACTTCTTAAAACTCTTAGCACTGGAAAGCCAGAGTCCTACAAGCGTCTACAAGTAGAATCTTAAGTTTCAATGCCAGAATTTATTTCTGGTGATGAGATGTAAGCTACAAATGCAACTCAACTGCCAACTGAAGACATTTTAAAAATGGTGCATGCCTTGTACTTTTTAACATAACTGTTTAACAAGCGGGGCAAAGAAACTCAAATGTTACCACCACTATCACCATATATATTTTCATGGCTACTATATGCCATTTCTTCTGATACTCTCCAAATGTAAAAGTAAAAAAAGTAAATTCCAAAGCCATAAATATCACGATGCAAGTTCTTATGTACCACATAGATCACTTGAGTAAGACATGGAATTGATAAAGTATACTGTAGAGAAAATCTCATATATGCAGTACATTATGCAGCCTAGACACTAGAATTTACTCATGTCTCATGCTCCTGTTCAAGTTAAGTCCAATATGAAGCTGTGCATTCTAGGGAACATTTCAGAGAGGTAGCTTATATTAACCATAAGTAGTAACCGATTTCTGAAAAACCATTCTGAACAATAAACAAATAATTCAGTTGAAAGAGCCTTACCTCTGCCTGGAGTAAACTCAAAGCGTATATCATTAAGTTCTTTTCTGGAGTTCCTGAAAAACATTCAGTGTATACATTAAAATTTAATGAAGAAAAGCTTATTCAAACTAACAGTTTTCAGCTTTGTAAGTGAAATATGTGATAAGTATGTAGTTTCATGATCTAACATTACCTCAACTGGTGGGCAGATCCAAGAAACTTAAAACAAACAAACAAACAAAAAAAAAAACTAAAAGCCACATAAATTATTTTTTAAAATATAATTAGAAAATATATATTTTTACAAAGAATCATGATTAGCAAGAACGGACACAAATAGTTGCTTAAGCCTAGCCAGAAAACCATTTAGCTTCGCAGCTGGATATAAATTTTGGCTATAGCAGTCACTGTGTCCAAGGGCCAGGCCCTTTCCTGCTGTTCCTACCCCAGATCAGGCACATCAGCAATAGCTGCTGAGAATCTCATCTTTGATATTGTTGGAAGGAGATGCCCAATAACTTTTACATCCACCTACCCTACTTAAAATTGCTAGAGTCCTGCTATTTCTCACTTAAAACACAAGAGATTATCATGAGTAATAACAGTGAAACCGTATTAAATTAGCTTAGGACAAAGCACAGAAAACAACAGACTAGTTTTAGTGACAACTACTCAGGCCCCATATCCAGAGAGGATACAAATAGCATGAGCAACCACATTTTTGCAACAAGGACTTCCCTCAGCTTGAAAAATACTGCCCTCTTAACACATCCTGTCAGGAGGCTCCACCACATTTTCACAGCAGTATTTTAGTGAAAACCAACTGAAAAATCTTAGACTGAAAAATGACTGGAGAACCTAAAAGATAAAACAGAATCCACTAATAAATATTTTCCTTTCCATCTTCAAAAGACACTCTGCTATACTGGCTCTAACAGTTCAATCTTGTCTGAATGGTACAGATTACCCCTTCTCCAAGAGCAACAAAATATTCACTTGTTTTTAAAGTTCTCTGTTGAAGATCAAATATGCAGAAAGAAGCTCACTTAAGAGACTGAAGAACAGGTTTTGATGCATAGCACCTATAAAGCTGTTCTGAAATGAATAACTTCACAAATTGACCACCACTGTCTCAACAGGGAGGTTCTTCCAAAATATTATAAAATAAGCAGTAAAGTATGAAAACCAAGGATTTTCTGCCTTCATGTTCGCTCCTGAGAGCACTTTAAACAGTTAAGCACATAAGACAGCCATAAGGGACTTACTATCCAACTCAAAGGATTCCTTTATAGTCTCTTATTGTGCTCCAAACCACCATCTTTCACACGTTTTCCATTTCAGTTTTAGTTAATAATTTCTACCATCTACAAAACATTAGCCTCTTTGCAAAACAGACATCCATTTTGTTTTTGGAAATGGCAATCTGACTGAGCATAGGGATGAACTTAATTGCTGTAGCATGCTTTCTCCAATGAATAGCTCAATACACTTGAAAAGCTAATAGCAACAGAATGCGTTTTGCAGCCCATTATTCTTCTCCCCAGCAAGGAGGAGAACTGTAAGCAAGCTCAGATTTCAGCATACCAGGCCATGAAGTCTTGCTGTGGGAAAACTAAATCCAATAGGCAGGCATACCCAGCTGTGCCTTAAGAGCTATTATCACTCGCTAAGTACTCACAAAAATATTAGAGTCAAAAAACAGCAACAGGCAGGAAAACGAAAACCAATGATTGGCAACAAAGACAAAAGCAATATAGCAAAGCCTGAAAAATAAATATGCCACATGCAGCGCTTAAAATGAAGAGCACTCATTTACTGAATATACTGAATGCTCCAAGGCTGAAGGAGTTTCAGGTTCCCAAAATTCTGCCCTAAGAAGCTATGGGAGTTTAAGTGTATTAATACAAAACTGTGGATAACGCAGCTAGACTGGTACAGATTTACTAGGCTCATTTACTTCTGTTGTAAAAATCTGCTGCCATTATATGGAATGATGCACTAGTCTATTTTTATTCAACAAAGAATTAGTATGAATCTCAATGCTCCAGCCCCCACCCTTTCAAAAGCCCTGGATGGCTTCCTGTCTAGAAGAAAGTCACATACGACCCATCTTTGAGCTCCCTTTTGGCACACCACTCCCCTCTGCTGAAATTTATCACATCTAACGAGCTTATTAAACTGCTGCTTTCCAAAAAGGCAAAGTTTCACAGAAATGCAGACTACTTCTTCAAAATAATAAAAAAAAAAGCTGTTTTGGCTGAATGTGGGACTCCGCTCAGACTTACATACCCTCTCCCTGCAAACACTTCTGAAGAAACAAATCAAAGGAATAACAACTTTTTTCCACACTTCGGCAGAAGGAAATCAGAAAGTTCTGCTTATTAGCAGCTACACTGAATTGCTCCAGCCTGCGCATCTTTTTTCACAGCTGAGGACGTCTGTAGATTTAGCACTCTTCCAGACAACTACGCAGAAACTAGTTCATTAGGCTCTCAGATTGCCTTTTCCCAAACCTCCCATAAAGCATTCACCACATAAAAAGGCACTAAGTAATTATGAACTCTCACAAAAATTACCCAATTTCTATCAGACCAACATAGCTATGTGAGACCAGCTGCTCCCAATACAGACTTTCCTAAAGAAAGATGAAAATGGGATAGTGCATTTTATTTTGTTTTTAAATTGCAAAACATCCCAAATAGAAGTTATGGGACAAATCTGTTTATTGAAGTGAAGGTGAAAAGTCAAGAAGATTCAAGCTGACTTTGCCAAATCCACCTTTATACTCAACTATATTTGCTGCTTTCTGCTTAATTGTACACCATTATTAAGGGAAAGAAAAAAAAAAGGAAGCCTGTCAAGATTCATTTGCTAGAAGCTTTTTTTGCGTATGGTTCCATTACCTTCCAGACATTTATTGATTTCCACAAATTATTGATTTTGCTATATATTTATCTACCAAACAGAAGATGCTCTTGACTTCTCCCTTAAAAACCATGCAGCCTCTTCTCCAGTTTTCAGCCTCTTTTCCAGTTCTAGTCAGTCACTGTTACTCCAAATTAGTCTGATAGTTCCCTTGTTACTTTTTGGTGACAACTGTTTGGGCTTGCTGATTTATTTGTATGCAGTTTCCAAGTACCATTTCATTTGTTCATTGGAGTTCTTTTTTTTTCACTTACATCCATTAGTCTTATCATGCTGTAGCACACACAGACTTTATTACTACTAAACAGAAATAGGATTTGAAGAAAGGCACTTATGTCTTCATGATTAATAATTTTATCTTCTTCATCATTTCTTAATGGCCCCTAGTTTCTCTAATGCATTTGTGAAAAAGTTATTTCTATTTAAAAATGCAAACTCAGACCTTTTTGCAACCCCTTGTGATACCTCTTATTTGCTTCTTGCTTTGTGCTATTACAAACTCATATGCCTTTATTATCAAGGATACAGACAACCCATCTCTTTAAAAGAGGAATAAGTTTTAAATACTTCTGTGCATTCTAGCATGCTACATTTTATTCATTTTCTCTATGCTGTGTTTAGCTATGCAGTCACTTCCAACAAGACTAATTCAAGAGATCTGCATTAAATAAGAACACCACCCAAACCAGCCATATTAAGATATTTTGTTGGCCATCTCTACGTCATTTTAGAATTTAAAATTTTGCACCACAAAAAAGCATATTTTTCTGATGAAAAAATCACTTTGAAGCTTTGGGTCACTTGATGTGCCCATAAAGATTACTAGAGCTGTTTTCTGATTTTCTAGGAAGCAACATGTCATCAAAGAAGCAAAGAAAGAAGAACAAGGGCCAGCTTCATTGCATAGTCTCATCCTGCCCTTTAATTTGCTTGTTCTTAGCAGGCAACACAAAAACACTCAATTTTAGGAGATATGATTCACAGAACAATGTTTATGTTCACCAAGATCAAGATTAGAGACTAAACAGCTGCCGAGATTGATGTGGTTGTACTGGACAAATCCTAAGAAGAGAAGAGAAACTTCAGGCATCCATGTTTCAAGACAGAGACTTAGAAATAACTACTCGATAGTCTAATTCCTGCTATATCCAATTCAGTGTTCCACACACTTGATTGAAGACTTACATTGACAAAATACTGCCTAATGAGTTAGATTAAGAAATCACATTTGTGTAATGATGCCACTGTAAAGTGAAGATGTTAAATGTTGGTATGTCTACTGTCCTTCAAAATGAGATCTCAATCATGTAAGTGAGATTCAAGAAAACTTACACATATTGGAACTAAAATTAAGTTCTAAATCATGCTAGGATAGCTTGATTATGTATCATGCAATTTTTCATTCTTATTTTCTACTTTATTTTCTCACAAGTTTATCCATCTCCTCTTTTGCAGAGTTACTTAAAGATCACCTTCTATTTCCAGGAAGTTTCAGCATCTTCTCTGTAGACCTCGGGGTGAGTGTATTCCTAGATGATAAGCATGTAACAATAGCTAAGAATCAGCATGTACTGTCTTCCTTCCTGAAACAATTTTTAAAAACTTAAAATAAGGTAATGCAAAAGAATGGCGTGTGTATGCACTTGTAACAGTATGTTTTGTCTCTGCAAGTCTTGCTGAAAATAAATCATTTTTATACAAAATTTGGGCTTGCAGGTGCTTTTCTCCTCCAAAATTATTTGAGCTGCATCAAAACTACCACTGAAGCAAACTAAGTTACTCTGGCAGTAAAAAAGCAATTCAGCATAGCTTAGGAAACAAGGACAAGCAGCATGGCATTTGCACTGCCTCATTGCAGTTGCCACTGTAATTAAAACAGGAGAAGCATTTAAATGACCTTCTTATTTAGAGTGAAGAAAAACAAACAGAAATTCATGTAAAAATGGAGCTGTCTAATCAGAATGATAGTTAGGCCGTACATCCTGGAGATGTACCCATTTGATCTCCATTATACATCTCTGGGGCAAGATCTTTGCTTGTACAATGCTAGAAATGCAATTAAAGGAAAAGCCCCAAAGACTATGATTAATAGGCATTTTTAAAAAGAAGAATTTTGTTTACATATTTTCCTTTGTTATTCTAATGGCAGGGAAGGAGGGTGTATTGTTTGGCCCTACCAAATGGTATTCAAATTTAAAAGGTCATCTTCCTTCTCACAACAATTTGTCATTCATTGCTAACTTTCACGTGCTTAAGGCACAATGTACCTGGAATCCAGCAGAACACTAATTAGAGAGCTAATAAAAGGAAGTCTGTTTATTATGCTAATTTTGCAAATCAGAATTCTAAAGCTTCTATAGGATCATACAAATACAACAGAAGAGAGTATTTACTGTAAAGAAGCATTAGCCTCCTGAGGATTCACCACATGACTACATAAATCCCTTTCTGTTTAACATTGCTATGCTCAGCTACCATTTACTAATCAATATCCAGGCTCCTCCACTACTCACGATCACACTCTCAGGAGCACATTATGTCAATCTAGCATTTTGAAGAAAGATGGTTCTTTTCAGCTTATTTCTAATGATTTTAGTTAAGTTCGAGATTAAATGGAAGGACATTTTTGTTAACTTTTGGTAGCAGCAGAACAGATGACTAAAGTTTGCCAGCTTCCAGATTGCCAACAACCAGAATAGGACTAAAATCTCCCTATTTCAAGTCTATATCTTACTAATACCTACTTTCTCAAGTCCATTTAAACTTCACCACATACTTCAGTGGCTTTCAAGAAACTCTTATGAGCTTACAACTTATCCCTGTCCATATATATACGCTATCAAAAAAAGGAAACATGGTTAGCAGAACTTAATAAAAACATTGCCACTACCTTTTAATGATGTTTACGTGCTCTTACATAAAGAGCAAATCTGTGAAATGAAGCAATATATTTGCTAACTATTCTATTTCAAGAGGCAGCAGTAATAGGCACAGTAAAACACATCCAAATCATGCTTTCAAGGCTGAAAAGCAGCCAATGCCATAATCAAACACTGTCATTTGATTATTATGCTTTTTTGAATGAGACAACAGTTATCTATTAAAAATTCTGCTCACCACCAACCACACAGAAAAGGGATATGTTTAACACCATTAGAAGTCACCAAGTGACTTGTATGGGTTGCAACACGATCTATTCAGAACACAGCCCACATCTCCAGGGTAGTCAACTACTCCAGCAAGAAGGAAGCTTTACTATAATTTTAATCAGAGCTGACCAGTCTAAAGTTACTTAAATTATAATGCTTTAATAATGTATTGAATACCATTGTAAAACTAAGAAAATTCAGAAATTCTGCAACAGAAAAAGACTAGAAAACTCTAGTAGAGATCAAAATAACACAGCAGGTCTGCAGAAACGTTTGTACTTTTAGAAGCTGCATATGAACGTGGGTCCTTCCTGTCTATGATTTACAGTCCCAAGTCTTCATTCTCCAACACAGAAATGTTAGAAGAATTTTAGATTTATCTATATACCTAAACTTGTTTTCAGATTGGGTCTTTCCTGTTTCTGCAGCTGCTGATGCCAGAACCTAAATCAAAGCACAGTTATAATCCCTTCAATTTCAATTCGTTATTTTCTATGATTCATTCCAAGCTAAGGCAAACAGTAAACTCTGAAAGAGGTTTTTTTGTTTGTTTGTTTTTAAAACTCATTTCTCAGTTTTACATTTCTCTGCATAGGTCCTTGCACATTTAACTTTCAGTTAGTGAACTGAGCGTTACCAATCAAGGCTGGATGTGGCTCTGGGCAACCTGGTCTAGCACACTTCGCAACCCTGCCCATGGCAGAAGGGTTGAAACTAGATGATCCTTGAGGTCCTTTTCAACCCGAGGCCACACTATGATACTGTGTTTCTATGACTTATTTGCGATTAAACAAAGTATCCACTTGTATCATCTTCTGTTGCTCACACTTCCTATATGCTCCCATATAAGCAGATGGAAATGGCTAGAGGTATCAGTTTTATTACTACAGAGGAGGCAATATTTGTTTTTTCCCTAAAATTATTCATTCATTAAAATAAAAAGTATTTTGTCAGTTTTTTAAGCAGTGGTAAGTTTTAATTTGTGAAAAGCATCAATATTTTTTAACTGGTTGGAATTCATTAATGAGCAATTTCCCAAAAACTTGAAAACAACAACTGTTGTACACAGGCACTTTTTCCCTACATTACTTGAGGTTTTTAGTTCATAGCCAGATGCAGCACATCCAAACATGAGCAATACGAAAACTCATTCATTTCTTGGACATTGAAAATCAAAAAGAAATTTAGCATATACAATAAAAATACAAAATGAAATAAAATGTTCTATTGGTTTTTAAATTAGCCTCAGCAGCATTGTCACATGCAATTAATTGCACACAAAATTTACAACCACAACCATGAAGATTAAACACTTAATTCCCTGCCATCAAAATATTTAGACATGCAAATCTTGATAACCTATGTTCAATAAGAAAAACAAAAACAAGATTCCTTGATTCAGTAATGAACAACTGAAAATACAAACTTTTTTTTTAATAAAAACATATCTATTAAGTGATTGTATGTAAGCTAAATTTTAGATGCAATTGTTAATTACAACATTTTTCAGTGTTCAATTTTCAATAAAAATACAGGAAGGCATAAAAGCATCCTTAAGTTGTGAATAAGAAATGCACCATTTACCATTTTTAATGAGCAAGCTCTGAAGGAAATAGAGGTAAACGTGGAAAACAGAATTAGAATCTATAGTTTAATCAAAGGTTCCTGCTTACTGATTTCAGTCGTGATTTACTCAAGATTAAATAGGTTATTTCAATCAAGTCCTCCATACTGTGAAATCAAAATTCACTTCAGTAGCCATATTCCCACAGGAGCCTGAGGGAGGGCAAATGCTGTAGAGGTGATAGCAAAACATTACATATGACAGCACTCAATAGTGTTATCAGAGTCACAGCTATTCCAAGAATTCTACAGTTTTGTTAATGGATTAATTTCCAGCCTACAGAGCAGCGCTGTTGTTCTCCAGCCATAACTTCATCACACGGCTGGTAGTTGGTCTGTGGATCTTGTCATTAGATACACTTGAGAAGCTGTTCTAAGTAAACAAAACTAATGAAGAATGCCTAACCTTTGCTGTAGGATACGTATCAGTCCCTCTTCATACAAACCAGGTGAGAATAAAAGTTTAAGCACCAGAAAAGCCAGAAACTGCCCCATCAAATAGAAAAGAATTGAACATTTTGAATGTTGCTGAATCAATTACCAAAATCATTCCAGATCTTGCCAGAGCAGATTGAACATTTTGCTTATTTAGATATTTTGTTCCTAAAAATTAAGCCTCAAACTTACGTACTAACCACAGCTCTACTGGGAACCTACAGCCAAGTGCCCGATATCTGTCAGCAGCCAATAGCAGGTGGCTAAAAAACCACTGTAAAAGTAGGACACGGCAATGGTTCTTGCAACTGCTGTCCCAGCAACAAAGCATTTGTCATTCAGCAACTACCTCAGATTCATGTCATTTCTAAGCATTTCATAGGTCTCACGAATTTCTCTTCACTATCCTGGGGCAGGGAGTTCCAAAGTTTAACTACATTCTGTGTCTTTTTTTCCTTTCAGTGGACATTTTTCTCACATTCCTCCAGTTCCTACATTGAAAAAGTAAATAAACCAATCTCATCTCTCAGGCTTTGAGCCATTGTGCTCCACACATCATATATTTTGCTATATAAATATTGATACCTCCCTTCAGCTTTTACAGAATTATTCCTCTCCAAGCCTTTGATTATCTTTGATGCTTCTCTCCGAAATTTCTGAGATTAGGCCTGACAGTCAAGAATTGATAAGAACCACTCGTACTACAAAACTTACAGGGAAGCAGATTTATACAGTGTAGTAAACCATCTTCATTAATCAAAGAAGTATTTTTGTTAAAAATATACACTGACTTTCATCTGTAAATAACACAAACTATCAAAATGCTATTACACGTAATTCTGCCTTAGCACTTTCTCTACATGCTATTTTAAGTAAGATATGAGATAATATAACTCAACTATCCCATTTGCCAGTGCTTCAAGTAAAAAAACTTCAATTTGTCCCTTTTGTTCTTCCTCTGGCTCAATTCATCTGGTGCGCAGGAACTGTATTAAATTAGGTCCTGGGACATTCTAAATTACAGTCAGTAAATTATCTTCTTGTCAAAGGAGCTAATTTAACCATCTCAGATTGCTTCAGATAATTTGCAATTCTTTACTATTAACCATTAACAAGTCTCCTAATTTAACGTGAAATGTCTCTGTTATTAATCTAAATAGTCAAATCCTCAGATAGTGACCTTCCCAAGTCAGGTGATTAGACTGGAAATTTCAAGGGTGGTGATATCTCCTTTCTACCATCTCTCCCCAGCCACAGCAGAGGACAGCCTTCAGCCTCTGTACACAACTCCTGCCAGGGTCCTTCGATGTGAGACATGACATGGAACATGTGCAGCCTCACAAGAGAGAGCCTGGACTGCAGATTTAATTCCTCCCCAACAGCAAACACCCATTCCTCTGTGAATCAAAGGATAAAGAAGCACCAACATATCAACATAACATATTAGGTTATCGCAGTTATACACATGGCAACAGATCAGACAAAAACTGAGAACCAGTTTCTTCAATTCATAACAAAATTCAAACACAGTCCCTTAAAATGTTGCTAATTTCACTTCTGGGGCAAAATACTCCAAGACAATACTGGAAAAGATAGAAAATAAATTGGAAAAAAAATGCCCTCTCCAACTGAAGATGCAAGTGAGGCAAGAATCAATTGGTCACAACGTGCCTGAAATTCAATTATGTCACATGAGCTCTGACAAGGGAGAATATTTCTCTAAGTTAGCCTCACTGAAACAAATACCTTCTAAATTGGAAAGGTATTAAATATAAGCTAAGGGTAGAAAAATCAGATATTCAAGTTGGAAATTACCCAGAGTAACAGAGTTAAATGCCACCACTTCTACAAACAGCACTATGGGATTCTTTAAAAGTTATGTCAGGATTCAGATTGTGCCTTTTACCTACAACGCAACATTTACACTAAAGAGAGGCTGGTGGTGCTAATTTGGCATCTCCTACTCAAACACCGTTTCAGTCCAACTCTGCTGCTTTGGAAAAAATGTCAGAACTTGATCATCCAGTGAAAGAATTGCTGAAATGTGCTGATTCTTTTGCCAGATTTTCTCCTTTGGGAAGGTCATTTTCAATTTCTGTATATGTTATTAACCTTTACTGAAACATCGTTTTGCATTTTTTCCATAGTACTATCATTATCTAACATTTGATTTTTCAGGCCTCACATCCCCTCATCTTTCCAAAGAAGAAAAAATAAGACGAGCAGCTCCTTCTCCTACAAGTCCCTAAATGATCACAATGTATTTCATCACAAACTCACTCCAACTAAGACAGCTCCCCAGCCAAAAGGAGTCAGCAACACTACAAATGCCATCAGTTTACTTCCCCAACATGCCTCAGCCCTTTCTTGCCCAAGAACCCTAGAAAAAAAAAAAAAAGCCTTATCCCTCACATCCTAGCCCAGCCAGCCCTCATCACACAGGAGGAGTTCATTCACATTTAAGATGCTCACCTTTTGCTGATGTCACCTTACCCTCTCTTTAGGGAAACAAAAGCAGAGTTGAGATGAAACCTTGAACCTTCTCTCACCGTTTAGTCCCTTTCCTCTTCACATCTCCTCCACCATCAGTCAAGTCATTTGCCTTGTATTTAACTGGTATTCACATTTTTACCTGTATCAGTACTTATTTAAAACTGTAATTCAAAGTATCCTAAACCAGTATTCTGAAGTCATCAAGCTGAAGCAGTTCATATAACTTTATTGCCTCAAGCAAATTATTTTAAAAGAAAAAGCTTCCAACATTTCAGATGATATACTGAGTTTTGAGTCTCCAGATCTGGCATCTAATCTTCACAATGTTTATCTGAATATCAAGTCATACTTAAAAAGCTATATAATAGTAGTAGTTGAAGCATCACAGGAAATTGTTTCTATCCATGTACTGTAGCTAATCTGCTTCATAACATGTTTCACAACTTGCGGTTCATTTTAACAAATCCCATAAAAGTCCTCTGATGTGCTCAAGTCTCCACCAGCTATAAGACTTAATGATCAATTCACCAAAAGACATCAACAGAACAGTTTAAAGTCTGAACTGGAGGTGGATAAATGCAGAAATCCCTATGAGCATATTAGCTATTTACTGCATTACAATCCTGAGAGAATGCTGCATGACACAAAGCAAGCCAGCAACCCAAATTTTATCAACTACTAAATGCCAGAACTAGCAGTAGTTTGCTTTTAGACAATCAAAAAAAAGTTGCTCAGTAATTATAACAAAGAACACCATCTAGGAGCCACAGCATCTTTCCCCATATACAGCTCCCATAAACATAAGCTCATTCACCCTGCAATAGTTGTGGGTTCAAGATAGCTGGAATGCAAAAAGAGACTAATCCAGGACTGACTGATCATAACCGAGGGCCTCCACATTATATAACAGAGTTTATTTCCCAGAGCTCTGCTGTATATTTTTTTAATGAAGGAACACCTCCAGTTACTCTCGCAGTAACAAAAATAAATAAATAACAAAAAACCAATTCAATTAGTGGAAAATATTTACAGTTATAGCTCAAGCACTAATGATGCTAAACCCTGCTGTATTCTGAAAACGCTGTCTCTGTAGCTTGTCACATTACCTGGAGTGACACAAGCTTGTCAATAATGTCACTGGGATGCCAGCCTCAATCCCCCATTGGCATTTAATTAGCAGAGTGTTAAGATTCAAATACTGGGACTCTTCAGGGCTGAGAAGGAAGAATCCTAATCCCATGCCCACCATTCTGTTATTACAATCACTTTTTCTAGAACTTTCTCTGTACATAGTTTCCTGAGTTAGCCCACTGCAGACATACCTACCCCAAAAATGCCTGAGTTCTCTACTTAAGTACAACGCTTAGTGCCAGGCCAGGACTGCTATTAATGTGCCTACTTTAAGGTCAAATACAACAAAGCTTTTAACCGGATATACTGACACCCTCCCCCCATACATCAAATGCCAACTGTGATCCTGCTCATATGTTCAGGTATCCATCAGAAGGAAATCCAAATAAACACTGCAAAGATGTGTCATTCAGCCCAACTCCTACACTGAAGCAAAACACGGCCAGGGCTCACATGGGGCCAAGAATGATCACTGCAAAACATACGCTCCAGAATATAGGTCAGCCTAAAGCAGCAAAAGTGCACTCTGCAAAATAATGCTTCAGATTTTTCTTTTTTTACTCCCAAGCCTCCCAAAGCCCCAGAAGGTATCTCCTCTGTGTCACTGTTTTGTTTAAAGGAAACTTTTCAGTTCCTAGCACACAAGTAACATATTTGGAAACTCTAGTTTATGCAGCTTAGGAGCTACAGGAAAAAAAAAAAGAAAAAAAGAAAAGGAAAAAGAAGGAAGCACAATCCCTGGCATTTGACTGTGCTAAAACGTTTGGCCTTTAGATATGCCAACACTGCAGGTAACTGGGCAGAAACTCATCACTCCACAGGTTTCAGCATAATTTAAAAATACCCGAACACCTCACTGGTACTTCCATGCAGTAGTGTGAATTGGTCTGCTTTGTAAATAGCTTCATCTACCTGTATCATGCAGTAGGATGAAAAAGAATATTGATAGCATAAACTGGGCTGCCATGTAAATGGGACAAGTAAACAGGTTCCAAAAAATCTTGAAGTCCTTTCTCTGCCTACAATAAAATTTATTACTACTCCCTACAGTAAACAACCTTTAGCAGCCAATTTTTTGCAGCTGTCACTGAAAAAGTAGTCAAAAAAAAAAAAGGGGGGGGGGGAAGATAATAGATTCAGAAGTTGGCAGTCATTCTACACAGATATTTCTTGTGATTATCAACAGTTTTTAAGGTTACTGTTTTTAAGCCACTTGCTGTGCACTGATCTACTATTTTCTGGTAACATACCAGTCAGAGTTTTGTCAATATTTCTCTACTTGTCTTTTTGTTCTTTTGTTAGCATAAAAATAATAATGTTTACTCGCACAAGTGATTAGGATGTCTGTGAGAAACTGTAGTTCCTTGTCAACACAAAGAGGATGAAAATGAGCTTTAAAGCAAGTAGCAATAAGTTTTTTAACCAAGTTAGCTATTTAAGGAATATAGCTATAAATGCAGAAAAAGCCATCAAGTTTCTCAAGACGAATGTACTTCTTACACAAGAATTAAACTGCATAATTAAGCATTATCAATTCTTAGCTTTAAATGGATTTTCATGAAAGGTGTCTCATTTTGACAACGTATAAATTTAAGTCAGACAACATGTTTGTATCCATTTTCTAAAATATCAGTCATTTCTCTACAGTGGCTGATCAAACTTGCCAGTGAAAAACGTTCTGAGTAGGCAACTTGTAATACAGCTATGGTTTATTTCTGTCAGAGACTGACTGCTGAAGTGTGAAAGAAACTCATTAAAAATCTCTCACTGTGATCCTGCATTGCAAAAGGGAAAAAGAAAGAAAATACTTAATGAAGGGTACATTTAGCCTGAAGCCACATTCATATTCTGCTTTTCATTTTACCCTATTTCAGTAAGCAATTAAAAGACAGCAATTAGTCACAGAAACACTATTCATATTGGCCATACTGGGAGATTAAAGAGGTTAACACTTATTTTATGTTAATATTATGAAAGTAATGATGGAAATCGAGAATAATAAAGTCACCTTACAAGGAATGTTAAAATAAATAGAAGTATCTCTTACCTTAATCTCAAGACAAGATTCACTGCACATGGAACTTCACTATATTCATCACTAACAGCAGGCTGAGACTATTAAAGGAAAAAGAAAAAAAGCATTATCATGGATGCCAAAGAAAAAAAAAATCCTGAAATACTCGCCATACTAACAGTCCAACATCAGAATATTTCACACATCCCCTACCTCTCAAAAACCGTATAAACTTTCAGCAACGGTTTTAAATATAGCTGATAGCAGTAAAACTCCTGGATTAAAATTACAGAGATAAAAATGACATGGCCTATATTAAAGAACAGAGCAGAAGGGCTTTTAATCCATTCTGTATCAAAACTCCAGTAACCTGTTAATAATCTGCAAACAGCGAGAGTAACAAGCTAGTATACCCATTATCTCTGAATAACTATTCTGGATCATAATGAAGTCTTACATCTACCCATCTGCTAAGAACTAGCAGTGTAACAAAGCAGACTTCACAGCTTGGGGAATGTCTTCCACTGAGAAACCATACACGTATCTTTCACACTATCACTCCTACCTCACACTGTATTACTCTGTCCAGTACACACTGATTTGAAATCGCAGAGGAAATTCCAGGGTGAAATCCCTAAGCTTTACAAAAAAAGCAGAAGCACAAGGAACAGAGCATGGGTCCCAAGACCATCTCAGCCCTGACTGGCAACTTCTACAGGTACTGTAGCAGTATGTAAACTAGCCCTGACACTGAAAGACCAGGGACATCACAGCAACTAGCAAGACCAAATCTAGCAGGAAATCATTCCACTTTGTGCAGATTTGTGTCACCAATAAAAAATAAAAAAATAAAATCAGAGCCTCTAAAATTGCAGGTAAATTGGCAAGCATCATCCACCCACGGAACAGGCACTTTTTAAGATAGAAGATCACTTTTGCTGTAAGCCAATCAACTTATTAAGCCATTATTTACAGCACTTATGCTTCTTATGGTCTCAGCATGGAGTTTTATTACTCTGAATTAATCCACTATGCCATACTACTGAGTTGTTTTACTTCATATGGCATCAAGAATTTTAATTACAAGTTACACACTGTGATACATATCCTGACAATGAAAAATTATTTGGAGATTTTTCAGCTACTCCAGAAGAGCCATTATCACTTTGACAAAAGGCAGCAATTACTGTGATCCAGTTGGGAAGATTCATTAAAAGTATCCAAATTACTTATCTTAACCAGTTCTCTTGGGCAGGAAAGTAACATCACTTTGAATTTCCTATCCATTTTATCCAGTGTGTACTCAAATTAATTTCTACAGGCCCAGCTGCACAAAGCTCTGTCCTCATAAGTACTTGCCACACAAGGCTGCAGAATCAAACCAATGCTCTCCCTTCATTTCATGTTTTTAATGAGAGAAATCGAAAGAAATCCCTTCCCTCAAACACTTGGAAGAAAAAAAAAAAAAAAAAAAGCAAAAACCTGAAAGATAGATTTTTACCTCTGTGTTCTCCTCTTCTTTTACTCTTCGTGACTAGAAAATAAATGCAGTGAAACATGAGTTTTATGCATTAAAGATCCAGAAACACTAACAACTAAGACAAAATATATTGCAAACTGTAACTGTCTTGATGCAAATAAAAGCTACCTTCTCCTGAGAAACAGCAGCTTTGCCTTCTTCACTCTTTTCATCCATTTCATCATCACTCCACTCCCAGTCTCCATCTTCTGTTTTATGGAGGTGACCACTGGAACCTGGAACTCGTCTAACCTACCAAAACATTAAGTGTTCTCCATTAAGCATACATTTGAAGTCTCCAGTTGTGTCCTGGTTGATCAGTAGCTCTTCATAATTTTTATTCTATATGCCTTTTTAAACACTGGAATAATATCTGACATCAAGGGTCAATCATTGTTGAACTAGTGGGAAGAACTAACCCATGCAGAATTCATGTAGGAAAAAGATGATGGAGGTAGGATACATTTTATAGCTGCTTCAGAAGATGCTCAAGTAAATGACAACTGCTTAGTACAAACTAAATCATTTCAAGGCAGTAATTCAAGGAAACAGAGGTTACGCAAACAAAGAATACAGGTTCTTGGAATACAGGTCTTGACAACTTTACTCGTTCTGCTAAAAAGCTTAGAAATGTGTGAAAGGCATTAAGAATAGTTTATAAGTAAAATTTTCCTTTTAAATAAGAAGAATAAGAAGTAGATGTATGCAGAGTGAAAAGGTAGGCAGACATGTACCAAACTAAACTAACTGGGAAAACATCTGTAGATTAGTCAGTAGATCAGAAGGCTCACAAGCAACGAAGATTGAGAATCAAACTCTGTTGCCATTTCGTTTTTTCTGTGCCTGACAACAGGCCTGTTTTCCCACGATTTGTTCAGCCTGAGCAAAATAGAGGAACATCCAGCAATTCTCACCACGTGTTATCATGAATTAATGAGACTTGTAAGATCGCTGGAAGCACAGCACAATAATCAGAAGTCCCAATGGTGCTTCTCTAATTATTTTACATCACTGAACCAAGATACTAGATACAGTTCATACTGCTCAACTTCAAACATTCATACAGGTAAGCGTTCTTGCACTATGAAAGCAAAAGGTTTAAAGCATATACTTTTCAATTAAAAAAAAAAAAAAAAAAGAAGAAGAAAAAAAAAGATTTACACAAAAACAGAACATTGGCATGAGAAAGAGGAATACTAGTTGTTTACAGGTAACAGAAGGAAGAACTAACTTGGAGAAATGGAAATGCAGTTGCAGGCCAAAGAAGAACTACTGGAAAAGATACCTAGTAAGCTAACTTTAAGATGAAGTTGTGATATGAACTAAATGGCATTAGCTCAAAACTCTACATATCCTCTAGGTTATTGTGGATACTGCCAAAAACTGCCTGGTTCAAATTAATTCAAATTTGGTTTCACAGGTTCCTGTCCATTCTGATGTCTTGCTCAGCATAATTGAGTGCAAGGATTTAACTTGTTCTGACGAGCTTTCCACCTCTCTGATAGTTGGTAGCACAGCTATCTCTCAAAACAAGTAATGAATATGTTTCTTAAAAAAGAAAAGTCTGATTTCTGACTAAAATATTACTGGATTTTTTCCAACTTAATAAAACTTACATAAAAGATAAACTGATACTAACCTTACTCTAAGTGCCCCCATTTGCTACAGACCACAATATGTGGAGACATGCAGCATATGAAAGGCTGCAGCTTCTAAATTCTGTCAGAACTTTGGCAAAACGTAGGCAGCATGAAAATAGTACAGGGCACTACAATTTTCACCCTCTAGAAAACTGTGACACAGGCATTAATGTAATCCTTCTCAATCTTTTGACAGAACAGATAGAAATAGGTGGCTGTTTCTCTTCTGGATTTGGAGCAATGCAAAGTGGAGACAGTTGACTTTACACTATAAATGCAGGAGTCCTCTTTCAAAACCTTGTACATATACAAGCAGGAATCTTTGTGTCTCCACCTACACTCTTTAAACCCTCTTCCTTCACTTCATATGTAAGCCTCAACTAGAGGACAGGGTAAAGCTTCCGGTGTCTCAGCACCTTTCCATTGTCACCTTCCTCTCTCATTGCAGTATTGCTCCTTCTCTTTTTTCTCCCCTGCAAAATCCATGAATAGTATCTTACTCAGTTTCTCTGTATTTTGCACTCCTTTGTAACTGAGAAGATGGAAAAAAACATAGGATATTAGGGGAATATCCTACTTGGTCACTTAAGGACAAATTCTGTACTGCCTTCCCTGTCTCTCAAACCAGGTTTCTAATGCACCGCTCCTAGCTCCAGCTGCACAATAAATGGGCTCTTACTGTCTGCATCATCAGGGATTATCACAGATACAAGGGAAGGCAGCAGGCAATTTGCATGGTGCTTGCAATTATTGATTGTCCTACAAGGAACGGTCCTGACATGGGCTTCCGTTTAACAACATGCACATCTTCTCAACAACTATATGCTAATTTATGGGAAGATATAAGCCACAAGCAAAAACAAGCTTTTTCAGATAGAACAGTTTACAGACATTCACAGACTACTTGCACTAAGCAAAATCTCTTCTGCACCCATTTTCAGTTGTTCTGGAAACTTGTTCTAAGTAGGATGATGTTAATGTAGCTTAATGATGCTGGCAGAGAGTCACAGAAAAAAGCTTACTGATGAAGATGGATTACATTTCAAGCTTGTAAATAGATTGCTTTTTAATAAGCAATAAACAAATGGCTCAAAGAAAAGAAAGTTACTTCAAAATAAAATACTGTGTTAAATGATTTTCTTGAAAGGTGTCTAAAGGCAGAAAAACAGAAGTCTAGACCTGTACTCCATCCACCAGACTCCTTCCCCACCAAGACACACATTCAAAGGAAATCATACTTTCTGCTATAGCAAAATACTCGGATCAATTCAAATCCCAAATCAATTCTCCTTTTTCCCCATCATAAACCTGTATCACTAGTACCACATATCAGGCGGAATGATACTAAATTTATGTAACTATACATACTTACCATCAGATTTTTAATACCAGTATTAGCTCTGATTCTCTTCAGATTTTCAGTGGGCTTTTCAGAGTGCATTTGTTAAAATGCATATAAGTAGTAACAAAGTACTTTAGGAGAATGCTATCATTTTACCATCCTCAACTCGCATTTTAAAAACAGCAAAGGAATAAAACACTGTAAAAAGTAAAGGAATAAAACATACAGTACGCAAACAAAGCTTTTTAGGCTTTGAATATTAGGCAGCCAAAGAGGCATCTTACAAGATGAAAAATAATGCTGCTGAGATAATCTAGTAGTTTGTTACACTGTATTTTTCTAGATGACATACACACAAAGTTTTGCTATCACAGAATTATTAAGGTTGGAAAAGACCTCGAGACCACCTAGTCCAACCACCCACCCACCACCAATATTGTCCACTGAACTGTGTCCCTAAGAACTACATCTTTCCCTAAACATCTCCAGGGACAGTGACTCCATCACACCCCCAGGCAGCCTGTTTCAATACATCACTGCTCTTTTTGAGAAGAAATTCTTCATAACATCCAACCTGAACCTCCCTGGCACAACCTGAGGCCACTTCCTCTTATGCTGTCACTAGTCTTCTGGGAGAAGACTATTTACGTTCAGTCTACAAAAACATGTAATAGAGAAATATTTTGCTGAAGAACAGTTATACGTATGTGTTCTTTTAAAGGCTACAGTTGTAGCCTTTAAGACGCTCACATTGCACAATACAACAGCAGGAATCTGTGCCACAGATGTGCATCTGTAGCAAAAACATTGTATGGTCCATCATGGGAGAGGAGGAAAAGGTCATCCCATTTTCTCCTATCAAACCACAATCCTTTATGGTAAAGCTTAGATTATTTCCCTGGGTAGTGGGCAGCATTAACTTCTTTGAAATTCTGCAGCTTGTAGTTCATTAAAAAACACTGCAATGGGCCAAAACAGGAGTAATTATAAGAGTTTGTGGGGACCTGATGGGCTCCATAACATGAGACTGTTATCTGAAGTACATACATTATACAGCTATAGAAAGCTGTGTTCACCCATGTAAAACATATTCATATGTTCTTTCACAATAATCTCTCTGGGTCATTGCAAAAATATGTGGAAAAATGGTAGAAACAGTAGCAGATCTAAGGCAATCACACATACAGGCAGCAATAACACCATCAAAATATTTTCAAATATCAAGGACATCCCCACCCAAATTCACAGACTGTGTAACATGATGAACACCTCACAGGCCATCTAGAATTCCACTTAGAGAATCTCTTGTATTTCTGATAGAGATTGACTTCCAGCTTCTTCTCTAAATAATTTTTTTTTTCTTCTGAAATGCATGTTGAAGGTACTCTTTAATTAGCATTAGATGCTTTTCTCAAAATAAACTGCTACAGGTAAAACAGTGTGAGTGAACAATGTCAAGCGTATGCAAGATGAAGCATTTATCCTGTGTTCTGGTATTACCCTGGGAGGTAAAAAATAGCCTGAAGATGGGACAAAAGAAACTCAGTCTCCAAGATGAGTATGATTTGAAAGCGTAACTTGAGCACTGCCTTGAAGTATACCACATAATAATCAACAAAGAAAGCCCATATTTTGTGCCCTGTTTATCAACACTTTCAATGAGATTCAATGATACTTTACCCTTTAGAGAGGAGATCAAGATAATCTGATTTTCTTATAAAAATTAAGTGTGGCATTTCATTCACATGAACTATCCTAAAAATAATGCAGTATATTCTTTATCTGTACTGCGTTAAACTCCTGTTCTTTGGGGCAAGGGAGAAGGTAGAGATGGAGGTATTAAGAATGAATCCACAGTTTCTATCATGATTACAAACTCATCCAATCTGTTGGAGAGAAGACATCTCTGTAGACCTTCATATGCAAGTCTAAAACAGTTAATAGACTGTAGTTTAACTTTCCAGTCATCCACGTCACTGCTGAAATTTGCAGAGAAGTTCAGGCAGAATGAGAATGGATGCTTGTCTTCAACTGAAATCAGCCATTGGTACTATAGGTAGTTTGAATTTCTCCATATTCTTGTTCACACCCAGAGTGTTGTTTTATTGTTGTTGTTTTTTCCTTCTACATCCAACACTTCAAAAATTAACATTGTTTCTAGGCTAGCGTCACTTAAGATAGACCACCTTATGCTATCCTGCAAGAAAGGTAATGAAAAATCACTTAGTATTTGACTGGAAGTATTCACATTCCATTCCTCAGTTTTATTGTTTTAAAAAAACCTAAATGCTCTTTCCAAAATAGAACTACACTAATTTGTAACTTTTGTTAATAAAGAAAACAACAAAAGCCTTGAGCCTAACAAAAATAAACTAACATGTATTAGAAAACAAATTTCACATAAATTAGGAGTATACAGAATAAAAAAATAAAAAATAAAATAAAATTTAAAAAAAAAAGAGAATTTGAATGACTGGCACTTAAACTGCACCCAGAGAAGCAGCTCAGAACTGTAACTAAAAACAGTCTGTATGAAGAAAAACTTAACAAGCCACCATCAAAATCACCACAGCTTTAGAAGAGGCAATATGAACACCAGCTGAACACAGTATGCCTGGATAATGAGTGAAAAGAAATGACTACCACAAAAACATTAAATATCAAATTATTGCTTATACTCTTGCTGGTTAGCGATTATTTCATTATACATCAGAGTCACAAAGACAGAAGAATTATTATTATGTCAGCAAAGCAATTTGTCCTCATCCTCTTAAAGGAGGATATGGATCATAAATATTCCTAACATAGAATAATATTTATAAGCTTTCCAGGAGAAAGCCTGCTTAAGCAAATGAACATGGTAACCATAAATCCTGATCATCAAAAATTAGTTCAAAAATTGCATTAGAGAGAACTTCAGCAACAGAATGCAGAAGCTGCCTACATTCTCCAAAGCTTAATGAAAAGCAAGGTACAACATAAGGAAGAGAAACAAATTGTTGTCTTCTAAGCACTGATGTAGTTGCTATTAGTGGATGTTAGAGAGACTAGGGAAAGAAGAATCTATTATTCATCACTGATTCTTTTACTTCTGCAATCTCTTCACAAGTTAATTGTTGGAGTGGGACAAGGAAAGAAATGAGTATTTTCTGAATGTTAAGATCTTTCTACTTCTTTATTCAGAGCTTCCCAAATCAGCAAAGAACTTGGCCCACTTACACATTTAGTATTTTATTTCAGCATCTAATTTTTGAAAACAAAAATAACACTCCACAAGATAATGCATACATGCACTAAAAACAACTGCATCACAACCACGGCACAATTCATCAACTACACCATATATAAAATTAGTTTGTTTAGTAAGAGTAATTTCTTGCATCTATTGTCTTATTTCTATTCAATAGAAATATTACTGAACTAATCATACTGATTTTTGCAGTATTTCAATTATTTAAACTATTCCTATTAAAGTCTCAATAGTAACTGAATATTTGGAGTGGGATTCCAGAAAGATCTCTTTTTCACAAAAAAGAGAAAAGGTAACCTGAAAGCATATTAAGCAAGATGCATTAGTGTATGCAAAATTCATATCAATAACAAGCATTAAACATTCCACTTTCACAGAAAATAAGATTACCATGCTCCATATAGAGGCAACTTAGATACAGAAGCAATTTGCTCTTAAATTCCCAAAAGGAGGCAAATGTGCAGACATGACTCACTTCACACCTGAAGAGGTCTTTGAGGAACCCTAATCTTGATCTACACCTTCTCGCTATGTAACAGTTGGTGCTATACTAGTCTTTCCACTTGCAGAATACAATTTTATTTATTTAATTATTTTAAACACATTCTTCTGGAAATATAACATGTCATTGAGTCAGCTAGCTTGGCTTCTTCTAGGGGAAAAAAAAAATGTTTTATTCTACTGCTGATGCCATTCAGCTACATCTGCTAGAACTGTATGCAAAACACATACAATCCCACGTGCCCTAGAGAGCAAGAATGACAACTTGGTTATTTCAACATGCTTTTCATTTCCTGCATCCTAATCTAGTAAGAGCCAAGATTTTACTCTGAGACACAGAAAAGAAAGAATTCCTTAAAGACTTCTCCCTCCTCCAGAGGCAGACTTTCTCCTCAAAACACTCTGATCAGCAGAAGACTTCCCAGATGCTTTGCTTTCCAAGATGGTTACTACTTCTGTGACAGAAAATTAGTTAATAGTTATAGCAAGCACACAACAGCCAGGGCTGCAGGAAATGAAAAACAAATATCAGTTCAGAAGACAAGATGGTGCCCTCTACAGTTGTTGAACTAAATGTCCTCTATTCCAAGAAAGCCAATTCATTTTTTAGTGAAATTCTGAAAAAAAATTAAAGAAGTTAGTAGTGTCTGGCAGCATGCCTCAAACTAAGGATAAAATACACCCCAGTCAACAACCATTGGGCACTCTGGAGAGGAGGAGAGGATACAGTTCTACAAAAAGGCACAAATGTTCACAGGATTGTTCCTTGTGACAGCGCCTTTCCAATTGCATCAAAAAGCTCTAAGATTTTATTTCAGAAAATTAAGTTATTACAAAGATCATGCTGTTAAATTTTAAACTTAAGAATGCTTCCTTATTTATTACACCCAATTACTTTCAAATATTTATCATCATTACTTCAAATAACTTTTTCAGTGACAGGGAAAAGCTACATATGTTTCAAACTAATGTTCTTTAGTGTTTTCAAACTAGCAGCTTTTTTAGAGTATGGAAGTATAGCAGTTTTTAGATTTGGGGATAGTGAAATGTTTCTCACACACACAAACAAAACAAACAAACACCAACACCACCACCATACTTATATATATCTTTATACTTATCTTTATACTTTGGGAACTTGCAGTTCCCAAAACAATTGACATGCTAAGAAATCATGGTTACCATCGCCTAACCTGGCACATGAATCTTCCCAGGTGTGGGATTAACCAACGCTTTGTCCCTTCACCCTGCAGTAACATCAGTTACACCCCAGTTCATTCAGTAAAAGAAGTGACAGAAAGAAAGAGAATTAATGCTGAGCATAAAGGTGCTCAGAGAAGACAAAATGGGAACCTGTCAACATGAAAAAACACAGGAACCCCAAAAGGAATTCCAAAAGAAGCTGACAAAGTGCATTTGTAAGCAACTTTTTGCTTTTCTGGTGTGTTCAGAAAGATTTCCTGATACAGAATCATTTATTTAACAGAAATATAACAGAATATATAAATATAGCAGAAATAGAGAGTCCTGGCAGAATTGTGCTTACATGCCTCACTCAAGTGAAAGAGTAGTAGTTTTTATAGAAAATATAGGCTTTAAAAAGTGCCAGTATTACTTGGTAACTGTCCGAATAGGTAGCTTTTCCAGTTTTGCCCCTTCCCCCTGCTGCCCACTAAACATACATATATTATTTTTTTAAATCACAAATCTCAAAAGCTTCACTTCTCATACAACTTCAGTGTAAAGAATTTGCCATGCCAGCTGCTCCTGTTATTTTACTGGAAAAAAAGTATTTTTTATTAGAAATAGCCAATTACAGACAACAGTTTCAGCATATGTTATTATATGTATTCATTTCTCTAAAAAACAGACCAGTTCCCCTAGTAAACACCTTAAGCCCATAGGGCAATCATGTCTTACAGATTTTGCCTTCAGCTCTCTTGCAAGCCTTTCATGAATGTTTCCTAAAATGCAAGAACAAATTTTAATCCCTATACCTATGCATATATTTGCATTCCAATGCAACGAAGAAAATCAGCTTATCATCACATTTATCCAATCACAGCTCAAACCTTTTACTTAAAACAGTTCTAAATTTAATCACAGCTTAGCACTTGAAGTAAAGGGTAAATATTGAAGAATTCACTTTTCTATAAAACATTTTCACACAGAACATTGATCTTTTTGCATAACATCTACACTGTAATCACATTTTTTGCAAAAAGAATCTGAGGAACAAGACAGAGCCTGAATTCCCACAAGTATATATCATCCTTTGTTCAATAGACAAGATGCTTCCTCAGGAGATGGCTAGTCCTCATTTAACCCATCTCTCATGTCTGTGAATGCCTGAATCCCTTCACTGTTGGTTATTAAGTTCTCCTGAGTTTATTATTTTGAAAAGTTTCATCTTTATTCTGATGTACCACTGCCTTTCTAAAATAACACCCAAGTCGTTCTGTTCTGTAAGAACTAGAAAGGTAGTAAGATAAGGTTACCTAATGTTTTGATGTTTGCATTTCTTCCTCTTAAGCCACTCTGTATAATGATACAAATGATACGGGAAAAATCTTACTTAGTTTTAATTTTATTTTCTCCCACTTGGAAAAGAAGTTAGACTTAAGTTTAAATGTTTCATACTCATGTGACAGGAATAAGCTTTTTTGGCTTGTTTTTGTTTGTTTGTTTTTAATTGCAGGGTAGCCTAAGACATTGCCAGCAAGTATATAACATAGCACAGAAAATAATTCTACGATAACTCCAACCTTTTGGGTCCAAAAACTAATTTTAAACTCTCAACTTGGAATTAGAATTGAGATGCACAAGTCATCACTTGGGAGTACACAAAGCCCCTTCCCTTTGCAGCAACTGTGGAGGTTTGCTGTGTTTTGACTTTCACTGTATGGGAAGCTTCAAGTCTTCTATGCTGCCCACAATGACATGTCATGGAAACTCTGTTATGGTTAGAATTCACACCTGCAGAAAAGGATAGGTACTGAACCCTGAACACAAACAGAAGCTACCATTTATTGTTTACATCAGATTAATCATTACTACTTCTCTATAGTGTACAAACACTTGTGTTTATGAAAAAAAGCACAGATTGAGAGGACACAGATGATTGAAGGCTTTGCAGTTCCTGCAGAATTTCTTTAGGCATTTCTGGTGGGTATATTCCATACTTTAGACAACAGAATATTTTTGAATAAAGAATATACAGAAACTCCTAGGAAACAAACATGCCCTTTGAAGTACATATCTTTCATGTTTTGAAGTCTCAAAGTTTTCAATTTCAGTACTTCAAGGTGACCGAGCTATAGCAGGTGAGAGCATCATCAGCATTTTAGTTCATATACCCTGAGTCAGTAAAAGTAGTGAATATTCTTGCATTTATGTTGTATTACAAAATACAAGAACATCAAATCCTTCAATTCCAAGGAATTTCTAAGTGATTTTTATTTATTTTTTTTTTAGATTCCAAGTCAGATGTAACTGGTATCCACAAAACACGGTAACACTCACATAAATTGTTACTCCATTTAAAATTTCATATTAGAATAATGTGTCAAAATATTTGTTTTAGGGTTAGGCTTTCATAAACCGAAATTGGAACTTACATTATTTTTCTTCAGTAATATTAAATGCACCTCTGCTGGAATTAATGTATTTACAGCTATCCAGCACATCCTTGTAAAACTGCTGTTTGCTCTGACGTGTTTATTCATAATTACCTTCAGTTAGATAAGTCAGTAAGGACAAACTGTGAGTCATAAATACAAATTCACAAATATTTGTTTATTCCTTAACGCTGCAGAAAGGTCTGCAAAAAAATGAAGTGGAACCTGAGTCATTTAAGACAGGAATTACTTTACAGCTTAAAGTAATTTACACTTTAAAAATGTGTAAATTACCAGTTCTACTCACTACCAGAATTAGTTGCACTGCTAACACAGCATCAAGAAATGCAAGATCATTACATTATTTTCATGAAATAACATTGCACGAAGGAGATGTGTAATTTGAAATTACATAAGCGTTCCTTAAAACTCTACTCGATATTGAAGAGTGCCCTTTTTTATTTAATGAATATAACAGCACAAGTTCAAGAATAGAAATCTGTTTGAAAAAAGCAGTTTGCTTTAAATATTTATGATACCGGTTACTGGTTTGCTTTCCTAGTCAAACACAAGCAATATCATGCTCAAATGATGAATGTGGCACTAAGAAAAACTGAGTGAGGGAGGCAGAGCCATGAATTAAGAAAACTGCCACGAACACTTAAATACATTCACAGGTTACAAATGGAATACAGGGGAGCAATCAGTGAAAAAAAGCTAAGATAGTAAAAGCCAAAGAGGAGTGGAGAAGTGAGCACATTCCTACATCACTAGAGAAAACACTGAAAAACAGATACAGGTGCTCAGTGCACCAACAGCCCATGCACTCTGAGGAATTTCCTCTCTAAAGCCCTTCTTCCACTCTTTCACCAAGCCTTTTCTTTCTAGGATTATGTTGTTCAACGACAGGAAAGGACAGCAGCTCAAACTAGAGACTAATTTTTCCACATCAACATCTTGTAAACAAGTGCAGGTAATTCCGTGTACTGCCAACTCTGCATTCCAAAACAAGTAGGTTTTATGTAAATACGGCATCATATTCGCTATTAATGTTCCAAACGGAGTCTAGAATTTTAATCTGATTTTTCTTAAGAAACAGCAGTGTTTTGGAGAAATCTTTATAACATAGCAAACGTGCCAGTTTAGTAATTTAGTACTAGTTCTGTTTTTCCAACAATATTTTCCCTTTTATTACTTCCACTATATAAAGTCTCATTACCCAATTTTAATTAACAGCAAATAAGTCACTCCTTTAATTTCTACTTTAACAACATTATTTTCAGACATGAACATGTCTCTGTACTGACTAGGACATTTTCAATTAATTGCATAAAGGAATTGTACTGTTTCTGAAAATTAACACCTAAAAACAAGAAATCCTGATTATGCTATGCAGTGTTGACCTGATGGGTAATAATCCATGGTTACACAAGGAAGATTTAGATTGGATATTAGGAAGAATTTTTTCACAGAGAGGGCAGCCAAGCATTGCAACTGACTTACCACAGAGTTGCTACCCCTGGAGTGGGTTTAAGAGGCATGCAGACATGGCACTAAGGAACATGCTTTAGCATAAGGACACCTTCCAAAAAGGAAGAATTGAAATTACACCTTTTAAGGTTCCTTTCAACCCAAGCCAGCCTATGATTCTATGTTCTTCAGATGAATAGACTTCAATTTGGAGAAACACTAATAAAAAGCTATCTATTGGATGGATCACAAGTTCCTGATTTCTTAATCTGCATTTTCCAATCCTGCTAACCTGTGTTCCTTCAACCAGGCCATTTACTTAATTGAAACAGCCACACAGGAAATAAGAGAGAGACACAGCTTCACTTAAGAGCTTTCATTACTCTGTAGTGGAAAGCTCATCACAAGATATGTTTCACTACCGGTGATACAGTCACACCAATAATTACTTATTAATTCTTCTCTGAAATATATATTAGTAGATTATTTCCCTATGATTTTCACTTACCTTCAAGATAAAAGGTTGAAGATACCCTATGAAGGGGGAAATTCCAATTTCTTCCCTGTTCTACCTGAAGTATAAGGCTTGATCACACACAAGTTATTGTATATATTCTGCAATCACACTTTTTTTAAATTTTTTTTTAAACTAAAAAAATAAGAGGCCCAAGCTCATTCAAGAGATTTAGCATTTAAAATTGCATACTTAGAGCTTCTCCTAACATAGAAATGCTCATATACCCTTCATGAGTTTGTACATCATCCTAGTGAGTAAACCCTGCTTGCTGTCCTGTGTTAGGTACGGCTGCCCTCTGCTGTCTGTTCCTCTCCTAGACAGCACAGCTAGGATGCAGTTTTTGTCATACAGCTGAGTTATGTAGTATGTAAAGTGAAAAGGGAAAAATAACTTTATTCAGACAGTGCACATGAAGGTAAACAATCTTGTCCTGGAGCTACTTCTCAGTGCTAAATATGAGTCAGACTTCGCATATACACCATTATGGTCCATCTTTTCACTGTTAGCCTTAAAATGCCTGTTCTGATTAAAATGTTGAAATTTCCCGTGCATGCCATAATTATAACTTCTTCAGCCAAGAGCACTTTTCAAGCTAAATTAATTTTCCCATAATAACAGTCCACAGTATACTCTCAAGGATGTCCTGCTTAGCCTATTCTCCCCAGGAATTTCAAGTATACCACCAGTACCAAGTGTGTGTGGGAAGGACATAAGGTTAAACAAATGCTATGAAACTTGTGAGATTCTCCAAGCTTTTTATGGTCTAATCAGGAGAATTTATTTACTTTCCAATTCTCTCAGTGCTGGTCCTGGTATTTATTTGCTTTTGCAAATTCACCTTTTAGAACTATAGTTAGCTATTAAGTTTTCCATATGAAAACAGAAATTATCCCAGAGTTATTCCTTCAGTCTTTCAACAAAGCAGTAACAGATAGCAGCACTTCTCTGAATGCAGGATCACTCAAAAGTTTTCTGCAATTCAGCTCTCCATGTGACCTTGCTGATAAACTTCAAAAAATATTCACAATCGCAACTAACACAAGATGAACAGAGATAGGCACATCGTACCACATCGTACAAGAAAGCACAGTGGGAAATCTCATAATGCTAACCTGAACCTAAGCTGTAGCTGCCTGCATTGACAAAATAATGATGTGTCCTGTAGAAAGGTGACAAATTTCACAGCAACCACTGATTCAGTTTGGTCACTGTATACACAAAACCTCAGCTCAAACCCAGAGGGAAAACACAAAAAAAACAACTTGATTTGGAAGTCAGATGAACAAACAGTATGAGGCTTCGTTACTCAGAGAGGAAACAAGTAAAAACCAGCACCATCCCCCACTAGAAGAGCTCTGAAGCACAGCTGTATTAACAACAGTATTTGGCAAGGTGCTTCTACCAGATGAAATCCATTACTGAAATGAGCAAATAATGCTTTGCTGAGGTGATATCACACTATTAGAGCTATGAAAGAAACCTACAATGTAATGATACTCCCCACACTATATGCAGATGATGGTTAATTTCTTCTACAGGAAAGCATGTCATTCAGAACCATTTCCCCAAATTAGCTGTACCACAGAGCTAGGAGTTCCAACCCATCAGTAAGGGTATTTCTACTGAAATTTTAATAAAAGCTGCTATCACTCACACTAATTATCTCCTTATGCTAGCTGACTTTTTTTCAGTAACTTACAACTCAAAGACCTGAAGAGCTTCTATTAACAGTGAAGAGCAAAATTACCTTCTGAAAAATAGAATTCGAGACCAATTATTACTCAGAATTATTTTTTTTAAATCTATTAACAGTTCAGACAGCTCTAAAATGAAATGCAGATGTGTGTTTTTCCCTGTTCACTTTGTAAAAGTGGCAGTCATGCAGGAGATTTTGAAAATTAAAGAGACGGGATTAAAAAAAACTACAGAATGGACACATGGCCTATGGGAATACAGAATATTTACAGTTATAATTAATGTTGGTTGTTTTTTTTTAGTGTGACCAGATTTCAAAACTGACTGTGGAATTCTGGAAGCTGCTTCTTATCTCCTCTTTTCAAATACAGCAATTCTAGTCAAAAATGAAAGATGACTTAGCATTCAGACCAAAATTAAAACTACTTTAACAGATTAGAGCATGTGTCTGTACAACAGCTTAGCAAGAAGAAACGGTTTAACAAGGGTGTAGAGACAGCCCTGACCCAACCACAGCAAAGTAGACTGTTCTTCTACCATAACACCATCCAGCAAGGGGGAAGCTTCAATCTGACCTCCCACATCTCTACTTAACACAATCAAAATAAAGAGCTACTGAGATGGGGAGAATATATGCACAAAATACAGAGACATAATTTACAGCATGGTATTTTAAAACCACACTGTAAGAGTTGTTTAATCTTATCAATTTGGTATTTGAAAAGGGATTTTCTATTACAGAGTTGAATGCTTTCCTCACAAATACAAGCCATGTGTACCTACTTTCAGGATTTCCCAAACAGGCCTGAAATCATTTCCAGTAAAAAAACTGTAAGCAAACATAAGCTTTAAAGGCAGCAGTAAAACATCAGAATTCTATGTCACGAGAAAGAAAAAGTAATATTAAAACTTAACTGAGGCTGCAGTTCTATGCAACAAGGCAAAGTAATCAAACATGCAGTAAATGCAAGAAAAAAGAAAATCCTACAGAGCAGATCTGATACCTGTCCCAGCACTTGTACTAAATGCCAGCTCCTCATCTTTTGCCCTGGAGACATTCTTTCTTCCACTGCAGGAGTTATTCCCTCCAAGAGCGACCTCTTAGACATTTTTACAGGTCATGTGCATGAGTAACCAAATTCTGCTTATAAAAGCTTTTTTTTAATTTATTTAAAAACAGTTAAATAATAAAATATTTATACTTTATAGCATCTTAAAACAGCAGCTACAGCAAAATTACGTGAATTTTAAATCCCTAATGAATATTGCATTCTTTTAAAAATAATTCAGCATTTTCACTAAATAAAAATTATTTTTCCATTTTATGCTGCAATTAAATGACCTAAAATTTATTACTCCAGCATCATTCAGCTTTTATTTCTAAGAATCACTCCTTTTCCAAAATTTTCAAGAATTATCCTAAAAGACATTCAGTAACCTATTGCTGATGGCACAGGGGGAAGCTACCACGTACTCACTTTGTAACTCTCAATGCTAAGTTCATTAAAGAAATAAGTATACACACATGGGTACATACAAATTACCATGTAGTTCCTACAGCTGATCTGAAGATACAGCTGAGAGATGAGTTTTATGAGGTCCGTACTCTCTTAGAAACCTAGCTGGTACTACAGCACGTCTAAATTACCCCCCTAATTTTACTAAGAAGTAAAATGAGCAACGCTTTATCCTCTCCATTCTGGGTAGGTCAATTTTTATGTGGGCATTGCTGCCACCACATGGCCAACCATCTGTACTTTGCATCTTGCTGATGCTGCACTGCTCAGTAAGCTAGCTCTCTTAAAAGAAGTTGTTTTTCAGCTTTCTATTCCAACCACTTAAAGCTGAAACATCACCACTGATTTCCCAAGTTGCTTCCACCTAAAAGGAGAACTAGAAGGACCTCAAAGCATTCAAATCCTGCCGACTGCCTCCTCCTAATGAGGACACCAGAGATAGATATTCACAAAGGCAACAGAAAAAAAAAAAGCAAGTTCAGTCCACTGATAAGAAAACAAAAGTCCTACAGACATTCAGTATCCCTAAAATTGGCATACCAACAAAGGCTGCAGCAGTTCACAGAATTACAGAATTGCTCAGGCTGGAAAAGACCTTCGAGATCATCAAGTCCAACCACAACCTAACCATGCTACCCCAACTCTAACAGCTCACCACTAAATCACATCCCTGAGCACCACATCCAAAAGGTTCTTAAACACATCCAGGGATGGTGACTCAACCCCCCTGTGGAGCCTATTCCAGTACTTCACAACCCTTTTTGTAAAGAAGTCTTTGCCTATACCTTCACTGGCACAACTTGAGGCCCCTTGTCCTCAAGTGAGAAGAGACAAACCCCACTCTTGTGGTAAGCACCTTTCAGTCACTGGAAGAGAGCAATAAGGTCACCCCTTAGCCTCCTTTTCCCCAGTCTAAACAGCCCCAGTTCCTTCAGTCTCTCTTCATAAGGCATATTCTCCAAGCCCTTCACCAGCCTTGTTGCCCTTCTTTGGACCTGCTCCAGCACCTCAGTGCCCTTTCTGTACTGAGTTGCCCCAAACTGAACACAGTACTCAAGGTGAGGCCGCACCAGTGCCAAGTACAGGGGCAGGATCACTTCCCTAGTCCTGCTTGCCATACCATTCCTGATACAAGCCATGATGCCTTTGGCCTTCTTGGCCACCTGGACACACTGCAGGCTCATATTCAGCCAACTGTCCATCAATATACTAAGGTGACTGTGTCAGGCAGCTTTCCAGCCACTCCTCCCCAAGTCTGTATGCTTGCCAGGGGTTGCTGTGACCAAAACGCAGGACCCAACACTTGGCCCAGTTGAAACTCATACAATTTGCTTTGGGTCATCGATCCAGTCTATCCAGGTCCCCCTTTGTAGTGCCTTACTACACTCCAGCAGATCAAAGTGTCATCTGCTTACTGTGAGTGCACTCAATCCCCTCATCAACAGCATTAATAAAGACGTTAAATAGGAGCTGCCCAAGTCCAGTCCCTGGGGGACACCACTAGTGACCAGCCACCAACTGAATTTAACTTCACTGACCACAACTCTTTGGGTCCAGCCATATAGCATTTCACCCAGCAGAGCATATGACCATTCAAACCATGGGCAGCCAGCTTCTCCGTGAGGATGTTGTGGGGGACAGTGTCAAAGGCTTTACTGAAGTCCAGGCAGACCACACTGACAGCCTTACCTTTATCCACTAAGCAGGTTTGTTAATAGGATCTACCATTCATGAACCCATACTGACTGGGCCTGATCTCCTGGTTGACCTTTAACTGATCCATGATGACTCCCAAGATTATTCGTTCCACAACCTTCCCTGGCACCGATGTGAGACTGATAGGCCTGAAGCTAACATGATCATCTTTCCAGCCCTTTTGGAAAATGGACATCACATACATCAGTTCCTTTCTGGAAATGTTCTCCATAAAACACCTTCTCAAAAAGACTGCTTTTTGAAAGCTGGACTGAGCACACCATCCTATTATCTGCATCAGCTTAGCAATTTCAGCAGGTTCTTCATACTGAAGTAATACTGTCAGCTTAACTAGTGTTCAGTATAACTTCTCACAAATATAAGTTTAAATTCATTCCTGTTTATTATCTCTTCTAAACAGCTGTTTCCTTTAATACTTAAGTTTTGAAATACCTGTGCAGATTTTTTTTAGTTCTGCTGCAGCTTACCTGGTAAACTCATTTACACAAGTACCAGAGGCACAACAACAACAACAAAAAATAATCAGCATATGCCATAGCTGTGCATTTAACTTACTCTGGAGCAAGGTTTCACAGGTCCAAGCTACTCAAGAATTCCCTTGCCAAGTTTGACTCTGACTTGCATGTATTTGGATGCAACATTTAAAATAATACAGAGAAAAGGGTATTCCCCAATAAATACCATTTACGGTATCTTTATTCTTTCTTTAGATCATCAAGTAAGTGCAAGTTCTGCAGTTTATGAACCTACATGTGTGTAGTTCTGTCTCTCACCATCTGCATCATCATGTCACCTGTATATTTCTAAAAGCGAGTGGGAAAAAGTCATATGATACATATAATACATATTTTGACAACTCTAATGAGGAAGTCTAAATGACCCAAGGCTTCCTGGAGAACAATTGCAGAAACTATTCATCAACAGAACCTATGAAGAAATGCATAAGAAAACAGCTTAGTCACATCAACTAAAATCTAAGGCAATTAAACAGTCTCCTGCATTTGCATACCAGTCAAGAGAAATGAAAACACTCACCTTTTTTGCTCTCTGTGCTATATTAGGTGTTCTAGTGAGAAGCTTTTCAATCAGGTATTCTCTATTCTGCAAAATCAACATTTGCTAAGTTAAAAATCAGTTCAGGGGGGAAAAAAATCATGTAAAATTTAAGACAGAGCAAAATTTACTTGTAGGGTTAAACATTTTACCTTGGCTTTCTGGAAAAATTTGCATTTTAAAAGTTCTGCTGCTGTTGGCCTGAAAGATCAATAATATATTAGAACAGGAAACAAAGATCCTTCTCAGTGAATACAGTACAGGGCATTAGTTAAATAGTACGTCTCTAATACTTTTTAATTAGTACTGTATGAATGGGGAAATGAATGGTAATAGCTACTAAACTAAATCACATGTACTTACTTACCACACATGAAAAAATTAAGTTTCCCTATGGCAAAGATACCAAAAAAAAAAGAAATCAGTACCTAAGTTGCCAACTTTTGCCTTTTTTCTTCTAACAGAAATGCATTTTACCCTTAAAACAAAAGCAAGCAAATTAAAAAATAAATAAATAAATAAAAATGAAGTCAGGCAATGTGCTTCCTGAAGCGACTCCATAAATGTAACTGAACTTTGCACCACAGCAATGAAAGGGGTGATTGTATTTTCTAGACAGTAGGATCAATACCTGTTAATGGAACTCCTATTTCAGTGATGCATACAGGTATTAACAGTACTGACACTATCAACTGCTGCATCAACCAGAAAGTTATCAGGAGCACTTTAGAACTAAACAAACATCAAAACGACTGTTGTTTTGTCAAAACCTAGACATCTCAACTTTACTTGCAGTTCTGTTCAAGTCTGTTGGGTTGAAAATAGATGATCTTTGAGGTCCTTTTCAACCCAGGCCATTTTATGATTCTTCTGATCACCCTCAAGTTTATGTTTTTGATATTTCCATCAGATTTTCAGAATCTTTCAGCTACAGAAATGATGATTCTAATAAAAAGATTTATTTACCCCTAGCATCAAGGATCTAAAGCTACATACCTGGACAAAAAACTGTAATATGGTGCTGAAGACAGTGATGGAGAGAAAAGCTCTTGGGATAACCTAGAAACCACCAGATGTGGTTCACTAGATTGTTTTTTTAATACCACTAGGAACACAGACCCCTACCATTTTTTTTAGGTATAGCTACATTTAAGGAAGCTGGAATCTCCAAGATTCATAATTCCCAAAGAAACAGAAGCAATATTTGCTATAGTTTTTCATTTGAACTACAGCAAGACAGTGATACAGATCAGTTTAGATAAGACAGGGGAAAGCTTACCTATAGAATGTTCTGACATGAAGAAAGAAAAATCTAAGCTGCTTTATTTACTCTGAGGTCACATCTGATAAGGAAGTGAAGAAAACAGGAATAGTACATAGATCTATTCACTCCTGCTAGAAATAATGAAACTACTTGGGTTGTCAACAACAAGCATCTAATACAGACACTGGCAGTAGTTCCACAAGAACTTCTTTTGCTTCCACTCCAAGCACCTGACTCTAAAATAAAGGAGTTCTTAGTAGTGACAGTGTGTTGACTGCCATCCTGCATTGTAATTTGCATATGACCCTTGGATGGATAAAATTAAGGGGAGCCTTTTAAGAATCAGTTTCCATGTCAAATTTTGAAAGTTCTGCCTCAAATCAACAGATTTAACAGAACGAGCAAGCACATCTTCCGCAACTGATCTGACTACTGAAGTATCTGTGCCAAATTAACTCCAGACTACAAAGAAAGAGTAGCAATGACCCTATAGCACAAGAATGCTGTCACATGAAGAATAACTGGCACATAGATCTCATCACCTGTATGTGATAAGCTAACCGTTCAGTTCAGATCAAACTTTAGTATGTGAATACAACATATATGAGAACACTAATGTTTGAACACTGATGTTGGATAACTCTGGGCATTATGCCTACAAGTAAAGAAAGAAATTTTTTAAATTGTATTTTTATACCAATTTAACCTTACTCTGAAAACCGTTGGACACTGGAAACTTAAACTTTGCAGAACAGAATCACATAATTACTTGGGTATGAAGGGTTTAAAGATCATCTATTCCAATTCCACTGCCATGGGCAGAGATGCTTTCCACTAGGTCACGTTGCATATGACCTCAAACACATCCAGGGAGGGGGCATCCAGAACTTCTAGAGACAAAGATTATCCTTGATTATCCAGAACAAGATTTCATCCCTACCTATAAGCAACCGGCAAGTAGCAGTGCAAAGCTTCAAGCATTAGGATTTGTTAATAAGACCATACCCAGACATGGGAAAGACTCTTCAGATAAAGCAGAATTTAAAGGATTTAAAGAATTTAAAGAATAAGGATGGCGCTATGTAATTTTTATTTCTTTCCTTAATCACACGTATTTTCTAGTATTGTTGCTGCCATCTTTCCAACTTGAAGGCTACATATCCTGGGCTCAGTGCTAGTGGAACACCAGCAAAGACCTACACACTCACTCAATCAATCTCTTCAGACCAATCTCTTTCCCCCCAGCCCAGAAACACCAGATACAAGAATTTTAAAGTGATACACTAAATGTTTGCTGGAAATAATGTTATTTAGAATCTGCCTTCACCTCTTCAGCAAAGAGGCCTATGAATATGGGCCTGCACAGAAACAAAGAATAAATGGTTTGCACTGGGAACCAAGGACCTGAGCAATAGATTTTTAAATAGATGCTTAACATTCCTATTATCTTGGCTACCCCATTCACCAAGAAAATAGCCTACAGTAACTTTATAAACTCAAAACAAGCTAGGAGCATCCCATCTCTGGTTACAAAAATATCTCTTAATAAAAAATTTTTTTCAGAGACATTTCATTTAAAGGCAATACTAAGTTTAGAAAAAGCAAGTACTAAAGTACTAATTTTTAAAGGTAAAGAGGTCATAATATTTAGTTAACAATAGTTCTGTCTGATCAACCTAAACAGTCTTGTTGGATTTATGGACAATACCAAGATGTATTATACCAAGATCTTGCCAGTAATGAAAAAGATATAGAGCATGGACTGTTTGATCAGGACAGAATATGTAAATACAAGCAAATGAGGTTAACAGAAGAAAACGTAAGTGACAATTAAAAGGCAACTTCTTCAAGATGAAGACACTGATGATTGATATCTGCAAAGGCCAACCCATACTCTAAAGGGCAACGATATTTAAATATCAGAACTGTAAACAGTCTCTATACTTTATTAAAAAAAATAAAAATAGTTACACTGTACGCTGCAATGGAGACCTACCTTTTGGAAGGATCTTTTTGAAGGCATAGAGAAATTAATTTTCTAAAGGATTTGCCATATTTTTTCATCATCTCCTTGTCCTCTACACCAGTTTCTAATGTGGGAGGGTCATTTTGCAGCGTCAGCATTAACACCTACAGTAAACCCAAGAAAAATTACTGTAAGTAAAGCCGAATTAGAAGATGTATAAGTTAAGGGAATAACTGCTCTTTGGAGTATGTACATTTTTAAATATCTTGGTTTACAACTAAAACAAAGTAATGCTAAACATCAAAATAGCATTTCTACACAATCCTCAGAGCAATTAGCGGTATAACTTGTGTAAATAAATACATTAAAAATCAATAATACAAACACTACTTTACAATTCCCCAAAGAAATGAGAACTCATGGACTCCAAAATACTGGAAAAACAACAAAAAAACAACAAAAAAACAACTAACTTCTGCCTGGGTGCTGCAGCATGACTGGACATAGGACTTCTGAGAGGAATATGGACAGGTAAGAGTGAAGCAGAAGAGGAACAGTAAGCAAGGTTGCTGCAATCAGCGTTTCCACAGCACAAATTAAGAAAATACATAACACTTCAGTGAAACACTGCAAGATCTAAAGTATTTCTGACCGAAGCTTATGGCGGTCTTATGCCTGAATCTTCCTGAAGCAGATGTCTGAATAACAAAATACATTTTCTTAAGTCTTATGCCTGAAGCTTATGCCTGAATAAAAAAATGCGTTTTATTATCAGAAGAGCCTCAAAGCATAACTGGTAAAAGAATGAATATAAGTTGGACACCATTCTACAACACCTTTTCAGAGACAGTGCTTTATACAGTATAGCAATTGCGATAAAAGTAAGCATCTTAACATTACAGATGTGTATCTTCTCAAATTTGAACATTCACAATTCATAGTCACCACAAGAATAACAAACATCATCAGCCACAAGGTTTTTTGGTAGCTGCTTTTTGTATGTTTGCTGTGGAGAGCAGAGGAGGGTGGACTTTTTCCAAAGTAGGCTCCCCTGAAAGGCTACATTGTCCAAACTCTTCTTAAAGCAACAGCTCAAAACTCATTTCAAGAAAGCTCTCAGTTACTATCTTTATCAGAAAGAATGAAAAATACATAAACCATTAACAAATGACCAAACTGAGACAACACTTTTCATTTTTAAAGGGTAACTTAAATTCTAAGTTTCCTGGTTTGACAAAATGAACTGCAGGTATCAGATACCAGACTTGCAATTCCATACAACCACCTGCACACTTTTCCTGAAAACCTCTATATTGTACTATTTTAAAAGCCAACAGGCATAAAAACAGAATCAGGAAGAGCTGCCTTTATAGTTATTATTTTCCTCTGAAGTGAATGAAATACAAAGTAAATGCTAGTAATAAAGGCCCAAAGTCCAGCTTTATTGGTCTTTGCCTTGTACGTCACACAGCTGCCTACACATCCTTAAAAATCCAGAACATTTCAACATTAATATAAAGTGACATTTACTTTCATAGGAGGATATTTGTGATAAGGCGCCGCTCCTGTTGCTAACTCAATGGCTGTTATCCCAAAACTCCACATATCAGCCTTGAAGTCATAACCTCGCACCTGGAATAAAGCCAGAAAGGAAAAACAAAGCAGTGATACCTGAAGTTCTACAAATTAAAGACCAGGTGATTCTATTTTTGTGTTTATGTGTTTGTAATACCTGCTCCATCACTTCAGGGGCCATCCAACATGGAGTACCAACAAATGTTTTCCTTACTTTGTTACGAGTCATATCACCTCCTGTAGCTAAAAATGCACTAACACCAAAATCTGGGGAATAAGAAAAAAAAGTTATAGCCAGTTAAACTAATAGTAACAAATCAAAGTTTACATACAGTAGAAATAGCCAATTCTCTTGAGATCAAAGAGCCACAACTGAAAAAAAGGAAGACATCCATTCTCAGGAATTAAGATAACAAAATGCACACAGGAGCCACTAATCAACATATGCTCTTAAAAGGTCATTAACTGCCTATGTTCATTTAGCAAAGTCAACATATCAGCTAGACAGGCCAGAGGCATTTGTCATGATACGGTATTAATTTATGTTGTCTCTGGACCAAAGAGATTTTTCAGTTAGTTGGACTGCTGCTGGTAAAACAGTTCTATTCCATAACTAACATGTACTTTGCAAAAAAACACTGCTCAAAGAATGCATAAACATTTTCAGGCTGGGTACTCTTAGCCCTTAAAATTTTACCTTTTACATTTATTTTCCAGCAGTAATTCCTCAGCTGCCTTGACTATATTCTTTTTCCTTCCCAAATTATCAGCAGAGATTACATAACTGAAGTATTTACTTCCATTTTAACCATGGCAAACCTATGGAACCCTCTAACTCTATGGAAAGGGGTTGTTGGGGTTTTTTTGGTTTGCTTTTGTGTAAGAGGTTGTTTATTTTTTTTAAGCTACAACATTAGAGAAGAGTCTGTTCCAGAAACACTGGACAGGCACACAGAGTCCACACGGTCACTCCCCACTATTAATTTTTTCCAACAGCCAGAACACAGTGTGCATTCTGAACTGCCCTTGTGGTCTGGATCTGGGGACTTTACCATTACTTTCCATTAAACAACCATTACACATGGAATTCTGGACCCCTTCTACATCATTAAAACACACAGAAATACAATAGACAAAGGAGAAGTAAACCACAAACAATATATCATTTTTTTAAACTTTCCCCACAGCTTATCTGATAAATAAGAACAAATCATTTTCCCCCAAAACTCTGTAAGTTATAAATTAAAAGAATTTCATTTGAATTTCTGAAAAGAGTGAACCAGCTTCAGAAAAACCTACTTCAAATTCTGAATGTCCTAAAATCAACACCGTTATTTGTAACTATTTTTTGAAGAATACTGCATATGAAGAAAAACTGTATAAGCAGAAAGCAAAAATAAACAAGTGAGATACAAAAAAAAACCAACAAAAAACAAAACCCATGTCTTTTCAGTACCAAAGACAAATAGTTTGTATCAGATAATGGTTTAAAAGTCCTTCCAGGAACTGGGATGCACAGTTCTGACAATCTTTGAAAAAGACAAGCCACGATACAGAAGAGGAGGGAGGCAAAAACAAACCAAAACCCTATCTTGTATATGCTTCGAAATTGAGCTTTTGTGACACCTCACTGGAAATGAGGCGATAAGCATTTAATCAAATCAAACAAACATTTTGCACTACAATTCTAGCCAAGCAATATACACTTCTGAAAAGAAAAAGAATGCTTCCATGGCTCTTCAGTAAAAACAAGACATTCATGTCTCATTCCAGACATAGCTTTCACAAATACACATTGCTTAACAGACATGATTCCTCAGTGGCAAGCTTTCTATCACATAGCAGACACAGTATAAATCAAGAGAAATTTCATGAAGAGGATAGGTCAATACATTACAAGGAAAGAGCTGAACAATCTAGTGTTAGGTACTAGAAGTCACAATCTCTTTGTTGTATGCTCTTCATTTCATCTTATTTCTGTTCCTTTGCTGGTTTCTTAGATATTTTGACCCCCTGTAGGCAATTCAGGTTTAGAAGGCTGTAACCCTGATGAAGTACCGATCATCTTGTTTGTCCAAGACATCAGATCTTACAGTCCCAACAGGTTTAATAAAGGCAGTATGCCTGAGGAACTGTAGCAAATATTTAACATTTTATTTGTGAACAGGAAGCCTAAAATTTCCTGCTCTGTACAGAGGAATTTGGTAGTTGAAAAATAAGTACACCCAATTTTAAACAGAACAGGAAAAAGAATGCTTTCCTCTTTTCCTCTAGAGACACTGTGTAGACACTGTAAAGAACCTCTGAGGTCTGTAATCAGAAGTCTCTGTGGAGCTATTCCACTTCTTTGAAGAATATACAGTCTACTCAATTTCTTTGAAGATTGTATGGTTTTTGACTTCTGTACAAAACCGTTTGTCAGAGAAACACTAGGCTGGGCTTCATTCCTGAATAACAGAGCCTCCAAATAAATTAACTGCTAATGGACAACTGAGTTTTCAAATGCTACTTGTTATATTAGCAGTATGAATTACAGATATACATTTTTATAATAGAAACTTGTTGTGCGGCAGAATGAGCAGTCAAAAGACATACAAGTTCTTCCAACAAACTAAAAAGAAGCCAGAACATAACAGCTAGATTACAAATCAAGTATCTATTCTTCAATGATTAAAGGGGATTTTACTTCATCAGGGCAAAAAAGAATTAACAAGAATTGCAGCCTCTGGCATTTAAACTACCTTTCAGTTAGCGTGCAGTGTTCAGCTGCCCCACACCAGGAACAGAACAAGTCTGATATTGCTACACATTTTAGCTGAAATTCTGAAGTAACCTGGTATGGAAACAATACCTGACAGAAAGACACATTCCATGTATCTATTCAGCTACTGAAACTCCTCAGTTCTGCATGCCTTAGCAGCACAATAAAAACTTCAGATGCCTATAGCAAAAAGGAGGAAAAGATCAAGAAACTACATGCTAGAGCTGAACTACAAAAAGATAAATTAAGCTCCTGCTGTCTCAGTAATCAGATAACTTTCAAGCAGATTTAACTCTGTGAAAGTTTTAATGAGAACTCAACAGCTTTTTCTTCAGACTGGTCACGAGATTCTCTTTGAACTTTTTTTGTTACTATATTCAATTAAGTGGGTTATCTGGACATCTACTCCTTTAGACTATTGAAATTCTGGAGCACAATTTGCTCAAAGCACTATAGAAAATGAAGATGACTGCAGGGTACAAACAAGCGAATAAATAAATATTAAATTCATAAATAAAATTCAAGCCTGTAGAAATGACTAATTTTAAAAGTCTGGAACTCCAGTAGAAGAATTAAAGCTGGCTCAGCTGCCAGATAATCTTTTCCCTTCCCATTCCATAAACATCAGTCCCTAAAATATTCAAGCCCTTCACAATGCAAGTTTACACAGAACTCTGAAAGTATCTTTTATATGAAACAAATTTCAGTTACAGCCATTCTTACTACTGAGTGCTACTAAACACTAAGGTTTCATCCCTTGGACATGAGTTATAAACTGTTAAGGTCCATGAGTTACTCCTGGGGAAAACACTAAAAAACCTCTCAGTGAAAAGTCTTGTACATCAGTGACTACTTTAAAGATAGGGTCTTACAAAAGGGCAACACATAAAATTTTTCAATCCCCGCTATTAGAATTACTTCCAGAAATACTTCATTAAATAAACCTAAAAATAAGAATTGCCACCATTTGCAATTGCTTGAAGCTATGAGCTTACAACAAGAGAGCACTGATGTTTCCTGATATATTTGATTGGACACAAAAATACTGAATAATTTCTAACTCGTATACATCATTAAGCAAGCATTCTAAAACTGGACAACCTGCAGCTGTGGTGCTTCAAATGGAATAGTTAAAAGTCAACAAAAAAACTTGTATCTGTTGCCTCTACACCGTCTGTAAATTACTTTTTAATTTAGCCACTACCCCTATACCACTGCCGTTACCTGCTATTTGTACAGAACCATCTTCACCCAGAAGAATGTTGCCAGCCTTCAAATCTCTAGAATGTACAAATAAGAAGTTACCTTTATGTTAGGAATACATAAGATCATTTTTTATGTTTAAAAAAAAAAATAAAAAAAATACCCCTTCATATTACTTAATTTCACAAGATAGCACTTGAAAAAGCTTAAAGGCAGGAACAGGAAATGAAGTATAAAATGTAATTTATTTACAATAGAACAGAGTGCAGAATAAATTCATGAACTCCATCTTTCTAACGTAAAGCCACACATACGGCCTTGGCACAAAATGAGCAGAATTCAGGGATACATTTTTAGAACAAGTATTGAGGTCCAGCTCTTTTGCCTCCTTTTACAAGTATAACCTCACAACCTTTCGGACCTTTAGAGCAAGAATGAACACTTCCTTACACCCAAATGCATCACCAGTGGGAGGGAAAAAAAAAGTTGTTGCCATTGACCTGTTCAGAGAAGAGATTTATCTTCAAGAAAGATAAATGGTAAATACGCTCTAGATTTCTACCCAATGAAGTTTTATTTTTCTATGGCGTACCACAATGAAAAACTACTTGAAACTCAATCTGTCAAGAATGTGGTGTATTCTTAAACATCAACTACCTGTCAATGTAATATACCACTCATAGATAACTCAGATTAAAAAAAATAATAATAAAAAAATCTGGCTTCTGGGAGGCTTTAATTGATTTGATGTTTTGGTTTACTTTTTTTTTTTTCCTTAATAGAAACATATACCCCATTCTTAATGCACAGGACAAATCTTTCATACATAAAATAACATTACACTTTCCAAGACTTACTGAAAGTAATAAACATTTTGGTATTGAATAGTAACATAACCTGCTTCCTCTTACATACAGGAGAATGCATTGAAACAACAAAATAGAATCCATTAATTTGGGGAACATCTCCAACTGGCAACTACTGAGTAAAAAAAGCACTCCCTGACCTATCACAGCTTTCACCTACAAAATGCAAGGGTTAAATGAAGGTGTACCACATTCTTTAGATCAACACTTCAGTGGTATTGCAGTTTATAAACTAGATGTTACAAAAAGGAGATATCTCACACACAATAAGGAGCTTTATCTCTTAAGTGTCTTCAAATAGCTACACAGGCAATGTGTATTCCCAAATATGATCTAAAAGGGTCCTGTTATCTCTAAAAGCTGATGGATATTCCTTCTGCAGCAACATCAGCTTAATAAAAAACTTCAAATTAAGTTTTATGACAGATCTTTGGAATTCCAGAGTAGAAGGTAATTACTCTTTATTTCTCCATTTATCTCAATTTTCTCTCTGCAAAAGGAGGAAACTTCGTAATTTACATCAAAGGCAGTTCATTTATAGGATGGGACATAAGCAGTACATCAGAAGTACTATTACTCTGCTACATCTCTATCAACATTATTTTCAGTTCTGACTGCAGTGTGTTTTGTGTTTTCTTTTTTTAATCTTCTCTTGTAAAGACTAGTTCTAGAAACAGAGAGCCCCTTGTTGGCACTTTCACTAAACAGCAAATTCACTGCAGTAAAATTAGTCAGGGAGGCAATTCCTTCCAACTTCCAAACAGTGGAAACAACATGCTGATCACTACAGTACGTATGCATAGATTACCCCAGGGCATCTGAACAATTTATAACGAGGGAGCCAGCAGAGTGAGAACACACAGAAGAAAATCATTTAGATATGCATATGCTAAGATGCAGTTTTCATATCAGTCCCAGCTTCATGTTTGGTCATAAGGAGACATCTTTGCAATAGTATAAGACAATACTGACTATCGGAAAGAAATACATTTCACATTTATACAGAATTGTCCAATTGCCTCAGATAATGAATGGGTTTATTATGCAACACAATACACAACTATAAGCCACAGACCACACCACAAACTAAAGTCAGATTCAGTCTCTGGAGTACCAGCAATTACAGGAATGTAGACCAGTTTTTGCAGACTTAGCACAGCACAGACCTATCTTAACTATAAAAAGGAAAGAGAATTAAGTACAGAGTATCAGTGACAAAATACAGTCAAGATAATAGCAGCTGCCTGAGCATTACCATTTAGGAATTACTGATTGCATTCAAGCAATAAAATTTGCTTAACCAAGCAACTGCAGCAGACCAGTATCAATAGCACCCTATACATGCAACTTTGAGAATATTTTTCACTGTGTATATGCTCCTACCTGTGAATTTGTCCATTCCTGTGCAGATAGTCTAAACCTTCCAAAACCTCCTTAAGAATTGTTGCTATTATTGGTTCTTCAAGGACACCATTTTTGTGCTCTCCTCTGTTGACAATATACTTTATTATATCAAGCATCGAACCTATATTGCAAATCCAGGTAAGAAAAAAAAGACATTTCAGATTCTTGAAGAAAACATATTTCTACATTCTCTCCTTGATATTTAAGTTTTCAACTAACTAGTTCTTAGAATAAAGCACACCATACTTCCATTCAAACGAGATACAAGAGCAATGTTTTGTGCCAAAAATATGGTAACTGTTCCATTACAAAGACCTGCTTGCTAAGCTACAAGTCTAAACCAAATTTAAACAGACAAATACACCAAACATGGTTTGGTTTATTATGAAGCTTAAATTACAGTTCATGAATTTATGATGTAGGATAAACGTGTACCTGCAAGACTAGGAGATAATCTTTGAAGACAACTATTGTCTACATTCCTACTGACATGCAGCTTGACAATGAATTTCAGTTATTGCTAATTTCAGGAATCTCCTATCTCCTGATAGATTCCTGGATAGATATCCAGGTGCTTTTCAACACTGCATAGTACATTCCTCTCAAAAAAAATAAATCAAAATCACTGGTTCCTCTCTGTGCCTGCTACTGAGTGAATAGAACAAGAGAACTGAATAATTCAAACAAATGTGATGCAACAGAATGAGGACTTCCCCCACACTTTCTAGCATAATGATAAAGATGTCTGTTGCCAACAAGTCTACTTTTGAAGAACATCATGTAGCAAGCAGGACCATCTTATTTTGGAGTTTCATTTTTCTAAGCCTAAAGTGCATTCAGTTCAGTCCCTTTTGCTTCTTCCAGAACCATGTAAAGCTTTAATACTATTCATTAATACCACTCAAAAAACCCAAAACTGTATCATCATATCATAGTATCATAGTATCGTGTGAGTTGGAAGGGACCTTAGAGATCATCGAGTCCAACTCCCGGGTTTCGAGCCCCCTGTGTAGCGAAGCGGCACTTCTACCCCTGCGCCACAGGGGGGATTCGAACCCGGGCCCTCCAGTGCCGCAGGCAGCAGCTTAAACCACTGCGCCACTGGGGGCACACATACTGTAGAACGTGTTCAGTTAGTTCAGGCAATAAAAATGATTCAACATGTGTAAGGCCTGTCCTACGAAGAATCTTTCTTGAATAAGGAATTTTTAAGAAGTACTTCTAAATAGAGAAGATTTGTAATTTTTTTAAAAAAAGGCACATTGACAGAAGTGACTTAATTCTCACCATTACTTTTACCAACCCAGCCTTAATAGAGAGCTGCAATGAAATGACTTACAATAAAAAGATAGCAATTTCATCAGCTGAATTAATCCCACCAATTCTTAGTATGTAATATCAATATTTCTATCTCATTCAGCATGTCTATGTCTTAAGATCCATCCTATTAAGACTCTTGCCCTCCCCCTGCTTGGTTTAGGTTAATTAACTCAAAGAACACATGCCAGAAAATTCATACAATTTCCTTGCAGCTAAACAAGTAAATGCAGTGACTTACCCCCACTTAGCAGCTTCATAACCAGCCAGAGCTCATCCTTCACCACAAATGATGTATAATAGGTCACCACATTGGGGTGATTGCATTGACTCATTGCTTGAATTTCTTTCTGTAAGAAATACAAAGCCCAGCGTAACACAGACAGCTATCAGTTCTGCTTGTGTCAAGTATTTAATTCCAAAGTGAAATACTATAACAGAACTGAAGTATGCTAAGAAGATGCATGACAGCACTGAAATTCTTCAATTTACCTATGGATCTATACACAAGATCAAGCATTATTGAAAGAGCACAAGAAATGCTTGGCCAGGAGATACAGATCCAATTGCAACAATTTTCTTCTGATATCAGCTGAGAAGTTATTTTTAAAGTCCCACATTTTGAATGAGCAGCCTCCAATAGGAGAAGATGTAGATACAGGCTGGACAACAGAACACAAGGGTGATCAAAACCTACTGCCTTTCCTGTCCAAGAGCAATACAAAAGGATTGAATCGGAGCAAGAGGGAAAGAAAGACGGAAGGACAAAATACACAGAATCACTGGCCTGGCTCCGCTTACTGTGAGATGGACAGATGGTCCACCTTGTCAGGCAAGCAAACAGAAGTGGAACAGGAACAATTACTGTTACAGACTGAAAGTCTAAGGAAACAATTGAGCAGAGGAAGACACAGTTACCAAAATATGCGCAATGATGTGGGACTACCAAGTAACACCAAACACAGCTGTATGCATTAAAAATGGCAGTCTTGTATCTTTCAAGTAAGGCTTTTTTTTCTATTCAGTCTTTCATATAACTGTTCTGCTGCACCTTTCTGGTTGTTCTAATTGTCCTGACAACTCCTGACATGGAAGCCTTTGAGCTTCCTCTGAACCTAAGTATCAGGCTTCAAAGCAGTTTTAGTTCCTATAGTCCTACCTCTTTCCTCCCTCTCTGCTTCTGGCCATGCAGCCCTAATCCATCCCTAGCATCAGAGAACGTACTCCAAGAGTGAGAGTCAGTCCAGGAGTCAACCCAGCTAGAAACTGAACTCTTACCCTTCCCCCCTTCAGGGGAACCCAGGCTATGCTAGCTCACTAGTGCTCACTCAAAGCTACCACAAGGACAGTCCTAATTAGGTGCATTAAATCTACCTATAGATACCATTTTGAACTTCCAGCCTCATTTTAGTGACTGTTTTAAAAACTTTTTCAGTGAGCTACTTGCAATGCACTCAAATCACAGCTCCTTGACAATAAAATGTTATCTATGGCATTAAAAACTAATTTAATCTTATGTCTGTTGGTGATTGAGTCAGACTGTAGCAGCTCACATTTCAGCTAGCCATGTTGTCAAGAACCCTCCTCCCCAGACAGCTTCTAAGCCCCAAACCACGGCAGGATGAATGCCTGTATAGCCACCTAACCAAACAATTTACAACATAGCTTTTTAGTTTTTTGTATGTTTTCAGGTGGGACACAATAGGCAGCTAAAAGGGGAGAAGAAACATACACACTTCCCTTTCACAGCAGATGCACCAACCTAAATGTAAAGTAAATTACTGCTCCGTTTTCTCAGCTTAGCTATCCATACTAACCCTAAGTATAACTGTCCCATTCTATAATACTGTTTCACTCCTTATACTAGTTTATTGCATTACCAGCAGAGGAAAGCTATGATTGTTCACAAACTCTGCCTGCTGCTAATGGAAAGCACTTTGAATGTTTTGGCTGTGTGCAACAACTGGTGGCAAGAAGCAAACTATTACAGTAGCCACGGCCTGCATCTCAGCTTTGGTGACTTTTCTCAAATGAGTATTAGCAAAACAAAGTAGAAAGCAGCCCATGTGGGGAAAAAAAAAAAAAAAAAAAAAAAAAAAAAAAAAAAAAAAAGGGATTAAATTTTGGTGGGAAGTAATAATTTGTAGAGAACGGTTGGATGGTTGGGATGTTTCGACTCGATGATCCTGAAGGTCCTTTCCAAACTAAACAGTTTTATGATTCTAATTTCAAACACTCAATTCTGTACAGCCTCTATCATAGTTCAGAAAAGTAAGCCTCCACAAACGTCAGTTATTTGGCTGAGGTCCATGCTATGCACAAGTGGAGAAACATCTACTTAAAACATACAGCCTGCAGAACAGTTTGTAGCAGGATGTCCAGGTGAATGCCCAGAGGTAGTCTCCACATTCACATAGCTTTCGACATTTGCTGTAACAAAGCTAGAGAGGCATTGAAACTTGCAAGTATTTCTCATCCCTCTGCTTCTGCACTTCTTCCCCCTTTGATCTTTAAGGTCTGTTCCAACCTGAGCAGTTCTATGATTTGTGCTAGCATAAGTGTTTGTGAACTGCATCAGGAGCCATGCCCAAGTTAAAAGCTAATTTCTTTTCAGCCAGGTGATTTCTGGCCCTGTTTCACTGATCAGTTGCACAAAAATGTGCCTGCCTAAGGGCAGGTGAGTGACACAGCAATAAGCAACTGTGAGACATCTACTTCTGGTGCTAAGCTATGGTATTCACAGGACCAGGCTCCAGCTCCAAGTGGCCAGGCAAGGTGACACAGTTCTGTAGGCACTTCCTGAAAGACACAGACATCTGGCACATAACCATTCAAAGATTAGACATGATTTGTTAGGGGCTCCTCCAAAGACCCCAACAGTCCAGAAATACATACTCAAATTCCTTGGTGAAAGACAAATCTTGATATAGCTGTGTAAGGGCGTTTATATAAAGCCTCCACTTTACTGTTATTGACCAGCTCCATCAGTGCCATATTTATCTGACAGCACTCCACTGTAATAGCTAAGCCCTGTAAAGGATATAGGAGCTCCCCTTCCTGAGAACACGTAATACTCACTCTCTTAAAGGCCATCCACACAACATACAGTAGGTTTACTGCTGTAATGAACATACAGACATTTCAAAACAACATTCCATTCACACTGTCCTGCGTCTCAGTGAGAGCACATGCAGTAAGCCATTCTGTGGATGTGTGTGTTTTTATCTTGCTGGCTTTTGTCAAGTTTTGTTGCTTTTGTTTTTAAAAGAGGTATGGAGATGGGAGAAGATATCCTGTCAGGGCAGTACTAAGGACAGGAACTTCTTCCTTAGCTTCTGGGGCTATGTTACACTCAGCTTACAATACTGAGAACAGAGCACATAGTAGGAAACAGAGTAGTGAATTTCAAGAGTTCGGCTGTTAATGTAACTTAAAAATTATTTAAATCCCTCCCCACTGCTTTTTCTATTGTAATTGACACTGGCCCAAAAATTAAGTCTGCTTATGAAGACACCAAGCTTGCTGCATTTTCCCATGTCTCTGAAGCCATAGAGCAATGAACACGAAGGATGCATGTGCATGCTATCCAGTTATTCAACAGCAGAAATTACACTAAACAGCATGTTTAGAGAGCACTTCTAAAGTATCCCAATACTAACAAAAAGTGATTAGAAAAAACAAGCGATTGAGGACTGAGAAGACTCAAAAGTATTAAAGAAAAAACAAAAACCTCAAGGGCATTCTAAACATTTAACCAACTGGAAAACAAAAGTTAGCAAAGCTATAATGACAGTTTTGAAAGTAAATTATTCCCTTTTCCAGAATAACATCATTCTTAAAGAAAACTTAAGTCTCTATTAGAAACGAGGCTGAATAAGAACACTTTCACTGAAAAAGAAATAGTTTTGTAATTTTTGTATATTCTTACATATGCATAAGCATACAAAGAAACCACATATGGCCTTTTTCCCTATTCTGCTAAAAAGGTATTGAGCAAGTCAGAATTTATATTCAGCTCAAAAAAGACTAACAAATAAAAAAAAGAAATCTTAACGCAGAAAAACATGAATTGGCTTTTGTTTTATAAAAGGCTATCACAGACACTTGTCTTTGTACCAAATGAAAGCAACATGTGTCCAGAAATTCACCAGACAGTGGAGATAACTCAGCAGTGAGAATAAGTAGTTGTTAAGGTAACCATTTACAATCTGTTAACTAACTGTCATCACCTCTCTATACAGTCTGGACATCTCTTCCAGAGTTTCAGCAGTTTTAGTGTATTTTTTGTTCCTGTTCTTGTATTGTTGTTTTTGTTTGTTGTTTTTTTTTTTAAATTATTGCAACTTTTTAGTTCATGATTCCCATTATTCAAATTCTGCCCAAATAGACCTAATGTTTGACCATACTACATTAATCAGTATTTTTGCTTTAACAGAATGTTCTTTATGGGCTGTAGTAATTTATCATGGCGCAGCACCTTATGCAGAATTTATCTTTGTGTTTTTATCTGAGAGAAATCTCACTACCTCAGAGGTAGCTTCCACTACCACAATCTTCATAAAAAAAAACAAAACACAAAAAACCAAAAAAAACAACAAAAAACCCACAATGCCCCATAAAAGCTGTTACATAAACTGAAGGCAAATGCCATCAATCACCAGGGGAAGAGCATTTTGGGTCCTCTCCTGTAAACAAGCCATTTTTTTCTGAAGAAACTGGATGGACCGTACCCTCTGTATCAAATTCAAGATATCTTTTGCACTGGCAATTCCCTGCTGAGGAGATCATTTCCTTCAGAGGCAGGAATTTCTGCATTAGAAAAAGCCCACAGTCTCTATGCAGAAGTATAACCTGTGGAACAGAAGAGAGTGTTCTCACTTTTAGAATGGTTCTTGGTCCTTTGATTCTTGCTATGTGTAAATAAGCAACAGTCTTGTAAACACCTGACTAGGAGCAATATGAGGTAAAGAGTGGTTTGGGCTTTTATTTGTTTGTTTTGGATGTTTTGAGATTTGTGATTTTGCCTATATTGCCATGCAGTGCAGAAGAAACAGCCTTGTAGTCCTTTACAGGTCCCTCCCTCCTCCGATCAGTAACCCAAACAAACAACATTCCTCAAATGGTTTGCTAACACCTATTGGATAAATGTGTGCTATTAGCTGTTGCCAGAGTTTTCTCGTGTACATGGCAACGTAGCCATTCTTAGTTTTCCCCACAAAATGTATTATAAAATACTCAACTTTTTATTTTTTACTCTCATTTATGGTGCTTTAAACATTAAGGAGACCTACTAAATTTTGCCTTGATTTTTAATCAGTATTTAACCAATGGAAAAAAAATATATCTTCCTCACTGTTGAGGATTGGACACAATTCTCCCAAAAAATAAAACATCCGGAAAGCAAAGGAAAAGATTCTTTCTGCATTTCTCAGCACTTGGTTATCCCAACTGCACTCGTTTCTGCAGCATTAGGAAAAATATACATTTATGCAGTCTATTTAAGGGGAGAGACACACATACTTTTTAGGTTATTTCTCAGTCCTTTTCTATTACCCTGCATAAAATTTTTGCTCTCACTTTTAGACCAAGCAAATACTGAAATAGAAAACAAACAAACAAAACAAAAAACAAAAAGACCACCTCCCCGGGAATACATTTCCCTTCAATTTACTTACAAGTAACTCATCCATACTGGTTTGGCATTTTTCTAAGTTGATCCTCTTTATTGCTACACGCTCTTGCCGGGGTTTGCATAGTGCTGCCTGTACAACTGCTGTAGCACCACTGCCTGAAAAAGGACAGAAAAGAGACTTAACAAAAATATTAGTTTAAACCAGTGCCCATCATAAGAGTCTCGCACTAAAAGAAATTAAAATCTTTGGTCTGCCTTTTACAGAACTTTCCTCACACACACCTATCTTCTGTGAAGTCAGTTTGAACACTTCTCAGATACAGAACAAAAATTCTATACCTCAAAGCTTCTGTGCCATAGTCCACCAATTCCAAGACAATAACTTAAAATACTGTACTTACAAGTAACACCTACTTCCTAAATGCATTTTATATCGTTTGGGAGCCATCAGACATTTAGATACAACTGTGTCAATCAAGAACATAACTTACAGAGTTAACACGATTTTAGTATTAAATAGAGGTTCTGGGCTTCATCAAATGCTGTGATCTTTGTTGTTTCAAGTCAGCCCCTGCTTACCAGGCTTCTGTTCTCACTATGCAATGGAAAGAAAAATATCACTGTCATTCAACATGCCAAACCGTCTGTAGTTTTGTGTGTTCCTGCTCATTCATCATGATTAGATCCTACAGAAAGCATACCGATTCTCACAAAGAGCATGAGAGGCACAAATATCACACTAACAAAGGAAGGTATATGTTACATCTGTATCACGTGGTCATACGGTACACAGATAATGCTTGACAGAATAAACAAAAACACTAGAGAAAATATTAAATATATATAGAACATGCTTTATTTATGAACAGCAATAGTAAGAAGTCTCATTGCTTCTTTCATTAAACACCCATTAGCTTGGTCCCAGTCAGTACCACCTCACTACATTAATCAGATGATTGCAACTAGTATTTCAAGAGTTGTACCCTTTTCACACACCTTACAGCCACAACAAATAGAGCAGTGTGTGCTTCCCCAAAGTAATTACATCACACACATCCATGCAGAAATCTAAAATCCTCCAGTGAGCAGTTTCTACCTGTAAATCTATTTTAATATAAATTATGGATTTCTGGTACCTCACTGAGTTTAGCCACATATTATACTAGCCTGCTCATACATTATGTCCCACTTATCCTCAGTAATTGGCACGTCCTAGAGGAATACAAATTGTGAACAAAAAGCCTTTTGTTGTCAAGATCTACAAATGTGGATACAGTTACCAGTTAACTTCAAAACAACTGGAAGCTTTTCCCCCTGCACATCTGAAAATAGCACAATGCCTCATGATTGAAAGTCATTGTCCATGTTTTAATTGCTTAATAGCTCTTTGTTTAGATATTTCCATAAACTGTTAACTCATGTTTGGTGTTTTAGTTCCTTCTACTCCCTCAGTGAAAGCAAAGCTTGAACTCGGCATACAAGCTTTATTACTAAAGCTCATCTTAAAGTCTCCACAGGACTTGCTAGTCATTCTTTTGCAGGACTTTCCTCCATGCACCTTTTCTCTCTAAGCCAAATAGCATTTGCTACAAGTAGTGGAAGATCTTCACTCTCAAAATGGTTTATATGCTATTATCACATAAAAGACAAACAAAGAGTAAAAAGAAAAATTGTTGATCCACACCAGAATGAAATCCCGCCTGCTTCCTCAAGTTAAAATACAAATAATAAAATACCCCTGGCTCAGAGTCTCCAACAAGAAATGAGGAGAATGTCCATCAACAATTGGTGGGATGTGCATATGACACCACTTTGTTTTGATCCTCCTGTGCATGCATGGGCTCAGCAAGGCAGCCTTGCTGAGGAAGCTGCAGCTATGTCTCAGAGGCCTCACAATGCCCTTTGTGAGCAGGCTCATCACTACCTCTGCAGCCCTGTACAGCCCAGTGCTCCACTGGCAGCAGGAACGCCAGGATTGCCCATGCCAGCAACACTCTCCATGTTTACAGTGCCCCTAGGACTTCATTGAGTCCTGCCTGCACCTACTGGCTGGTCAGAAGAAACCACCCTCAGGTGGCTTCCCCAGTCACTTTAGAGGAAGGCAGATGAATAGAGAAGTGGCATTTACAGCAATTCATAAAGCTGTGGAGTCTGATCTCAGAATATTCAGAACCGTAGTCAGTAAGAGTCCAGTGCAAGTCACTGCTATTGTATCTGCCTTAGCTTATTTCTGTCACCTGGTGCTTCAGCCAGAAGTGCCACCTTCCAGGCATTCAGTACTGACCTCCTGTGCCACCATCATATGTTGTGCATCTCTGACATGCAATGCACTATCAAAACATTAAGAATTATTAGAATTTCCCTATTGAATGCCATAACTCAAACCCATGCCTCAACACCTAAAAAGTAAGGAAATGCTTACCACTTCCCACCACAACCTAAGAGCTCCTTCCTTAGAAAGCAACATATTCATTTATACCAGGATGATAAATAGAATGTTCTCCTTTAAAGGATAAGCCCTTTGTGCATCTTGTTCATACCCACTGACAATCCCTTTTTCTTTTACCCCTGTCAGCACCATAAAGGCAACAGCCTGCCCTGACACTTTCAGGAGAGAAACATACAGCAATGACTTTCACCCTTGCTATTCATTCAGGAACACTGAAAACACTGTTCAACATCCATACAAATCCAGACATTTCAAAGAGGAAAAAATAGAAATTTTTTAAAAAACCACTCTGGAAATACTTCTGAAAAGCTATGCAAGAAAACTGACTGTCATAGCAGGACCACAGTCTCCTTATCAGGTTATCACTTGAACTCTACCTTATGCAGCAGAATAAATTGAAGATTTGCTATTGCAAGTCATATCTTCCGCCCACCAAAAAATAGCTGCTAAAAGATTTATTGTTCATTTCTGAAGTAGCACTACAAAGAAACACTGGTGTTGATTAATTGGTTAGCGCATTTTATTGTTCCTCATTTAGCTTGGAAGTAAACACTTGGAACAACTCTAATAGAACAGGGACAAGAATGCAGTATTTTCCATGATTTCCGGATGTCACCACATAGTACATCATTCTGAGAATGGAGCAATCTGCCAACACAAAGGCAGCATTGCTCCCGCAGCCGTGAGGATCTCCAGTTAATACTGCAGTGCTGAGCTACAAAGCATCTTCAGCAAGTTCACAACAGAACATGCTTTGCTAGAACTGGAGTTTGTCACGGATGCACACTACAAGCAAAAAAAACTTCTGTTTCTGATACCACTTCTCATTGAAAAGTAGAAATGGTGAAACAATGTAAATGCTGTCACAATAATTACACTTCCATCTGGCAATTTTAAGCTAGCTCTTTTTATTAGTAACTTAGTAACTAAGTTCTTATTATTAGTCTGAAGTAGCTTAAAAAAAAAAAGAAAAAGAAAAAAAAAAAAAAAAAAAGGAAGAACGCCGCTTAAGGAATAAATAAGTTCAGTCTTATTAGTAAAATGCCTTCAAAACAAAGAAGCAAGGAGGGAAAAGTACATTTATAAATTAGCAGTGATCCTTCTCAATCAGAACACGATCCTTCTCAGAAGTCTAAAGATACAGCCCAAGCTCATGATCTTGTTAATTTCGCTTCTTCGGGTCAGAAACTATGACCAGCAAGTAAACACAATATTTTTCTGGTCTGCTAAATTAACTATTTTTGCACCACTATAATTGAACAGGTATACTTGTTACACAGTTTGCTTACAATTATAATCAATTGCACATCAATAGTTTCTGTTAAGCAAGCCCTCAGACATTCAACATTAAGATCTATATCTTTCAGATCTTAAGTTCACACAACACCTGAAAGCAAGACCAGGAACACCAAAGACCTTCCAATCCCAATGGTACATTACCATAACTCAGCTTAATGATTACACTGTGAAGTTTTTATTATACCAGCCTTCTAGAACATCCTAAAGTTTCACCTACAATTTACTTCTGAATGGAATACCTCCAAGGCGTGTAGATATTCATGGGAACAAACAATTCAGAAATCATTAATTGTAAGGACAACAGATTAATGGAGACAGCTAATATATCATACTGAAGTTTCACCAAGTCATTGAGTAGAGTCCCATGCTCAGTCAAATACTTTGGGTCAGAGGATTGGGAACGTTAACCCTATCAATGTCACAAACTTAATACATCCATTAACAAATGAACAATGCTGACTGTTGAAAAATTGCACCCAACAATTCTTCAGAGCTCTTAAAAAAACCTACCATTGTTATCAGCATTGCCAATGTCTCAACAGCATAACAGAAACTCTCAAGGAAAGCCACCTGTCAACCTCAAGTCAAATTAAACAGAAGTATGCACAGCACGCCATTAAAATTAATCTTCCCCATTATTGATGTTATCTTCTGAACCAGTAAATAACTCTGACACAGCAGCTGTTTCAGGAAATATCAAATTCCCCCCCTTGTTGTCAGGTAACCTCACAATTGCCTGCTTTTCCCTACATACTCTCCCAGGTTTTTCCTCATTGGTACATTTCCTGCCCCATTGGAGGGTCTCTCCCTCCTCCTCCACCCCCCACCCCCCACCCCACACACAAATAGCATCATACTCAGGTACACACTAAATATGACAGAATGGTGTCCAGCAACAAAGCAACAAGTATTGTGCAGGAAGAAGCAGGTAGCAGAGAAAAGAATTACACTCCTGCCACGTGATACTAGAGTTGGTGAGGAAGGCAGCAGCCAAACACTACGGATGAAGAAAGAGACAATCATTCAACAAGTTTTGGTTGCTCTTACCGTAGTTTCATTAATGCCAACACACAAAATGCTGTATGATGGAGATAGAGACAAAGAAATATGAGTTTAAAGCATGTTCTTCACTCAAGTATTTACACCAACCAGCACTGCTTCTTTCTGTCACTGCTGGATGATACTTTCTAACACCCAACAAGCTTCAGCTATGCTATCCTTATGCACAAAGACCCTTAAACTTCCCAAGAAACAGAAATCTAGCTGAGTTACCAGGATTTCATGTACCAGCAAAACTACATTGAAATTCCACCAATTCAGAAAAGCTGTCCCATCACATTTCATCAAGTGCGGCTTCATTCAGGAAAAAAATCTCGCTTTTAATTTTGGGGCACCAGTAAGTTTTCTAGTGTGATATTTATTTTCCAAGTTCAACAAGCAGATTGCTCTGCTCCTGCTCAGAAGCATCCCAGTGATTTCAGCAAATGCAAGTTATCAACAGTAACTAAAGTATCCTTATTTTTAAGCTCCATTCTTTAAGAGCCAAGAATTGCTATTATTATTACTGGAAAGAAAACCACCTTCCATCTACTGCTGCTTTGTAGCTCTGAATTATCTTGGAATGATGTGGGGAATAGGAAGAAAGAACCAGAAGAGTCACACAAGAATGAAATACAGCCTACATATGTGGTCACTATACAAGTCATCCACATCGCCTTCCCATGGAGAACTGTTTTTTTCCTCCCTCAAGCAAATCAGAACAGACGTGGTTTTGTTTCCACTTAACAAAGAGAAGCTCCGTTTGAAAGCTAATTCCGGAAAAAACAACTGGTCTCTGATCTAAGGGTAAGTAACCCTTCTCAAAAAAGAAAGTTTACAGTACAACAATTCTGATGTTTCAGAACAACACATGAATGAATGTAGAATTGCTCTTCCAGGTCTCAACTTGGCCTCAACTATGAGAGCATCCTTACAATGCTGGTCACAAGTAGTTGTTCCACTCTGAAGATGCAAAGCCTTGCTGCAAGGCTTAAAGAGAATCTAAGTCATGCAATCCTTCAAATTTCCATACACTCTGCAGCAGAACTGCTCCTCTTGTGTCACTCAAGCAGCTCCTGTGGAGCCAAGGATTTATAGGTCCCCAAGGTTTTGGACCTTCTTTGTAGGAAGAAGCTGGGAAGTAAGAGACAAAGCAGAGGGGCATGAGATGCAAGTGAAAAAGTGACCAACAGCATCCACAAGTAATAAACCAATGCATACATTTCTGTAAATTACAATTGCATATTACCTGTCAGCTGTCTGACATCTTGAGCATGTTGACTATGCTTTCCTTTTTGTTTGACATGTTATAAACAAGATTTGCTGGTTATTTGCAGTAGCAACAAAACCAAAGCAAATTATACATTTTTTCTTGATCTGAGGCTATTTCTATACCATTCCAGTTCTAATAAAATGCAATCAATCTCCTTTCAGACAAGTTTGAATTCAAATTGCAAGGGTTATTAAAAGAAAGTTACTGTGTTATATAACAAAGTTAAATCACTCAGTCATTTACAAGGCATAATGACTTGAAAGTGACGAAAACTACAGCTTTGTCTCCAGTCTTGGAGTTTCTAATAAAGAATACTCACTTTCTCTCAAAAAAGACCAACACAAAGCTCTCTTCCCCAATACTGTTACTATCATGCGTAGACAAATCAAGCAATTAACAGAGCTCTGCTGAGCCTCATTTGCAGCACAGCACTGGGGATGTTCTGAAAAGCATTCTTAAGTTGTACAACGACCATCTTCACTCTGACAATGGAATTAAAAGACACTTTTTAAGTTACAAAATGGAGATTTTTTAGTTTCTCCAAATGGTTATTAACTGACAGAAAATCTTGACCAAAGTCAGAAAGGCAATACAAGACTGAAGCTACAGTACAACTAAGGTAACCTCTAAATGAGATGCCAATATAAAGATAATCCATCACGTGTAAGTAACCCTTCAATTTCCAATTCTGCTTATTTTCTAGGCAAATTATGTTTCCAAATCAGTTACAGAAGAAGATGCAAAAAAAAAAAAAAAAAAGTAACTTCACAGCAGGAAGTAGCAGCCATGATACAATCTGTGTCTCCGTAACAGAAACTTCCCTCAAATCATCAGCACAGTCTCACAGAGATTAAGTTACATGCAGAAGAAACGCACTGTCTGCAACAGCTCCACAAAAGCAAACCAAGTCAATTGTTCATATCAACTTTAGAGATCTTAAATAATTTTTAAAATGTGCTGCTTTGTCTCATCCATTTGATGTAACCCACTACAATTACTGTTGAGACTAAACAGTTTTCACATTTTTATGTTGATTACCATTCAAACACTTGCTCTGTATGGATTCCTACTGCTTCCGAGGAGGAACAAACCTCACTTGCTACATCCAGCTTACAAAAAAAAACAAAAAACAAAACAAAACAAAAAAAAAAAAACACAACCTTTTTGCTTCTAAATAGGTTTACAGACAGCCTGGACAAATCTGAGTTAATGAGACAATTTTCTCAGCTCTTAACTCTATCCTCCACATTTACAGACAGCAATCACAATGATTTCTTCCTGCTGCAGTAAAGAGCTGTATGTAGGATAACAGGAAGACCCTCTTCTTTCCAACAGAGTAACCACATGGCAAGTCAAACAGGGAACCTGATCTGACTGAAAACCAACCCAGCTGCAGAACTAGTTTTCTGTCAGATCAATGAGCTCCTTTCAGCAGCTGCCTGCTGGAGCAGATTAAATGCATCATGAAACCACGCACCAAGAGTTTGCAGAGAACTGGCTAACCACCATAAAAATAAAAGACATGAAATTACATCTCAGAAGAAGCACTACCTAGGGGCAGCATTTCCTTTCTAACAGGCACTTGAATCTTCTAACAGTCACAGAAAATAATCAGTAGAGAACGGCAGGAGAAAGAGTTTATCATTTGATATCCATACCACGTGGCCTCACCCTTCACAAATGCATTTGACCAAATACAGTGAGCAACATGAAAAACTCACATTTGCACAGAGAAAGGAGGAAGAGCTTCTCCAACCTGCCAAATCCACAGGCAGGATGAAAACAATCTATGTGACTAATCATGATTTTCACTTTCCATTCTGTGACCACCAACAAAAATTAAATGCCTTCTAAAACAGTCGACCAAAATCATTTTGTGTGTGTGTACTAATTGCCGTATGATACAAAGCCTATTTTGTGATGTGTTGTGATCAAACATCCCAGTGCAACTTTCCCCCTGCAGAGCCCACAAAGATGCCCTAATACCTTATTTTTCTCATTTCACTGGCATAGGGCTGCTGTAACAGAAGCCATCCCTAAGGATTCAACCCAGTTCCTAGGGGAGAGGTGGGAGGTGCCTGCCACAGGTGAAGGGCTCTCTCCAGCCAGTGGCAGCTGCTCAGTTTGTCGCTGCAGCTAACCCTGATGTGGCTGCTGCAGGGGAATATGATCTGAGCTAGAGCTGTATTATTCTTGCCTCTCTCCGATAAAAAAAAGAAATGCTTTAGGAATCCCTCATTAAATCTATTCAAATGAACAATCCTGGAGATGCTGGATCCATGTTACACTCACACTTGGTCACCTGCACTGAATTTACAAGTTTTGTATGTTTACTTTTTTAACAGTGTCAAGACAAAACCTAATCACAGTGATTTCCTATCAAAGCAAAGAAAACCCCACAAGATTTAAGTCACAGTACAAAATAAATCTCAATACACTTGAGAAGAAAAACATAACGTAAGCAACAACTTAGCAGAAGCTCAACACAAGTCAAATAAGATCACCATGTTCATGAATTCAATACATGGTTTATGGATTATATGGTCATATATCCAATATGATCTCCATCTCCTCACTAGGCTTTGCTTTAATTAAGGAAATATTGATATCTAACAGCACCCATAGGTACCCAGCAATAAAGTTTCCCTTCCGATACAGACTTGCTACATCAATTAGCACCTACCCTTATCATGGATGACACTTAAGTATATGTGTATTACATTTCTAAACATATTAAATGTAAGAATTTAAGCAGAAAGGAGAAGGACATTCACCCAGAAAGCTCACCCAGCCATTCCATGAAAGATAACTCTCATGACTCACCTCAGGCAAGGCTTAATCCAGAACTGCTGGATGTTTATCTTAAACAAAAACCAGCCCACACCTTAGAAGAGTTTAATCCTCAACAAAGACATGGCTTACACAGGTAGAATCAATTCTGCTTGGTGAAGTCCAATCCATTCCTACGCTGAGTGAGAGACAGACCTGCAGCCAATAAGCCTGTGCTAGGACATTCACTGAGAGCCATCCCAGCACCTCTCTCTAAGGTAGCAGACCTCAACTGTTTTGTTTCTGCTTATGGAAAACAGCTTGCCTGATGACAAAGCTGAGCGAGCACAACCTGCAGCCCCAATCAATAACTCATAGTTCTCACTGCCACTGGCCAGAAGGCCATGAGCAATTGGTGTGCAATAGCGAAGACAGCCAACAGCACTACCAGGCAAGTCTCGTGTGGATCATTTTTTTAATTTAAATGGATTAAAAGAATAGCAATCTCAGTCTTAGGCCTGTATCACCTGCAGCATTTCCTCAAAGTTTAAAGAATCACATACAAACAAAAGCAAGTTTTCTCACAGTAGCTTTCATTAGCAACAAGCAGTGCCCAGGTCAGGAGATAAGAAACTTTCCGTTGCAGGGACTGCTAACAGTGGTCGCATTATCACAGAGCACACTTCAGGATAACTAAACTCAATGACACAGATGGAGATGTAACCCATCTGATGCACACTGGATGGGCAGGAACGAAGAACGCATCACGAAGCTCCTACCTGTGGGGCTGCGTCCCACCGCCCTCCGGGACGGCGGTTTCTGGGATGGACCTGAGCAGCGATGCCGCGCCGACCTCGTGTGCGAGCGGGCATACACAGGGAACACAAGGCAAAAGGAAGCGTGCACGACAGCAGTGGGTCTACGGGTGGGATATACCTCCCCCAAGAAACCGACAGAAAAATGCAGACTAATCGAAGTGGATGCGTGTGCGTCTGCGTGCGCCGCAAGCCACACAGAGCACGGAGCGCATCCGCAGTTACCGGAGTCCCGGCAGAGAGCAGGGGGCTCCGCGCCGCCCCGAGCTGACGATGCAACACAGGGAATCTGCCGGGCCGCACCGGGCGGGGCGAGGCGCTTTCTAGAAGGAGCCGCCGCCCCCCGGGGCCGCACCGCCCGCCGCCGGGCGGACAAAGTTTGCGGCAGCCGCCGGCAGCGCTACTGCAGTGCCGGGCGCGCCCGCCGCAGTGACGAGCCCCGGCCCCGGGAAGAGATACGCCGCTAGGCCCGGAGCCGGCCGCCGCCGCATCCCCCTCCGCCGCCCCGTTACCCCGCCCGCTCCACTGACCGATAACCTCCTGCAGCTCGTAGGCGTCCCTGCAGATGGGCCAGCCGACGGGCGGGGCGACGGGCGCCGGCTGGGGCTGCTGGACGTGGACCGGCGACTCGCCCTGCTCCGCCATGATGCTGCCGGAGCGCCCCGGCACCCGGCGACCTTCTTCAAACTTCCAGCAACACCTTTCGGCCGCGCTCCCTCCCTCCCTCCCGCCCCGCGCAGCCGGCCGCCCGGCAGAGGGAGGAGGCAGGGCACCGAGGGGGAGGAGGCAGAGGCGGGCGCCGCCGCCGGCCCCGGCCGCTCCGCTCGCCCCGCCGAGGGGAGGCCGGGCGACCGCCGCCGGGCCGCGGCGAGGGCTCGGCGCTGGAGATCGCTCTCGTTCGTCCCTGGCTCGGAGCGCGGCCCGAAGAATCTCCCCGGGTGCCTGCTGACCTGACGGCTCGCTCGCTGCCGTCCTCCTCCTCGCGCATCCGCCAGGCTCCCGGCCGCGCGCCGCTGGAAGCTCTGCGGGAACTCGGTTGAGCGCGTGCAGGCCGCGGCCTGCGGGAAGAGCCCGGGGCTGCTCCGAGGGCGAGGAGCCGGCAGGAGGTCGGAGGGAGCTCGGTGCGCGGTGGGGATGCTGGAAAGCCCTTGTTAGGTCAACTGCACCAGCTCACAGACACTTCTAGAGCAATTAAGTAAAAAAGCATTGCTGCCGACAGCATCGCTGCTGTGCAGTCACTTGTGTTTAATCTGAAGACACCAGCAACCATTTGGTTTTGGCAGCTGTGAGGACACTGGTCCCACAAAGTAGAGATAACACAGCCATTCCACAAGTGGCCTTACTCAAGGCAAGAAAGCAGTGCCACACCACTACACCTCAGCACAGACAGCATCGCACCCACCAGGCAGGACAAGCACACAGCTAGGAGCAGTCCCATGGCCAGCAGAACCAAGGGGTCTAAGCAGACGAGTCATTGTTAAACTCTTCTACCACTTTGCATGATATGACTTTAAAAACAAAAACACAACAACAAACAGTCCCTGAGTATGTGAAACTTGGGGACTTAATAAACAATATAGCATACAATCATTTTTTCTTTCTGCCTTTCTTAGCAGTAGTGTCACTAGTACAGAACCAGCAGGGTGCTACCTGCTACAGTCTCACTCCTACTTTGAGAGTGTCATATTTTAAAACCCATGGGATTCAAAAAGAGGTAACAAAAGAGTTTCATTGTAAATTATTTTAACATTTCACTTCCAACTACAGTAGGGGAAATACTGATAGTATGCGGATGGTAAGGCTAGTTGATCTTGGAGGTGCCTTCCAACCTTAAGTGATCCTATAATAGGAAACTACAGTCATTGGAACTGACAATGACAATGCGAGCTGGAAATCTCTCAGTACCAGCACTGATTGATGTCAGAACTGGATCTCAAATCTGTTGGAAAGCACAAACCACAGAATCACTAAGGTTGGAAAATACCTCTAAGATCACCTACAACATTGGTTCTATTACTGACTTCTCAGCAGAATGGCTGGAATCTGACCTGACAGAAACAAGCCAAACCCTCCCATCTATGAATTTGCTATCTTTTTTCAGAAGAAAGCTATTCCTAAATATAAAGCTATTCCTAAAATAAAAAACAAGTTATTTATGTTTTGCTGTATTGCTGTGAAAGCAGAATGAAGAACAAATTCTTTGATAACTGCTTAGCATTTCATCAGGTTCATCAATGACTTGTTTCACGTTCAGCTTCCACTTTCTTACAAGTAACTATTAAGCTCAGTATGGAAGCCACAAGCAGTAGGTAAATACTGCATGTTTTTATGCTGAAAAAAATGATTCATTACAATCTAATTTTAAAAGCAAAGTCATTAAAATATTTCCATATACAAACATTAGAAATTATCTGCCACAAAACTAAAGGTCAGCAAGACTTGGAGGAGGATGTACTAAATTGTCATTTGATATTAAGCTCAATGACAGAACTAGGCAAACTCAGTAGTAGTGAAGACCCCCTGCCAGCAATAGCATGGAGAAAAAGAAAGAAAAAAGACACCAACAGCATAGGGCAAATCAATCAGCACTGAGAAATGGGTTCCTCACTAATGATGGCAAAGAGCCAGCTTCTCCATCTGCACTCAGCTGTTGCGGGTGGTGGCAGGGGATGCTTTTAGTTCCTAAGCCATGAATTCCTGTGATGTTGCTGCCATATCACTAGCTAAATTGCCAGAATTTAACATTATAGAATTATAGAATTTTGTCCCAGAACTAGCAATATGACTTTGGACATTTCCAGAGCACACCCGCACTTTAAAATTTATTGAGATGAGCAGCTTCTTACATGAAGAATTTTTCAGGATGGCAGTTCGTCGCACAGTGAAACTGGTGGGAAACGCTCCGTGCAGCCAGCACAACATACAGCTCAAGTTTCAGAATCGGGTAAGGTAACACAACAGAAAGCGACAGTCAGCCAGACCTCGAAGCGGCTGGTCCGCAGCAGCCGGCCGGCTGCCTTTGGAAAGCAGGGCCCCTGCTGGAGGCGGCTGGGAAGAGCAGTGCAGCGTTAGAAGCTTAAAGCAGTACAGCCAATAGCGGGTTTTTCTTCGCCCTATTGCATGAAAACTCCGATTAAAGAACTATCTGCAGATTTCGGAGATTCAAGAGGGGGAAAAAAAAAAAAGTAGGACTCAAAAATAATAAAATTAAATAATATATTAAAAAATAATTAAAAAAATCACTGTTCTACAAATTGAAGACATTTCAGAAGTGTTATCCTGCCTGAACATGGTTTGATCTTTTGAAGCACTTAAAAAAAACACACAAAAAAAAAAAAAAAAACAAAAAAACAACAACAACCACAACAGACAACACTGATCCCAGTCAGCAAATGCAAGTGAAAAAATGCTTTACATAGCCAGAATACAAGGAAAATTAGCAACTATCAGAAGCATGAAGGTAAGCATGGAAGAGTTAAGCAAATGCTCAGAGCCTTCAATAGCCCCAGCCAAATAATAAAAACAATAGGCACAGTCTAAGTAGCCATATGAACTAGCACAGGCTAAAACAGCAAGAACAAGAACGAACCAGTCTCTCTGCTATCACCTCTCTCTCAGAGAAACAAGTGAAACAAAGCCATCCTTCTCACCTAAAAATGGCCTAATCGGTTATGACTATCAAATAGTATAACACATCTGCTTGCAATTTTGTATCCTGGGTTTGGAAGCCTCTAATTTGATCACAGTGAGGGATGGCTGTGCTTTTAAACTTCATGAGATATGAAGGCTGACACAATGGCTGGTGCTGATGGTAGACAACAAAACACTACCAGTCATCCTTTTACTTCTTGCAAACACATAGTCTAGTAGGTAACATGCCTACTATCGTTGCTAGAATGCTTGCTTTCATAAAATCTTGTAGTTTAGGTTAGTTCCTCCTTACACAAAATACATTAGAAAAGATGTTATAATCTGCTTGGCAATATGCATTAAGAAAAGGATCTTGATACCCCATAAAACTTCTCATTCTGTAGTCACTGTGTCAGCTGTGCTTTTGCTAAACCTCACTAATGTATTTCAGAGCTTACTTCCAAAGTAAATCACCTTTCTTCCTCCGAGCTGAAGGCCTTAATGCTTTTTTCTCTTCTCCTCCTGCACCTCGCTTCTTTATAAAGCTCAAACGTACAGAAATGTAGACCAAGGCACTTCTATGATTTTCATCACTGTAGGCTATGACCATCTCATGCATCATTTTATTAATATTTACATACCAAAAGGCTGGGGAGTACAATTATCTTAACTTCACAACCAGAAACAGAGAGAGCTTAAGAGATCTGCCAAACGTTGTATACAATGTCCATAGCAAAACTGGGTCTGTAACACATTTTCAAATGATGAGATTCCATACAGCCTCACAGCAAGAACAGCCTGACAGATAACTCCATTAGGTTCAGCTGAACAAAAAATTAGCTACCTCACCATGCAGTCAAACAAGCAATAGAGAAGATAAACAGTACTGGCATGATACACTGTAGCTTAAAGCAGGGAATAGGACATGCTACCAATTCAACAGGAACTGTTTTAAGTTTATTAAATAGTCATGAAACAGCACTAAACCCCAAACAAATAACTCCATTATAAAAGGCTATTCATCGCCTGAGTAAATGACGCTCACCTTTCCTCGCTTTCCATTTACAATAACAGGAAATGAACAGTTTGTACTTTATTGGAAAGCTACAGACTTCATTTCAGCAATGTTTGTAAAGTGCTTGAGCTCTTGGAACTGAAGTACTTCAAAAATAAAGAGTTTTACTTTTGAGGATGTAATCTGAAATAATTTTGCAATCCAAATCAAAGTAGGCCTATGTATGAAACTGATACACAGGAATTTTTGATGACTTTTCAAATTTCCATCTTTCTCCTCCTACTGGAAACATGGGTTCAGTAGTAATGGGCAGTGCCTTCTGGGAAACTGAAATAGCAGTTAAAACAAGATTTACTCATTTTATGCTTTCTTTCCAGCATTATGATTTACAAATGACAAATAAAAATATCCAGAGCTGCTGGCTAAGAATTCCTGCCTAACTTGAGCATCATAAAAAGTTCAAACTCTTATCTCTCAAAGCAGCTTGCCCTGCTCTCAGAGCTTTCAGACAAGCAGAGCTCCTCCACAGCACAGTAGACCTAAACAAGGACCCTGGGCTTACAGGACAGGCCCCAGGTGAGGCTGCTTGCAACTCTTTCACACAACTCAGCTGTTCTTACAGAAGTCCAATAGGAGGAAAAAGAGTCACCCTGCAGAACACCAACCACTAGAGCTTAAGCGCTAAGAAGCCTCTTCTGCTTCACAGGCTGGGTGCTCTCTGTAACTCCTGTTACCATCCAGAGTAACAGGGCAGAGCACAACTACTGGCAGCAGAGCTACAGATCCACATTCAGGAAGATGCCTATTGCTTTAATTCCTTCTAGCCTGAAACAGCACTGAAACATGCCAATGTATCCAAAGGGGAAAGGTCAGAAATGGCTGTCCTTTCCTACTTATCAGTCAAAGCTCACAACTCTTCCCAGTACCAAGAAATGAGTAGTTTTCACTCTAAGAAATGACAGCCAAGACATTGAAAATAGAATTCAAATCTAACAAAATAATCTCTCTTAGAACAGTAAGAATCTGTAAGATTCCATATACTATAATTGCTTTTTCTTCCATCTGTAAGAAAAGCTAAGACATACAGAAATAATATCCTTAAATGTTCACAGTGTTTAAAAAAAAAAAAAAAAGAAAATTCATTTCAGGTTTTATTCTTCTCTAGAAGACCTTTACCAATTGCTTTGGGCCTTGCAAAATCTTTTAGTTGAAGAAAAAGAGACTTCAAACATAACAGCATAAAGAACACTATTTTCTAGTCTATGTGTTATTGTTTTTATGATTTCCTTAAGTTCTAATTTATCCATTGTAATGCTGTAATACTAAAACACAATGGAGAGTATGGCAATAATAGCAGAGTGGTAACAATCCTAGGCTATAGCAAATGAGAACAAACTCAAGCACAGACACCATCAAAACAGAAACAAAGGAAGAAAAACCACTTACCTTTAGAAGATCTCTGGAAGGTAGGGATCCCCAGCAAGCTACCTGTGCCTCCACTGCCAGCCCTTAAATGGGGTCTGAGAAGAGGTGGATCATGACTCTACCCCTTCCACTCACTCAGGGGCACTGCATGCACCTGAGTTCCCCTGGGTTGGCCCTGCCTTCCCACCAGGTGCTCCATCACTGGTTCAGGTCATGGCTTAGCATTTCCACTACATTCATGAATAACAGGAGCCTAAATGTTTCCACACTGATCTTACTACACAAGAAACAGAAATCAGGAGTTTAGGTGTTTAGGCACAACCAGATTTTATGATTTTCTGGCATGTTACTAAAGTGAAAAAACACCCCCAACAGATATATTTTTTCACAGATTCTCTGATAAAAGCCCTACATATGCTACATACTGCTAGGTATAGCACGCCAAGAAAGCACTTCTAAATTTTTTTTTCAATCATTATCAATACATTAGAAGCAATCAACACAGTACATGAAAATCAGATACCCTGGTATAAGCAAGTTTTACTGTTATAGCTTGTAATACAGTTGTGGAAAAGAGAGCTATGACCTAGTACTCTGCCCAGTATGACTACACTTAAAAGTAGCTACAGAAGCAAAAATTCCACTTTGATCATTCTGATTGCTTTGCTGATGTGAATGCTGTTACTGTACTAACAAAAGCTGGATTTTGCCACAGTACATGAAAACATATATGGAAACAGTGCCAGTCAAATGCAGTTTTTCCTCTGCCATCATGGACACAGCTTTCTATTGCCAGTGATTACACCAACATGTGTTCTGGTATGAAAGCACTCGCTGATGTAGGTCATTCCAGTTACACAGAGCACCCGCTGTAGTGATGCAGTTCTGGAATCTGATCTTTGAGTGGCAGCAGAGAGAGTGGCATGGGAGAGGCCCAGGGTGAATATTGCTAAATAACAAAAAGCGAGATTAGGGCAGCTAGAAGCTCCCGGACAGCTGCAAATCTAACCATGGTAAAAAGGACAGGAAGATACTTAAATAGAGATTTCATCTGAATCTGAAGGGTCAGAGAAATAAAAATATTCAATTTCTTGCAGTAAAGCCTGATTTCCTATAGTAACAAAAATATCTTTAGCATATCATGTATATCAGAAACTACTTACTTAGAATAATTTTACTACAGTCTTTTATTACACAGACATGCAAATCACCATGTGTTTATTTTAAATGTAAGAGAGTTTTTAACCTTACAACACAAAAGTAAAGTGAAAATTAAGGGAACCTGTTTAAGCTGCGTGAATTGAGGAAGTTTGTCTAGTCGTCTGTACTGGGTTGGGTTATTAATAAAACCTTCATTCCGAGAACTTCAGGAGCCCAGAGTCTTGGCTTCCCTGGTGCCATGTTGAAGCAGCTGAAGTTACCCACTCCAGGAAGAAATCTGTAGAGGGTTGGAAACAGCCCAGTGTTCCACACAGGGCTGAGAAACAGCACAACCCTGTGGGGAAAAGGGTGGCAGAGATCAGAGTCAAGAACAACCTGCAAGTAGTCCTGACAGCAGTAGCATGGATGAGAGCAGTGCCTAACAGGCAGAAGACAAAGAAATGCTGTGTAAGCCTTTGCTTCTGGGAATGAACAAAAGCAAGAGACAAGTACTTAAATAAAGACTAGATCAAAAAGTAATTACAGTTCTGAGCAAAATGTGGATTGTGATTGATAAAATCATACCTGGAGGGCCCTTAAGGTTACAACTGCTAGCACAGTTTGGGACAGGTGGTGCCCAGCTGCACGCCCCAATTCTGGAGCAAGATCTCAGCTCTATTTCAATTTTCATTTATTTATTTATTTATTTAAGGTAGCTAAATGTATTAAAAGTTATAGGCTATGTGTGGCTTTAAAAAGCAAACAAAAGAACTAGTAAGATTTTATATTGGCCCTGTAGCTTCTGTGTTGTCAGATTAACTATGGGGGTCTGTGATATACCACAGACACAATTTCAGTGAAAACAAGAGTATCCTGATGACAAGAAAAAGCAGTAGTAAAATTTTTCTTTGCCCTGTTTATGTTGTCAGCAAAAATCTATGATTTAATATTCTCAATGTCCTGGAACAGACATGCTAGAGGAGTATCTAAGCTAAGCGGCTGATTGACAAAGTCAGACTTGTTTAGCTGGATAAATATTTGAGGTTGCACCTTACATGGCACAAGTCTCAGCAGGTCACAATAAAGCTGACTGTGTTTTTCCTCCAGTTCAAGAAGTTAGTTGAAAGTTATTTTAGAGTAACACCATCCACACTTAAAGGAACTGTAGTGATAATGGTGTGTTCTGTTTCATTGGTCTCATATCCAGTTACTTAAAAGTGCAAAGCAGAATTTAGCAGTTCTAACAATGACTCATTGTTAGGAGCCCACAGGCATATTTTATAGAAAACTGAAATATTAATAATGAAGGAATCTGGAGGCAGAATTAAAAATGGGGTGTGTAAAAAAAGAAGTAAAAAACCTCAAATAACAAGGTGATGAGTCCCTAGGTATGAACGCCTCTTCAAAATGCATAAACATGGAAATAAATCATCGTAGATATCACAGATGACAGCTGTGGTTACCACTCCAGCCAGAGACTTTGAAATGAACATATGGCACCAAACTCAGCTCCCAGAAAGGAAGGAGAGCAGCTGCCTATAGAATGAGATAAAACCAATGGTTTGTTGACATTGCTGAGGCAATGTCACCAAATCCCCTAATAGAAAGGAAGCAGAACAAATGAATTTTCCATATAAATAGTGGCAGCGATATTTCAGCTGGGATTCACTAAATGTCATTTTTAATCTCTAAGCCATTTAAGTAGTTTCCAGGCATTACCTGCAGTTTTTAAAACCCCATGCATTTTTAAATGTTGTTCAGAAAGAAAGCTGATGCACTAGAATAGTCTAAGGACTTTCATATGGTCACTTGCCCAGCTGAAGGGCAAGGACTCCTTTGTCTACTATAAGCTTTTCAGCATGAAGATACCTGATTGTATTCCAAGAATCTCCAAATAATGGTGAAGGAAGACCAGATAGGTTTTGTATTTGCTTTTACACCTCATAGTTTTTCTCTAGAAGGAAGAAACACAGTGGCCTCTAATAACAGGAAAAGAAAGGACTATTTCCCCTGCTGCTTTGTCAGACAAGGAATTAAGTGCCAGTTCTTTCTCATTAATTCTCCTAAGCCTCTGAACAAGCAACAATAGATAGAGGGAATTTGTTGCCTCTCCTGTACTTCTGAATGTACTTCTGAAGTTATATAAAAGCATTTTTCGCTGCTTGAAATAGAGTAAAATGTAAATGCAAATTTGCAGGAGTTGCAACATTTGCAAGATATATTTCTTCAGTACAGTAATATATTTCTATTTTAATGGATCAAGAAATAGAAAAGGATTATTTTAACACTTACAGTGTCTTATTTTTTAATATTCCCTGAAACTGTTTACTACCTGAGTGCTGCATTGAACAATTAAACAACAGTATATATATTATATATAAATTAGCAAAACATTTTTTTTAGATTCAGATATTGTCTGCCAAGTATTTTAAATCAATCAGTAAGTCATCTTTTAATTAGGATCTTACATAAAAAGTGAATTAACTATTCTAATCACACAGGAGATTTTTTCAATGTACAAACAAAATAGTCTGATATTGCAGTGCAGATAGTAATTTTATTACAGCATTTATACAGCTGTGTAATTTCTGTGAAGAACTTATATATCAACTAGTCAAAAAACTGGAGGGAAAATTCAAATCATATTAAAAGGTTTTCACTAAAAAACAAAAAAACAAAAAAAAAAAAAAAATTTGCCAGGTATATTCACAGAGAACCTAAAGGTGCCTCATGAGAGGTCCAGAACTCAACTAAACTGTTTTAATGCTCCCAGTACCAGTGCAGCAAATGAAGCATATGAATGACAGGATCCTTCAGGAAAATGCTCCTGCTCACACTCACAGGCCTGAACTGGAAATAGTGCTGTTCATTCACCATCACCTGTTTTCTAAGGAAACATATCCAAACATGTATAAATACTTGTACACACCAGTAACAGTGTGAGCCCTCTGAACGAGTCTCAAAGTTCAAAATTCATTATTACTTTGAAGTGTAAATCTTATATTCTATGAGCCCTGACTGACTGAGCTTCTAGATAAACATGTCCAGCAGGCCACCTGGGGAATTGCAACCTGGCACGTCCATTATGAATCAGGAAAGTAACCAGTATTGATTTGTGTTAGTGCTGATCTCATGTTCCTCAGCAACATTCAGGTGACATTTTTACTCTCTTGATGAATTATAAGCTGAAACCTTTTGTAGAGGTAAGCCAGACAAATCCAAAGTACCATTACTTTCAAATAGTGATTTCACAACAAAAAAAGCCTATGTTTCCTCAAGTTTCAAAGCACTTTTAACTTTGTGCCCCTGTAAGCTGCCAAACAGACTAGCCTGGATGCTAGAACTGCTTGCTTAATGGAACCAGAGAAATAGCACAGACAGACAGAAGGCTTCCCCAGGCTGTAGAATCAGCACAATCTCAGACTCCACCTCCACCTCATTAGTTGTCAGTTCCACTGCAGAAACTGCCACAGAGCATCACATAACAGAAGCCCCAAACTGCAAGGAGACAATGAATGTTTTCAAAGCATCACTCTGTCAGCCAGATGACAGTGCTAGATACAACCTATAATCAGAGAGGTGATGGGGCCTATCTCACTTGCAGATTTCCAATTTCTAGATTTGTACATTAATTTTCAATTCCCTCTCTCACCTACTCTTTCCTTGGAAGTTCAGCTAAGTAATTTGCAGAAGCTTATGTTATTTTTAGCAGGTGGATGTCTATATCTTCTTCCTACTTATAGATTGTTCAGAGTCAGTGAGGTTTTTTAGAATATACCTTATACGTATCTTTATATGCAGAAATGAGGTTGTGGGAGGAAGTAATAGTTTTTATTATTTTAACTGATAGTGTTGAGGAGATGAGGAGGAAAGACAAGTTCTTAGGTCACAGCTTCTTCAGTTCTACAGCAGAAGCAGCAAAACTTGGAGACAGACATAGATCAGAAGCATGAACACTTGGGGACAGAAACACTCCATTACATTTCTCATGGAACAGCCACTTCAACTCTGACCTCTCAGCTCTCATCCTGGGCTGTTTTCCAAAGAGTCTAGGAAGAGCAATACATCATTTTGCTACATACGAAAAATCATAAATACAGACAATTAATTTTTGTTGGACAGTGCCTGCTTTTGTTCCAGAGCTACTAATGTTACATCCTACAGCCCCAACAACTTCTCTGCTTCCTTCCTTGCCAATTATCCTTTCCTCTCAATTGTTCAAGGGATTTAAACCTGGTTCAGTCCCTCCCTACGTGTATTTTGCCAGAATTTGAGAGATTCTGCTCCAGAACAAAAGCAACTCAACATGTTCAAAAGCCCATTTATTCTCCCCAAAACTGGGAAGCGAGGCAATAGATGGAGAACAAGCCTAGCCCAGTCAAATCTTCAGGCAAGGACTTGTGAGGCTAGGTGCAGGACCAGAGGCTCCAGGTCCAAGAGTCTGGTCCAGGTTGTACTGAAGATGGCCTTGAGCATAGGCAGCAAAACCCCTAAAAAGAGACCTTGCCTGGTGTTGCACTCACAGCCCTGGAAATCCAGTAACGTCATTTGAAGTCTGCTTTGTATTTTAAGTATTCAGATTTGCAAATGATTGGGACTGTTGGCAGGACCCAAATTCAAAGGAGTGGTGCTCCTTGACATGGGCCTGTGCTATCTAGCAGAGATAGAAAGTTTAGAACCAGGTCTTCACAGTTGCTGTAGTATTTGAAGGAAAGATGATGCAGGTTAATATTGTATACTAGATGGCCTGTGGTTCTTCACAGTGATCATACTGAAAAATTTAGTGTTTGTGTAATTACAATAACATTTTTAAAAATTCTTGCCACATGCTGGAAGCCAGACAGTTGACAGCTGTATCTGTCTCTTCCTATTTCCAGAAGATGATGGGGTAGATGGGAAGGGCAGGCAGAAATTACATGACAATACAATGTTTCTCCCTCTGTATATTTGCTCCATCACTACTTCTATCATAATCTTTACCCATTCTGAGCACATTACTTCCTTTTTGAAGTTATAATTCCTTGTCTTTCCAGGCATTTATCTTTAAAAATAAGTTAAGGTTTAACAGCAAAATCTGAGTGCCGAGATTCACTATCTAAAATATTTTCCTTTATAAATAAAGACATCAAAGTGCCTTTCAAACAAGCTTTAGAGATTCAAACACATGGCAAGAAAGAACAGATGGAGAAAATAATTGTTTATTCACTTGCATTTAAGTATTGTAGATCCAAGTTAGGTTAGAAAGGGACCTTAAAGATCACTGAGCTCCAACTCATCTGCTACTCATTCACACCACTTTAATCCCCTTGTGTATATGTGTACAAATAATGAATGTGCAATGTTATGCAGTTGTTGTACAGCACAGTAAACAAAGCTTTTTGAAAGAGAACTGCAAGACCCAACTGACTGCTAAGATTAAGGCACTTAAATATATGTATGTTACTGAAATCACATTATCACCTTTCAGTCCACTTTGGAGGGTTAAACAGTTTTGCACAGCTCTTCACAACTGTAAATAAATAAATAAATAAAAATGTGGGCATAACAAAAAAATAAGTCCATCCCAAGTAAAGATAATTTTGAGAGGTTTGGGTTTGTTTGTGGTTTTTTTTTGTTTTTTTTTTTTTTTTTTGGGGGGGGGGGGGGGGGGGGGCACTGCTCCTCCCTTTTCCACACTAACGTATACCTAAATAAATCACTTTTGCAGATGCCTGGCAAAAATCAAATTTTAATGACAACGTAACGTGATACATCCATCACTAGAACTGCAGTCAGTCCTTAAAGGAAAATGGATTTGCTCACTAAATACATTTCTTCTGTCTCCCTCTGCCATTATTGTCCTCTTTATATGCCTCAAAACCAATAGAAAAGGTCAATTCAGTTCACAAAATGTTGGCTAAAAAACATATTATAGAAAGACTGCAGAAAATCCTGTCCTCCAGGTCTGACGTGACAGTTTAGACCAATGCTTTGTCCTATAAAGGAACAGATTTGGCTGAAAGAACAAGGCACTGTGGAGTTCAGTGTAAATTTCTTGATGATTTTTTTTCTTGATGATTTTTAAAATGATTTTTTTTGTTTTTTAAGAAATTGGGGGCTCCATCTTGTTCCCAAACTATAGCTGAAAACTGATTTCACAGCAGGTAAATTCAGGTGAAAGCAATCTTATGGTTTTTTGTTGGATTTCCAAATTCTACTTAATTCTTGTATCTGGAAGAAGTACTCCTTGAGGTCAAATACCATCAAGGTAGAAAAACCTCTACCTGACATTGCATTTGAGCTGTCAACTGTTATTTATCTGTTGTATATCATTAATTTAGTGAACTACATTTCTTCAGGAGACTTTCTAGTGAGCTGTAAAATCATCCTCTAATAAGGATGTTTTATCAGCCTCTCTATCTAGTTCTCCATAGTAGCCCGGTCTGTGATCATCTGCCTCTCACCTATTTCCCACCATCTTTTCAAAATTCTCCTTCGAGAAAAGGAATGTACGTCCAATGATTTCTTGGCCCTACTTCTTCAGGCATTCTGTATTTCTTGATACATGAGCATCTCAGTGGTGATCTTCCAAACTATGAAGTGGTACCAAGAAATGAAAAGATAGTAATTCTGGATGAGTGGTAATGGCAACACTGTTTGCAGCCAAAGAAACAAAATTAGCCTCCTATGAGTCCTTGTTCTGTAGATCCAATCCTGTAAAGTTGGTGTTATGTAGGAGTCTGTATCAATAACTTTCTGAAAAGGTCAAGTTATGCATCTTGGCAAGGAAATATTTCTATATTAAAAATACTTAATCTATTGCAGAAAGTAAAGAGTAGTTTATTGTGTCTTGATTCCTATGAAATGAAGCACAGGGATGCAAGATGCCCTAGTGCCTAACAGTCTGTAGAAAAAAACTACAGACTGGAAGGAAATAATTGAAACCAGATAATACACATAATATATAAGTAATTGAAACCCCCTGTTCCTAACACCAGCCCATAGGATGAATATCTTGACGAAATTAGATACTAATGAAAAATATCAGACATGGAATACAGATTGAATATTGCAGAAGACAAAATTTCCTTCCATTGCATTCAGCAATTCTCAAATTATATATCTAGATTGAGATCAACAAGCTCATACTAGAAAATAAAATGTCATTTTCCTTAAATAGCAGTTTGCCATTTTAGGACATAATAACCTTGAATATTCAAGTCAGTGAATTTTTCCCTTTGATCCAAGTGGCATCAGGTTGAAGAACTTAATCAGATACATATTTAGAAAAACCATTATGTTTTTAACATATAAGTAATAAGGTATCTATTGAAGATGACAAGATATTTCTGTCATCAGAAAAACACAGCTTTTAGTAGCCATGAATTGCCATCAGTGCTCTTGGTATGTATTTATGTATGAACTATATATCCAGCACCCATAATCGGTAGCAAATAAAAGAACCTGCATCAACTCTGCAAGAATATTTATATTCAACCATAACAGCACAGACATTCTCTTGAGCTCTTGCAGAAGATATGTGTAATAAAGCACATGAGCTATTTCATTCGATCATTAGTAACATGCATTTTAAGAAGTCCTTGAATATGCATGATGACATGATCAACGATACATTTATAAGAACTTGTCACTAAACAGGAGAAATTAACTTCTGAAAATATGGTAGGTGCCTGACTCAAGAATCCAAGGTTAGCTATTCAGTTTTAATCTTAGAGTCCCTTTTAATCTACATGCATGAGTCTTAGTGTAAACAGACATATGCCAATGCACAAATACTTCAGTGAGGAAGTGCTAACTGACAGAACAAAATATTAAAATAAAAATGAATGAAAATTCCTCCTTATAAGCAGCTGTCTATGTTATCTTGAAATTGATTTCATAGTACAGAGCTACCCTAAAGAGGTACAGTGAGACCTAATTAATATTTGCAGCACATGGTGTCTGGGTGAAAAACGCTAATACTAACTTATTAGTACCCACGTGTCTTCTCTATTATGACTTATGAATTACTGTCCAGGTCATCGTAAAGCACTACATAGAAATACAAGGACATTGACTGATATACCATCTCCCCAATTTGTACCTGAGACTTATTTTTAGTAGTAATTTCCTTTCAAATTAATGACAATCAAATATCTCATCAGGGCCAGTATCGTAACACAGGAGTTCTGGACTTTTCAATGTGAGATAGTTTTACTGCATGTGAAAAAGAAACACTGTTCCTACAAATAAACAATACAAACATATAGGAAGTTGAAGGGATGCTAAGTGTCATCAAAAGGATATTTTCCGTTGAAGCATATGAAGAAAGGGAAAAAAAAAAAAAAAAGATAATTGATTTCACATTTTAAAGGGTGTCAAAAAGTCATTGTTGCTTCCTGCTAAGATACTTAGAAAAGAGTACGCGCAGCTACAAACTTAGTATCAACACATTACAAGTAAAGAATAACAACTGAAGTTACCTTCACCTGTGTTTTGCACAACTAGTGCAATGTGTTCGTAAGAACTTGTCACTAAATAGAAGAAATCCACACTTCTGAAAACCTGGTGGGTGTTTGACTCAAGAACTCAAGGTTAGCTATTCAGTTTTAATCTCAGTCTTTGCTTGATGCATGAGTCTTAATGTAAGTGGATGTGTGCCAAAGGCAGTGTGGCAAGAATTTGAAGTCAAACTTATCCATATTTACCCCATTTCATTACATTTCAAAATGAAAACAAAAACAAATAAACAAAAAAAAAAAAAAAACAAACAAAAAAAACAAACACAAGTTAAGCAAGAAAACTCCGAAGAAAGTATCATTAACCAGACAGAAGTTTAATGTGATGGCCTGAGGTTTATTTTACAGTCCAGCTGTCCTTACATTGAAGGGCAGTCTTCCCTGCTCCCATCAATGTCCAGAAAGGAGCTGATTCTGGGAGCTGACTGTTTCCAGGACCTTAGCTTGCAACAAGCTGTAATTATACAGCAGTTGAGTTTGTTCATCCAGACACTCCATATCACCATAAAAATCATACCTAACTAATAAGATGATGATTCCTCTCATGGGGAAAGTGAGAACTTTAGGCACCTTATTCATATTCAAAAGACTTGGAATAAGGGAATGCAATTCATAAAAAGCAACTTCTTCATTTCAACCTCATTACACTTCTTCTTAACTCAATAATAGCCTATTCATATCAAGGCCAGTATGAGTGACACCCAGAGCCACAGTACTGGTCACAGCACACAAGCTGCTATTTGATGAGTAGTTGATATTTTACAGTCAAACAGCATCAGCTTTGCAAGTCAGTGATTAGATGAGGGGTGACTTCAGGCAGCAGTGCCACCAACCATGTTGTCTGTAGCTGGTGTGGGAAGTCTGTGCAGAAGGAAAAAGGGAGAGATGTGAAACACCTCCTTTTGAAGGAACCTTTTTTGATTCAAATTCACTTTGTTTGGTGTACATTCTGACAAGTATCAACCAGTGGAGAGGAATGCACTGCACACCTGGAAGGCTGACAATAGCAAGACAAGTACCACTTTTCCAGAGATCTCTTTTCTCCTAAGCTGCAAGAGAAGCAAAGGAAAATGAGGCTTGCCTATACTACTTGTAGTTACATGGTTATCATGGTTCCAGTTGCTACTGGTGACTATTAAGTTAACTGAAGCATTCTGAACCCTGGTTGCTACAATAGCATACTTGGTCTGAGCACTTAAGCATGCACAACCATCTTCAGTTAAGCTGAAGGAAGCTAGAACTCCCTCATTAAGCTAGGTAAGAGCACATGATAACAAGGAGCAGTTCTTCCAGCCTCAGGAGTTTGCTTCTCTAGGACAGTCATTAGATTTACAAGAAAGGTAAACACTGACCTCAGTGTAATGTCACTTCTAACGAATATTCTAGGTGGTTACTATTGATATTGAATCTTTCATAACTGAAGTTCACAAGTTAAAATATGGGGCTAATACTGCATGAAGTTAAACTTACGAAACATACTGTCAGTCACAGAAGGACACCTAAGGACTGCCCTGGCTAGACTCAGGCATAGATTAGAAATATAGAAGATCTGAGCTATGAGGTCATCTGAAAGTGTCAGAAACTGAGCTAGAGCCAGCACCTCAACTCCGTCCAGACCAAGATGGCTTGGATGCACCTGGGATCAGAAGTTTAAGCCTAATTAGCAAAAATCCCAGTGACAGTTGATGATCTGCCAGCTTTGTATATATTCGCACAATATTTATTTGTACTGGAAATGCTAATGGCTGTATTTTCATGATTTCTTCCTGTCCTGCAAACAAAACAAACAGACGACAAAAAAAAAAAAAAAAAAAAAAAAAAAAAAAAAAAAAAAAAAAACCACCCTGTTTTATAGCTAGAGAAGAAGCAGAATTACAGCAACATTAAATGATTTGCCGAAGGCCATGCTGTGTTTTGTTAGCAGGCATAAGGATGTTGTAATGCTATAATGGACGATAACAGCAGGGTGGCAAAGCCTTTGGCTGTAGCAAAAGAGAGCAAGCCCAAGTGCAGAAGCCACAAATGCAGAAACGAAGGAAAAGAGCCACTCACCTTTGCAAGATCTCTGGTAGGCAGGGATTTCTAGCAAGAGATGCCCTCACCTCCACTACCAACCATTAAATGAGGTCCAGGAAGGGCTGGAGACTGGCTCCACCACTTCCAACCATTCAGGTGCATTGCACACACCTGAGCTCCCCTGGGTTGGCCCTGCCTTTCCACCAGTTGTTCAATCACTGGTTCAAGCCATGACTTGCATTTCCACTACAGATGCAAATTCTTATTTTTTGGCTCTCAGCCTAGTTCTCGTTCCCTTTCTTATCCAAGTATCTTAATCACTTTTTTCTAGGCTTTTATAGATTTTTCGCCATACAAAGCATTTATGTAATTCACTTACGTTTGAGTTCAGGCGGGCCCATTGACCATGCTTGAAATAAAAACTAATGTCATTTCTTGTAAATGAAAATGAACATGAAGAAATTCCTTTCTCTGGTAAAAGTATGTATACGGCTGTTAAGCAGTCCTGCTAACACAACCTTACAACTGTATTTTGTAGTACATTCATGATCTTAAGTGCTTCCAAATTCTTCATTCTGTGTTAAGCACTTAATTCTCAACTTCAAGAAACTCTTGTATCAGATTGTTCACGCAAGCATCACTGAAGACATAGTAGACAAGATATATTATGAACTTGCTTGAAGCTTCTTGTCTGTACTAATTCTATAGCTAAGAGCAAGGCAGCATTAAATTAAAGGATGAAAGCACAAAAGTAATGATGCCTAATATAACCTTTACACTCACTAACATGAGAAGAATGATGAAGACTGACAAATGATAGTCAGAATGTCACTAGATAACAAATATCTGGACTTGTAACTATGGACAAAACTGTCTGAAGGGTGTTAAGCTTTTGAGCGATTCCTAAAATCTCCATTAGATTAGGAAAAAATCTGAAGTATGTGTAAACTGAAAGTGAAATATATTTCTGTCATCTGACAGCTGCAGAGATCTTATATATTCTTCTGAAATACTTTGTACTGACCACTGACAGATTAAATGCATCCAGGGTGTGATTCAGATGGCAAGTTCTTGGCTTGTTCTGGGACACAAATTTTAAGTTTTTGGCTTTATATGCGTCAAAAGAACTGGCAATCAGTCAGTTACAGCGATATGCAAAATACTGAAGTAACACATGTCTGAGAATGAATTTCAGGTATGAATTTAAGAGGCTTGGACTCTCCTTCAAGTCCTGCTTCCTATGACCTGCACTATGTATGAGTGGAAAAGCTGCCCAGCCTTCTCACAAACCCACCCAGCCTTCTCACAAACCTGCCTGGGCTGGATTCTCAGCAGGTCTGATTTAACAGATGTTGCTTCAGCTTTCTGCAGCTCTGATCCAAAGCCACTACTGTTTCTTGGGCATAAAGGTCAAAGGCATCTCTGCCGGTATTTAGGTACTGTACAGTAAATTTCCTGAAGCCTCAAAGTGTTAGGAGAGGCATGTGTAAAAATCCTGCCAAATTGAAATTGCAGAAACTTCAATTTCTGAGGCATGTATCCACTTTGTCCATGGGAGACCAGTTCTTTTTTTGGGCAGAGTGAGTAACAAAGGCAGGAGGTTACAGTAGCCCTTCTTAGAGAAGAACAGACCAGATAAGGGCAAAAGGAAGTAGTTTGAAATCAGTTATGTTTTTGACATCTCACATTTAAACACACCAGAATACAAATAGCTTTGTAAATAATAGTGTTTCACAACATATTGGTTATCTAAAAACAAATAAAGTTAATATAGGTATAATTAATAATAATGAGACACTTAAACGGTGAGTAATCACCCAGTAATTGCTTGCATACTTGTGTGATGATAGTCTGCACTTTATCAGATTAGGCTTGTCAAGCTAGACCTTGGGCTTTATGCTAGGCTTCATTTTAACCAGCTAATGACTGCAAATTTCTAACAGCTTGGTTACACTAGGATCTGAAAAGGTGTTAGTAAACAATGTGCATTAAAATAAAGCTTTTTCTAGTGGAACCTTGGTGGAGTAAGCACAGCCACAGGACATACAAGGATATCAGCTGTCAAGTGGGCTGAAAGATTTTCCATGATGGTGTACCCCTTTCTCCCAGTTCTCTGCCTGGCAGGATGGATGGGATCCGGCTGCCAGTGCATGCCACTGCCTGACACCTCACATGCCAGACTGCTGACAGCTTCCAGCTCCAGCCTCCACACAGCATGTCTATCTCAAGCTTATGTGTGTAATGACACTTACAGGAGTCTACCCAGGTTAATGCCTGCAAGATGCTCTGCTGGTGCTTTCAAAACCATGTGAAAGGGTGGTAGCATACAGACTGCAGCCCATGTTCATCCCTATAGTATGCCTTCCTCCTGACATGTTTACACAGGTGGCATTTTTCCCTAGGAGGGCATAACTGTAATTGTTTACTCCTAATTGCCATATTCCTCTTTCATCATAGACTGCAGAAGTAAGCAAGCCCCTAATCCTTTTGGTATGCTCCTGAAGCAGGTGCTGCTCCCACTTGGTGGGTGACAGGCAGGAGGTCCACCTGTGTTCCAGGTCCTATCTGCACTCCCAGTGCCAGGCTCCCCACTGATGACCAGCCCATAGGCTATTAGTGTTTTGCTCCATTCAGGGCTCTCACAAAAACATCAGACAAATCCATAAAGAGGTGTTTTCTGCCCATTTTGGCTGCTGGGTAAGTGGCAGGCAGCCCTCTTCAAGTTAGGGCATTAAAGAAACATAATTCAAAAGCAGCATTAAAAAGATCTCTTTCTGAGTAAAACCTCAGGCATAGGGGAGCAGTCATACGACTACATTTTCCTCCAACTGCTAATCCTTTCTAGCTTCTAGCCTGTCTTTTGGTTGCTCCCTGGAAAGTGGGATTTTGTGTGTTTACTGGTGAAATTTGGAGTGATTTAAAATGAACGCTTAAATGTAGGATATGATTTTCAGAACTAAGTTGTTCATACGTTACTAATTTTCTGAGCAGGTACTACTTTTTAAGGACTCTTGTAATTTATTAGCCCATTTCATATCTCATAGCTTATGAATGCCAATTAATCTTTGTAGTGTGCAGTCAAGATGGATGAGGATTAAGTCCTTACAATGAGCCCTGGGAATAGCAGATACACAACAACCTGAAAATTGTATCTGCATCTCTTTTGCCTTTAATTAACATAAGTTCATGGTTGGAGTTCCTTTCCTCTTTTTATTTATCCCTTATCTACAGCCTTGGATCTCTGGGGCTCTAGAAATTAAGACAACTTATGCTTTCTTGATTCTTCTGAATCATGCAGGGGCTTTCCAACCACGCTTGATAAGAAGGGTGCTGTGAGGCAGGACAAGATCACCCTACAGACACACAGTGAATTTCCAGGTAAGCAGAAAACCCAATAGTAGGTAACCAGCCAGCTAGGTCCAGCTCATACTTCTTGTACATTTGTTTCCATCGTACAATTCTGAATATGCATTTTATCTCCTCTGTTTCCCCCCCACACACACAGCAACAGTGCTTCCACCACTTTATTTTCTTTCCTGTCTGCTGGCCCAGAAGTACCAGCTGCCCTGCAAGACTGTAGAGAATACCTGTTCATATGCTGGGCAGAGGCTAGGAAAGAAGGTCAGGGCTCTGTCTCTGTCTGCAGCAACAGAGGTAGATCAGAATAGAACAGCAAAAATGTTTTCATGGGAAAGAGAATTGCTTCAGTTATGTTCTCTATGCTTCCAAAGGAAAAAAGTGAAAGTATTTTACTGTTCTGACTCCACTTGCTGCCAACAGTCCTATTTTCATGCATCTTTTCTTTCTGGTTTGCATTTCAGAGATAACACAACTGTCTCTGAAGCCAGAAAAATGAGGAGAGCTGCAGACATACATGGGTAACTGACCACGAGGAAATCTGAAATTGCTCAAATTCTGATGCAGCTACCAGCATCACCACACAACTTGAGAGCATCAGAAAAAAGGAATGCTAATAGAGACTATGAGACACTACAGAGCTAGTGTTAGATTCCCGTGGAGAACACTGTAAATAATGCAGAAGGCCATTCTGATACTCTCTCTGTGTGCAATTTATTAGTTTTAAAATAAAGAGGAATGTAAATTTCAATCTGTACTTAAGACAGAAACAAAAAAAATGCAGTAGACTATTCCTGTGTAAAAATTAGCTTTAAAGGAAGCCATAGGGTTTCACTAAGGCAACAGGACAATTTCAGGATTAGAACACTTATAAAACTGCTTGGAGTTGCAGGAAGACTAAGCTGTGTTTCAGCTTAGAAATCTTTTCCTACCAGCTGAGATATTTAGAACATTGTACTCCTTTGTGTACTTCTTTGAACACTGCTCCCTTGTTAAGCAGGAAGGTTCTTAAACTCTGTTAATGCTCCCTTAAGAAGTCCTGACATCAAGGAGAATTAGAAACCTTCAGCTAAAGGAAATGACAGACATGGCAAGAATTGATGCACTGGGAAAATAAGGCAGTGAGTCACATTAACAAAAGGATCTCTAGAAGTCCTCAGCTAAAATATTATAGCAGGCCTATGAAGGGAAATACAGTGACATAGTGGGTAACATTGATAGGTTTAAAAGGGTACAATTGATAAACATCATCTGCTTAAGAACAAAATGACATTAAGAGTAGAAGGTCATAGGATTTAAGGACTAAGAATATTCAAGTGAAAAAAAAGTAAATTCAGAAGTCAAACTTCTAGGTGGCCTCTTTTGCCACATCATCAGTTATTTGGCCAGAAATAACAGTGGGATGAGATTGGTAGATATATAGTTTGAGTTATGTACAGAGACATGTTTGTTCTACTTGTAGAACCACTAAGAAATCTTTCCAATGCAAAAACTTATTATTAAAGTTCCTTAGAAGTTAGCCATGGAAGGCCAAGACAGGTAATTTTTCTCTCAACACCAATCCCAATGTGTTATCAGGGATGAATGAGTGTGGCCTCCCCAACAATGTTTGGATCTCAGCTTCTTTTAACATACAAGCTACTACCATCTTAATACTCTCTCTCTAACCAACATTATGGCATGGCTATGTTGGTCAACACTGTGTTGGTAAATCTCACAAGTGATGGGCTAAATTGTTTTTCTGATGCTTTTAGCTCCTAGAATGGGAAATAGCCCTAAGGAATGTGATGTAATGTTGCAGACAAAATGCTGATATCTGCTCCTGCCAGACAGATAACAAATCACTATTAAATCAGCCACTGTCAGGAGCAGTTCCCTTTTTAGCAGCTTCACATGGATCCTTGAGCCAGTCAATGGTGCCAGAGCTTGAACTTGCTCCACTGCTGCTGCCTTGTGCACCAATGAAATCAACAGGGGGGAAAAAATACTGCTCATGATAGGCTTCTTGTTGCTTCTTTCAGTTGCTCCCCCCCAGTGCCTGGAGCCTTTTGCACAAAAAAACAGCACTGATATAAAAGAAAGAAAAATTGGTTCTTTTCAGAACACAAATCCAACTATTTCCTCAGCAATAAACAATAGTTATAGCCGGTAACTTCTTATCTCCACAGTTGAAAATCTTTGAGCATTATTCAAAAACCAGCTAGCAATGGCAAAATCCTTGCTCATGCTTGCACTCGCTTCATTCCATGCTATGTTTTACTAGATGACTAAACATTATGAGAATGTTGTGGTAAACATGCCAGCAATCTTCAGTATTTGTGGGTGAGTGAATGTGAAAGTATGTTTTAGTAGCCTGCTAATTCCTGTTTGAAATAGTCTCTGCTTGTATAGTTGATGCTGTTTTTCCTCTCACTTCCTAGGCTGATTCTGTAGTCAAATCAGCATGAAACCAAAGATAACATAATGAATGCACTAATAAATAAACCTGTTAACTATCTCAAATAATACTGCAGTAAAAATACACAAATTCTCACAACTTTAAATTTAGTGAATGTGGAGTACGAAGAGTATGACCACAGGAAAGGGCAGAAGATAAGCAGTCAGGTGAGAAAGAAAATAGCTTGAAAGATGTGAGAAATCTGGAAAAGGCAAGCATTGGAAAACACCATAGACCAGAAAGTACAAAAGAAAAAAACAATTTGATTCAAATACCTAATTAACATTCTCATTTTACAAACGAACACCTGCAAAGCACTGACTGCTGGGTCTTCTCAGTTTTTAACTGACAGGAAAAAAAAAAAAAAAAAGAAAACAGAAAGAAGAAAATTGCCACTGCCAACTTCAGTTAAAGGAGTTGACAAATTGACGCTAACTGCTCCCTCACATGGTGACTACCAATGCTGCTATTAATGCAGCCCATCCTGACTTCGAGTGATATCTAAAAAAACTGCGTAATGGGGCACAAGACGTGATACAAAATAACATGCCAGGGGAGCACTGATGTAGCCACACAGCTTAATCTAGAAACTAAGCATTTTGATTAAAAAAAGGCAGAACCCCCACCCCCCCCCACCCCCATCCCAAGAACCATGCTCTAGAGGACTTGAAAATAATACACAGGGGACTTTCCATGATTTAAAGGGGTGGCATTAATTTAAAGACAGGCAAATTATGAAGAGCACGTTTTGCAATACAGTACTGCTGTGCAATTTTGTCTCACATCAGTGACTTCATGTAAAGAGTTTTTGCTTGTTTGAAAATGTGTTCCTATAGTGGACTGCCTGCCTCTATTTTTTCCTGAAACAGCTTGTCACAATCCCACTTCAGTGCAGGAAAATTTCCCATCATGACCCAGGCAACAGCTGACCCATCCTAGCTCAGCCTTCCACTCATAACAGCTGCTCTCTGGACCATGATGCTGCAATTCCTCATGTGGCAGAAACCGCTCTGAAGAAAAGGGTCAAACAACCTCAAATTACTGTAATGAGATGAGAGAGAACTGGCCTAATCTGCATCATTCAGATTCAATCAGTCATGTCAGAACATCTCCCCATCTTCTATCTGCCCCTGGGAGCAGAAATAAAATATGTTGCACTTGGTGATCAAATCCACTGGAAGGTGCAACAGGATAATCTTTTTCTTACTTTAAACTGGCTCTCTTTAACTCCCTTTCTTCCCTCTACTGCCAACATGTTGGGCCCCAGCCAGCTTGATTTTTATCCTCTGTTGCAACACTAGATGCATAGTTAGAAATAGAGTCCATTGTGGTTTGCATTATTTCACTTATTTGTGTCTATTGGCATTGTCTTCCTGTTTTAATTACTTGGGGCTTAGTAAATTAAAACCTCTTTCACTGATAAGCAATAGCAATCTATGACACAGATAAACTTGCTAGTTAAAAATACTGTGTTTAACATAAGTTATACCATTTTCTTTCCATGAAAGATCCTTCCTAAGAAAAAGCCACTGTTTTGATAGAAGATAAACTATGGAAGAAAATCTTTACTAAAAAAGGCTTACCAATGTTAATTGATACTATTTAGCTACTCTCAGTTGCTCAGTATGAGTTCTGCTATTTAATTTAGCTGCCTTAATACAGAGCTTATTTACCAGGGAAGCTCCTGAGCTCTTACAGTTGTATTTATTTTGCCTTTCATGAACTTGGTTAGCTAACAAAAAGTGGTTTCTAGCATATAATTTCTGTTTGTGAAATTTCCCAAATTATGGCCAAGCCCCTTTCCATTATGCAGAAGAAGGCTTCCTCCCCACCCCAACAAAAGCCAGCATGTCAGAAGGCAGCACTAGTGAGAGAATACCCTTACAGCACATAGTTTACAGTTCTTAGACAGCTCTGTGACTGATTATAAGTACTGTAAAAAAAAAAAAAAAAAGTCTTACTCATTGTATTATTATTAATTTGTATGAAACCTAGATGTACTACAAATAAAGCAAAATAGCAACAATATAATGAAAAATAAAAAATAAACTCAAGTTGTCTTTTCTATTAATCTAACAGTATTCCATTGAAATTAGAGACAAAATTGTTATTTATATCAGAACACAATAGTTTAAAACCATGAAAACTTTAGTATTTCATACAAAACAAAAAGCTTTTCAGGATGCAGGTGCATAACACAGCAGAAAGAAAGCATAGCAATGACAGCAGAACAGCAAGGTCCTAGACTACAGCAAGAAAGAAACTTATTCAAAAACAACAGCCATTACCATAAGAATAAAGGAAAGAAACTACTCACCTTCGCAAGGCCCCAGATGGACAGGGATCTCCAGCAAGAAGTGCTTCCCACCTCCACTGCCAACCATTAAATGAGGTCCAGAAAGGACTGGATTCTAGCTCCACCCCTTCCAGCCACTCAGATATATTGCATGCACCTGAGCTCCCCTGGGTTGGCCCTGACTTCCCACCAGGTGCTCAATCACTGGTTCAGGCCAACTTAGCATTTCTGTTAAAAGGCCCAAAATCATTCCTGATGGTTACTGTTCTTTGAATCTTTTTCTTAAATTAACATTTTGAGTTGTTTAAAAAGCTAGTATTACTATATGGGAAATTGGTAATCACAGGCTGAACCTCTGCTTAATCAGCTGAGGCAAGTGTTGGGTCAGCTGTGGGAGTACAGGTGAGAGTAATTTAGCTGTGCTCCTGGAAGGGGTGGAGCTTGATTTCACCTCCTCTAGACCTCATTTAAGGGCTGACCATCACTAAGGCAGCATCTCTTGGAGATTGTTACCTGGTGGAGGTTGTCTCAGCATTTCCCAGAGGAGGCATCCATATTGGTGAGTTTTTCCTTATAAATAACCTTTTGAATATCGGTTACTATTTTTGTATCATTCTATCTTTCAGTTAAAAATATGCTTTCCTAGATGATTTCTTTCTTACTGAAGTTATTGTAAAACAATTTTAGTGGGTTATGCAGAGTGGGTTATGAAACAGAAAGAACTTGAAAAGCTTTTCTGAGGTTGCTTTTTTTTTTTTTTTTTTTCTGGTAAATATACCCAAAACAACACTATAGTATTTTTCCTTTTAGAAAAATAGATAGAAGCTTTTAGATATATGTGATTAACAAAGGAATGTCATGTAGCATCTTTACAAATATGGCAAATTATTTGCTGTGAACTTTTACAGTGTAGTAACAAACTAGCAAATCAGATCTTCTGGCTAAAGACCTTCTGTACACACCTGTTTCCTTAGTACTCTGTTTATACATTAAGGGGTACCATAAGATCTATTGAATGGATTTTTTTTTTAAATGAGTGTCCATTATTAGTTATAGAGATTATGCTAAATTCCCTGGGAATTCCTTCTGCATGGTAACTGTTGAGTCACAGCTGGAAGCACTGATGGAGCATGTGGTAAAGGACCAGGTCAGTCCTGGGAGCACAGGTGAAGGCAATTCAGCAAGTAGTGGAGCCTGGCTGCACCTCTCTTAGACCTCATTTGAGGGCTGACTGCCACTGTGGAAGGTTCTCTGATTAGGAGTTTCTTCCTTGTGGAGGTTTTTCCTGCAAGTCTAAGTCAGGTGGCAAGTGAGCACTTCTCCTTTGTACTACCTTTCCATTTGTGTTAGTCCCTTTGTTTGCTATGTTTTCTGTATTGGTGATTTGTTGTGTTGCTCTTTTTGATAGTTGTATCCTCTCAGTAAGATCTGTAAGGACACTCTATGGTTTGCATGTCACAGACAGTGAGTATAGGAGAGGCAGTTTAGGTAATTTGCTTTTGCTAGTAAGGCTTAGGTAAAACTCATCTATGCTCCAATATGTGACTGTTTTCAAATAAGGATACTTACTGGCCTAGTACAGAAGCTGACATACTACTTTTTAGCCTAGATTATGTTATTTGTGCAACCATCCAATTTCTGTGTGAGGAAAGGTTCATGTTAGAGTGGAATAGAACAGAATAGAGTAACTTAATTGGGAGAGACCTTGAAAGATTAATTAACTGTCTGGCTACTATTCAGCTAACCGAAAGTTAGAGGATACTATTAAGGGTGTTATTTAAATACTTCTTGAATACTGATAGGTACAGGGCATCAACCATCTCTCTAGGAAACCTACTCCAACACTTTACCACCCTCACATTAAAGTAATTTTTTTTTGTGTCTAATTTGAATGTCCCCTAGTACGGCTCTGTACTATTCTTGTGTGTCTTGTCATTGGTTCTCAGAAACAGAGCCCAGCCCCTCTGCTTTTCCTCCTCAGGGATCTGTAGGGAGTAGAGAAGCCACCTAATGACCTTCTCTTCTCTATGTTGGGTAGCCCAATGTCCTTGGGCTCTTCCCCCAAATGACATACCTCCTACTCTATGACCAGTAATATTGCCCTCCCATGGATGCCTTCAAGGACCTCAACATCCTTCTTAAATTGAGGAGTACAGAACTGTACACAGTATTCAAGGTGAGGCCACACCAACATTAAATTTGGGTGAGCAAGTTCTTTCACTTCTGCTGGATGCTTAGCTTGACAAAAATATCCACATATCTTAATTAAAGAACTGTTAAATAAGCCACTAGTTATCCCAAAAGACATTGTGGATGAGAATGAATTAAATGATAAATAGCTAGAGAGATTTTGCTGGTGTGTCTGTTACTGACATAAGGAATTCCTTGTTTGTTTTCAGAGGGAAGCCAAGCACAGTGTGTGGCAGCGCTAGGGCTTCAGTGAGAGTAAAGACTCGAGAACACAGACTGGTAGCTGCAGCCAATGTGGAGACATGAGCCCACTAGGGAGGGTAAAATGATGACACTTAACAATGATTAAATGACACATCAAGGTATATAACTGTTTTATGTAATTAGAACATAATAGCTATGTACAAAATCTGATGAAGTATGTTGGTGCTTTTTGTTTTCATAGAAGAAATAGAACCCGTCCCTTTTTCATAGTCAATGTGAAGAAAGCCTCAATTTTCTGTTAGTTACCCAGCATGAACTAGTCAAAGAGACAATACACACTGGAGCAGAAATGAAGCTTGAGAAGCCTGTTCTGCTTTGCACAACTCTGGGCAGAAAGAAGAAATTGGGTACTACAGATCCCCTTCAGAAAAATCTTAAAGCCATACTTAGCTAATTTGCTGCCTGATGCTTATGGTAGCTGCGCTCTGGTAATAGAGGCAGGAGACAAAATGCTGTCAGCCTCCTTTCACAGGCTTATGACCCTATTTACAGGATGCAGTAAGTTATATTCAAGGTAGAGAACAGACAGCATTAGAGTGCTCCCAACAGGGAGAATGGCTACTGGGTCACCAGTCTAGCTGTCTAGTACCTTTGCCACTTAGCTGACATACCTGCATGACTTGCCATCTTGAGAGTGTTGACCCTTCCAGTGAAACTAGGGTACTCTTTTGTTACTGTCCAGAGCTTTAAAAGTATACTTGTTTTACACAGCCATGATGTGCCCAATTTTAACCAATCCTTTGATTTATATTTTACTTCCAATTCACTTGAGAGAAATAAGCTTACTCTTGTGATGCCGTTACAAAGAATTCTAATCTGATAAATTGACATTAAGTGATAGTTTCAGTCAAACAAAAGATATACAGGTTTCCCTGTACACTTGTGACACAAAGACAGCAAATTTATAAGGAAGCCATTTAAAGCTATGTAATAAGAAAATATAAATCTATTGCCAGCAAGTTGCCTGTCATCTAGCTTTGAGGTAACTAATAATGTACATCTATGTGGGGTCTTTAAAACCAAATACTAATCAGCAATGGCCTCATTCATGTGTGAACACAAGCGTGTTAACAGATGATTAATGTACAGCTATATTTAAAAGAGCTTTGTGAGGGAGAAACAAATAAATGAGATGACTGGGCAAGTGTTCCTCTGGGCAGAATATAATCACTTTGGAAGCTGGCTGAAGATAACCAGTAAGCAAATTTCACTCTGAGGGTAAGTTCTCAGGACTGTGGATAGATAACACAGCGAATAACTCAGGCTGCCATGACTGATTCAAAACTTGCAGCCTTGAGGAGGGAAGTACTGATCTCACAAACTCGCACAGTCAGCGTAAAACCAGTGTAAATGGTCTGATGGGTTGAAGTAGATGCCTTTTTATGCCAGATTAGCTCTCTGGTCAGGTACTGTCTACCCCCTTGCAGCTGATGTGAAGCTGGCACAGACTCCAGGCTACGTGCTCATTGTAGAGTCTGGCACAGCTTTGTGGTTGGTTAGTGCCCAGATTTTACAGAACATGTAAATAAGTCTGGACTACTTGAAGCTTGCAGTCCCCCCGGAGTATCACTGGATACTTTGTCTCTTGCTGAGACAAGATCCATATGGCTCCATGCACCAATAACCTGAACTGCCAGAAGGTTTGAGAAGTTCCTTTACTAAGTAGATCATTCTGAGTTTCTAGCCCAAACCTGGCCATGCAAATAGGCATGAAATGGATGCATCTGAAGTGCCAATTCAAGTGTAATGCTGTAACTAGCTCAAATGAGATAAAACCAGCCCTTTTTCCAGTCTGTCTACACTAAAAGTTCAGCAAATTTAATTCTTTTGGACACATTAATCAAAATGAATGTAAAAGATTGACTGACTTTATCATAGTGTGAATAGAAACTAATTCATCTTATGTGGTTAAGCAATACTGGAATTTTGAACTATGACAGTATCATAATTAGAATGTACACTTTGGCACGCTTCCTTTAAAGCTAGAGCACATAGCCAAACCAAAGTGAACAATGGAGAAAAATGAAGCATGGATATATAGTGACTCAATCCTTGCTTCCTCTTTTCCTTCTGACCAGTCTTCACAGAGCAGTTCTGCTTTGGTTCAACTTGAATTGGAGCCCAGCGCAATGCACAAACCCTCCTGAGGCACGTAAACCATTTGTCCACACATCTTTTCACAGCAGCCAAACTAATTACAATTGTCTTCCTAAGTATCAAAACCCTCCTGTCTGCCAAGATAAAAACATTTGGAAGACTATGAAATGATGTAACCTGGGGACACCTACTGCACTGATGTATTTTAAGCTCTATTACACAGAGCTCTGACAGTAAGTTCAGTGTACATCATTTGGTAATTGGGTGAAGTCAGACTAGTTTCTTCTGCTCAACAACAAACACACGCAGAAGTCAGGACTGATTTGAAAGTCTAGGGTAGATCTCATAATGAAGACTGCCACTCTGTTCATGTGGTTTTACTTTTTGGGTGAAACAACTTAGGAAAACTAACAAAAATGACAGCACAAAAAAGTGGAAACCCCACACCTGTTGTGATTAGTAGAACAGCCTGGAGCCATAGCTCAGCCTGCTGAATCCTGCAGCCCTCCCTGCTGGCATGAAGAGGCTAAATGACATCCAGCCAAAACTTGACCCTTTTGCTAGGTATGCTGCTGCTGAAGGGCCCAATAATATGGCCTTGTGGAAATGGGATTGGCTCCACTGCCTTCACACAGGCCAGCCACAGACATCTCTGTTCAGTAACAGCTCTACTCAGATTTGTCTAACAAAACCAGTCTCAGAGTAACATGGTATTCCTTCCATTAAAGAGACTGGCCCAGGCTCTAAGGGTGGTTGCCTGTGTTGAAGCCTGATATCACTCCAGAATTACAGCACACTTAATGAGGGGAAAAAGAAAAAATGGTTGGTTTCTTTCAGTTCCTTAGTCCTTTGAGATAGATGCATTTTGCTGCAGCTTTTCCTGGTTGGTCAAGGAACTCCTCCAGATGGCCCGCAGCACGGTGCAGTTGCAGGGATGCTAATAAACAGGCTCAAACCAGTTTAGAGGTGTAATGCAAACTTGTTGACTGCAGATGAACAAAAAAATAAAATTTAAAAAAAAAAAAGGCAGGTTTAAAAGAAAAAAAAATAAGTTATTAACCACTGTAAATTAGTGAAACTGCTTTTTGAGCTCCTCTGTAGTATCACCCCTTCACAGCACAAGATTTGGGCATTCTTATTCCATAGTCTTCCCTCGGCTACTTCCACGATTGCTGTAGCAGTTTGAATTCAGTTAAAAGCTTTTAATGGTCATTCACCCAAATATTTCAGAAATGTCTTTTCAGATATGCTTAGAGAGCTGTTGAGCCATAATAATTCTACTCTTACAGAAAAGTCAAATTAGTATTAATTGTTCAGCAGGAATTAACTTCTCAGTATTGTTGTGGCTAGGTTCATTTTGCCAAGACCAGTTCCTTAGTGGTATCTGCACATAAGCAATACCAAGCTCCAGTGCCAGTGAGCCTCTGCAATGTCTGGGAAGAACTATTTTATTGTATTGGAAACAGACATCAATACTGAATATATTTGTTCACATTGGAATATCAAAAAATACTGCAGAAACAGATCACCATTAGGTGCACAATAACGATACCAGTTTACCAATTAAAATTAACTTTGTCTCGAACACAATTGCCATTAATTAAGCCAGTGGTTTTCTGCCTATTGTGAGCTACTGAAATTGTATCTGAAGAGCTTTTCATCAATAGATTTCAAAGTTTATACTTCTGAGGTAATGCTGAGGATCAAGCAAGTCAATCCAGAGAATAGAGAGATCTGGAAGATTTGGGTATTGTAATTGAAGAGAGGCATATGTGTATTTGCAGGAGCCAGCTTAGATGCTGGTGAGAGCTGGAAAATGAGCTCCCAGGAGAAGCTCTATGTCAGTCAGACTTGGAGTGAAATCTGGCTGTGAGGCCAAGGGAGAGAGGTTGGGAAAAGGAGTGTAGACAGCAGCCAGTTACAGCTTGAGTACGCATTAAAAGTTTTGCAGATTTGAGACAATAAAAAATGTTATGCTTAGAAAAATCATGGTTTGTAGGTAAGGAAGGCTGCATTAGAGGCATGCAACTCCCAGTGTCTGTTTCTCTCTAAGCAGAAATCAGCAAAGCCCCATCTTACAGCAGATTGCTCATGCCAGGGACTCCCAGCAGGATCCTGAGACAGGTATGCATGGGGCTGGAACCAGCAGAGCTTGGAGCATTGTGAAGGGCTCTGATGGGCACTGGTGGTGAGCACCACAGCTAAGGAAGAAAAGCACCAGATAGGTCTGACCAGTGCTGCTGGTCCACACTTTTTTCAGATGGTTTGAACAACTCAGTGTCCATGGAGCAGCCTCTGGCTACCAGCTCTTTTCTCTTTGCCCTGGAAGGGACCACCAAATCAGAAACTTCACAGACACATCTGCTGCTGGCTCAGCAATAAGCCAAAAGCATCCAATTGTGCATTCACCTGCATGATTCCTCAGCCATCTTGCCAAAGCATTCCCTGGAATATCCCCACGATGTCCTGGATGGCAATTCTCACCATATACAAAAATGACAAACTTTGTTAAAACTATAGTATTTTTCACTGTATCATTGTGTTGTGTTTACCTTAGGATTTGCTTCAGCATAGAACTGTCAGTGCACAGATGAGGATCTATTTCATTAGTTTTTCAGGAAAGACAAGTAGAACCAGTGGAAAAAAATAAAAAGCAAGCTGGCAGCAAACCATGCAGGATGATAAAATTCTGAAGTGTGCCTTGCAAAGCAGTCAGCTTCCCCTAAGTACTCAGTAGGCTGCTGGAGGGTGTGATGATGTAGGGGAGAAAACTGAAGCCAACCAAAACAAAGTGAGGCAGGGCAGAAAAAGGGACAGTGTGGGAGAAGTATACCTAAGACTTGAAGTACGTTTGTCTGTGCCTAAACCACTTAGTCTATAGTCCAGAGGCCATGACAGCACTAAAATTTGCTTTACATCATTCCTGTGAAATCCAGCAGATACAACTATAATTTTCTTCTTGTAGGTTGTATCTGCTAGGACCAGGCTGTGAGATAACAGTCACAAACTACATAAATTCCAAGAGACTTTTAATCTGGGAATAGAAAGCTGTAACCCTCACCTCAGATTTGCTTCTGCCGAGGCGTGTGCTCCAGACACCTGTCCGTGCCTCATTTATTCCTGTTTGGCGTACTGGGTTAGGTCGGGAGGCGTTTCTGCGGCTCCTTTCGGCTAGGACTCCCGCCTTCAGTCCGACTCAGTAGTAGAGGGTAACAGTCGTGGGTGCCGCTAAGGGAGGGGACTCCTTCAGTCGACACGGGTACTCCGGCTTTGGAAGGGCTTTTTGCGCTGCCCCCCAGGCTCTCCGCGAGGAAGCAGGGGAGGGGCGGGGGGAAGTCGGCCGCGGGCAGCCAGCGAGGCCGGCCCCGAGCAGCCTCTGGCAGCCGCACACCACGCAACGGCGGCCGGCGGGGAGCGGGCGGGAGCCAATGGGGGCCAGCGTGGCCGAGTGACAGGCGGGGCGGCCGCTACCCCCGCCGGGCGGTCGGGGCGGGGAGCCGGCATCGTCGCTCGGCAGCAGCATCCGCGGGGCTGACACGCGCCCGCATCCTCCTCTCTCTTCCCCGGCAGCCGCGGCGCGAGAGGCCGGCGGGCGGAGCGGAACGGAGCGGGGGGCGCCGCGACAGAACAGACAAAGCAAAGATGGCAGGGATCCTCGCCTGGTTCTGGAACGAGAGGTTCTGGCTGCCACACAACGTCACCTGGGCCGACCTGCAGAGCACGGAGGAATCCTCTTTTCCGCAGGCGGAGGATCTCTACCTCGCTTTCCCGCTGGCCTTCTGCATCTTCATGATCCGGCTGCTCTTCGAAAGGTAACGCGGCGCCCCTGGCAGCGTGGGGCTGGGCGGCCGCTCGCCGCGGGGCCGCTTCGGGTCCTGCTCCCCCGGCCTCGCCGCGATGTTCCGTGTTCCTTCCCCCGTCGTTCGGTCCCGTAGCGGCCCGATGAGGGCAGGTCCGGGGGCCAACCGGCGGGGTCTGGAGCCCGCGCCGCGGCCCGACGCTCCACCTGCGGCCCCGCGCCGGCGGAGGGAGAAAGGCCCCCGGGTACCTGTGTGGGCCGGGCCTGCGGGCTGCCGCCCACCGACCGCGTCCCCGGCCTCGCGTCTCGGTCCGAGCGGGGAGCCGTCCCGAAAGGAGAGTTCCCCGCATCTTCGCCAGGGGGCTCCCGCGGAAGGGCTGGGCTGTGGGAACGCGCCGCTCGCAGCCCTGCGGGCGACTCGGCGTTACCCTGTGGCCGCCTCGGCGTTACCCTGTGGCCGGGCTCGCCCTCAGCTCCGCTGCCGCGGGCTCTGCGCGCGCGGTGGTTTAAACCTGGGCGCCAGGTGCTCCGGCGCGGTGTAACGGTCAGCGCACGCCTGAGGTGAGCAGCGGGGGTGGCCGCGCGCCCTGCTCCGGGTGGCGGCAGTGGCGGCTGCTGTGTCCCACAGCGCGCTGTGCAGTGCGTTAACAGCCGCTGCGAAATAGCCGGTCCGTGAGAGACAGCGCCGTGTCCCAAGCGCTTCCCTGACCTTGTCAGGTTATGGTGCCGAGTTTTCTGGTCGGTGATAAAGGCAGCTGTTATCATAGCTCCGGTGAGAGGACAGTAGGAGCAACAAGCTGCCAGCCGCTGTCCGTAGCTTTCTTGTGACTTCTACAGATTGAAAAGACAGCGAAACTCGTGGCCTGGCTGAGATAATTGAACGCTTATCCTAACACTGAGGTAGGATTGCCATTTGAGCGCCAGATATCGTTTAGATTATGCCAGATCTTTTTTTTTTTTTTTTTTTCTTCTTTTCTTTTGCTGTCCATGCAACGCATACTTCTCATCCAAGAAGATTTCCTTAGTAATTATTTGAGAAAGTATTTGTACCTTTTTAATTTCATATCAGCTTTGAAGCTTCTATGTGAGTAGGCTTGGGCCGTCCACGCGGCTTGGAACAGCTGTGACTTTTAATGCGGAGCGCTGCAGTGAAGCAGGCTGAGCAGAGGCGGCAGGACCTGGTCCCACTGCTCAGAGCGGGAGGATTCTCTCTGAATGATGGATTATTGATTATGGTTGCTAGTTTGGCAGTCTGTTTCACCAGAACTTCGTGTTGTGCTTGTGGGGAACAGCCACAATGCCTCGTGCTCGATGTTAGTGCAGTTATTTTGGTTGCTAAAGCTTTCTGAGAACTAGAAAGGACAAGAGAGGGATATCTGTTGTATAGCCTTCAGATATCTAAATTGATCACTTTTCATTTCTCTGTGTCACATAACATCTGCACTTTCTTTTTTTTTTCCAGCTGATAACTGGTATTGCATACACTACATTCTGGAACAGGTTTCTGCAGGTCTGTGCTGATTTTGCAACAGAATCACTTAACGAACAATTAAAAATAGATACTGTAATATATCTTAACAAGTTCCGTGCAAACTTTCAATCCATGACTGTACTAAAATATTTGTAACGTGAGTGCATCTTCTTTCTTTTTTAAGATACTTAGTATAGGTGCTCTGGTAATTCTTAATACTGATAGGCAAGGAGCCATGTGGTGCTGAGAATCTCACTTGGCATTTTATACCTGTTATTTTCAAACTGCTTCACAGTGGCTGGCTGCTCGAGCAGTGTGGTTTTACTTCCCTTGCTGTAAAGGATTATCAACTTGCCAGATCTTACAGCAGTAAGAAACACACTTCAGGGGGAGCTGTGATTTGGACTTAACGTGTCTGTACTTACAGAGCTCTTTATGTCTGGAGGATTATACCTGTCATGCTAAAGGTTAAAAGTTGACTTCATTTTATGTATGCATATATTACATATATATACATTTTGGTTATGTATTTGTGTGTGCAACTGTGAACTTGAAAATTTTGTTCTATTTGTATTCGCCTATTGTTAACAGAATTAGCCTACTGGTTATTTGGTGTGGTTTTTGGTTTGTTTGATGAATCAACTAGCAAAGTCTGGAAAAGAATCTAGATCCTTCTGGAATTATATATATGTATATTGTTTCACTTTCAAAGAAACAGTTTTTCCTGATTTCTCTATCCTGTCATCCTTGACCTTTGCTCATGTTTGAAGGGAAGAAACTAGATTAGAACATTAAGTGTATCCTCCAACAGTTGGATCTGATGATGATGAGTGCTTTAGGAATAAGCTTTGCTCTCAGAGGCAATCTCAAACTGTAAGATTTAGTGGCTCTACCTGATGAGGCCATCATAGTTATGGATGAGGTGCTAAAATACCTTAGCAGCCTTTTCTTTATCCCCTTCCTTCTCATTTATCTCTTTCTTTAAATGTCAAGTACATTTTAGAAATGGTAACTAAGCACAATGATAATGTTACCTGGTAGTTTGGAAGATGGCTTTAGTTTGGCATTGCAGCAGAAACATTTTTCTTCATAGCATCCATCAATTTTGCATTGTTTTCTTGTTTCGATTGTTGTTGTTTGTTTATTTGCTGTTTTCTTGGTTTTGCCAAGACATGTAAGCAATTAAGGATCCCCTCTTGAACTAACACCTTCATATCTAAGGACTTAATGTAAATGCTTATTAATGCTGCTCTCTCTCAATCATCTCTAGTTCTAAAGCAGGCAAGACAGGTTAAAGCTGAATCGAAGCTGGTCTTACTAATAGCACGGTGTCTACGGATTGATTCTTAAAGGTGAAGCTGATCTTCCTCAGCTGATGGAATAGCTTGATGTGGTCAGGTATAGCTTGACTATAAGTAGCAGCAGCCCTCCAGCAGCACGGATTTAAGCTGATCCAGCCTCATGGTTTATGATCGGTTGGATCAACATACTCTAAGCATATGGAAATTTAGTACTTTTGTTTGACATTTTGCTTTTATAATGATAGTTCAGCCTCAAAGCTAAACTCAGCTGACTCGTATTTAGTTCAATGCTGTATAATTCCTAGTGAGTCAGGGTAACATGATACAATGAGCGGTTGTGTGAGCGTGTATATATATATGTGTGTGTGTGTGTGTGTGCACATATATATTGCAAACTGTCAAAGTTAATTCAAGTGGCAATACAGTAAAGCATTGTCAGTGTCTCTGGTATATGGTGTGTGTGTGTGTGTATGTTTGATCTTTGTAATCTCCAAGACATCTAGTACTGGTGCTTTATTATGTTTATAGGGAGGTTAGAGAGGGTACTGAATTTGGAAGGATGAGTACTGATGTTGTACATTTCCAGAAGCCCAAAACCTTGGGCTGGATCCTTTTGGCTGGCAGGGTGAGGCAAGGATTGTTATTTCTGCCCAGACAAAGCTGTTCATAGGTTGCAGTATTATCGGATTTCTTGTATGGTTCCTTGTGTAGTAGACATGATCTAATTGTTCAGTTTTCATTTACTAGTGTCCAATGGTTAAAGATGTTCTCTGACAGTAACTTTATCTGTTTTTTTTTGTTGTTGTTGTTGTTGTTTGTTTGTTTTTTTTTTCTTTCTCTTTTTTTAATATAATTCCTTTTTCAGTAAGAAAATCTGGTATTTTTTTGCTTGGATAGTTATTTCAGTTGAAACCAAATTGGACATTGGTAACTTTTGTATGAAAAGACATTGAAAGAAAATAACTAAAAAGCAATTTATTTCATACTTTTAACAAATTCCCTTTTAAAATAATAACACTATAGCATTAATAGTAAGTACGTTTGAAATAAATGTGTATTGTACAGTGTTTATTCTTTTTTTTTAAAAAAAAAAAAAAAGCAGAGTAGAGAAAATAGGTACTATTTTAATGTCTTTTGTAAAGGGCCATTTATAGGTGAACATTTGTGCCAATCTCAAAATCAGGTGTCAAACTGGAGATATGTGTTGAGCTCCTGGGGAGAATGCCATTAAAACCAATTTCTGCAATGTCCAGGTGACAGAAGTATGACAGCTAAACTACAGTTCATCTTAGGGAAGGGTTTCACTGACAAGTTACTGAAGGATACTGGGAGCTTACTACTTGCACAGAGCTGCTATTAGCGGTGTTCAGTCTGAGCAGAGGTTCCCACTACTGTTAGCAACTTCCTTTCACTTCTCACCTGGATTCTTTAACAGTGCTTTTTGATCCAAATTGTTCATGGCTCTTTCTGTTGCTTGTATTTCTGCTCCTGTCATTGATTAACAGGTATTTGCTAAGAATTTCTTATTGGAAAAAGAGCAGCTTCTAATATTCTGCTCTTTTTCAGCCTGGAGAAGAGAAGGCTCCAGGGAGACTTGATAGCCCTCTTTCAGTATCTAAAGGGGGACTATAAGAAAGAAGGGGACTTACTCTTTATCGGTGTCTGTTGTGATAGGACAACAGGAAACAGTTTCAGACTAAAAGATGGGAGATTTAGGTTGGATATAAGGAAGAAGTTTTTTACAGTAAGGGCGGTGAGGCACTGGAGCAGCTTGCCCAGAGATGTGGTGGAAGCCCCATCCATGGAGACATTCAAAGTTTGGACCAGGCTGGACGTGACCTTTAAGGGTCTTTTCCAACTCAAAAGATTCTGTGATTCTATGTCTGCATACCAGTTTCTTATTAGTTCTATTAGTCCATAGAAATTAAGTAGCAAATTAACATGTGGTGAAATCTATTCCCTTGACTATCTCTGCTACTTGTCAGCAAGGTGAAGAAAATGGGGGTGCCTGAGTTGACCATTGTTTGTGGTTTTTTTGTTTTGTTTTTTTTATAAAGGTCAAAAATTATTCCATGTTTACAGTGATTTTGACAGTTTGGAGGTTTCTGTGCCTGTCTCAAGTTTATCTTGAAGTTTTGGCAAGGAAGTTAAACTTACAGAACATGCAAACTAACCTGAGATAACTAGTAGGCTTGAGCCTGTAATTGACCCCTTATAAATAATGCATGTGATGTGTATCAGTGGTTCTTTGGAATTGTTCATCTAACATTGTGATCTCTTTGTAATCTCTCATACCAGTGACTCCCTTCACTTGTTTAGAGAATTATTAGATGTGGGAAATCCAGTAGAGATAGGCATCCAAATGAAGGAAAGGAAGATGAATATGTAGCTTTCCTCTGCAAGGAAGTACATGATGTCAAGTTGCAGTCTTCAGTAAGGATTGTCTGGCAGTCATTGATTTCTCATCGGGATGATACCTTTCTGTTTTTCTGAGTAGTGAAATGGTGATAGAGGTGGGAGAATTGAAGTATTGATCACAGCCAGCTGTGATCTTAGAGGTGATTTTCATGATGCTGGACCTGTAACACAAAGCTATGATTTCTGTACTAGAAGCAGAGAGTGAAATATAATTATTATTTTTTTTCTGCATAGTTAATATATCCTTTTGTAAACTTAGTAGTGCTAAGCAGTAGTGAAGCTCCCTGCAGCTATTGCTGATGTCACATAATTGACTTTTAACTCTCAAGTTAGTTGTCTTTATAACTAAGAAGATCTAAGAGCTGTAAAGAAGTATAATATCACATTAGATCTATTGTATGTTATATAGCATGCAAGATAAATATATATTTATATATCAGCTATTAACTCAAGTTATCTTTTGAATAGGAAAGAACAGAATGCTGAAATTCTCCTACTTACCCTATATTAATGAAATACCTTCCAGGTTTTCTAGTCTGAACCTCATTTTAATATTGCAAATGATGTGCCTTAACACTTGGTGTGAAATGGTAAGAAAACATCTTTACACTCAGAGGTCACACTAGGATGGATAAAGGAATATATCTAAACCACTTACATTTTCCTTCAGTGTAAGTTTAGTAAAAGCTTCCTTTTTAACAGCATCTACTGTCTTGGATTCTCGTGCAGATAACTGGGGCAAAAGGGAGTAACCTACAGTACTGTAAAAATAAGTCTCACTGACATAGTTACTCCAGGGCAAAACACACACACACAGTCCCATAGGTTAGACCCCAGTAGGGCATTCATAAGATTTTTAGATTTCTGAGGCTGTTTCTGCATTTGTACATGCAGTATTATTTGTGATCCTTCATAACAAGCAAGTTGCTATATTTTCAACATCAGTGAAATGACCTGAAGAAAGAATTGGCTTTTATTTATTACATTTGGTGTGATCACACCTGCTCATTTCCCAACCTTGGAGATAAAATTTACTTGTGCAAGCAGAAGGATGGGAAAACAAAACAAAAAACTCAGTAGAAATTAAACTGAAGTTTTTACTTTGGAATTTACACTCCTTTATTCATTCTGATGCTGATGGTGTTCAATTCTGAGACACCTGTGTACATAACTTTCACTGGATCTGTTGCTTACCATGACACTCATCTTCACTGAGGAGAAAGTGGAAGTGGGGGCAATTCTCTGCTTCTCACTTGCCATGGTATTTGGCATTGTGTGGTCGCACTGAGCTTTCTTTTTGAAAGATACTGTTGCACTGTTCACATAGCTGTAGGCAAATTCTTGTGCTGTCATTAAAGCCCAAACAAGATAGGCTCCTTAAGAAAGATGAAATTTAGCCTTTATGTGGCACCTTTGTAGATGGGCTGTATAAACACTGAATGTTAGTCTACACCTGTGGGAGTTACAGTAAAGGAAAGCACAGAAAATCAGATCCGCATGAAATGAAATTGAACTGAGAAATGATTAGGATAGCTTTAGCAGCATAAACTCAGATGGCAGTAGGCTCCTCTGACTCACTGCCCAATAGGTAAGAAACCATCTCAGCTGGGAAGCTGGAGGGCTGCAGCTCTTGTGCTGACTAAGGGCATTGCTGTAGCATATTAGACCAGTGAGTCACCAAGACCAGAATCCCTGTTGCTTCTGTTGAAAACGAAGTTTAAGCCAAAGGTGTGCAATGAGAAGATTCACAACTTAAATGAGTAAGAATGTGCCTGTTGACAAGCTTTTCTGTAGTTGTCCACTAGATTTTCTTGGACTTCCTGCTGCTTACCACTAATTTTTCAAAGCGTGCAGCTGAAGAGTGGTATCAAGTCTAATTGGATGTATTTATTCCCCTTATGGACAATGTGTGTTGGAGGTAAGCCTTTGGGAAAAAGAAAGACAAGAGGTTACACTGCAAGTGACAAGGTGTTTTGTGTACACTGAAGCAAGAATTAGGTGGAGTGCAGTTGATACTTATCTATCAACTTTTCCCACGCACCTATTATGAGAAAAGGGAGAGAACTGAAATAACAGAATAGCCTGAAAATATGAAAATTTCCAAAGCCAAATGCTCCCAGAGATTACAACACAGTTGTACTAAATTAATTTTGCAGTGGTTGCACTGACGTGATTATGACAAGTCGATCCTCAAATAGAGTCTGGGGAGTAATAGGTTGAATGTGGGCCAGAAATGTACCAACAGATTTCTGGGTTGTGTTGGGAAGAGCACAGTGTTCACAATGCAGGACTCAAGGAGTCACATGGGAGGCCAGATATGTATGAAGTTGATAAACTGTAGTGGAAGTCTGAAATAGGTGAGGATTAAGCTGAAGTTCGCTGTAATTCTACAAAAGAAAATTAATTTAGGTGGAGCACACTTGATGCGGATTTTCTGTTTGCCTCAGAATGGCTTTTTTGGTTGCTTTTATTGTAGTCTGGCATGAGCAGACAAAGTAAGTCAAGAAATATGTTTGGATGTTTTCTTCCTAAGACAGCAATTAACTTGTGGGTACCCTAAATGAAGTCTGAGTTTCTGTGTTATAAACAGCAACTGTTCCTGTGTAGGATCAATACTTTGTGTTTTCTATAGCACTAAATGTGATTATAGCAGGCAATTTTGAGAATAATTTCAGTTTTGTTCCTCGTAAATTGATTCTTCTAAAATATCACAATATCTTTAGGATAATTTTGTTCTCAAAAAATTTACAAAAAGGGATATTTACAAGGCAGAGTGCTCTTGTGTCCCCTGTTAAGAAGGAATGGTGGTCATGTCTTACTGGAAAAGCTTTTATTGCTTTGCTAGTTGCCTATATAGGCAATATATGTGTATTTGTAAATATATGTGTATACAACATGAAAGAATGTACAAACTGCATTGGCACTGTGTCACTCTGATGTAATACTTCTTTTTTTCTACTTTATTTTAAAATCATTAAATTAAAAACAATAATCATTAAGAGGAGATAAGTAATGTTGACTGGTCCAGAAAAGGAGATATTCCAAAATGTGATTCCCTGGGGTTATAATGAAGCAGTTTGACATTTGTTAGAAGAGACATGCTCTATATCCTAGTTAATTAATGGGACATTACTTTTGTGTGAGAGCATGAACCTGGAATTGTTGTTTTCTAGAGCATTTATGAAAAATATGACAAACATTTGGTTTTCTTCCAGTTTGGAATGAAAAGGAAATTTAGAAATGTCAAAATTTCTCAGGAACAGATGTCCTGACTTTCAGCCAGCACAGATTAATAGGTCTGCTTACAAGATAATGATGTAGTACAAAAAATGAGATCTTTATGGCGTTACTAGCCTTCAGAAACATGTTCATGACCAATTCCTAACTTTAGACTTAGCAGCCTGTATATGTATGAATGCTACCTAGAAAATAATAAAAAAATAAAGATAAAAGAAAAACTCTTAACAGGTTGATTTTATTGAAAATGGACCCTATCCTGACATTTTATCTTCTGTTGTCAAGATGAAAAGTCCACTAGTAGAAATGAAGGGACATCTCTTTGTATTGCTTGCCCTTCCAATAAGAGGTAACTTCGAGGTGTGAAGAGAAAGTGGCACCTGGTATCCATCACAATAATTTGTGTTTTGTTTTCTTTCCTGATTGGAATAGTTTAGGCATAACCTAGAGAGTTATAAAGCTTTAAATAGTAATGGCAAATCTCTCAGAGTAATGTGGCTGAAAGAAAACTGCAGTGATATTGGCTTTTTATGTTTTTAAATGCATTGTAGTTAAATCTTTTGCCATTTTCTGGAGAGTGTGTTTAGTCTCTAACAGCCATTGCAACTTTGAAGCACCAGAGTTGTGTTAATATAACAATAGAATTTAGGATTTTGATTCTTTCATATCTTCTATGGAAGTTGAGTGTTAAGAGTTCGATAAGTATGCATTGTTTGAGGGCAAAACAATATTCCTTACACATTTTAACTGTCTCTTGCAATTTTCATGTTATAACTGCATCTCCAAACTCAGAACAAATTTGCATTGCTCTTTCCCCTTATCTTAAAATTAAGGTTTACCCCTGCATTCCTTGTTTTGCATCTTTCTAATCTTTTCTTCTTCATGCCTCTTAAATGTTCTCTATCCTGCGACTGCTCCCTTCTTACTCTTTCTTCTTATTCATCCTCTTCTTGTTGATTTTTTTCTCTTCCTTTGAACAAAAGCTGTCTACCTGTGCCTTTTGTGCTGTTAGAGTGAGTGTCAACCTTACCATTCAGTTTCTGCTGCACCTTGATGGAAGGGCAGCATTAAGAGCGTTGCAGACTCCTAAGTTAGGTTCAAAATTGGTTTATAATTATAAAAGTCTCAATAGAGTGAGTGCATTGGTGTATAGGAAGACAGGTTTGGATTTAGGGAGGACTAAAAGCTGATCTTAATTTTGTTTTTCTTACTCTAGTTTGCTAGAGTAAGCATATGTTCGTCAGTTTTGTTGCAAAATTCTCCAAGTGTTTATTAAAAAAAACAGTAACGTCTTTCACATTTTCTCTGTATAAAGTACCAGATAATATTCCTTGAAAGGTGGTGTGGAAATGGTATTGGACTGAGAAAATATCTGGAAAATAATCAGCTTTCATCTCCCACATGTCAGACCAGAGCATAATACAATGAAAACTCAACTGCAGAGAAGGAAATAACTGTCACAGCTAAGAGTATGCTTGCTATGTGGTCCATGAAGTGATTCATAGAGCAGGGAGAAGGTAAATTTGATTTCAGTGCTTTGTGTCAAGTGCTCTGCGTGTAATTTCCAAACGATTCCTGCTTCCATTGAACAGCTGCAGGTGACTTTAGACCTCAACCAGAATAGGACCATGTCATGAAGAATACAATCCTTTCATTTCTAAAATAAACCAATGCAAAAGAAGCCTCAGCTAAACAGCCTCCAGGTCCCTTCTGGCTTTGCACTGCTTTTGCAGTCTGCCCTGTGTTAGGTCTTTGCAACTCAGAATGATCCATTCTTGATGCTTCTTTCTTTTTCATATACATAATTGGAAGACTTAATGGAAAGAGGAGTCAAGTCAACAATTTCCAATGTCATAACTTTTTTAGTTGCTACTGGTGTAGTTCCATGTAGAGATTCCAAATAAAAAACTAGATGAGATTATTTTCATTTATAAAAATGGTCTTTGGAATCCAGGTGTTACCACTTGTACCTGCTTTTCCCTTACAGACTTGTATTAATTTCAGCTGGGGCTTCTGTGAATCTCTTCCAAAGCTTCAGGCCTGCCCACTGCGCATGGGCCACTAAATCCTAAACCATGCACAAAGAATCGAGGTTACAGTGATCAGAGTTTTTCATGCTCCCTGCCCAATGGATTCCTACAGTAAGGAACAGTAACTTTACAAAGCATCCCAGATTCTGCACATAAGATTAGTTGACTCTCTTGTGTTATTATTACTTGCTTAACTATATCACTGTTAATATTAAGAGTTCATTAATTTTGTAAACCAGTATTTTATGCATGAGTGGAGCTTTGTCACACAGCCTTATTTGATTATTTACATACTGGGGAGATCTGCTGGTGGTGGAAATTACAGTTTGTTCAAGAATGATCAGACTGATTTATGCCAGTTGGGGATGCATATTACTCTTGGGTATGATTTATTTACTCACAAAGATCCTGAATATGATCTTTTACCAATATAATTTAGGAATTAGCTTCCATGTTGTTCAGATGTTGTGCTGGTATGAAACTGAGGAAGATCAGAAATTGTGCCATTATATATATATAGATCTGCATAGCTATTTGATTATTGTTTTAGAAATTATGAAGCGAAAGCCACCTAAGCTTTACAGCCAGATGGAAATCAAGGCAATCACATTTGGATTTTGTTGTTGTTGTGTGGGAGCGTTTTTAAAGTTTTGTAGTTGTTGGTTTCTTGTTGTTGTTGTTGTTGTTGTTTTGTTTTGCTTTTCTGACTAATTGCTACTCTTCACTCCCTCTGCCCACTGTTTTTCCTGAACTGGTAATGCATGTGCACCAGCAGTGCACTGTTCTGTATGCAAACCTCACCTGCAGAAGATACATTTAGTAGACATTAACTTGGTAGTGTCCTCATTTCTCATCCACTGTCCCCTCTCTCTTTTCCTCAAGCCTCTGCTCTTGCAAAGCATTAGGTGACTAGTCAGTCAACAGGATCATGTGATAGGCTTGCTTTACTTTGCCTTGCCTCTTTGAAGAGCTTCACTAATACTGACAAGTAGGCTTCAAGTCTGCAATTTAATGACTGGCTATGAGGCAGTAACTTGTCAACAGCTTTCCACAGACCCTGCCTCAGGTCTGCTCTTGCACAGAGCTGCTTCACAGATGACTGTCAGATACAGCTGTGGTGGTAGTAGTGGTAGCAATTCACTTCAACACATTTGGAGTTGCCTGGAAAGAATATCCCAGTGTAATCCAAACAGGGACTCGCAGTCCTGCAGGGGTGCTTGCAGCTTGTTCTGAACTGTGCTGGGAACTGTGTTGCAACTGTGTTGCACTGCCAAAGTGATAATATAAGGATGTATTAAGAGCTTCACTGAGTATGCATAGAAAACGCCCTCCTTAGTGATGTTTGTTTCACATTTGTCAGTGTTGTTATTTAGAGAGAAAACAAAGTGTGTGCACATATATATTATTAAATAGGTTATAATTATGGTTATAATTATGACTTCCAAAGCCATCTCAACAAGTGTTGCGCTCTTCACATCGTGGTCTTGTCTGCTACCTTTGCAGGTATGTTAAATGACACAATCTTCTGAATGAATATATTTGCACGATGAAGAAAAAAAAAAAAAAAAGGAGTACATTGTCTAGATCCACCTTGAATTTTCTCACATTTCCCTTTAACCGGATTCTTTTCAGGCTCCCTTCTCTCTTGACAAATGCCACCCTGCAATTATGATCACAGGTAAACAGATGTTGACCTCAAAGATTAAACACAGGAGTGAACTCTGCATGTACCAGTCTCCACAGCTCAAGCTGTGGGACAGAACTTCTCACTTTAGAAGTGTTCTCATGTTGTTTTATGAGAACCATCACAAATAACAAAAAGCTTTCAGCACTTTACTGCAGGGTGACCCATTCTGCTGAATTCTTTAAAAAAAACAAAAACAAAAACAAAAAAAAACAAACTTTGTTAAAAGCTTAACAGTGACTACTATGGGTAAGGTCCACCTCAGTAACAAATGCCAAATGGGGCTGACTTAGGTAAGTTGTATGTAGTATGGCCTTGGTTTCAGAGGAATTTAGCCAAAGGCAGGCAGGCTAAACTTGAAGAAACATCAGAGCTCCCTGTGTACATTCTTGCATTCAGTTGTAGTCTGCTGCTCAGTTGTACCTGCTGTTCCAAATAGCTCTTGCAGGTGATATGTGGTAGGCCTGGGATTACTGGTGAGGGAAAAAGGCCTTGCTATCACAGTAGAAACTCCACTGAGCGCCTGTGCAGAGAGAGAAATTATTATGATTTCCATTAATTCAGGCTAAAATGGCTTCAGAATAGTTATGCATTTTGCCACCTAGATCTGTGCATTTCCTGGCCAGTGTGGCTTACTGGTATCCCCCCTGCCTCTGTCTGGCAGTGTCACATTCTGTGGCACTTATCCAAGTGAAGGTTTGGGCACGTGGACTGTCAAACCAGTGAGACTGGCTATCTTTGCCTTCTTGCAATATTTTGTCAGGCAGCATATTGCATGTGGAGAGATGGAGTTTGACAGTGATTTGTTATAGGATTCAGTTAGTACAGAACTGCATTTCTTTTTTCTTTGTTTTTTGTTTGTTTTTTAATAATGAAACTGAATGCCTTCTGCCCTGGGTGGGAGAAGGAGAGAAATGAGTAAAAATGAGCGTGCTATTGAGCTGATTTGGTCCCTGAGTTTTGTGAAGGTTGACAAAACACTTAATGCCTCTGTGACAGTGAGTATACGAGGTATTTTTTTCCCTAAAAGAAAATTGCTCAAAACACAGAATGAATAGTAAATATGAAAAGTAATCATTGTTGTACTCTGAAAATTCAGTGTCAAAATGTGATATTTGTTAGGTTTCTAAAACTGTTCACTTGTAAAGTGTAGGAGATAGACTAGCAAGATTTCATTTAAGAATTCTAAGCTTAAAAAAAAAAAAAAAAAAAAAGAAGAAATGCAGCAGATGCTATAATGTTTTCCCTGTGAGTGCAGCAAAAGTGAAAGCACAGCAATTCCCCCATCTCTGTCTCTTTCCAGCCTTTCTACGCTCCTTAGCCCTCCTCCTCCCCCCCACCCCACACACACCTTATGCATACGCTGCTGTTTCGCTGCTAATAGACACTAGTAGCATTGAGTACGTTGGATTAGTATTTGTGTATTGTAAAATAATTGTAACCACTGAATTTTTCTCCCTTTCATCTGTTGTTGCATGGGTGACCCACCTGAAATGTACTTAACATAAGTAATTTGAGACCTATATGATGTATCTGTTGCATTCTCATTAATTGATTGATTCAGTAACTACTGAAAGCTAAAGAGGAGGGGTAGTGGGGAGGAACAGCAGTGAGATTGGCTAGCAAAAGAATTGACCTAGTTTTTCCAATCTGTATGGCTCTGCAGGCAGATTCAGCTCTAAACCTGTCTCTGTAGAAGAGCATTTATTTATTTATTAATTTTTATCCCCTGTATGAATAGATGCATTTATTTTGAATGTTCAAATGTGGTAAAATGTAAAAATTTTGTAGTTACTGTATAGTGGAATGGAAATGTGTGCATATAGGGAGGAAGTGAGGAAAAGCGTGCACTTCTGCTGGATGAATGTGGGTTTTGCTGCTTTCTGCTCTTCTCCTCCACTCCCCCATTACTATTATCCCTGTGTTTGATAGCTGTGTGACATGAAATGCTTAATTTTTCATCCCGTCTGTCATATTTCAAGGTGTGTGAAGCCCATATTCTTACCTTTGTGCAAGAGTTGGTGTGACTGCTTTGCATGCAAAGTAAACAAGGTTGAAAGAGATATTTTAAAATAAGTTTTGATAATGTCTCTTAACTAATCATTTTGCCTTCTTATTATTTCTATTTGTATCAAGTGATTGAGGGCTCTGCTTGGTTGGGGTGTTTGTTTATTTAAATTCTATTACTCAGCGGTGGAAGACCAGACATTTAGAACCAGCTGTCTCTGACAGGCTGATGCCCAGTGCTTTCGCCATCCAGATGCTTTGGATGATAAGCATTACAATAGGCTTCTGAAGGAGGATAGTAGTTTGCTGAGAACATGCATGTATGTTTGTCTTCTGTCATTCAGTCACATTCATTTCAGAGTTGTTTGTTAACTGAAGTGAAGTGCAGGGCTCTGTCTCAGACTGATTAGAGTTTTACCTGTTCTGTGTATTTGTGATAATTGGTTTTGGTCTATTTACATCTGTTACAGGAAACCCATACCCTCTTGGAAGTCAGTCTGTTACTGAAGTTGCTCTAAACTTGTAATTATGCCATCGTTCCAGCTGTTTTGCAGAGTTTAGCTTTTCTTTGCAATCTATGGCATAGGTACGGAGGCATTGGTCGCACTGCTCAGGAGCCAGGCTGCATCAGAGGACAGTGCTTTCTCTAGAGGACAGCGACTCTTGTCAGGAAAGTGACTGTCAGCCAGGGTGCTGAGAAGAGGCGTCCACTCACTGTAAGCTGTTCTAAGCACCCTTCTGAAGCATTGTAGCAGATGACCTGATGCCTCCAGTCCAGCTCTATATGTGCTATAAAGTCTTGGGATGTGGTACTTCTTCATGTATCCTGGATAGAAATCCTGGATAGATTTGTTGTCAAGGGAAGGTAAAGTTTGATCTGTAGTTCTATGTGAAGTTGGTTATTGTCAAGCGCTCTTTGCTTCCAAAGCCTTGTTTAGTTTGAACACTATACAGATACTGAATTGATAAGTATTCTGAATGGTTTGGGGTATAAGTAACATTTGGGTGCAAGGGCCTTAACTGTTTGAGTGTCTGTGAGGTCTGCAAATGCTTTTTTGACTGAGCAAGCAGTCTGCGTGAGTAAGTCTTTGCAATCAGCCTTGTAGCAATTTTACCTAGGTATTCTCCCACTTGGTTCCATCTCTCTTCTTTCTCTTGTAGCCAAGCATACAGAACAAGGCATTTCCAGTTTGGCAGTACTACACACAACTAATCTCTAATGCAGCTGGGCTACAGATTGGATGTTGCTTCAGCTGGCAAACTAACAGATCATCTAAATAGCTTCAGTTCTTGTTCCTCCAGATTGTCTCATTCGTTCACACCAGAACGCTCAATTTACTTCATTACCTAGAGCAATGGGATAAATATTCAACACCTATGGAAGACCTAATACCTAATGAGGCAGCATGTGTGTTTCTCAGAGTAGCTGGGTGGGCTTTTTATTAAGAGTTAAGTTATTCTGTACCCAGTTTCTGTTTTGCTGTAGCCTTTGTTTGTCTGATCAACGCTTAGTTAACAGGCAGGTGGTTTTTCCTTTTGACCTTTTAGGTATACTTCTAAATAAGAATGCATTTATAATCAGACCTTTTAGTTAAAAAATAAAATTCATGGCCTACTATTAGTTTTATCTCTTTTTCTAATTCTGCTATGAAATATTATTATTACATAATTATAACTCTCGTGGGCTCCTAATTTTGGTTATTAGTTTCCACTTCTATTTTCTAACTGGAGGGGCAGAGGGTCCAGTTCCTTTGTAATGTGGTGTGAAAGAAGTTGCTTTAATTCCAAGCAGCATGCACTGCAGCTTGTTAAAACAAATGAGACAGTTCTATTGATAATAAGGAGATGAGAAGGAATGGCACCACCGAACATGGGTAACAAATAGTTGCCACTTTTAAAGTTTGAAATAAATGTTGTCTTACCAGTATGTTCCTGTGAAAACCTGTGCTGAGCTCAAAATAAATAAAAATGTGACTGTTTCTTTTCTGGCCTGTTTTGCTGTACTAAACATGCTTGCGAAGTGACACAAAGAGTAAATGGTTCAGAAAAAAACTCTGTTAGGAGATTAGTTTTGTATGCCCCATGCTGCAGCAATTTCAGTTCCTCTTAGCTAGCGAGCAGCTGCTCTGTGCTGGGAGCCCCAAAGCTGGCTGGGATCTGTGTGTGGGGCTCATGGGATATGTGTGTCACAGGGCTCCCTGCCTGGTGCTGCTAGCTGCAGCCGCCAAGGGAGTAATTGCCAAAGTGGCGTTTTGGTGATCCACAAGCAAATCCTATTATTTGTTAATAGGATTTGATCTTGCACTGTTTTGTCCAATCACTAATTGTTTATCACACATTAGGAGTACAATGAGATGTCTGTGAGCTTTGTTATGAGCATTTTGTCTGAAAGATTTGCTGAGCATTTGCAGTAGTGGGTTTTGCTTTGGGAAAGCATCAGCATGGAAGGCAGAAAGTGGAGGCTTAGAACTTGAAACAGCAGTGTGCATCCTTCATTCTGACACTCACCTGACACTAGGAGATGGTGAAGCTAATAGAAACTCATCACCTTCATCCAGCGTGCCATGGGCCTTGCACTCATGGGTGCAGAGCTATGGCTGCCTTCCACCACTGCTTCTGTGCTCCTCCTGGAGAGTGCCTCAGTGAGGTGGCAAGTGAGCCAGGAGGACGTTAGGAAAATTTATAAATAATTTGAAATAGCATGAAAGGCTGGAACTGAGAAATGTACAGGGCAGCTTGAAGCTGGTGAAAATTGGTTTTGTTTGAATGTATGAATGAATAGTCTGCATTGTATTTAATGACGTACTGCAGGTAGAAACTACTTTGCAAACAGGTTGCAGAAGGTGTCAGTCTAAGCTGGTTTTAGAAAACAGCTGTTTCGGCTGTGATTATTTTGTATAGGTATTGTTTTGTAGGATGCACTTCTTTGTTGAATTACTTCTTCCACAGTGACTAATATGTAATAATCCTTTTCAGTTATAGATACTCTGATGTACTTTGATCTATTTCCAAAATATGATGCTTTTGTTTAAAATATTAAAATCAGATTTCTAAAGGAGAATATGAGTGAAGTTCTGTGATGACTTCATTTGTGCCTGTTCTCTCCTGGCCTGGTTGTATCTATTTGAAGTTTGAATGATGTTATCTTTTCAGGTGGTCGCAGTTTGAGGATAAAACAGGAAACAGGCATAATTATTTACTGCATAGTTTGACTGTATGCTTCTTCAGAAATATGTTTTATGAATACCTGAACATATTTGTATTATTTTGTGTGTGTGTGTGTGTGTGTGTGTGTGTGTGTGTGAAAAGTTAACTAGAAATAAGTTGAACGATGAAAATTTTATCCTAGTTAGAAAAGGGATTTTGTTCTAATGTTGTATAAAAAATCTGGACAGAAATGAAGCTCTAATTCTTGTTGCTGAGTAGTCAGACAATATGTAAAAGTTTGATTTTGTATATACACAGATTATATATATATTTGAATACCTGTGTATATATGTGCATCTATTTCGTCTGTATGTCATTGTTTTTTTTAATATTTAGATGTTTCAGTGTTTGAATCTAAGGGTGTTTTCATATCTATTTCTTCCTGATCTTTTCTCTACTCAATTTTTAATCTTATTTGGGCCATGTGTGTTTTCATATGTAGTTGCGGTAAAGATGACTCTTTGATTTGATTCTAACACTTGGCATGCGTGTGTGTGTATACTTATATGTGTATAATGTGCGTTTATATGCAAATATATGTATTATATAATGAGCATGTATAATACATATATATGCACACACACAAAATGTATATAAATGAGTACCTTTGATCATCTTGTGTGACTAATACCTGACAGCCAGGATAAAAATTGGTTCTTCTCTAACTACTTCCAAAAGGTTTGATGATTTTGTGACCTCACTCTTGGAATGAAAGTTTAACTTCTAAGTCAAACCAACCATCTCTACTTCAGCTGCTGACAGAGATGCAGCCATCCTGCTGTGAGGCATCCGTGACCTATTCCCTCTTCAAAGGGAACAGTCTTCACTCACCAGAAGAAAGATTTAGTCTGAGCTTTCATCTCAGAGTAGGAAAGTTCCTGAAACACATAATGCCTCCAGATGGAGGGAGAGACAGGATTTGCACTGCAGTTACTGGTTTGTCACTAAGAGTGAGGTATAAATTTAAATCCTCTCTGCCGTACTCTGGCACCACCCTCAGGAGGAGAGCCAGTCAGACTCTCAAGGGAACAGAGGAACTTTACAAATATTTAAAGGCTTTATGGCATGTGCTTCTCTCTAGACTTCAAGTTTGTGGCTGTCCTAAATAGCACAATGACAATGTTCAGGAACAAAGCATGTCTATGGAGTTCCTTTGTGTTCTATGGCTTGCTGCAGGCTTTAGAAACAATATTGGGTGAATTGATTTTTGTTAGAGTGGTCACTGAGGATTTTTAACTATACCTTTTTACTATTTTGTCTCCTGAAAGAAAATAGATTGGAATAAGGAAAACAAATGAATATAAGAGGAAGTAGCCATCGCTTAATGTCCTGGCTAGGTGCTACCATGGGAGGGTAGCACTGGCTTTCTAGTGGGCAGTTTTGTTGTTTATCAGAATGAGTACTGAGGCTTTTACTTCATAAGACAATTGCTCTGAGACACTTAGTAACTTTTTGCTCATTTCCAAGCTGTAGGTAACTGTGCCTTCTTTGTGCATCTTAGAAGCTGCCTTAAAGGATGAAGGGAAGCTGCGCTGAGTATGTTCATGTGCAAGGAGGCTGGTGGATGGTGTGCTTTGGCTGCAGCTTCAATATAGATGCCAGTATCGCTCACAGATTTTGGTTTGTCTTTCTCATTGACATACTTCTCCCTTCCATTTTCTATGTCTATTGCTTTAAATATTTGGAGAATGGACTTTTTCCTCCATTGATCTCTAGCAGTGGGGTGGAATTCTGGAAACTTGAATTTTAACACTGACCTTGACTTTTGTGTCCTTATTTCAACATATGCAAGAAGGGTAGGAGTGATATATTCAGTAATTGTATCATCTTGTCATGGTTTTGTGCTGTCAATATTCTACATCATGACATCATGTGCGGTATGAATCATTAACTGAGGGTACAAATATGAAACAGTTTACCAGTTTCAGCCTGGTGACGCCCGATCTTGTCTGATCTCGGAAGCTAAGCAGGGTCGGGCCTGGTTAGTACTTGGATGGGAGACTTCCTGGGAGTACCGGGTGCTGTAGGCTTAAAACAGTTTACCACTATTTGTACCCTCAGTTAATGATTCATACCGCACATGATGTCATGATGTAGAATATTGACAGCACAAAACCATGACACATCTGTACCATCTAGAGCCTTGGTAGTGCCTGCTGAGGTCTGATGAAAGGTGTCCCTGTCTCTAAATGGTGTGTGGGACTACAACACATCTTCCCTTACAGTGACAAAAGTCTTTATTTTTAGACATTGAAAACATTGGGCAGCTGGAAAAATCTGGAAATTTTTTTCTGGAAAAAATATTAATTTGTGACCTTTCTCTACATTTGCATAGTTCTTGCTTTCTGGAGAGAGTTCCATTATTTCAGAGTATGCACTTTCTCCACAATTCAGTCTTTCAGTCTCATAGTTGCAGGAGAAACTAAAATGTGTTGATCTTTATGCACATATATGCAAATAACTTTTTTTTTTAATGCTTCTATGTTTGGAAAACATGGGCTGAGGCTAATTCTGTTTGTGAGCTGTTGGATGAGGTCTTTCTTGTTTCTGTTGTTATTTACTAACTGGACAAGCAACTGGTTATGGTGTTGGTAGAGACTGTACTGGAACTTACCCACATCAGTGACTGAAAACTGCTCTAGTGAGGCTTCTTGATGAGCTAACCCACATGTTGAGGCCGAGCCTTTTGAATCACCAGAAAAGTGATTAAATTAGTTTGGTGGCTCAGCAGAATGTAAATATGATAATGTGTGTGAATGGGGTGTAGCAGGAGGGCTATGACCAGCAGGGTCTGTCCAGGAGGCTGGGTTGGGGAGGTAGAAGATGTGCAAAGCCAAATTGATTTTACTGGTCAGGGCTTTTTGAGATTGGAGCAAAAACTCAGCAAAAAAAAAAGGTAATATTCTTTTATGTTGTCCAGTGTGGAGGGATGATTTTTAGATATTTATGTTCAGGAAGCCAGAAAATTTAAATATGAGCTGCAGGGGGGAAAAAAAGTTGTTGAGTCATGATAATAACTTGTTTTATTTGCTTAAAACAGTGTCTTAGCACTGCAAAACAGCAACAACAACAAAAAAAAACTAGTAGATCTGCAAGCTGGAATGCAGCTACTCCTTTTTATTATTATTATGTTTGTCATTTTTCATTATAAACTGCTTTTCCCCAAAACTGTTGAAAAATATCCCACTTTCTGTTCTGTGGAAGTGCACTTGGGCTGCAGCCCTTGAATCCCTTATTGCCCCCAACCAGGTGCTTTCAACTTTAACTAAAGCATTTCTCTGATTTCCTCTGACTCTTCTAGAAGGATTTAATTGGAAATTTGCCAATCAGGAAAGGAACTTACAGACTAATTTATTAATTTTAATAGTTTCTGTGAAAGATCCTAGTTGTTGTCCTTCTCTAGCCTCCAGACCAAGGCAGTACTCCAGTATATGGCCACCCTCCTATTTGTGGCAGCTGTATCTAGAACTGTATATTAAAGAAGAAATGAAGTTGTACTTACAAGTTTGACCATGTCGATCTTTCAGTTCAAAAGGCAGAACTCACAGGAGTGGTACCATAGCTTAACTGATGTGTCCATAGTACAGCAGTCCTAGAAACTGGCACTGCAGAGCAAGTCTGAGACAATACACAAATAGTAATTCTTCCACTTCTAGCCCTCTTTGCTAGCTACTAAAAAGACTTACACTTACAGAAGTTTTGATTATGATTCCTTATTTTAGATAAGCATTTTCTCATTCCATGCCATTAGTTCCACCGGTCCTCATCAGCCTGCTGGTCTGCTACCAGCACTCCCCAGCATCCAAGGGATATACAAGTGCCTTTGCTGCTGCCAGTAGGGTGTTGGCTTTGGCTCCTGTTATAAGGGATGAGCTTGTTTGAACTTTGGCTCTTGTTATGAGAGATGAGCAAATAGCTTCCCAGCTCCGTGGTTGAGAAGTAACAGGACATTTGTCACTCGTGGCTTTCTTTGTGTTTTGTTTTCTGAGCTTTTTAAAATGAATTTTATGGTACTAATCAGAAATGTGGAGGCTAAAGCAAGCATGCTTGTTGAGAACGGTTCAGGAAGAAATATCAATTAAAAGCTTTCAGAACTTCAGAGGAAAAAAAAATTGTTATCCAATAGTCATGTTTTTCCCTTCAGTAAGCATAAATGCTTTCTAGTAATTTGAGCCAGAGGGATAAAACCTAAATCATTCAGTAACCTGAATGTTCCTGTGAGCTACTTAGGTGTTTATTTTTTTATAAACATGTGGATTCCACAGTGCAGTGCTTTATATAATTTGATGGGAGAGATGGAGTAATGATGTTGGTGCATCAATAATGGGTAATGCATCTTCTAACATGAAGAGAAGGGACTGCATCACTTCTCTTAGATGACAGGCATACATCTGTTGTTCTGAGGTCGCTTTAGGAGACTTGGGAATAGATCCTCTCTGAAAGAGTTGGCTCCCATAAGCTATACAGAGAAGTTAAGGTTAACTGTGTCAGAGCTCTTAACTTCTGCTGCAGGCCTTGCATCCTAGTAGTGCTTCTGGAGCAGAATGTGTTGAGAAACATAAAGAAAATTCAATTCTGGACGTGGTATATTGAGGTGACTCCCCAGGCTATGAGCAAGCTCTTTTCAGTGATTGTCAGCAACGGGACGAAGGGCAGCAGGCACAGATTGAACTTCGAAGGTTTGATCTGAATTGTGAGGAAAAACTTCTTTACTTTTTGAGGATGACAGAGCACTGGAACAAGCTGCCCAGAAATGTTGTGGATATCCAGTGACTGCCTGCATACTTTCTTGTGCAACCTAGTGAGAGAAACCTCCTTTGACAGGGAGCTTGGACTCATAATCTCCAGAGTTCCTTTCCAACCCCTATGATTCTGTGATTCTGTAGCCTACCCAATGAATTTATCCAAGGACAGCTGAGATTTTCTGCATTTTATGTTTATGAGTTTGTTTTAATTAGTAACACAGGTAACTTCTGAATTAAATTGGTCAGCTGTACAATAAGAACAAAAACTCAGCCGCTGTTAGTACATTGCATCAGTAAATCTGTTGACTGTCTGCTCTGAAGCAAGCTTCTTTTTGCACTTTTCTTGTAGTTGGAACTGATTTAGATTTAAAAACTGCAATGTCTAACAAGTTAGACAATTGCAATCATAAATCCCTGGAATGATTTGTGCTTAGAGAGCATGAAGTTGAGCTGGGAAAATCTGTTCCACATCACTTCAAAAGGAGCGCCTAACTCTTCAAAATTAAGTTGGACACATATTTAGTACAGATGAATTTTTGCATGTTGCAGCTGCCTTGGGTATTTATAAATATGCTAATAGGAGAAAAAGAAAAAGATTTGATGTGATTCTTTAAATTGTAGGAATAGCTTGCTTTTTTTTGTTTGTTTGTTTTGTTTTTTATCATGGAGATCACAGTTGGCTTGCATTAGCACCATCAACGGTCTTTTATGCAAGCACCACTTGAACCATACCTGTGCTCATGTGAGTTTTTACTAGATTCATGGAGATGCTGTATGCAGATTGGCAGCTTACCACTCAGCTCAAACTAGAGTTCATTTTCCTTGGAGTCAGCTCAGAGATGTTCTTCACAGTTTTGATTCAGCTTTTTTTTTTTTTTTTCCCTCCAAATTTGCCCATGAAGATGTTACCTTTGCAAAGGAAGGGGAGATTCAAACTTATCTCGTGCACCAACAGGCAACTCACTCGAGAGTTTTTGTGTATTTGAGAGGCTAAAGCAAAAAAGTGTATTCTCAGCATTCATGGGGACTTCTCAGCCAGGATCCTGTCCAAAGGCTTCACAGCAGTTTCAGTCCATTAGCACAGATCAGTAGGAGCAGCCTTAGCAATTTATTGTGGCTTTCTTAAGGATGGTATAGATACCGTCCCAGAAAATGCACCATTTGGCAGGTGATGGATGGCTCTGTAAGATTTGGGTTATAGTGAGACAAGCTGCCTGTTTGTCCTTAGTCCATACTTCTAACAAAACTGATAGTCAGATTGGAGTTTTTGGATTTTTCTTTTTTCTTTTTTTTTTTTTAAAAAAAGTGTCAGTTGTATGCTAGCTTTACTTTTCTGACTGGTACTGTTTAAAATCTGCTAGTGGGCTTCCACAGTGAAACTGGCCACAAAATAAAACTGTTCAAGTGAGGGGAGAAGCATGCTTTCTGTGCTTGAAACCCATCAGGGGAAAAGTGTTTTCTAACCCATGTGAAGATTTTCGAGAGTCATTAAATGTGCTACTTACATGTGTTAAAACTAGACAGAAGAGGTCATTGCTTTAACAAGACTCAGGAGAACAAGAAGGCTGATGCAAACCTGAGAAATGACAGTATTAGGTTAGAAACTGAAATGAATTCAGTTTTTGCTTTCAGACCATGGGAGAGGTTTCAAGGTTGTGAAGCAGACAGGTCACTTGTCTCAGTACAGTTAGCTTGAAAGATTTAAATTGAAAAATTGAACAGCTTTCAGAAGCCTTAATACTGCTGCATGGAGTGGGAGCATTTGTCCCAGATGACTACAGGCTTTACTGTATGCTGGTTTTGACAGGATTTGGAGCAAACATTGCACATCACAGTAGGACCCTTTGATTTGTAGTAAAATGCAGAGTCACAAAAAAAATAAAAAAAAAAAAAATTCCTCTTCTGCTTCCTGTGTTGCAAAATTTGTTAGTGCTGATGAATATCAACCTCATAGGATAATGAAGGCCACGGCAGAAATGCTAAGTCACAGCCTGAACAAGTGATTGAGCACCTGGTGGGAAGGCAGGGACAATCCAGGGGAGTTCATTCCCAGACCTCATTTAAGGGTTGGCAGTGGATGTAAGGGTATCTTGCTGGAGATCCCTGCCTACCTGAGGCCTTGTGGAGGTAAGCAGTTTCTTTCCTATATTTCTGTGCCCGTGGCTGTTGCTTTTGAGCAGGTCCTCAGGACTTTGCTACTCTGCTGTCATTACCGTGCTTTCCATTGTGTTATGTTGTTATAAAGGCCAAATCTAAAATGTCTCGTTAATTCTGAGTTTAAAATGATATAATTTGTCAAGATGAATAGCAATGAGTTTTTAAAGGCTTGTGGTAATTAGCAAGGCTGAAACGTGCAGTAAAGGAGTATAGAAGCAACTGTGAGTCATTGGAAGTATTTCCCTTACTTTTCTATTGAGGTTATTTGATTTGTGATGCACACATCCACGTTGTTTCTAGTTTGTTTGTTCAGGATGATTTGTGTTTATGAAGGATCTGGCTCATTCATATTTCTAAAGTTATCACAGGATGTGAAGGGTGTAGAGAGCAGAACTAGCATATTACTGAGCTGTAACTTTCTGAATGTGAGAAATTGCACTCTTGTGTAGAGCACTGAAAACGGCTTCTGAAGAGTGTGAAGGTTTGGGCTTTCATTTCAGCTGGGACCAAAGGATGGGTGGAATTGTGGCCTTTTCTTACATAGTATCATGCCCACTATAAGTACTGCAAGCAGTACCTTTAACTTCTACTGGGGCAAAATTCATTAACCATTTATTAGAATCACAGAATACTTAAGAGTTGAAAGGGAGCATTGAAGGCCATCTAGTCCAACTTTACTGTAGTGAACAGGGACACCACAGGTACATCAGGCTGCCTTTGGATGTTACATGTTGCTTACAAATGCCTGTCATATTTCAACAGCATGGAATTTCTTGGCCAGCAAGGGCAAAGCACCTTCTGCCTGGGTGCTCTGTGGTAACCTTTGTTATCTGAATGTTTCCCTTTGGCGTTTTTGGGTTTGGTTTGCTTCAAAATGTGGTTTTAAACAAGGGATGAGGAGGCTGCCTTTGCAAAGGTTCTTGAATTCTGAGTTTAATTCCCTTGTTTATGTTATTTCATTTGTAGATCCAGAATAGATGGGATTACATTTGGCAAAAAATGCTTTTCCTTTTAATTTCTGTGTAATTGAATGCTGGCTTTCAATTCAGCTTTACTGCAGTAAGCTGAAAGAGAGATTGCTATGGTGTTTTTTTGGATTTGTGTGTGAAGAGGAAAGCAGGCAGTGTATTCAGTTCTGCTCTTCTTACTCTTCCACAGTACTTCTTCTCTTTTAATTGCAATACCTTATGTAATAAATAGTCCCATGGATTTCTGCTTAGGGAATTGATGACCACAATAATGTAGAAATGGAAAAAATGAATAATGCTCTTAGGGAATACAACATTTGACAAAACACTCAGTTTTTGCACGTATCAAGCAGTGCTTTTGTTTTGTTTCATTATGAATTAACTTGAATGGTTATAGAAAATGATTTGTGAGAGTTATGATAACGATAGGAAATTTGAGATTCTATTGATTGAATTCTAACATGTTGTTCAGGGTTAAAATGAAACTATTAATATTGCAAAGGGTAGTTTGAAAATAAGTTTTCATAGGAAAACTAAAAGATCTTTTATCTCTCTTTGTCATATGTTTATTTGGACTATTAATTAGCCAGGCATGTTTTAAGAATGGCATTTAAGCAATTCCAATGGCTGGGTTTAGGTTTGTTAAATTTGCTTCCAGGAGAATTTTTCTAGTGGGAACTGCTACTTGCTTTTGACTGGAGCACTTTTAAAACTCTTTTCCTTTTAAATTACTGTCTTTAGGGAACTGCCTTTCTATTGGAATTCTGTTACCTCGCATTTCTCTCACTTCTCTCACTGGAAGAGTTGAGAGGTGTTTTTTTTTACACTGAGATGTGCACACTTTTGTACACCATCTCATTTCGGAGAAGTCTGACTTTTATAGGGCCCATAAAATCTATCTGAAACAATTTTTAAACTTTTATTTGTACTTACTTAGTGAATGCTTCTTGACATTGCTGTTGATAGTGACAGTCAAAATTGGATTCCTTGTTGAATAAGTGAAACTGATGAAGTTGTCTTATTTTTATTCTGCCTACATCGCTTCTCTGCCTTGTCTCTACTAATACATATTTCCTTGTAGAGCTTTGTGAAATTAGGTTGAACACTGAGCAATGTTCTTTTTACCATTTGTCTTTAACTTGTTTCTTGTCTGGCTCTCTTGCCTTCTCCTGGAGAAATTGCTTGAACTTATTTAGTAGTGAAGATCAAGAATTAATGAGTTCAGGGGTGTTTAGGAATCTGATTTTCAGAAGACAGTGGGATCCAGTTCCCACTCCAGTTACCACTGCAGCCACCACCACTTGTTAGAAGTCAGCAAACCTTATTTTACCCCGGAGTTCTCTTTCAGCTGTATGGATTAGGGCACCCCAGAAATATAGAAAAAAAGGATGTAGCTGAGCTTGAGGAGTTTATACATAAGCAGACTAATAATACTTAAATATGATTTATTTAAGTAATAAATTATAAGTCTCTGCTTATAAACAAAAGATAGGGGTAAATACTGACGTGTTTCTCTGAGAGTGTCTTCCCCTTTCTTTTCAAAGAAATTGTTAGCATGAGTGGATGTACTGAACCTTTGCTGTGATGCCATGGCTTACATCTTTGGTGCTGTTGCAATGATGTTTCTGATTCCTCTACTATTCCTGAGCGTGGAGACTTGGTAGTTTTTATGGGGATTCAAGAATGGGACTCAAAGTTGCAAATGGTTGAATTCTTTGATGTAATGTTGAGCTTTGCAAATTATGTATTAATCTTTAAGATATGTTGGAGGACACCCAGTTTTATTAACTGAATGACTTTATGGATTGGTATTTAGATCTGTAACAGCTTTGTGCTACAGCAAAAGAATTGGGAGGAAGATCTATTTCATGAGGAAAATCTCTATGGGCTCTATGTTGTTCGAGCTTTATGGTTCAGAAAATTATACTGACTGGGCAGCTTCATACTTATTGCCTCTAAGAAATTTGTTTGAACTTCCTATGTGTAAAACAGGTCGAGAGGCAATTGCCTCTCTGGAAACTAATCTGTGAAAAAGGTCCTGTTTGGAGAATACTACATTCTCCTTGTTTCTGCAAGCTGCCCTCCTGCTCTTTTCATAGTGGTGCTTGTCTGGGCGGCATTCCTCTCCTGCTTTTTTTTTTATTTTTTTTTTGTGTGTGTGTGTGTGTGTGCTTTTTTGTTTTCCCCAACATGAAAGAAAATCCTCCATGATGTACTCTGTAGTGGAGTTCACTTCATCTTTCAAAGTGCTGTGACTTACTTTGTCATTCAATCACTTGCATGAGGTTGCTTTTAAGCAATTAGGCCAACAGTTGGTTTGGGGTTTTTTGGCAGGTTTATAATACTTGAGCATTTATCACATATCACTTATTGATAACAGTAATGAAGTAAATAATCAAAGGGTTTCACTTACCTTCTAATTTTACTCTTCTGTTTCTTGTAGGTTCATTGCTAAACCTTGTGCCTTAGGCCTTAAAGTCCAAGCCAATGGACCACAGAAAGCTCAACCTAATGCTATCCTGGAAAAAGTTTTCACGGCCATTACAAAGGTACAGTATGTATGTAATAAAGTAGGATATGGTGCTGTAAAATGTATCTGAATGAAATGAAACTAACTGCTAAGTGCTGTGCTGCATTTTCACAGCTGAAATCAGAACATGCAAACACTGAGGTTTTGGTATGCTAGCTTGAGCAGTTGAGCATCTCCTTGTGAGCTTTTAATAAAAAAAAAAGTTATAGAAATACTTAATAGGTACCTTATAGCCACCTACTTTTTTATTTTGCTTCCTCCCTTTTTTTTTCCTTTTAAAAATTCCCACTTAAAAAAAAAAAATATTTGAATAAATAACAGATGATGAGATGTCTTGCTGTGTTTTCTCTGAAATTTTTAAGCTAATCCTTCTAGGACAACTGCTTGAGTGCAGGGCGCTGGTGGTTTTCTGGTCTCGTTGCTGTTTGCGTTGTGATTTGTGTCTTTTGAACCCGGAGGGAAAAGCTAGAAAACTGAAACATGTCCCATGCTACTCTGTAGAGTAGTCAAGGACAGACCTGCTTTGTTTGTCTTGCTTCTGCCCTGGTTTGCAGAGCCATAACCATTCAAATGGAAGTCAAGTTTCATGTTTGCTACTGTGGAGAATAACTCTGTAGCTAGTTTTACAGGGAAAAAAAAAAAAAAAAAAAAAAAAAAAAAAACTCTCCCCCTGTTTCCAAGGTGATATTCCATTTGAAGTTGTCACTTTGTTTAATAACCTCATTTTTTAACATTGCCTTGCAAAAAACATGGGTTATGTCCTCTGCTTTCCATGTCAGTCAAACAATCTTCACTCCTATAACCATCAACAGAACAGAAGATGGAACAGACAAGGCATATGGAAGGCAAGGGAGTGTCTGTTATCCATACTGCTTCAAAAGTATATGTCATGTTATTCCTGCTTATCACTGTTTCCAAGTCTCATGCAAGTTTTCATTCTGCTACCTTCTGTAAATTTCTTTAGTAAGAACCCACATGCAACATTACAGCATATGTCAGCCTTCTATATTAATAATAGTTATTGTAAGCATATTTTGATGTGGATGTGCCGGCAGAGATTTCTGTCATAGGCATTTTATTTCTTTGTACCCATATGTCTGACAGACAGCCTCTAAGTCATTGGAAAGAAGTTAAATCAGTTTTAAACTTAATGTAATTGGGAAAATAAATAATTTTTATCCATCTCTGTTGTATAGCATCCGGATGAAAAGAGGCTGGAGGGCCTCTCCAAGCAGCTGGACTGGGATGTACGCAGCATTCAGCGTTGGTTTCGACAAAGACGCAACCAGGAGAAGCCCAGTACTCTTACGAAGTTCTGTGAGAGCATGTAAGGAAACTGTCATTATAGCACAGTCTTTAGCTATATAGCTTGACAGAGATCAGAAAAGGAGGAGAAAAGGAGCACTTAAACCATTTTCCTTGCCTTTCTCATTCTGCAGTGGTCACTTTTACTAGCACATTTTCTTGAGTATGCTTACTCATTGGTAGCTAAAGGTTCTTACAGTTTCTTGAGGAAGTTATTTTTTTTACCTTCAAGCATTTGCTTCTAAGGATTATTTCTCAGAATCCAATTGCTCTTCAAACTGCTTATCTACACAGATTTCTTATTCTTGTTAGACACCATTGTTTCTTCTAGTATCTGAGACATATTTTTATGCTAGCTGGATTTAGAATAGTAATGCTTAATCTACGTGGAAAGAGCACAAAAACCTAAATCTACTTAATACATTTACATGTTTTTCTTAAAGGAGAACTGATAGACATTGAACTTGCAACAATACCCAAAGAATACGAGTTTATTTGAAAGCATTGTTTAATTATAAGGCTCAGCCCTCCAGCACTGGTATAATGTCGCTCCTTTGATGTGGAAAGTCACACATTTAAGGCAAGTTTTATATGCTCCAAATCAAGACACTTGGCAAATATTGCCATAAAAAAACATCAGCCTTATCACACCCTGTTGGTCAAGAAGATGAGTTGTAGCTGGCTGAAAGCTGGTTATGTTTTTTGCCAGCTGGGAAAGAAGTTTTAGGTAGGAATGTCATCAGCAACAAAAGAAGCCTGTATAAATTAGAAAGTGAATCCTAGTTAGTTTTAATATATTTTTTCCCAACTGGTTTTGATTCCAAATAATTTTAGCCTTTCAGTAATTAAAGGGAGTCTATAAGAAAGAAGGGGAAAGACTCTTCAGCAGGGTCTCTTGTAATAGGGCTAGGGAAAGCAGTTTCAAACAAAAAGATAGGAGATTTATATTGAATATAAGGAAGGACATTTTTTCACAATACAGCTGGTGAGGCACAGGAACAGATTGCCCAGAGGAGATGATGTATGCCATATCCTTAGAAACATTCAAAGTCAGGCTGAACCAGGCTCTGAGCACCATGATCTTGCTGTGGTGTCCCTGTTTGTTGCATTGGAGTTCGACTAGGTGACCTTTAGGCGTCTGTACCAACTCAAACAATTTTATGATTTTGTGATTTCATTAAAAAATTGCACGTAAAGAAATCATAAAAATATGTGTTGCAGCATATATTTATGGATAGGCTAGTCTGCAGTGATTTTGTATGTTCTTTCCTTGTGAAGTGTGCTGTTATATCTTTTTGTATTCCTCTCTCACGTGGCTTTCTGAAGTGTTTTACTTAAACTTTACTTTCCTGTAGAGATGTACAGGAAAGTTCATAACATGATCCTGAATATATGTTTAGGCATTTTTTTCTAAAGCCAAGTCACAGATGAAATGTTATTTTAGTAGCAAATGTTATTGTTTTTCAACTAAGGACTGATCAGGAGATAAATTAGAAGTGCTATTGTTGTAGCACATTGTCTCTCTAGCTGAGAGAGTGTCATTTTTGTATTTGAAAAGAAAAAAAAAAAAGTCTAAAGATGATAGTTCTTTAATGAACAGATGAACATAACTGTCAGAACTCTTAATTCCTTTCTGTGATATTTACAGTTAAAAGCTGCCCTACTTAGCCAAAGAAAAACCAGGCAGAGTGAGATTATGGGTAAATATAGTGAATGTGTTACCCAACAGCTGATGGTCTTAGAGTAGATAACTTTTGAGATCACTGAAGGTTAACCTTTTTCTTCAATGATGGTATCTGTAAATGTATACACTTGCCTTGTGTAACTTGCAGGAGAGTTTGTGGAATCTGGAATAAAAAAACCAAAACATAAATCTATCACTGATAGGTCTTGCATATCTAGGGAGTTTATTTGGCTGCTTCTGTGACTTGGGTCAAAGATTCACTCTTGCCTGAGTGACAGTGTATTTGGGCTGACTTAGAGGGCTGAACTAACCTGACTTTTCTGAGAGCAGGAGAGCAGTAGTGGTGAGCTTTCCTGGCTGGGTCTGACACAGAAAACTGCATGCAGAAATCATATGTGAGAAACACTTATCACTGGCTGAATCTTGTGTAAAGCCTAGGAAAGTTACCAGTCCTGAACTTGCTCCTTTGTGGCATATGTTATGGAAAAAGTGTGTTGATAAGAGCTGGGAATGCAAATTAAGTTATGAGATCAAGCTCTAATGAGTGCCTTAACTTATGTAGGAATAATTAAGTGCCAGTTTCATTTAGTATGTGTATGTGCTACTGTGAGAGCAAGCTGTTACCTGGCTAGAGGATAGTTTCCCTGTGAGCATTTTGTAGTAGTGCCATGTGTCACCAGCTGTCACGCACACTGGACAGAGTCGTCAGCAGTCAGTCCACACAGCAGTGGAAAATCAGGGATACCCTTTTTTTTTTTTTTTTTTTTTTTTTTTGTCTGAAGAATCCTTGTGTGGGTGGCATCTTGGAGCTGTGAGCTGTAAGAAGCACGTGTTCCTGTGGCAGCCGTGGGAACAGTAGTGCTCTAATCCTCCAGTAACATAGTGCCGAAGGGTGGTTAGTAGCCTGCCAGAGCATGAAACCTCCCCTTGAGTAATCTGTGGGCACAGTGTGAGCAAAGCAACAGTGATCCCCACCCACACCTTCAGCTGTGAAGCTTCTGTTGTCCTTCTAGAAAAGACAGCAGTTTTTCTGGCAACGGACTTTATTGGCTGTGACTTGGGAATAGAAGTGACAGAACCCACAGTAGATGTGAAGCTGCTTAAGAACAACTCCGACTCTATTATATAGAGTCATTTCAATTTACAGCTAGTGAAAGTGTTCTTGGGCCCAGAATTGCTTTTCTGTATTGTGGAGGAGAAGGCAGTTGTTCAGGAGAGACTGTATACCATTTCTGACTGCCTTATCTTTCTTTCTTAATGGATTTCTTGGTTACCATGAAAGGCAGAAGAGATTCAGTAGGACATAGGCTAAGAGTGAAAACACACTTGAGTTGTCATGAATGACACCCGAGAGCCAGGACCCAGAACACTGAAACAGTAACTTATTCTCTGTTTCTTTGACCAGCTATTTCTCAGTTTCTCTATCCCTTCCTTCCCACACCCTCTGAAGTATTTAAATTCTGGTTCTAAACAGTGCTGAGCAATTCCAAAGTCAACATTTTTTTTTCTCCAAACAATTGAATAGATCCTTTCCTGCTAGTCTTTGTTACATATCTTAGGAATAAGCAGATTGAAATTAAATAAAAAAGGGGACTTCATTACTGTTTATAGGCACTGCCTGTGCAACAGTCTTATAATGAAAATAAATTACTTTTGAGGGATCCTTACCACCGGTCACCTCTGAGGGTTTTGTGTCTCCATCTGAAAGAGGAAGTGCCATTCAATGATTGGAGCTGTGGGATCCGCTGATAGTGAGGCTTCAAATGGCATCATGTACTTGCTTCAGATTTCAGATGTTATGGTTCTAAGTATGTATATGAAAAATAAAGCTGTTGGTATCACCAGGTGATGATTCATTATCCAGTATAGAAGTAAATGTAAGAAGTAAACTCAACTTGCTAATGAAATAAACCTCTTCACTGGCAGAGGTTTATTTTATTAGCAAGTTGAGTTGTTTCTCAAGGATTTGATGATTCTGAAATGAAACTTTGAGTTAGTAGTGCAGTGTTTGTAGTCACTGGAAAGTCATACACCATCTGTTTGTAATGCTCAGGTACTAGCTGCAGGGGTATGTCATGCATAACTTTTGTGGGAATACAGGCAGTTTTTCTCCTTTCTTCACATTAAAGATCTGAGGAGCATAAAGGAGAAGAAAAATTGGTTAACTGTGTGCACAGCTGACTTCTTTACTGCTGTGAATGTCTGCATTCTGTGCCCAGGGTGCAGCCAAAAACAAAGGGAAAACAAGCTTTCTCCTGAAGAGCAGGGGATGGTCCTCGTGTTCTGCTCTTAAGGTGTGCAGCATGTGAGAACGCACACAATGAGCTAGCTTTTCTGAAGCTTGTGTGATTTCTTTGTTATTCATGTTGAATATCTGCACTACTGTACAAGACTAACAATTGTTTCTACATAGGGCTGTCAGTCTCTACAGATAATGACATAAATTGGACCACATGCTGAAAGGACTCTACTGGAACATATTTGTAGCACAGAAATAAATATATATATATTTTTAAGTGTCTAGCCATTAATGGAAAACAAATTCCCAGAAATATCTTAAGGGGAAAAGTTATATCTGAATATAGCAGGATGAGAATTCAGGGTATGAAATAAGCTAGTGGAAAGGGGGCTTCAGGGTGTGCTGGGGTCTATTTGAGAGGATGTAATGCCTGGAAGGCCTTGAATGATGGTTTTACTGTCCGCCAGACAGAATGCAGGGCACAAGGATATCTTTGATAGTACATATGGAAAGACAGTGCAGTGATGATTCCAAATGACTTCCAGGTTCTTTGCTGCTTCAGTGCACTGTGCTGCTGCTTCATGCTATGGGAACACAGGTACTTCTGTTCTCAAAGGGTAAAAAGTATTGAACAAACAAGCATCCTGCTCCCCTTCCATGTCCAGAGCAAAGGCAAAAAATATCTGTGATGCCCTAAGTTACCATCAGATACAAGGCTTGTCTGTCTTTCACCTATGTAGGTAGAAGTAAGCTGGTGAGAGAGATTTTCATGGTTTCCAAGGAGTAGCTGACAGATATATGTGGACAAGAGTGTTTTTTTGAGTTTCTGCAGCAGTTTGTGTGTGAAAACAAGGAATTTGCATACTGGGGAGTGAAATCTAGACAGAACATATTTTTTTCTTAAGGAAGTGAAGCAGTGTTTAAGAATGCTGCTTTGGGGAAGATTGCTGTATATATCTACTTGTATACATGTGCATGTATATAGATTTTTTTCTACTTGTGCATGCTTTTGTGGAAATTTTATGGGCGTTTTACAACTTCTCCTTGCCTTTTTTCTTCAGCAGCAGAATAACTGTTCTGCAGAATTGTACAAGAAAAATAACTATGTGAATTAAAATTGAGACAGCTGCTGGTTGTTGGAATTCTGAACAGTGCTGGTAAAAATCTTAACAAAGCACATAAAAGAATTCATCAGTCTGTGCTTTGTATGTTGCAAGAAAGCACTAGAAAATAAATAGGCATCAAAAAGCTTGTAGCTCTCTATTTTGAGTGGCCTCAGGCCCACTTAATTCAGCTACAAAACACTGCTGAATTCAGTGATCTTTGAGGTGCAAGCAGAAATATCTGGTAAATGGTACTGTGAGTCCATTTACTTCTGAATTGTCAACACACATTTTCAGCTGCTTTGGTGTTGCTTGCAGCAGAGAGCTGACCAGTGTTTCACAGCTGTAAAGGAGAGCAAGGGATGTCTGGAAAGCAGAGCTGCTCCTGTGGGGTTTGTTGCTTTTGCTCTGCCTTCTAAGTGTGAATACAAAGTGCATGCCCAATATGGGAAGGAACTGGGCCTTTAAAAGGTTGAGTTTGACAGCCTTTACAAATAAAGACCACTTTAATGGGGTTTCCCAATTGTCTTTATTTATTTATTTATTTATTTATTTATTCATCTTTTACTGAAAATCATATAATTAAGTAACTTTCCATTAATGGATATCTTTCCATTAAAATATATGGGAACTTCATGTTGGGGACTCCTGATAGCTGTATGGCATTAAACTGCTGATAAAGGTGAATTGGTGGCTCTTAAACAGCTATAAAATGCCCTTAAAGCAGGAACTTGTAACTCTTTAAACTGTTAGAAGAAAGTAAAGAAATGTGCTGTGTGATTTCTAATTTGGAAATGCAAGAGGGAGAGGAATTAATTAAAAAACAAGTATTCTTGGTGTTATGGTCTCACAGTGTTCTCTTACTAGTGTTATGTTTTTTGTTTTTTCTGATGTTAACTGTCTTTCTAAAAATAGCAGCTTGAAAATCTCAGCTCTGGTGGTTGTTGCTGTTTTTCACCCTTATTCAGGGTATACTTTCACTGCTTTGCTTCTGCCTGCTATCCCTTGCCAAAAGACAATGCAAGCGCTACTGAAAGGATGATTTATTGAAAAGACAATTCACTCCAGGCTTTACTCTAGACAGATGATAGGTATACAGAACATGCCAAATCCGACTCTTCCAGCTGTGATAATCTTGTTGTCCAGACAGAGCTAGTGTGTCCACATTGTGCCATAGGGCATGAAGCACACGCTTGGTGTTAGGCTAAAAAAGCACCATTCTGGCAAGATGTGTCCATCAGTCTCTGTAGTTGAGAAACTATGATGGGGGAGAAGTAGGGGGGACAAAAAAAACCCAAAAAAAACATACATCTTCCCAGTGTTTTGGAGCTATATTTCCTGTGAATATAAAAGAAATCCTGGGCATGTGCTACCTAGTGTTCCAGCCCAGAGCACTGTGTATATAAGGCAGTCCAACCTGGTTGGTCTCCTGCAACCTTCAACTCTGTGAAATGTCTGTGAAAGGATTCATACGTCAGATGATGTGAATGTAGTGTTGGTGTTAGCAGCAAAGGCTAACTCTGTTATAACTCCAGAAAAGCTGTCTTTGAAAGGAATATAATTGTTGCTTGTGAAGCCTATTGGGAGAGGTTGCTTGTCACCGTTCCCCATCTGTACTGCTAGACTGGTTCAAGTGGAACGAATTGTTCCATTGCCATTTTTTTTTTTTACTTAAAATTTTCATTAGAAGTAACATGAAAGTACGGTGCTTTGCTGATACAAATTGCGGGACATCAACTATATAGCTGCTAAAAGGATTATGCTGTAGATCAGAGACGGTGGAAGAAGAGCAAGGGTTGCCTTAGTAAAAGATAAAAGTGTATGGAAATGATTATTTGTATAAAGAGAATAAAGAGAAAAATGTCGACAGGCTATTGCATAGTATAAGAACCAGGGGATAGGTAATGAAAAAGAAAGCTATTCAAAATTGAGTACTGAAAACAATTTTTCACACTCTGAATAATTAATCAGGATTTCGTTTTTCTCTTTCATTGCTCTCCTAAGGCAATAATTCAGCAGTAATTTGTAATTAGAGATTGTTTTGTTTACTTCAGCAACAAGACAATAAAGTATTGTGCTGATAAATAAATAGCTTGCATAGAAAACAGTTGTGAAGAACATTATTTTTAATTGCAGAGCATCAGACTTGCTAAAACCAGAGTGTGGAGGTAAGGTAGAGAAGAGCCTTGAAAACAAATGGTGTCTGAGTTGAAAACCATAACAGGGAGTATGAGTTGAGGTCCTGGTAGAGTTGGGTTTGAGGCAGATAGGTGAGGGAACACGCAGGCCTTCTGTGGGATGTGGAGGGAGCTGGAGTCTGTAAAGTTGTTCTGAAACAAGGAAGACATGACCTTCAGCAAGTGCAGGAGGTTTGCAATATCTGCAGGTAGCAGGGATGTTGAAATGAGTCACAATTCTCAAAAAGGAGGGTCAAATAGAAGTCATCTAGCAAGAAGCTACTACAGTATAGAGAGAAGTAAAGCAATTGTGGTCTGTTGTAAGCTTGTAAATTAGTGCTATTTTGTTTGTAAGATTTACGTCTGCATGATGGGATTTGCTCTGTATGGTGTGAGGATCCTGGAGGGGCACACAGTACCTGGGGTACCTCCTGCCCTCTGTCAGTGCAGAAGCACTGACCTTGGTGGCTGCAGGGCTGCTTCTCTTGCATTTTCTCCCTCCTGGTTGCTGTTGTGCATTGTTTTTTCCCTTTCTTAAATCTACTTTCCCAGAATTGCTCATAGCTCGCTTTTGGCACCAGTGGGTCCCTCTGGAGCAGCTGGAGCTGTCTCTGATCTGACAAGGGGCAACTACAGAGTGCTGCTTGCAGAGGCCACTCCTGCAGCCCCCTGCTACCACATTATTGCCACATATTCCCATATATGGGGCCTTATATTGGGTTTAAGTTATTGGCTGGCAAAATAAGCTATCCTGATTTTAAAATCATGAGCGCACAGTGCAGCTGCTGAGAGCAATTCTAGTTTTCCTGTAATGCTGCCTGATGAATCAGGACTGAATATTATATTATGTCTGTGCCTCCTCTATAGCACGCAGCTTGCTTGGCACTGGTGCTTCCAGATGTCTGGGGTGGGCTGGGTATCACACCCTGCAGTTAGAGTGTGATTTGCAATGAGTATACCTCCAGCTTTGCCTCTGGGAGCATCTGTATTATCAGGCTTTTGACTGTTCACACTTCTTTGCTGGTCAGACTGGCAGGAGTAGCTGAATTATGTATTTTCTTAATGAACTTGTTGTGTTCTTTTGTGATGCTTCTGTCTCTCAGTGGATTGTAGAGTAGTTGCCCAGGCTGCATCAGGCTGCCATTTAGCAGCACAGGCTGCTGTTGCTGCTCCCATCAACTGTAAAGGGCCCTCCTGGCCTGGTACTCACCCTGTCCTTGCTTTGTGCTGCAGCAGGCAGCTAGCTACACAGCTGTGTCACCCTGCATAAAAAGAGAGCATGCTTCTCAGTCAGATTTTCCTCATGTGGGTCATGAGGTACTAATATAAACATTCTGGAGAGCCATTTCTTGTGGTAGAGGGGGTTATATATGCCCCTGAGCGCAAAATGGAAGATGTGGAGGCATCAGATGGGAATGCTTAGGTTTTGGTGCAGCAAATGAGTTGGGGGTGAGGAGGAGGCTTTGCTGCATTTCTTCATCCACACAGCTCCTTCCGGTGTGGCCAGATGGGAAAATACAGTGTGGTGGAGCAAGGCAAGGCATGCCATGGGCACAGGGCATCCTGTGAGTACTACCAATGCTGTTATCTCCAAAGTGCTTAGATTAACTAACAGTGGCTAAGAGAATTAATGCTTTTCTGTTGAACAGCTGCTCCTATAGATATGTTTACACCCTCTGTCTAGCCTCCCTATCCATATTTCTTAATTTTTCAATAGAAAAATTGCAAGTCTGCTTTTGCTGCCCTTCTGTCCCACTACAGGATAGAAAGCTGAACTGTTGTGTGAAAGGTGAGGTAGGGATAGGCTTCTTGTTGCTCCTTAGTCTGCTGCTTCAGAGGTTCCAGTTATTTCAGAACTCATATGAAGCACACCCTATAATTGGACCATGTTGGCAGTTTTGCTGATGATTTCTTTCCTGCTCTGCCATGCTCATATGTGAATCTCATTTATGATCTTTATTTTGCCTTTGTAAGTTGAGTCTTAGGACATCTCTTTGCACAGATATTGGTAGGGTGTCAGGAATCATCTCTTTCTTTGCTGTTCTGCTGGAGAAAGCAGGCAAATATGCCCATGCTGTGACTTCAGATGATGCTCACTGTATTTTTAGACTTTGCTGTAAGCACTTTTCATTTTGCATCTTATGGAATTCCCCTCTTCCCTCGAATTGGATTACTTAAAACTTTGAATTCCCTGCTCTTACTGCCTTCTGTGACACAGTTTTTAATGTAATTAATATTTTTAAATTAACCCAGATTCTAGCCCTGCAAAAAAGATGCCATCACTTAACATTACCACTGCACATTAACCAAGGTTATAATAAATTAAATAGACTTCCTTTCTCTCGTGGTTTGTATGTGTTCATCATTATTTTATGTTATGGAAATTAGATAACTCCTCCATAAATTCTAGTTAATGTATGTTCTTGTTCAAAATCACAGCTTAAATGTAGTGGATAAAGCCAACTAGGGGAAAACTGCATAGGCAGCAGTACCTGCTTGTTTCATATGTTCCATCTGCCTTGAATGTGCAGCCCTTGATGATGCACAAGGCCGACTCTTCAGTTAGCCTCAATTTTAAAAATAAGTTGTCAAGTCTCTCAGATGGTATCACAGAAGTGAAAGAACGTGTACACCTGGGATTTTTCTGAACAGGGATCAAGGCTGAACAAGTGCCCAGTCTGGGATACTACAGATTTCAAGACTGAATCTGTTGCTTTTTATTTTCCCACCTGCAGATAGGATTCACAGGGTTTAAAAACTGACTCTTGAAGATTTGCAAAGGATCTGTGAATTCAGCACCAGGACTTTTCCCAGTTTGTCTCTCTTGATCCATTTGAAACTTTGGGTTTTTTTCTTCATCGTGTCAGTGTGCTTGTCTGAAATATTTATCTCTTCTGAATGGTAGTTTTCGGTACCGATTTCCCCTCCTAAATTACTGTCAGCTCTGATTTGTTGGTTGGTTGTTTTTTTGTTGTTGTTGTGTTTTTACTTGTTAGTTAGAATATAGATTGGATGTTAAAATATTTTATTACTACCAGACTTCAAGGGCTTTTTATTTCCCTGAAAAGTAATTTTCAGTAACACAACCATTATTGCTGAAGTGGAGCAGCAAATACTGTAAGATGGTTCTTATCTATTAAATGAAGGTTGCGTTCATTTCTCAAGTCTGTAATGGTGGTCATCAGTTTGTTATTAAGCCTGCGATATTTCCTTTAAAAGTACAATAGTCATGGAAGAGAAGAACACTTCTCTTCCTCCTTCCCATTTACAATATTCTCCTCTTTTCATTTCTTTAATTTTGTAGGCTTGGTGTTTGCTTCCACTATATGTCTTGAGACATATAATGATTATTCTAACAATTACTGTGCAGTTTTTCCTTTGTACTTTGTTTCTCCTAAATGCTTTCTCTGTTCTTAGAAACTAATGATTTTATTTTCTTTTCTTCAGAATATTCCTTTTTATGTTTTTTCTTTATACCAACAAAGGCATGCTTTTGTTTGACTTTTTATCTATTTGTAGTATGAAGGTATGTCCAATATTAGCTTAGGCTGCACAAACTTCTTGGGAGACATGACTAACAAGTATTTATTCATGGACAGGGATTTTTGGGTTCAGAATAAATTTTCCATTCTTTCATGGATGAAAGTCTTTGCTTTTTCATTAAATACAGATATCCAGAGTTCTACTTGTATTTTTATTTTAAGACAGACAATTTAGGATACCATCTTTACTCCATTTCTACTGTACCTGTTTGTTGTTCAGTGTGTGTGTAGATATAGCAAACATTATTTGACAGCCTTACTTTGAATCCACACAAGTTTGGTCCAGCTGGAACCCCCCCGCCCCGGGATGTCTTTTGTAGCAAACCATTTTCTTCCAAGTGAGATAACAAACTGCACTGACTCACTTGTCCAAATATACTTGGTATGTTTTTTGTTTCAGTCTCCCTCACTAGATAGAAGTTTGAGTAGCATGACTTCTCCACAGATCACTAGTCACAATCAACGTGTAAAAATGATATGCATTCTGAAGAACAGTCACAGTAAGTTTTTGTTTAATGTGCAGCAGTCATTGAATTGGCACCCTAGCCTTTACTTCTCTCTTCTCTCACTTATTTAAGTTGTCACACAGTTTTATGGTGCATTTGATTACTTTTCATTTTGTAGATACATGTACTATGTGCAGCTGTTCACAGAGATGTAATTATAGAGGAGAATTAGCTTCCAAATGTTTAATATTTTTTCCTTACAGGCATTTAATTACATTGCTTTCTGTATTAGTAAGTTGTCTGATAATGTACTTTCATGCTCTTTAGAGAAAGCTGAACTGATTATTTGCTTAAAATGTAAGTAGTTTGTAAGCCAGTGTGGCAGCTTTTGATATATTATTCTCCATTTTCTTCCTTCTCCTTCTTATTTATTTATTTATTTGCTAAAAGCTGAAAGCTATAAACTGGCCTGGTTCAAGACAATGCCTGCTTAATGCTGTGTTTGTATTGCTGTCAATCAAAATCTTTTTACGGAATGATTTTCCTTTTATTTACATGGGGGAAAAAAATTGATTTGGCAGATTGTTGGGTTGTTGTTGTTATTGGTTTTTTTTGTTTGTTTGTTTTGTTTTTTGTGATATATGAACTGAACATCCCAATTATGTCCACAACTGTAAGGCAGGTGACACAGCAGGTGACACAGGAGTACTGTTTGCCTGAAAAGAAGTCAAGTAATGGCCCGTGAATTAGCACTGGTCTTGGTAAGAAGGAACATAGAGTGCAGCTTGAACATGAGCAACTTGCTTCCCATAAAGCTTCTAGGATCAGACCTCAAAAGTAGCTGAAGTGGAGACTATCAGGCAGGAAACAGTGCAAGGTACTGTAGAAACCATGGTCTGAAATTTCAAATGCTATCCCATATGGTTAGTTATCTAAAAAGTTTCAGACTACCAAGTATAGTTTGGTTGGATAATGCTTTTTAAATTTACTGGCATTCTGGCTGTTTAAGTTGTACTCTTATGAGAGTACATTTGCATTAAGCATATTAAAATGTCCTATCCCTACTTCTTTACTGTAAGCTCAGAATACTGAAGGATAATTTATGAAATCTTAAACAAAACAAAACACACACACACACAAAACAAAACAGCCCCATCCATTAAAAATACAACAGCAAAACAGCCTTTGCTCATTAGAATGAGCACTGTGTGATGTTTTTTTTCCTAATGTTTTAGTAATGCAACAAGTCATGACAAGAAAATAGTGAAATAGGAGAATGCAGAAGACTAAATGCACTTCAGGATGTGAATGGGACAATAAAATGAAGGACAGTGTGAGGTTGGAATATAGTGTTTACATACTTGGCCAATCCTCCAGTCTCAGCTATGACAATACTGCTACCCAGCAAGGATTATCTGCTGAAATGAAGTACTGAATGTGAAACAGGAACAAACCCTCCCCAGAAGTTTGATCTAGACTCTTGTAATATCAAGGGTGTGTGGCTGCTGTACACCGACATAGTACATGCTGTGCTATTAGAATTACTCTGTATAGCTGGGTGGGTTCTTTGGGAAAGTGGGGAAATAACCCTTCCATCTTACCTATTTCTTGGAAGGTCCGCACCAGTAAGGATCCAGTATCTGCTTTAGTGGGCTGCTAAAAACTACTCTGAAGCAAATGAAATTATGCTGCAGGGAAGTAACATGAAAAAAAAGTGGAAATAGCTGCTGTTAGTTTGTCTAAGATAATAGTTACCTGTCAGTAAAGTTGTCTTATGTGTATACACTGCCCATCACAGCTTGGACAACATCACTAGCTGCAAAGCAAATGTAATTTGGAAATTTTTGTTACTTTAAAACTGGAAGAGTGTGGGACAAAGCGGCTGTTGTGATTGCCACAGGAAAGTTGAAGGGCCATGTTCTGAAACACAAGTGGCTTGTTAGATTACCAGTATGAACAGAGACTAGAAGTTCAGGGTGTAAGGACCTTGCGTTTGTTCTCTCAAAGGTTTGTGTTAGCTGTGTACACTGAACGTCACTTTTGTGGAAAGCATTTCTGTCAGTTGGAGGGAGAAGGTATGGAAGTGATGCCGGTTTTCTCTGTGCTCTTCCCACGAGCTTTCCAGATGATAGTAAGGCAGAACTTGGCAGGGGTAACAGATCTCTGAGGTCTTATCAGAGCTTTATTCCATGTTGTTCTCCTTTGGATGCCCCAGGGCAGTTGCATAACTGTGAAACAGAAGCTATATAACCTAGAAGGAATTATCAGAACACCTATTACATTGTGCATCTTTTCTGGTGTAATTATATAAGTATGCTCTATTATTTATAAAACTGCATCATTGTGTTGTTGGTTTTTTGTTGTTGTTGTTGTTTTGTCGTTGTTCTTTTTTGTTCTGCACCACTAAATTTTGCTCTTAAGACTTTCAGAGCTGTTTTTTGAGCGTACAGATTTAGGACAGGACTGATCTCAAGTGGCACTGTAACATTAAATATTAAATAACTGTTTCAGATTGCAGCCAAGAGGAAAATCAGATGACAGTCAAATCTTAAGCCATAACATTGAAGAGGAAAGCAATGAAAATTTCTCAATGCACCATACCTGCTGTTTTGAACATCTTAATGAGCTTTCCCCTTCCTCAAATAGCTTCTTAACCACAGTGCTTACTTTTCACATCATTGCTCCAGCAAAGCTCAACAGCAGTACCATGCCACGAAGGGCAAGAGCACTTTTATTATTATTTTAATTAACATTGTAACTCCAGTTATATCTGTCAGGCTTTTTAAAAGTGCAGGAAATTACCGTTAAAAGAGATTTTGTGAGGCAGAATATTGCAACAGTGAAGCTGCTGCCATCAAATACACTGTTACATAGCATCATATGAGATTAGTTATCAACAGCCAAGTATGGATTTCCTGGGGAGCATAAATAGAAGAAGAGTTCCACTGCCTGGATTCTGAATCAGCAGAAGTCATGCTGCGGGACATAGTTATGCACTAATTGTATTTCCAATCTGCTCTGTGTTTGGGCTTTCCATGTATATGTTTGTCATTTCAAGCACAAACAAATGTAGGATTTATTAAAGCTGTTTATTTTAAATATCTTTAGTAGGTGTAAGAAATTGTGATGGCAATTAGGAATAGCAATTCTTCAGATCTCTGAAAGCTTGCATGCTTTCTAGACAAGGGAGACACAAGACCTCCCTACCTCTATAGATTACGCTGTGTTCTGCAGTGTGCTTGTTGTGTGATAGGGCTATATATTTAGTTGAAAGTTGTCAGTTTTAAGTTTTTTTCCTTGTAGAGCAGCTAAAGGTCTGGAGCACAGGTGTTGTGAGGAGCAACTGACAGAGCTGGGATTGTTTAGTCTGGAGAAGAGGAGGCTCAGGGGAGACCTAGTCACTGACCAGGGAGGTGGTGGAGTCACAAACCCTGGAGGTGTTCAAGGAACATTTAGACATTGTATTGAGGGACATGGTTTAGTGAGAACTGTTGTTGATAGGTAGACAGTTGGACTGGATGATTCTGTCTTTTCAAACCTTGGTGATTCTATGATTCCATGAAATTTTTAGGTCACGGTTCAGCAGTATGGTGAAGGGAACCATACCTCATCAGAAGTATGCTTGAAGTTTCTGAAGTGCTTATTTAGATGTACACTTAAATAGTTTTTGCTGAATTGAGGATGACTGGATATACCAGCTTAATTGGCCAGAGGCTCTTCAACTTTTCCATTGTCTTAGTGTTCTGTATCATGCTGAAGCACCTTTAAAATGTCATTAGTGGCTCAAAGTTAAAGTTGAGAGGTTTTGAAACTTCATTCTGGATCAAGTATGTTCTTATGTGTTGTACAAGAGCTGTGAGATCTGTTGCTGTGCCCTGCAAGTGCTTTAGAATATTGTTTTTAGACCACGTTGGAAAACAAAAATTCTTTCAATCAAAGAGGCATGTTCTGCCATGATTCCTCACTGCAGTGTGTCACATCTATACTTGGAATGCTTCAGCCCACCCTGAAGAATTACCCTAAGAGGTAGTATGCAAACTTGATCTCACTTGTGCTGGGTTCATAGACCAGACACAAACCTGGTTCACTCGGGAAGTTTTGAGGATCTATTAAATGTTAATCGATGCAATAGTCACCCAGAGTGGGGTGCTTCACCTAGTGTCCTCCACTGTTTTGTGTTACGGGGGCAGTGAATATTTCTGGGGGAGAAGGGAACAGAAGGTATTTTAATATAAACCTTGCAGTGCTTTTCCTTAGTTAGCTGGGTTCTGCTATTGCTGCTTTGGAAGTTATGTTATGTACTGCTAAGAAACAGTGGATGTGATTCCTATTCATAACTATTTCCTTCTGCTTTCCAACATCAATGGGCTGCAATGAGATCTGAGCAGAGGGGAAAAAGAGGTATATACTGTAGATCGTGAGCAATATATTTAAATAGAACTGTTTGGGAGGGTTGGGAAAAAAAAGAGGAAAGAAGACCAACAGCACATGTTATCATATACTGTATGTGTATATTATCTGTGGAACACTCAAATAGTTGGAGCAAGCTGCTAGTCTTTGGCAAACCCAGATGGTAGTTTTTGGCTTCAAAGTTCTTCTAAGCTCCAGAAATTCTTTGGTAAGGTAGTCCAGGGTTTTAGCTTAGATCTTTGGCTGTGGCAGTACTTTGGATCGTGGGTGGGATGGAAAATTATCATTTCTGAATTTGCAAGACTTTTCTCCCAAATAAGAGGCCTTCAAAATGAATCCTCACTGAAGCAAGTATAACACTAACAACCTCTGAAACAGAGTAACAATGGAACTGGGAAGCACGGAACAGATGCTTAATTTAAACAAGTTCTGAATTGTCACTTACTGAAATAAGTTCTAATTATTTACAGAAGTATTTTATTGAATTCGAGTGCAGTTTTCAAAAGAAACAGTGTTATCAGAGTGGAATTAACGAATCCTGATTTCTTACAAATCTCTCTCATATTTGAATTCTCTACTTAGTAATAGGATTACAGTTTTTCCCACTTAAAAGTAATGAGCACTGTCTTCGATTCTGTTGTTCTCCTGAAGCTTGGTAGGTTTTCTGGTATTTAATACCACGTGGACTTGCCTGCAACAGACCTGTGAATTGTCCTTTGTTCTCCATTAAAAGTTTTCACAAAGCTTTTCAGAACTTAATGATCCTTGAAAGATTTTTCTACTGATTTGAAACTAAACAATATTTTCATAGAGGTGGGAAGCTGGGAAAAAGCTGGCAGATGAGCAGAATGTTTGATGATGAAAGCTGTAGAAAAACAGCCCAGAGTCTTGCTTCTACTTCTGTTAATATGACCAGGACGTGTTGGGTTGGTGGTGCTGTAAGTAATGGTTTGTGGAATTGTGTAAAGCTGGTATCTTAATCTATTGTACCTTTTGCAGGTGGAGATTTACATTTTACCTTTATATATTTACCTATGGAGTACGGTTCCTGAAAAAGGTAGGCACTTGCATTACTATGCTTTCATAACACATCACAGACTTTTCTGAAACCTTACATAGATATAACGTGGAGCACAGGCATGAAATTAACATCTACCCGGAACAAAAATTAAAATTTAATTTGCATTCATAATATGAGTTGCCATTGGCACTGACAAAGAGTTTAGCAATAGTTAATGGGACAAAAAAATCCATGGTTATAGCAACATGCCTAGATCACTTTATTACTTTTCATTATCGGCATTAAACTGGTAGTAAGGCTCACCAAAGTATTCAGTTCAGCTTCTGCATCATTCTTATTTAAATTCCTGTGGCAGAAGTTGATTTTTAATAACAAGCAAAATCTACTAGTGATTTTGTATATACTATTTTTGCTTGTTCTTTGTCTGGTGTACTTTGGAAAGATGTATTGTGGGGTTTCCTATCAGTGGTATGTTTCTGGTGATTTAAAACAGGGAAGGATATTAATAGCCTCCAGTTGCCCTTATCATAGGTCTGTTAACCTAACCATTGTTGTATGTATCTGTGGTGCAAATTTTTACAGTGTTGCTAGTTCCCAGAGCATTTGTACAAGTCAAGCAATATGTATGTAAGCCTGAGAGATTGAATTTAGGGGAACGTGTGGTCTCAGTTGTGCTTGTGTAATTTTGACTATTTGCTTTGTACAGAAAATTGATGCAATAGGATGTATCCTACATGCTTCTGGTGATTTGTAAACAGAAGTATAACCTGGGGATTCAGAGCGGGAGAGAAACACATCATTTTTTACTGTTGTGATTCTTGAGATTATCTCAGATGATCAAACTTGGTGCCAGCAGGATTAATTATGCCTCTCTGCAGGGTGGGGATATTGGAGCTGTTCTCAGTCGCTTAACAGTGGTCAGCCCCAGATACAGTGTGTGTGTGCCTGCATTCCGAATGGACCCAAGCTGCATGCAGTGCCCAAGCTCTTCTTGAATGCTCCCCCTCAGTGTATTTCACTCGTGCTCCATGATCTAATGTTCTGTTTTCTGCCTTCAATTTTTCCCACTATCGTGGCATGAAATATGAAAATAGACTTAATGATAAGCAATTAAGTGGATGTTGCTGCCATAGTGAATGCTGTATGCTTGATGGTTCACTTCTGACTTATTAGAATGCTTTTGCTCAGTGCAGAAGAGTTACTACTCAAAGTCACATTATTCTACCAATGTTTGGGAAAAGTGGCCATGGTGCAGCAGAATTTTTAAAAATGTTTTTATTTTTCCCTATGGCTGTATTATATATACTTCTTTTTCTGGCTTATTGGCATATGCCAATAATGGTATGTATGACATAAAATTCTGTTGTGATCTGAAGAACATTAGGGAGCAGTGTGATTTCTTTAAATCAAAATTATTTAAATATTTTACTTGTGATAGTAATTAATTCAACAGAGAATCGTTGTTTAAGTAAAGCAGCCCTATTCTTCTAATACCAACACTTTTAAAGACTGTAAAGAATACAGTAAATCCATATTTCATTACAAACCATTGTGAATAGTGTCTGCAGGTTGTGGATGTCTTCCTCCCAGCTCAGCATATCACTGCAGCATGAGATTGACGTTACCTAAACAGCTTGTTCACCATGTAATTGTGTACATTTTAATTATTCATTTTTACCCAGTATTATTTCTTCTACATGGGAATCTACATAAATTAACAAAATTATGACCTTTTTTTATATATGTGTCTCATCTCCATAGTAACATTGTGTAAGTAAAAGAAAATAGAGGCTTTTTGCTGTGCATCAGACACCAAAGACTTTACTGGATCCACTAAGGGGGGAAATCTAGATTTGCAACAATTAAAATCCAAACCAAGCAAGCCAACTTGCTACACTGGTTTTGAAGGTCCTGCTTCTAGTAATGCTGTCACAGTATTTTTTGTTGTTGTTTTTACAAAGAATATATAGCTTGGAAGTATAGAATACTGTTGAAAGAACTTGTTCAGCAAGTTGGTGCAACCCTCTCTCAGACTGGTGAATTGTTTTACAGAGTGGCTGAGAGATTGTCATGGAATTTCAGAGATGCTGTGACTGCATTTCACTTCTTGTTTCTGGATATGCTGGTGGCAACTTTTTTGTGTTTCTTAGTAGTGGGGCAAAGATGATTAATACCAGAAAACAGCAATTATTGACTTGTGGATTTTTTGAGCAGTTGTATTTGCACCATAAAGCCACAATAGTCTGCACTGTGCAGGATGTACCTTTCTGCCATGGGAAATAGCATCTCTTTTTCGAGACTGTTACGCAGGGTTTTTCAAGTGTTTTCCCCTAATACCACCTTTAGCTGCATGATTCCTATGGCTTCTCTTTTTGCAGCACTTTCATCTACTGTTTTATAATCTTTGCCTACAGAGGAGACTGAGGGGAGTCCCCAAAGTGGTCTACAGCTTCTTCACAGAGGAGCAGAAGGACAGGTGCTGTTTTCTGCACTCTGGTTACAGCAACAGGATCTGAGCGAATGGCATGGAGTTGTGTCAAGGGAATTAGGAAAGCTTTCATCACCAGCAGAGTGTGACTGAGTACTGGAACAGGCTTCCCAGCACAGTGGTCATGGCACCAAGCTGGATCCAGTTCAAGTTTGGACAATACTCTCAGAAATATGGCTTGTGTTTTGGGCTGCCCTGTGCGGAGCCAGGAACTGGACTTAATGAGCCTTGTGTCTCATCCCTTCCAACTCAGGATATTTTATGATTTTGTGATAAATTGCTGATGATAAAGCCACTGGTTTCAGCTGGTAAAGGAAAATCTATGTGAAAGCCTATGCAAAGACATCTGGTGACTTATGGGGACCTAATGTTTCTTAGAGATTTTGAAACGTGCATCAGCTGATCTGTACACAAGGCTGTCCCTTAAACACAAATCCCAGTGCTTTGTCTCCTTTATAGTTCCTCCGTTGGCTCTTTAATAACCAAGCAGTGAAATACTCTGATCTCTGTATTCTTCCCTTCTGACCTGACCTGGTCTTCTCTTAACCTGTTGTTCCTTTGCTTTGCTCCTTATGCTGTTGCTGACCTACTGGTTGCTTTTATTCACAATTGGCTCTCCTTGGTTTGAGGGTGACTTTCATCTTTTCATGCAAGACTGGTGTGGAGACTGCCAATTACTTAAGCACAACAAGTTTTGAGGATCTTTCCAATGTGCTGGCCCCTTGCCCAGAGACTAATCTGACTTTTTGGACTCTATCTGAAAACACATTTCTTATAATGCTCATAGGACATGAATCACTGCTGCTTTGTCTTCTACTGTTGCCTTCCCTTTTTGCTACATAGTGATATTACTGCATCAGTGCAGTGTCAGCAAAAGAACAGATTTGTGTTTTCTTGTGTGCCATCAAACCACCTGAGGAAACACTAAGAAGGATACAGCGCCAAACCACCATTCTTGCAAGAAGTGTCACTAAGTCTTTGGTGGCTTTATACAGCTGACGAGCTTATCTAGTTCATTTGGGAAGATATGCCAATGTTTAATAGGCAGAAATTAGGTAACAAACTTATCAATTCTGTTTTAGTCCTGAAACTCTGAGTGGGTCTGTCAGCATGGCACACATGGTGATGTTATTTTTAGAATGGAAGTTTTATATCCGTCTTGGTAAAGCATCTCGCATGGAGAAATAAGCGTCAGATTTCTGCTTTGTTCATCACTTCCCTACCACAGGCACAGAAAAGCTAATAAAGCTGCAATTTAGAGCAGTTGTACATGTTTTCAAAATGCTATGGCAAGCTTGTTTGCATTACTCTCCATTTCTGCAGTTAATGGCTGATAAAAATATATCTGATGATTTACTGCACTCAGTAAAGCAACCTGTAACTCTTTGTAGGTTTCATCTGCACATGGTATGATGCATCAATTCTTTTGCCACACTGTAATTGCTGAGTACATTGCTGGATGTTTTGCAACTTTCTTATCACTGAAAGCTGCTGTATTATAAGACTCTTCCCTTGACTTTTGTGACAGAGGTCAAGATGAGAGAGGGGAAAGAGCTCCACTTCAGACCTTCTTAAACTTTCATTTTTCTTGAAACTGCAGGGGGTCTGAAAAGAAGAAAATGAAGTGCCTGTTCTTAGGTGTGTGCTAGGTAAGATGTGACCTGTTACTGCCTTAATGTTTCTTTTCAACTTGGAGAGGATTTATTCTATTTCTTATTTATTTATTTATTTATTTATTTTTAACTAGAAGGGATGCTCCATTCCACTGCTGAGATGAATTGGTGCGTTCTTTGTTTTCCTGGATAGGAACAGCAATGCGCATAGGTGTTATGGTCCTGGGAGATTTGTAAAGCCATTGAAAATAACACTTGGTATTGCTTCTAAATGAGAATCTTAGACCTAATGTCAGACCACCCGCATTTGAAACGCAAAAGAGAATTTGTTACTTCTTGGTGTGGTGACCAGTATTTGATGTGTGGTGTTACATCTTTATCTCTTGACCACTGAAGAAGTAAGTAGCTGTTGATTCTCACAGCAGTAATCAACTCTGTAGGATTTATATTCAGGGGAAGAGGTGATGAAAATTGAGTTCATATCTTGTGGGAAGTAAGACACGATGAGGACATGAGATGTTTGGTTGGAGTAATGTCTCTTTTGCCATTCTGATTTTGGAAATTTTCTTCTGTTTATCAGTTTTGCAGCTATTCTAAAATTGGCTATCAAACTATTTAATAGCTTCACTGCATGATGTGTCTTGCATCAATTTAATCACTGATGTTTCACCTTCAGTTTTCTTCAGGTTCCTGCCATCTATGTAGATAATTTATTGTACTTTTAGAGAGTTCTTCTATAGTCTTGCTATAGAGAGAAATTTTGTTCAGATTTGCTTTTAAATTAATTTCAATCATCCCATTCCTTCCCAAAGCAGTATTTCACAGTCATCTGATCTCTTTGGTCTTTAGGGAAAAAAAGCGTCCATAAGACAGGATTTCCAGGCAGTGCTCTCTTTGTGTCCTGCTCATCTGTACATCAGGGCTGTTTGCTGATGCTTTGAGGACTTCCAGCCAGAGTAGTATTATAACTCACATGCTCCCTGAAAAGTGAGGAGTTACTATTACTGTAAAATTACTACTGTATTGTTCTGTACATTTCTATTATTTAATCTTTCTTTAAATGAAATTTAAATTTGAAGTCGTTTCCTTCAGAACTGTTATTGCTGCCCTCCCTAGAGGCCCCTTCCAACCCCTGCAATTCTGTAATTCAGTTGGGCAGGTTTTCTAGTCTGCATGTGTTACAGTGTTTCTTTCCTGTGTTAGAGCTGAAAGGCTGTTGTATTATCTGCTGTTGAAACCTTGTCGATGCTTTTGTTCATTGAGCTTATCTGTAAGCTCTTGAGTAAATACTCTCTTTTAAACGAAGAATGTTAGGTGCCAATCTATAGCACTTCTAATGCAATGCTGCTATTTGATATTTTACTGTTCTGTTCATGGAGAGATAATGTGATGCATGTGCCACTTGGAGTAACTGAAGCCAGTCTTAGGCAGATTTTACTTGCTCTAAAATTAATTTGGGATCTTGTTTGTCTTGATTTCTATTTATTTATTTAATTACTTGATTGTGAAATTGATTCTGTGAAATTGATACATGATTTGTAAATTGACACTGAATCGATCAATTCAGTGGTGACTATAAGTGATGAACTCTGTTAAGCTGCACTAATATTGGATATTAAAATGCAATTCCAGTCTCATTCCTTTCTCCTTAAGTAGGGCTGTGTGATAGGTGCTACATTTCTACTTTGCTGTGAATGCAGGAAGAATGCTTTTTCCTGAGTCTTCTGAAAAAGGGAAATGCTATATTGCATTTCTAAGTGAGCAGTGTAAGTGTAAAGTGTTTCCGGCAAGTCCAAAGTTAGACCCCCTTTATTGGACAAGTTATTTGTTTCATACATCTCTTTCCAAGGGCACAAATGTTGCTGAGAGCATTTAGGAGAAATTAATAGAGTTCTTTGAGTATCTCAAGTATAAATCATGGATCACACTATGAAAGATCAAAGTTAGCAGGGAAATTTAATTTTAAATAAATAAATTCATTTGTAATGCATGCAAAATTTCACTCTAGGACCTCTGAGTGTCCATTGCAAGAAATAGTGCAGGCTTCTTTCCTCCCTTCACTTCTATCTTTAGGGAGGCATTAGAGCCCTTTTCTACAACTATCACAACTATCTATTCCTTTTACCATTTTCATTTTAAAATACTGGGGAGTGGTTTTCCACATAATTTCTGAATTGAAATTGGGATTATCAACACAAGACCAATGTACATCGTATTTTTAAAGGGTAAAGTGGATATATGTGGTACACTGAGCTTACTCTGCCTTTCCAGATATGACTTATGTAAATAAATCCAAATTTGAATTCATATTTTTCTAAAAATAGTTTTGTGCACTCATAGATTTGCATTTGAAATGTCAAGTGCATTGTTCAATGATTGTTGTTAATCTTGGCCTTGGAGTGTGTCCTTCTGTATATTTTATTATTTTCAATTAGTAGAAGTATAATTTTTAATAATATTTGGAAGGAAGCCCTGCAGATTGCTGAGGGGAAAGGCTGGGTTTTCTGCATCGCAAAAGTGCATTTTCTCAATACCTTGTTTTTGCAGACATAAAGAAATAACAGACTGAAGAGCAATAACAGTTCCATAGAAACTTATGACAGTTTACTTAGTCATAACATATGAAAAGAGAGCCTCAGGAGATTCATTGGCAGTGTGTCATATTGTCTTCAGTTACGTTGTGAATGGTGCCAAGAAATATGAATGATTGCTTGGGTTGGTAAAGAATTACAAAAATGCTGTTCCTGGTATGAGAAGCAAACAAAACCTCCAGTCACTAAGAAGAGGAGAATGCAGGTTGATACAAAATAATTAGCCACAGATTCTTCTATTTTCCATTGTCAGTATTTGGTGATTTCATAGGCAGGGGGAAATGCATTTAGTTTTGATCCATAGGTATTTAAATACTGGTCTCTGCAGGGAGAATTTTGTGATGATTCCATGTTTTGTCCTGCCATAAACAAAACCAGCCAGTGCCTTCAGCTACTAAGTTTGTGCATAAAATACCTGTCACAGCAGCCACTGGAGGCTGGAAGCTCTCTGAATTTTTAAATGGGTGAGACTTCAGTTTGAGATATATCTTAGAAGAAAAATAAATACATCCATAACAACGGATGATATTACTGTGATTCATATTCTGTCTTACTCAGGTTAGTTTTTGAAGCATTATGAGGAAAAACACATTTCTAGGTGACCAAATAAAGTTTCTGAGACATCTTAAATATGAAGTCCTTGGAGGCTGGGCTAATATAGTGGAAGGCGTTCAAAAGCTGACATAGAGCATTCTGGTTATTCCTTTGTAAATCTAAAAATCAAGGCAAATGGAGAAAAGCTGGATTTTCTGTCTGCTGAAGATAAAATTGCTGCAAAATGCTGATACTTATCTAAAAACAAAAACAAAAACAAAAAAAAAAAAAACAGAAAAACCTCTCTTCCTTGTAGTAAATAAATAACTAAACTGAAAGAAATATGATCAAGATATTGAGCCCTTTACCCACCTCCGAATGATCACGGACATGTTGCTAATGCTTGTAGTATCATAATAAAACCATGGATGTGCCCAGAAGTTAAAAATACAAGTTAGTTTTCCAGTTGAAACTGAAAATAGTACCACTAATAAGTGCTGGATGTTTTCAGCTGCATAATCTCTCTGAATAATCAGTTTTGATGGTTCAATAATGTTTTACAGGAATGTGCATGTTTCATCACCGGGCTATCAAATGAGTTTTTGGTTGAGAGAGCCTTCCCAGAAATCAAACTGAGGGCTTAAAACCTTGTATTCCCCAGTTACTGTCCTGCCTAAGGAAATGGCACATGGCAGAGGTTTTGTATTCAGCTTTGTCACTTTATGCTGTTAACACCTTAAGCTCTGCTGCTGAGTGCTGCTATGAATAAGAGGTGGAGCATTTTTGACAAGTGTCTCTCAGCTATCCAATACTTTGTCTAATAAACGTGCCATCAGAAGTCATAGAAGCTGCATTAACTGGCTGACTAAGATAGTTTATTTTAATACGGCAGCTAGCTACCTGTACATGGACAGAAGAACAGACTAGTGGTAGTCCAGTTTTTGCATGGTTAGTAGAATGTACAAGCCTTGCCCCTGTATGTAACTACTTTGCTTCAGTGAGTCTATTTAAACAAGGATTCTAATTTCATTTTGTTTGTATAAAGATGAAGTAACAGCAGAGTATCTACTCAGCATTTATTGGGTATTTTTAAGTTGAAGCAATGCTTGGAGTACATTCAGAAAGCTAATAAAGACAGGCTGAATGGTTAAAGGATGCTATTTACAATTCAGTGCATTTTGCTTATTTTTAATAATATATCAGTGCACTGTTTATGAATTATGTTACCAAGGAAGAGTTTCTCCTTGTTTTTCCTTTGTGACAGCATGTATCTACTCATCCATGACTTGTTTTACGGCAATTAACATCTAGTAGGTCTAGGGATGAGAACAAACTATGCACAGTATCTTGGGGGCTCAGTAAATAAATATTGACCAGGAGAAAAGTTTCTGGCCTCAGCTGAACTACATAATTTTTTGAAGACCAAGGGCCTGCTTTAATTTGATGCAAGTAGAGATATGAGTGCCATGAGACATTTGTGTTTGCATCAGAGTAAGGTGGGTAGAAATGTGACGTAAGTATTATCTTGACTTTAATTAATAGCACTAATTTCTGTTGCACTAAATAGAACCATAGATAGCTGTAAGGTACAAAATTTTGTAAAGCTGTATCTAAATGTATTAATTAAGCCCGATAAAATCTTGGCCTGTTCAGATTTTGGAGTAGGGAGCATGTGTGAATTGAATGCTCAGAATTTCTGTGTTGTGCTCTTTTTGTCTTTATAGGGACAAAAATATTCTAATTTCAAAGGCAACAAAGACATTTTATAATCTTTTTCAGACTGAGAATGTCTCACTTTCGTTTGAAATACAGGTTTGTGTATAAGTAGGCTTTCCTGAGATGTGGGGATTCTGTTATGGCATGCTTGGATTTTTGCATGCTCTATTCTGGTGAAAACAGCTGGCCCACTTCCTTTATTCAACCATGGGAAAAGATGGGAGATTTTTCTTACTTACCTGGGATCTGAGGAAGAACTCCTTTGGGAATTACAACGTGCCCATATGATCAAGAATGAATCAGGTGCATAACAGCTGCTTGATACTTGAAACTGTCAGGTAGAAGCTGTTTTGTAGAGAACTGGGGTTTGTTGCAGCTAGGCTTAAAGGTGTGCCGCCGGAAGTGTTTCCTAAGCATTTTGCTTGGTTCAACTTTATAGGCTGCAGAAAAGAAAAATGAGCGCCAGCAATGTTATTCTTTTTTTTTTTTTTTTTTTTTTTTTTTTTTTTTTTTTTTTCTTTCCCACCCATCTTATTTATCTGTAGACTCATGCTTCCAAGGATGAAACTGAGTTACTGGGCAAAGCAGCACCAATGCATGTGGGCACTACTTGCCTGTTTGGGTCCTACTTGTGCTCAGCAAAAGTACAAATAGTTTAGTGAGTGACAGAGCAATGTGGAATTAGATGAACTGTTAAAGCCTCAGTCGAAGTGCAAAACCTTGCACTTGGCCTTGTTTTGAACCTCATTCAATTAACACAGACCAACTTTTCAAGCCTGTCCAGGTCCATCTGGATGGCTTCTCTTTCTTCTCTTGTATCAGCTGCAGCACTCAGCTTGGTGTCATCGACAGACTTGTTAAGGGTGCACTCAGTTCCACTATGCCATTGGCATAAGTGTTGAAGAGCACAGATTCAAGACACCTGGGGGACTTCACTAATGACCACCTTCCTGGACACAGATCCATTGTCTATGACCATCTGTCTGTGACCATCCAACTCATTCTTTATCCACTGAATAGCCCAGCCTTCAAATCTGTATCTCTCCGATTTATGGTTAAGAATGTGGTACAGAACCATATTAAAGGCTCTGTACAAGTCCAGGAAGATGACACCAGTTGCCTTTCCTTAGTCCAACATACTAGTTACTGCATACCAGGGCAACCATAACCCAAGTCTCTTTCTACTAAAACAGTTAAGAGTTGACTCCAAGAAGCTGAGGCAAGTGGTGGGGAGACTGGGAAGGAAACAGAAGTAGGAAAGTGGTATAGATATCCTGAAGTCTTAGCCACTGTTGCCTGCCTGTTGCCCACAAAGAATCTAATTAGGTTTTCAAACAGCAGATCAGAAGCATTTTTTATGAGAGGGTACCATTGCTTTCTGAGTTGCCTTTGGCTCAGAAGCAGATGTTTTGTAGTGTGTTGTCTCTGAGACTTAATAATGCATTTATTATATTGTTTCTCAATTTGTGGTATCCTTTCAGGTTTTGTGGTAAAGTCTTGATGGATTCTTACAGTGAAACCTCTTTTATTTAGCATTCAGTATTTTAATTGAATGTAATCTCTATATCTGCAGTTCCTATAGAACAAATCTCTCCTAAGAAGCCTTAAGATGTCATAATATTTGAAAGAGATAAATATGGATTTTTTTGCTAGCACCTATAATTTAATAATTAAAAATAATTGGGTAGAATCACAGAATCACAGAATCACAGAATGACCCGGGTTGGAAGGGACCTCAAGGATCATGTAGTTCCAACCCCCCTGCCTAGCAGGGCCACCAAACATACGTCTTTACTAGATCAGGTTGCCCAGAGCCCCGTCCAACCTGGTCTTGAACACCTCCAAGGACGGGGCATCCACAACCTCCCTGGGCAGCCTGTTCCAGGACCTAACCACTCTCCTAGTAAAGAACTTCCCCCTAACATCCAACCTAAATCTTCCCTCTTTTAACTTAAAACCATTTCCCCTAGTCCTGCTATTGTCAGCCCTTTCGAAGAGTTTGCTCCCCTCCTGGGAGTAAGTTCCCTTCAGGTATTGAAAGGCTGCAATGAGGTCAGGTAGGAAGCATATCTTATCTTTAGATGAATCTGATATGAAAGACAGTTGCAGCTTTTATAAACCTGGATAAAATTTGAGTTACCCTACAATATCTGGATGGCTCTACTTAAAGCAGCTGTCAGAAAAAATAGTTTAGATTTGATGTATTATTAACAATAGTAGATAGAGGGGCTATATCTCTTTCAAGATACCTTTATTGTTGTGTAAAATGAGAGGAACTCATATCGCAGTAATTACTGTGGAGATGTTTAAACCAATGAATTGCTTACATTAAATTATTACTCCAAATAGAGGGGTAGAGAGGTTTGAATGGGCTTTCACCATTCTCACAGCCTCCTTGTAAGAGATGCATCAGAAACTCATAAGAGATCTTTTATTTGTAAGTGTTGGTATACAGCTCAAATTATTGTAACAATTATTTATCTCCACTTGAGGAGCAGTGGGAGTATGTGCAAGTTTCTTCTTCTCTTCTTTCCTCTGGACACATTCGAAAAAGTAGGAAGAGTCTCTAATAGTCATATTTACATCACTCTTAACCAGGAGGGGTTCTGAGGACATTCTGTAAGACAAATCATAGCTAGGACTTATGCATCAGTTAGGAATTGGGCTATAATTCTGATTGTAATTTATATAGTCTTCTGATATGGTATAAATCCTTCCTATTTATAAAGACTCTACTAGCTTGATTTTCATCATAGGGCATTAGGCTCAAGAACAACGTTCTATTTAGTGTTTATTTTATTTGGTTTGATGCTCCTCACAAACATTGAATTTTACATGCATGTTGCTGTGCTTTGCCTGAGCTGGACTGCGCCACCTGATGGTGAAAACAAGAAAATGCTCTGTTTCATTCACAAGGGATTTGTGTGAAAAAACATGGTGTTGGTAGAAGCACTTAACTTTGCTGGAGCATGTGTGTTTTAATCCAGGAGACCTACCAATGTTCTGTAGCCTTCATACTTGGATGTGGAGCAGCTAATGATACAAATATCCTGAATCCACAGCTTTTTTTCATGTTTGTAATGAGATACTTGGTAGATAGACTCTTGTGCTGTAGGCTTGTTTTTCCTCAAAGTCCAGATGCCTCTAGAACCTGAGCTGTGCTTTGCTCTTGCTCTATGCACATTGAGAAGGAGTTGTTGATGCTCATGCATAAAAAACCAGAAGTGTGTCTACTTGGTTTCTGTTGGTTTGGCCATGTTCTTATTGCCTATTGTGGAAATATTTAACAGCTGAAAACATTAGGTAGAATAGCTTGGTCACATGGTAATTTCTATCTAGAGTTCCATAGTAACACAGAAAAGGAGGGAAAAGCTAAACAACCTCTACTTACATGGCTTTATCTTGTGTGACACTGGAAAGAAGTATTGCACATGCCTTGTGCAGCTAGGAGAAAAAAAAAAAAAAAAAAAAAAAAAAAAGGATGCAAGAGCTGCATGTCTCCAAGTCAAGTTTTTTAGTTTATCCAGCCTTTTGTAATGGAGGAATTGTAATGTGGTTTTTTGCAACAATAAATTTGAGACTCTTTTCATGTTGCCCTAAGATATTAGTCTTTCCCATGTAGCAGCAAAATCTATCATCTCTGGATGGTCATCTCCTCAGCCAGGAAAGCAAAAGGCATAGTTCACTTTCTGGAGTGATGTATTGGCTAGGATGAAGTACTGTGTGGAAGGATGCTTAGGTGTAGTAGTATACATAAGAGAAGTTCTTGCAGTCTGGGGTCAAGATTTCCTGTGTTGTTGAGAAGGTAATGTGAGATCTGTCCACCTGTGCACAGGTTGATCATATTCAGTCTGCACTCCTGTGAAAGCCATTTGTATAAGGTCACAGTGCACTAACTGAAATTCTCTGTGGATGGGCATTTTGCCCTAGTATATTTGTGAAACTTCAAAAAATCTACTTCTTGTATTGAAGTAGCCTTTATCCACAAGTGCAAATATTATACTGTTCCTATAGTTTTGTCCTTCACTTGTATTAACCATAAACACTTACGTTGACCAAAATTACATGTAAAGACTTTTTTTGTTTTATTTTCCTTTGTCTCTCAGACACCCTGGCTTTGGAATACCAGACAGTGCTGGAATGGTTACCCATATCAGGTAAAAGTACTGCCTAAAACTAAAAATGGCATCTCTGAAGAGCTCTGTTTTTTATTGTGGTGGAGCTTTATGTCAGTATGTTAGTTTGAACAAGCTACTTGGTGTTTCAAATGTTGATGGTTGCTCCCTGTCTTGCTTGTGTTAAATATGGGAAATGGGAATTTAACTATCACACCTGTTTTGACATGAAACACATTATCTGAAAACAAATCTGGGAAATCTAACTGTGAAAGCAGGCATCTGCCACAGTGGAGAAATAGCCAGTTTTTACAAAGTTCTGAAGATGCTGGAAGTTTTAGCAAAGCCAGAGATCTAGCAGACTGGGAAATTCAGAAAGTTAGTTGCTAGTCTTAAGGGGGCAGTATCTAAAATCATGTATCTAAAATCTGTATCTAAAATCATGCTGCAAGAGAAGAGAGTCCCATCAGAAATGAGACCATCCAGTAAAAGTCATTTTCAAAATGTTTGTCCCAAAAACAAAGACATCTACTGAGTGCTGATCAGGATTATGCATTGGGTTTTCCATTTGTTCTTTGTTCCTAATCTCTTGTCTGTTACAATCCTTTTATGAGTTACTCAACACAAAATTGCAGAAATCTAAGTGGACTTACAATAGGTGCAGTCAAATGAATCATTTGGAAGACAACTTACCCGTAAGAGTGGAACAGTCCTATGGAAGTTAAGTCTTCAGGGAACTGAAATCTAATATCTTAGCTAAGTTAAACACGCTATTTATGTTCTTGTGGAAGGAAACCATGATGCCATTAGAATCCCCCCTTCTCCTATTATCACTGTATGTGGGCTTAGAAATACTAATGTTATTGCTAATAAAGTATCTGATAATCTTACTAGAAATTTTCCCTAGTGAGTTCTCATGCAAAATGAATGTAATAGTTGCAGCCCATTTCTACCACTGTTAGTTCTTGTTCTCTTCCTTTTATTTTTTTCTTACACCTAGTTAAAAGCAAACTGATAGTGTCACTGAATCAGAAGACGATTATATTGGCACAAGCAATGACTTTAATAGACTGATTTTGAATGTGTGTATAAACATTTATCTACATTTAAATAACCCATATAGCACATTCAGTCAGCACCTGAAAACTTTGTCTACAAAGTACTGGTGTGCAAAAAAGAATGGGAATAAAAGAGACAACTGAAATGCGTATTTCTGATTGAAATAGCTCTTACTCTACTTGGGTGTGTGACTGGGTCAGTGCAGACTGCTCAAAAGACTGTTCTTTTAATGCCTTTGTACATGCCCACAGAGCTTCTCCTGTGCTAGTGACCTTCACTGTCACTGTTATGGAAGATATGGCTAGCAGGGAAGCACAGTGATGAAGAAATTAGAGTAGCTCCTAGGACTGTCTCTCTTGGGCTGGGATCTAAATAGTTACCCCATTTGAAGTTGGTTTTGGTTGTGAATAGCTTCCTGTGTATTGTTATGTATACTTTTGCTTTATTACTATTTATTATTATTTTGCTTTATTTATATTTTTGCTTTTAAACATCTGCATAGGCATGTTGTGTATCACACAGGATGCCTGGGTAAATGTATTTATTTTCTTCTTCACAAAAGTGTTTTACCAGATAATAGTTATATTCTTTAAAAGTCATCTTTATATTAGAAAGAGTTAAATCTGTTTAAAACTTGCAAGGTTTTTTATCATAAAAAGTTGAGGCTATATACTATTGTCATTTAAGTATTAATTATTATTATTTATTTAGTAATTATTATTATTATTAAAGTTTCTTTTGCTTTGCTTTAAGCATACATTAATGATGTACAGCAAGATGTTTCAAGTAATCTTTTGTAACAGACATATAAGTGGGAAGAATTTAGTTTGTTCTGGGTTTCTAATGGGCATCTTAATTTTTTGGTGTTGCAATACTGTGAAGATTTAAAAGAGAGTAGGCTGGGAGTATTTTTTTCCAGATCCATCAAAGTTTGTAAGAGGCAACATCATAATTTTCTCACATAGAATCCTTATGTATATTACAATAATCCATCAGTGATTAAACATCTCTCGTATAGACTTCAGATGCCCATACTATCATTTAGACTCTCTTCTAACCTTCTCTCATCTTCGTCTTTCAGCCATTGATGCCTGACCTTCATTATTACTACATTGCTGAATTATCATTCTACTGGTCCTTAATGTTTTCTCAATTCATTGACATCAAAAGAAAGGTAAGAACAGTGAGAGTGAAAACACCAAAGACTTTGATATTCATCACTGAAAAACTGATGCTGGAGTGCTTGTTTCACACTGTTCCTTGCTACTATGATGGGGTTGTTTTTTTCTGCACATGGGATGAAGAGCCTGGTGTAATCAAATATTCAAAGGGAAATGGCATCAGCTGAAAAGATCTACTGCTCTTTTAAAATGACTTGAATTCAATTGATCAAATGGATATATTATTTCTACTAAGGGTTAAATGATTATATATCAATGGTTGAGCAAGGCTGCCTCATAAATTCACAGTACTGTTTGGTAAGATCTATGAAGGCTTTGAATTTATTTTCCTGCATAGACAGAGTGAAAACAGGGATGCATTCAATAATAAAGAGTGATGCTACATATAACCCTTGGTTATAAACCAAAACCAAACCTCCACAGCAGCACTACAGAATTGTTCAGATTATTGCTGCAGAAATGTGTTTATCTAATCAGTCCCCATGCATCCATTTCAGCTCTCTGCACTGCTGGTTGTATTTCCCTTTCTTTGTATACCTCCTGAGAGAGCAAAATTCAACAGCATTCCAATTGCAACATTATATTTTTAAAGAATATTTGATACATTCTTGACTAGTTGTTTTCCTTATGTAAAATGTAACTGGAAGTACTCAATCAGCATCTAGGTATGCTGAAGTACAGTTCTGAAAAATGCCATTGTGGTGGGCAGTAACACCTTTCATCATAATATGTCTTCTGGGAAAAAGCTATAGCATTTGCCATTGTGACTTGGAGAGTTTGTTTCCACTGTTGAGCTGAGCACAGGGAATCTGATCCTGTCCATACATACATTCTTTGCAGGTGAAGAATCTTTTGTATGTCTCTCAGTTATTCATAAATGACTTACAGATAAATATATATATATTTATATATACTCTGTATGTATGTATACTCTGTGCATGCATACAAAAGTCTTCTCAACATACTGCTTTGGAAATGAAAGGGAAATGGAGGTAGGGAATTAGTTTGCTTGCAGCTGAATTACACCATTATCACAGATTTACAGTGCTTGACCCCAGAGCACCAAGTTGAAGCAGCAGATCTGCTTTATCTGGTAATGTAGTGTCTCAGCAGAACAAGAGCACAGTGTCTGTAGTGTAGTGATAACATGTCAAAAACCTTTCATTGTAAGCACCCTGCAGGAGACAGTGGCAATGCCATATTTGTAAATAAACTGTGAGATCACTGACTGCTTTGCACCGTGGAGCTAGTTCTTTTTGTAGTTTAAACAAAATTGATAACTAGGATGATCAGACTGGAAAAATGCTGCTGTGTGCTGATGTCAGACAGTAAAACTGCTCTGTGGCCAGGGGCAAATGCAGGCTGTCAAGGAAACCCATGAATTGAATGGTGTTAACACTGAGAGCTTACAGCAGTTGACAAGTAGTACCACATGCTGCTGAGCATCAAGGCAATGGCAGCCATCAGCTGGATCACAACACTGTGCCAGAATGTCTTCTCTGACAAGATAGCTCAGGATATAGAGGGATATCATATGGACAATGTGCCAGACTAGTGGGAATAAAAATGTTGCTAGAAAAACATGAAGTGAGCCTCAGCTCCAAGGTGAACTCCTGTCAGACACTCAGGAGCACCAAATACATGGATGTATGTACCAACAAGGAAAGGCTAGAAGTTTTACAAGTGCTCAACCTATAAAGTAAGGCAAAGGTGAGAAGCATAATGTTGACTCAAACTCATGCACTTCACAGATTTTGAGAGAAAAGATTGGTCTTAAAGCCAGTTTCTTGAGATGCTCTGCACATCACCAAATTCTGACTTCACTAAGCCAGCAAGTAAAAGTACAAAAGCAACTTCTCTGAAAAAAAAAACCAACAAAAAACAAACAAAAAAACCCACACCACCCAATAGAGTATAAGCTTGATGGAGACATCAGCTCTTGTAGCACCATTGTAATTCTCTTTAAAAGAACAAGTTTAATTTTAAAAATGTGGAAATGTCTTAATGTGTCTGCTGTTTAATATGTGATACAGTGACATCCATATCTGGAAGAAGCAGGAAATTTACCAACTAGTATCAGACGTTGTGGTAACACTTCATGACAGTTTATACAGAACAGATTTACGGTTCACAGTCTGATAAACACATTGATGTTTTCTTGCTACTGTGAGAGGAATACTGTTGTGTATGTTGTGCTTATCATTTTAGATACTTTTAAATACATGTCCTTTCTTGTAGTCTGGAATGATCGAAATTGCCCAGGCAGACTCAAGCACTGCAGGAATTCAGCCAACCACTTTTGTGTGTTCTGCTTTCTCAAGGCAAGGTTCTGTAGGTCTTTACTGAAAATGCCAGTGCTGAGCACTGGCATAGCTCCAGCACAGGCCCTTTACTTTGTGCAGCTCAAGATAAATGAACTTCTGATTTTCAGTCTCTTTTTTTATTCTTCTCTAACAACACACTCATGATTTCAAAAGGTTACACTGATTTATTTATTTTTTAACAGGATGGGATTTTCTGTTGTCTGCACCATATTCTTCCATTGATGGTGCCATGAATACAGTTTTTCTCCTGTTCTTAGAAACATCTTTTCATGTACAGGCACATGCTATTTTTCTGAAGTTACAAATGGAGGCTACAGTTGTGCTGTAAATAAATGTGTCTTGTGCTAATGCATATGGTTCAAAATACACTAAAAAATGAAACCATTCTTGTATAGCTACTCTTCTACTGTTTATGGATAAAACTACTTGAGTGAGCTGGGAACAAAAGTACCACTTGACATTATGTAGCCTTGCAACATTAGTGTCTGTGTATTCGTTAGCCTTATGTATAATTAAATGTAAGACATAATTTCTTGAAGCATAGTAATAATTACTGAGATAAGGAAATAGCGGGAAGGAAAGGACTAAAATAAAAAAAGTCATTTATATCACTACTACTTTATTCTGACAGTTCTCTGTATGTTGGACCAGTATCTGTTTCAGAGCTGGCAGAGTCAGTTAACTGTCTCTTTCAATAAACATTATCAGAGAAGGAGTTCTTGGACAGCATTTCTATAAGTAGTCTCATGTATTGATGCAGAAGACTGATGCCCATAAGCATTAGGTCTGCTTAGGAATAATCTGTATTGTCAGGAATGCTTTGAAGAGTTCCCAGGAGGAAATGGAATTCTGGACTTTGTAGAACATGAATGTGGCATCTATAAAAACAGAGTAAATTTTCTATTTATCTTCTTGCCTCATTTGGACTGCCTATGTGCAAGTGTAATTACAGTTAGCAGGAAAATGAAGAACTGCCATAGCATTTGCAACTGAAGCAAGTAAAGAGCTAGTCTGCAATATGGCCATGTGGGAATGCTAGCACCTTACTTCCAGCCCTGGGGCAAAGGGGGTAGATGCTTTGCTGTTTTGATTATGGCAGAGTCAAATGGTCCCCATGGGTGGGTTATTGGTTACTGAATTGATTAAAATGCCATGTTCTTGCTCTCACTTAAGACCCTCAGAGAGAGAAATAGCCTTTAATTTTCCTTGTATTCAGTTCTCTTTAAGAGAATGGAATGTAAACATGGGATGTTGAGATGATTGCTGAGTGTGTTTGATTGTGCTCCAGACTGCTGGAGACCAAATAGTCCAACTGAGAAATGTTTCTCATCCTCCTTCTTGGAGGAGCTGTTTCTTGCAGCTGTCTGGATCTGTTCTCTCAGCCAGCTGCTCTGCTACCTGGGCACCCAGTGCCTGGAGGAATTCCCCAGTCAGATGCTGCCTGTGACCTATTCTTTAGGGTTTTGATACTGCTTTCCCCCAGGTTTGCAGGTAGTTAAGCAAACATTATTTTTAAACTGATTTTGTGCCTTACAGAAAAGAGCCTCATGCCAATGTGTCTTGTTCTCCCTGTAATCATCTCGGGAGTGTAGGCTGGGCAGACTGGTTGTTTGCTTTGCTTTACCCACTCCTCAGGATGCATTTTGATATTCCAGGAGTTTTACTACTGACCATATTTTTCAATAGTAACAGTTAGTTGCTGACTCTGTGAGTTACTAGTTTGAAGACCAGGCAGTGTGCATCATTTGGAAGATAGCAGCTTAGATCTGAATAAGAGAATCTGCACTAGCTCATTTAAAGACTTTTCTGACTCTGCCACAGTGTGAAGACAAAGCAGCTTCATTAAAAGCAAACAAATGAAAAACAGAAATTTGGGATTCTCAGCTTTGTTAGACTGCTCCATTGCGCTTGGCAGGTGACTGTCAATAATAGCTCATAGCACAGAGGAAATGTGTTTGTTGTACCTCTGCAGCTGTGTGAACTCTTGTAAATGATGCACTATTTTACAGATTGTGTATTACTCAGTATATAAGTACCGTGTAATTTGATTTGTATGTACATAAATTTTTTCAAAGTAACTTCAGTCATGAATATTTACTTTGAGATTAAATTATTATGAACTAAGAGGCACTGCTATTTTCTAGCTTTTGATAATCTTTTTGCCTATTGTTATCATACAGTGGCTATTTTATTCAGTCAAAGGAAAATATATTGCTGGGTCAGCAGTTAAGTAGGAGGATCTTCATGCAGCATAACCATAATGCTGGATTAAAAACATTCATTTTTATGTAGGGGTACTGAATCTCACTGCTTGTTTCATTGTTGTGGTTTTTTTTTCTGCTTCTTTCTTCTCTAGGATTTTGCCATCATGTGTACACATCACATTTTAGCAGTCACCATGATAAGCTTCTCATATGTAACCAATTTGACACGAGTGGGAACCCTGATCTTTTGTCTCCATGATGTAGCTGATATTATCCTAGAGGTGAGACAATACCTGTGTCATCAATGTACATGATATTCATTATTCTGAGAGCTTACATGTCAGTGGGTAGAATCTATTTGCTATGCAGAATGTGTATTTCCTAAGCAAAGAGGCTAGTTCAAGATGGTAATGTTGATTAATATTGTGTATTTCCTTGCTGAAATGTATTAAGCTTGTAGTAGTCTGTGTTTGTGACTTAAGGCTGATTTATTCTTTGATAAGCTGCTTGCATAGAGCAGTTTCATGATGTGTTGCCAGGAATAGTTGCACAGATTTTAAATCTAGCATGAAAAAATAAAAAACTAAAGATTATGGAATATGGAAAAAGTGGTGGCTGTGTGGGATAGAAACTCCTGGCCTGACCACTCTGAAGTAATAAGTTAAGGGAGAATCCCGCCCCTGGAAGAGTCCAGGTGTCATGGTTTGATTCTGCTATTCTTTGATCAGCAGACGGCCTGGAACAATGTGGCTGTTCTGTGCAAAGGCAGTGAGCTCACCTGCTTCTCTGGAGGACTTTCAAATTCCTATCCCCACACCTCATCTAGATGCCAGTATTAAGCAGGTGGCTTTGGAGAAAAGGGAGATGATTTATATTCTAAGCAAGATGGTCTGTAACTTCTTTAGTGGCAATTTAGAGATTTTTCTCATCAGTAACGCTCTGAATAATGCTGGGATTGCGCTGTGAACTTTCCATCAGGATCAGATAATAACTGTTTTGTCTAAAAGTTTGGTTGTGTTTTTTTGTTTGTTTGTTTGTTTTTGTTTGTTTGTTTTTTAAGTATTTTCAAGAATCCTTTTATGCAAGAACATAGCCTCACTGCATGATGCACTTTTTTCAGTCTTGAAGCCTTGCCATTCTGGTTTGATTGTGCTATAACCCTGGTTTTATTTTTTTAATCTATTTTTAATCTAGAAATCACATGACTGCCTGAGAATGAAGGCAAGAATGAATCTGTTTTTCTCCGATTATAAGTAATTACATCTTTGCAAGCTTTTTTTCTGTTTTATCAACATGTTTAGATCCATTCTATTGGCTGTGAATTCACCCAAACCTTCTTCATCCCTTTTTTCTTGCCACCAGAAGGGCATACTTGATGTTGGTCATTTCAGATCAGACCAGTGCCTGTGGAACTAGAAAGCCACTGAAGAGCAGCTGTGGTAGGCTAACTAAAATCTTAGCTTGAACACACTGGGATATATAATTTTGATCAATTCCTGTCCCCCCCCCCCCAAATCAATGAGAGATTGCTGTTCTCAAATGATTTGAAAACATAAACCAAAATCTGTTTTGTTATGTGAGAAAGCATTTTGTTGTCTTTTTAGTCATTCTGTTTTACCTGGAAATACTAAAACTGCTTATGAAGTATAAGAATCATAACCGAAATCCTTGAGAAACATTTACTGAGGAGGCTGTTAGAACTCACTCAACAGGCTCTCTTCTGTTAAGACAGAAAGTCACAGCCCCTGTGCCATATGAGGCAAAATGAACTCTGCTGACATCATTTAGGGAATGTTAATCCAGAGGAAAATAAATATTTTGCTGCAAAAGAAGCTGATAGAATTTCTTGCCATGATGGGTCAGTTGTGCACCTGACCCGTTTTATATGTTACATACTGGTACAAATGGAAAGCTACTTCTAGTAGTCACTAAACTGTTTCCACCTACCACTTCTTAACAAAATATTTACAGTGGGGATGCATTAGTTTTGCTGTTCTCATTGCAGAAAGCAGTATGTATTGTTGGAAATACTGGAGGTGAGGTTTTTTTTTTTTCCATAGATGATAAATCACTTACATGTGTAGAAGAGTAATATCAGGACTGGATGAAGGGAAAGGTCTTCCTATTATTCTGGGCTTCAGTAAAATCTTTGACATTGACCGCTAATAGCTCTCAGAAATCTTGTAGAGAATCTGTCAAAGTGTGGGTTGGATGATCAGAAAATAAAGTGGATCAAAAACTGGCTGAACATCCAGACCCTGAGGTAGCAATCAGTGGTGAAAAGTTTAATTGGAGGCTGATAAGCAGTGGAGTACATCAAGAGCCAATGCTGCATCCAGTCATGTTTAACATCTTCATTAATTATCTGGGTGATTTCAGGTGATACAAAATGGGACTTTGACATGCACTTTACCACTTTCTTCTAGTTTTTCCTTATCAATATTGATTGTAGATCTGTGTTTTGAGTACCGATAATCCATCACCTGTACTGTTCTTGAGAAATACTACTATGAGCTGCCACAGCAATACCAGCTTCACACTGTAAAACCATCTTTTTCAGACTGCAATCACAGGAATACTGAACTTTCAGTTGTCGTAAAATCAAGATGTTAGTAACTCTTCTCCCTTCCATGTTGGCATCCAAAGTATTATCTTTTCCTTATCCAGCCAAAGTACAAACTGAGTACAAACAGCTAGGAAACTCATTCGTGTCCAGTAGAATACAGGACTGATTGAGAAGGCTTTAAGGAATACAGGGTTGATTCAGAATGCTCATGATTTCTTTGCAGCACTTGCAGCTTTCCAAATATTTTGTAAGCTTCCTAATTTGTTTTCTGTTTGTAAGAATATGCTTTATGTTCAGGTTTTGAATAGAAACATTGCAGATGTTATGTAACATTCAGAATTGCTGGCTGGTTTTGGCATATGGATTGTCTGACACAAGTGTTGAGCATTTTCAGGTTCAGTGTATTCATACCAATAGAATTAAACAATGCAGGACTGTCTCTCACCATTTTAAATAGTATTTTTGTTTGAGTTCTGCAGTCAGACCAAGTATTCTATATGCATTGCGGTTATTTTTATCTCTTCTAGCCTCTGGAAAGTCTTCACAATCAAGCATTGTTGAGGCAGGGAAGCTGGATACATGCCCCTCTGAGGGACACATCCAGTGGACACTAAATTAAGCTCTTGATATACTGCACACTGCTATGGCCCTGTACACTTTTAGCACAAAGCGTAAGAAAGACATGAACACTCTGGAAGCAGCATAAGTGCCTTTAAACAAGGTTGCATGTGCATGCTGTTTTCTTCAGGAAAAAGAGGACAGGGGAACTTCAGGAAAGATCAGAGTTTTAAAGAGTTTGATGAAGTGTATCTGGTTGACTGCCTGAACACGGAAAGACTCAGAAGATTGCATGAAGACAAATGAGAAGAGCATGTAAAAATAGGCTTAGGGCAAAAGGTTAGGTGAGCAAAAGTGATTTAGATGAGGAGGAGATTAGGACATTAGGAGCAATAGAAGCCTATATCTAAATCTTTGAAAAAAGATTTAGAGAGAGGAATACAAACTTAAGAGACAGAAACTGCTTTTTATAGGCCAAAAAGGCAGGAGAGATACTGTAGGAGAATAGAGGCTACGGGGCACAATAGAGCAGTTGAAACAGCAGTGTTATATATAGCAAAAACTGGAAAATGGAAGTATGGGACAGCTGACAGATGTATAGTAGCCAAAACCGCAGCCTGGTGGGAAAGACTCAGATTTGTAGCACTGCGGAAAGATGAGAGAAAGTAGGTTAAAAGCTTGCTGACAAGGATAGTGTAAACATAGTGGAGTTCAGTAAAATCTTTGCAAGAGTTTTGTAAATTTGAAACTGTAGGATTTCAAAAAGGGAATGGAATGAAGATGAATGAAGAGAAAGTATTCTGGTTTTGTGCATCTTTTTCTCGGGAAAAAAAACACATTTTCTAGCTGTTTGGTTCAGAGGAGTTCTGAGGTTTCTGTGAGGCAGCCCAACGATTTAATCAAAATTTGGTTGTTTTTTGTTTGTTTGTTTGTTTGTTTTTTTAACAACTTATACGTGATTCAAGAGAATCCAGTTGTCCTCACAGAAGTAAACAGACATTTCTTTCTTTTACAGGCTGCCAAAATGGCAAACTATTGCAAGTGTCAAAAACTGAGTGACCTCCTGTTCGTTACGTTTGCCATTGTCTTCATTGTCAGTAGGCTTGGCATATTTCCCCTATGGTGAGTAAGCACATCGTTTCCACCAAATGCTAAGCATCAAACAAATTTCAAAATAACCTTATTGTAATTGAACATGATTTGTTGACATTACTCTGTTTCCCAGAGCATCAAATAGTGTGTCAGATGTAACCAGGTGTTGTAGTAGCCTATTTGCTAGACTGCCATTGGATTTACAGTGTGTTAGACAAGAAACATATGGGGCTTCTGCTGGTTTTAAGTTAGAAGTTAACTGGAAATCACATGGCTTCAGGTTACTAGGTAGTTTCTTGTGTTGGCAAGAAGTGGGAGGGAAAATAAAATATTAGTCACTGAATGCACTGAACAGATGCTAAGCTTGAAGCTAGGATCTTCTCATTAGCTTTCAGCACATGCTTTATGAACACTTTCAGCTTAAAGAAATCACAGTGAGCTGAGGAAAGTCCAGCCCTGCTGAAATCAGTGTGAGGATGTTATTGTCATGCAGATTTGCAGTACCACAGGCTATTATCCTTCCTTTGAGTTGGAGGTACTGGGAAAGCTCTGCAAAATATGCATCTTTAAGGTAATTATAATGGTGTTAATGTAATTTCATCTCTTCCCAGACAAAGCTAGCCGCTTGTGTGTGCACATCCTCTCTCAGGTACATACACGTAAACATACAAATAGACATAGATACTTGATTCTTTATCTAGGATCTTCATACCCGGAAGGCTGCAGACTCGTTCTATACCGGTGGAGAAATTCTTTCAAGTTTTTTTGTAACTATAGTATGAGTTAGTTTTGCCTAAAAAGGAAATGCTCTGCTATAGGCCCATGTGTCCTATATATATATGAGCAGGGCTGGGGAAAGGCATTGACCTCACTCTTTTATGTTCAAGATCCTTCCTTTCTCTAGTCTGAACAGAACTAACTGAAATTTCCACATCTCTGTGAGACCAGAAAGGATCTATTATTATATCAGAAGATAATGGCAGTAGTTCTGGTTTTAGTAAGCATCAGAAATGTTACCCTTTGCAGAGGTTTATTTAGAAAGATTATGACCAAGTTCTTTATTTAGACAGTGCATGTACGGATACTAGTATCAACCTCCTTTACAATTTCCTCTCAAATCCTATATAATGGTATCTCTTTATGGCTTTTTTTAATGCAACCAGAATAAGCCTAAGGAGCCCTTAAGGTGCTGATTAACACTAGAATGTAGAAATCTGATTTAGTGGTTAATGACCCCTAAAAATAATATGACAATGCCTGATCCCTACTCTGCTGTGAGTTTGTACTGTCCCATAACAAAAGGAAGAAATATTTAGACACACAAACTGCAATTTTTAAATGCATGTTACTTTATTCCAAGGAGTGATTGTTTCTTAAGCGTCTTAGCTTCCTACTCCTTAATACTTCCTTGAAGTTAACTTGCCCATTCACTGAATTTCTCTAGATGAATTGAGTTGATTTTTCTATCTGTATAATCTGAAATAGGAAAAACGATGGCATTTCTGATCATAGGATTTAATCCAACTGTCACACACTGCTTTATATTGGGAAATGAATGGAAGGATCAGTCTGATTATGGCAGCTTGAAATAGAAATCCTACCAGTCACTTCTCTCTCCTTCGGCAAGGGATATCAAAGGGAACAGAGGTCTTATGTAAATGCATGGGTGACAAAAAGGAAGACTAGGGAAAATAGGGGCCTACAGCTGAATGAGATAGGGGACCTGCTGATGCAGAAAAAGTCCAAGTCTTGGACAGCCTGCTCTAGATGACCATGCCTGAACAGTAATGTTGGGCTAGATAATCTTCAGTGGTACCCTCCAACCTTAGTCTTTCTGTGATTCTACAAGGCGCCTTATGTGTTTATCTGTAGCACTAGGAAGAACATTTAAACCACTCTCCTTATTATTTGAAATGGCAAAGAGAGAACTGCTGACTTTAAATTTTGTTACTTGGGCAGATCACTGCTTTGTGCTTGCTTTGATAAACAGTCAATGAAGGGCAGATTAATCTTCCCAGAGAGCATGATTTTGAAGGCAGACATTAATCCCGTACATGTCAAACTAGAAGCAGATGCCCAATATGCTTTTTCTCTTGAGATATCTTAACATCATCAAGGTGAAGATTTTCCCATCTTTTACATCCCTATTTGGTAGTCAAGTTTTTGAAAATGCACACTTTAACCTGGAGACATTCAAAATAACACTGCACTTGTAACCAGAACTGAGGTTCATGTCCACTGGAGAACTAGGACTAGGCAATGTTATAAAGATCAACATGGCTAGTGAAAGCCAGGCATAGTACAGCTGAAGTCTTTGTATTTGTAATGCACACTCATGCTGTCAGACTTGCAGAGTCCTAGAAAAGACTACCAGCACAGCATTACGTTACTGAGCAAGCATAGAAATTTGAGCACTGCTTTACAGGTATGACATTTTGTGCTGTTGAGGGTGCACCGATCTATTCCTGAATGCACTTGGTACCACCAGCAGTTCTATAACACTTGTTATTGAACACTGTCTGAATCCTGCTCTATAGAGTAGCAGTGGCTCAGTGTGATGAAAGCAGGATGAAAACTGTGTTGAGTATATCTGGGAAAGAGGGGCAGAATATACTGGGTTCATGAGGACATTCGGTTACAGCTATGGGCAATGTTAGTTGCTAGACAGTATATACAACAAACTTTTTTTTTTTTTTACAAGGGTAGAATTTGTTTGACTTACTGCCTGTGTAATACCCATATTTTGTTCCTGTTGTTTTGTGGAGCCTGTGGTAGAAGAATGCATTGTAACACTGGAGTGGTATCATTCAAAACAGACTCGCAAAATCAGAGAAGGCAGAGGGATTGTGTGTAGCTAGCAGCACACAGTGTACTCTTGTTTCACAGGTAGAATGGTTACACTAGCAATCCCTTTGCCTTTCTTCCTGCTTAGCTGACCAAAGAGCGTGTTTATGTCACTTGAATCTGTGAACAGTTTAGCCATTCACCTGGACCTTGTGAATATGAAACTGAACTATAAACATTGTATCACACTGAGTCTACCTGGAACCTGATGTTGTTTGTAACAGTGTTTGACATTTCTATCTATGTCTTGAAATTGTCAATTTTCCTGGTTCTTATACCCTTTCACATTTTAAAAAAAAAATAATAATAATCAGCATTTCAGCTTTGGAAATTTGTCTTCTTAATAAATGGACAGTGGTGGTGTTGGGTTGTTTGTTTGTTTTTTCATATCAAGAAAAACAATCGCACTGCAAGAAAAGTAAGATCCTTGCCTTGAAGTGCATGCAGTCTTTAATATGCTTACCTGCATGACTAAGAAATGAGATAACAGACTCCATTGAAATCTTATTAAACTATGAATCACGGGTTAGCCCTAAAATACCTTCTAACAGAAAGGAATACATGGAAAGGTGTCTTCAGAGGATGCTCCTGCTGGAATGTTAGTTGCAAGGATGCTTCAATTGCAGGGAAGAGAGTATAAGTATGGTGTATATGATTTGTGATTTTTGACACCATCATTTCTCCAGACCAAAGTATCAATTTACATACTCTTAATGATTATCCTTACAAACATCTGTAATCACAAGGAGGCAGTTTCATAATTCTCAGCTTAGTGGGAGCATTGCACGTGGGAGCCATGGTTAGTAGACATTAAGTACGGGATGCATGAGCTTGTATCTTACAAATCCCCTTTTTCTATGAAGCTGCAGTTCTAACTCATCATCCCCATTAGCTTGCATGTCAACGAATATGAGTCACTGGAGTGGCAGCAGGCCAGAAAACATAGTTCTGCTCTCCTTTTCCTTGTTGCTGAATATTCAAAATAGCAAAATTTGGTGCTTGATTAATATTACATAAATATGCAAATGTATCTAGCATAAAAACTAAGAGGTAAAAAAAATCGGTGAGTATGTAATGTGAAAGGAAGACTGTAATTTATAAGAAAACCTCCCCCACACAGGAAGGCAAATATCCAAGGCAGAGTTCCAACAGCACTGCTTATGAAGTGCAGGCATAAGCTTGTGCTCCAGCTTTGCACAAGTGCCATTTAATTCTGCATAAAGGTGCTAATAAAGAATTCAGAATGTATCAAATGCTGTTGTCTGAAGGTTGTTTAGCAGCAGGGCTAAGACAAAAGAAACAGGCAATTAGGTATATATTTAGCAGTCTTTCTACAGGCATCTGGAGTTCATTTCAGCAATAATTCAAAAACCCCAGGACGCTTTCTACCTCCTGCCGCTAAGTGAATGTAGGAGTAAAGCTGCTATTTTCACTGACAAGACATTTTGCTTGTAATTCTCCCACTTGTGCATAATCTCTGTTCTAGCAAATTACAACATAAAACACAACTCTATGAGTCGAGGGAATATGATGATTTCTCAGGTGATAAAGAGTTGTAAAGAGAATGAAGGCAACCTCAAACTTGACAGAAGTGATGTGAGATCCTGGTTGGCTTAATATTGTGATCATCCTGTGCAGAACTGTTACATCAGCTTTTCTTCATTCCAGAATTCCTTGTGAGTTCTTTCCCCTAATTCTCAAACATATATTTTTGATGTGGTTGCACAGATGCAGTTTGTTCTCCATTGATAAAGGAATGGTTTGCTTTTTGATGTCATTTTGTTTTTATTTCAGTAGCTTGAATGGAAAACTCCAAGGGGCTGTAATATTTATTAATCATTATTTGAAGTGTATAGGGAACAAACGGGCTCTTACATTACGGGAGATGTGGGTCTGAAGAAGATGATGCATTATAGCAGTGAAGATTTCTAGTCTTTCTTTGCTTGTTGCAGAATCAAAAAGGTGTAACTTTGGGACTGAAAGAAGGAAGAGAAGGCTCCAATGAAAGCAAAGCATTAGCTTACCATGTGGATAGTGCTAAGTTGTGTAAATGCAAGTTCTTTCCGGATTCTAAGAATAGTACTATTGTGAAGTTATTTTTCACTACTTTTGATTAATAGGAAATAAATAGGAAAACTAGAACACACTGAGTTGCAGGAAAATGCCGCTATCAAAAGTAAAGAGAGCAGGGTAATGGGGTTTGCACTCATGAGGTCTGTGAAGTGTCAGTGTGTGCGTACTGTGTAAATTCACTGACAAACATTGTAATACACCAGTAGCTTAACTGTACAATTGTAAGTGAAAGCTTGATTCAAGCTGATTACAAAGAACACAGACATCTTTCTCCTGTCCACCAAATTCTAATACAGGTATATTTGGTATTACCCAGGTAATCCTGTTGTTGGCCTCTTCGGACACTCTTGATGCCTCTAAAACAATAGAAGCTGTGAGCACAGATAGAAAACTGCTTTGGCTACATGGTGTGGTCTTGCTTAATATTAGTCGGTACATCTAACTGGATCTTCCATTTGTGCATCTGTTTGGAAAGATTCTGTCAGTAATAATGATAATAATTCTCACAGTATCAGGTACCTGTCTTTTCAATGACTCAAAAGTGCTAGCTTTTTAGCTAAAAAGCTAAAATGGTTGGTTTTTTTTCTTATGACAACAAGAGCTATATAACCACAGGTCTGCCAGTCATCAGAATAACTACTTGTTTTCTTGTTATTCTTTCATTTTTAAAGTTCACGAGAATACACACAGTCTGGTTCGTGGCTGATTTCTAATTGCCTTTTCGTCAGTGATTATCCGCATGAGCCAAACAGGCATAGAATGATCCTTGCTGAGTTAAAATTAACTTCTGTTCACTATGGTGTGCTGGAACAAACCCTAGTTACTTATTACTATCTCTCATCTCTGCATGACCAGCTGACTAGCACTTCCTGAATTTCATCATTAGTTAAACAACACTGTGGAATACAGTCATGTTATTAATGCACACACTGGGTCTCCAAATAGTGATCCAGTACTGCCAGTTTGCACTGTTCTCTCTCCTTCCTTTTATCCTGCAATCAGCTTCTCTCTGAGTGAAATTGCAGCATGGGTTATTAATAGGGCAGCACAGAGCCCCTATCTGTAGCAGCTGCTGAAGAGATTTGCTGAACTCTTTTTTTTTTTTCTTTTTTTCTGTCCTCATCTTTTTTTCTAGCTGATTTTGACTGTTTTTTGCAGTTCCTAACATGCAGAGAATTTGAAACATTGTCTGTTAGTGCTTTTCTTTCCAAGCACATTTTCTAATGTTTGGCCCTTTGAGCATGTGTATGGTGGGAGGGCAGCATGTGGGCTCTGACAGAGGCACCCTGCTTCATTCCTCTGAACATATTGGTAAAACAGAAAGCTTAAACCCACAAGAATCCTACTGCATCAAAACAAGATGTGGGCACTAGCTAAAGCAAGATTTATGGTTATTTACTAGGCATGGTGAAAATCTAGGTAACCAGATAAATCCCAGCTGCCCAAACCTCACCTGAACTCTGAATGAACAGTATTTTTCTTATGATGGCCTTACTTATTCTCATTGGATCCCAAGGCCAGTGAAAACCTTACTATCCTGGCCAATATTATGGATAGAGCTGGACAGACATATCTAAGTGCTCTGCCATAAAATGAATTACTTTCTTGTTATAAAAGTAAATCTCTTCTGACACTGTTTTGACCTCATTTTGCTCATAACATTGTCTAAAATAATGCACAACCTAGATTGTGGGATAGCAGATATTGAAGGAATAAATTCTTATTTTAATCCAGTGTATTTGATTCCTGATATTATTCATGGCATCACTGAGTGGATGCTGCAGATCTAACAGCAAAAATTAGGTAATGTCCTTGGAATTCAGGTGTTTTGTAGTTTCAGCAGGCAACTTATAGCCTATCCACTTAATCAACAGCATTTAATAAAGAATTTCTGGCAAGCTAACTAAAGAACATTTGAAGAAAGCACTGACTTCAACTCTTAGCTCTGTAGCAGACATACATATATAATGTCATCCCATCTGCTTTTGTCAAAGATGTCCTTAATAATGCCTGGTTATTTTATTTCCTCAAGTTGTTTACATCACTTGTGAACTCAGGACTCTGAGAGCTATGTAAAGAAAAACTGAAGTCTATAGAATGCTGGGTTAATACTGATGAGTTTACAGGAAAGCTGTAAGAAATTGAAAGGTTATGCATGTCATTCACCACTGTGGCTTTGCAGTGTAAATAACAAGTAGTGGCATTTGTTCAGCATTTCAGGTTTTAAGACTTATGTGATCACAACTGGAAAAAAATGAAATGAAAAAGGATTTTATCAGGTCTTCCAAAGTCAGTTCCTATCCTCATTTTTCGTTTTTGTAGTCTGTGCCCTGTGGCTGTAATAATGACCTCTGTTGTTGGGGACAGGCTGTTCAATCAGTGTTTTCACTTTTCTTCTTGTATTATAAAGCAACATCCTTTCTAAAACCTGATTGAGAACAGGACAGAAACAGTTGCCAGGGCACTTCTGTTCAAAATTATTCTCATGAGTGTAAATGTCTCAAGAGAAGGGAAGCAATGTTGGTGATGTTCCTGTGGCCAGGCACTTTTAAAATATATTTTAGCTGCTTTTAATTCAGCTCCTCAAGGCACAGTGGCTGAAGAGCATGGTTGAGCTGAGGAGGCTGAACTGAAGAGTGCCTCAGCAATGGCAGTCAGCTGAAGTTCTCTGAAAATGCATCATTTGCAGGAAGGAGGGGAGGAGAAAAGAGGCGGGTTTTTATCTGGAGAGATATGCAATAAAAACTTGAGCAAGGTTTTGGGCTGCTTTCTACAGGAAAGACATTTTAAGCCCTGCAGCATGTCCAAAGAAAGGCAATGAGGCTGTGAAGGGTCTGTAACACAAGTCTTAGGAGAAATGACTGAGAGAACTGAGATAGTTTAGTATGAAGAGGAGGCTCAGGGAGACCTTATTGCTCTCTTACAGCAACCAGAAAGAAGTTTATGGTGAGGTGGGAATCATTCTCTTCTCCCAGGTATCAGTTATAGGATAAGAAAGAATATCCATATGTTGCACCAGGGAATGTTCAGGTCTGATATTAGGAAAAATGTATACTTAAAAGGAGTAAAGTATTGGAACAGGCTGCCCAGGGAAGTGGTGGTGTCGATGTACCTAGAAGTTTTCAAAAAAAGGCACCGAGGTATGTGGATTAGTGGACATGGTGATGATGCGTTGGTGTTGGACTAGATGATCTTACTGGTCTTTTCCAACCTTAATGACTCTATGATTTAAATATAATCCATTCTGTGGAGGGGAGAGTGTGATGATGCAGAAGTACCACAGGCAGCCGTTAGGAGTACTGGCACTCTGGGTGGCTGCAGATAGTTTGAACATGAGCAAACATCATCACCACCCCATCACCCCCCTCTTTCTTTTTTTTCTTTTTTTTTTAAGGCTACATCTGTAGCAGTGGGGTTTGCTGCTAGTGGGACATGTTTTATAATGCTAGAGTGAATTTAAAAGCAGAGCAATGGTACTGGTTCACTTCTAGTTGCTGACATATGTGTGACATAAAAGTTATACCTGTACAGAAGTGTGGGAATATGATAGTTAACTTGCCAGCGTGGAATAGTAAACAACTTTTGCACACAGTGCACAGTGATCAACAGCCATGATGCAGCTAGAGCCTCGTTAGTGCTCAGATATGAGGAGGCCATTACAGCAAATCACTTTGGAATAAACCCAGCGTCCATGTAAGTTCTTATGAAAGAATTCTGATGCAGGGCAAAGGTTTGCTTGATAAGTTTTGGGGTAGTTTTCCCCACTCTTGTTTCACATGATTTGGCTTTTTTTTTTTTTTTTTTTTTTTTTTTGACAACTGGACCAAACACCTGATGCCAGACACAAGCAAGTAAGAGTTCTGCTTTTTCACTGAAAGCTTGTTTCCCACACAACAATTTGCACAATGGAACTGTTTTTGGAATCAGAAACACTCTCTTTGACCTTTCTGTTTTCCAATATTTTGCACTTTGGCAAGAACAGTGTTAGAAATCACTGCCTGATTTGTGGTCAGTGCTGTTATTATATAATGTTATAAATCATTATGCTGACTTAAATGTGTGTACATACTTATTGCTTGAGCTTATTGTAATGTTTTTGGAAAGGACTGTAGCTGTGGGAAGTGTGATTATTAAAAAGTGGAGCTCAGTGTCTCTTGTGTTTCAAAAGTAAGCTCTGCTGTCCTGAATCCTTGCAGGACCCCAGTTATGCCCCTTTTGCATTCAGACAAAGCATGTCTATTGCCATCTAGTGACTATAGACTAATTCTCTTCCCTGGAGCTGCTGCAGCCCTATCGCAGCCTGGGAATGTGTTTTGAAGAACACAGTACTAGTGCTTGGGAGTTGCATGCAAAGTAACAGTCCCCATATATATGCTCTTTCTTTTGTGTTGGCAGTACATGGATACCATGCCTGGAGGATGTCACGATGAAAAAAAACCTTAATTTAAAAAACAAAATAAAAAAATCAAGATTAAGCAATCATTGTTATTGATGACCATTTTGGTTATTTAAGACAAATGATACCCGGCCAGCTTTATGAAAGAAGAAATGTGTGCTGACAGTCTTTGTTTCCTGTGTGTAATGTGTGTGTTAAGTGACATTAAGAACTAAAAGCCAAATTTTGGTGGTGGTTCTCTCTAGAGACAACAAGATGATTCAGACCAAGTCACTACTGCTGTAAGATGTAACTACATGCGTAGATCCCGTCTAATCCCTTATTTGTCATCTTGATTTAGAAGGGGCATCCTTTGAGATTGCTGGCTTAAAAAAAGTGTAATGATTTTTCTGTCCCTTTCTCTTCTAGGATATTAAACACTACATTTTTTGAACTGTATGAAGCTCTGGGCAGTTTTCCTGCCTTCTGGGTCTTTAATGTGCTGCTTGTGGTTCTTCAAATTCTGCACTGTTTTTGGTCTTATCTAATAATAAAGGTGGCCTACAAAGCTATTTTAAAGGGCAAGGTAAGACGGCACTTCTCTCAGACTTCTGTTTCATGTTTACTATTTCAACTGTTTCAGTATCAATACGTGGTCACTTTTGGGCTACATCTTATCTAAACACTTATTTCATTTTCATGGAAAAATTTTCAACTACCTCTAGCAAATATTAAATAAGTTAATAAATTCCCTAAAGCAAGTGTATTTATACATGCTTTCATGCACTTTTTTTTTGAATGACCTGATGCACTAGATCAGACTAACCTGGGGAAACAGAATTTTAAAAAACCAAGCAAACTGTTTTCTAGGACCTGCCAATTCTGTTTTTCTTCTTCATACTAGTTACAAAAGTGTTAGCTTCCCAGCTGATATTAATAATAATAATACAAACTGAAATTCTTCTGCCTTTGCAAGTGGCAAGGTTACAAACCACAACCTCTTTTACTTTTTGGTATTTATGAGACTCTGGGAAGGGCCAGAGGTATCTCCCCAGCAAAACTGTTTGGGATAGAATGTAGTATCTTGTTAGCATTGTTACATTTGATGGGGAGAGGTAATTCACAAAAAAATGCTAACCTCATTCGACTTTGTGCTCAGAAACAACACTTGTATTTGGACTATGAATGTTATGCCTAAGGATTGTGTAAAGTATGGGATATTTTGCCCTTAAGGATTAGAGCTCATAAGTAGTTATTTTAGATGCATAACCACCCCCAAATGGAATAGTAACTGTTCTTGTAGATAACTGCTTTCTCTGAATATACTTCAGAACTTGGCCTGTTGTTTCGCATCCTCTCTTACTCTGCTTGTCTATCCTTTCCCTTGTGCTGCGTTGGAAGGCTGGAAAGTGGAACCCCTTGCATGTAAGTTTCTTTACATTTACTATACAAAAGATATATTCTGCAAAATACTGGAGTGTTTGTGGTTGCTTTTGATTTTGTTTTGCGGTTTCTGCCTGATTTTTTTTTTTTTTTTTCCCATCGCTTGTATTTAGATATTTGAAGGCAGGATGTCTTTTAAGGCTGTTTTTACTTCTTGTCTGTGCGTCACCTAATATTCATAGTGTCTTGGTGTTATTGCATTACAAGCATTTTTGTACATAAATACTGTCAGGATAACAGCTACTCTTGCACCATTCAGGAAGCATACAAGAGAGTATGAGTCCTCTGCCTTGTAGTTCAACCAAGGAAACTTAGGTTGTATGAAAGCAGAGTCAGACACTTGCAGAAAGACAGTGACCAGGTTAAAAGTGCCTGTACATTAATCTAGGACTAGGCAGGAGGAGAAATGTGCCGGATCTGATGCCACTTTCAAATCTCCAATTGAAAACTGTATGAATTCTCTGATTCCGGCTTGAATCAAAAAGCTCTATTCTTTCCTTAATTATTGTCTACTGCTTGTTTTTTCTTCAAATTCTACAGGTAACAAAGGATGACCGAAGTGACATTGAGTCAAGCTCAGATGAGGAAGAAACAGTACCTCGTTCAAAAACCCTGCACAGCACTGTCACCACTAATGGGACTGGTGGTGCCAATGGGACAAACGGGTATCTTACTGGTAGCACATGCTCAGAGGAGCATTAATCTTTGAGTGTCACAAGACATAAACAGAATGAACTGTTTGCTACTGTAAGTAAATTAGAAGTTGTGAATGCGGTTTCTTCATATATCTCAGCGTCAAAAAAATTAGGAGTATCAAAGCATTCTGATAGTGCACTGCCATACTCCCTGTTCGTGAATGAAGACGACACATCATTCTGTATACGTAGGTAGGCATGCTGTATGTGTATGTAATTGACACAATGGGAGCAGTATTTTCACTTGTACCATCTTTGAAATATTATTTATTCTGTATTACTTCTGGGAACTTCTGGACAAAAGGGAACATCCATTCTCAAACTCTATCTCTTGGGATTCTCAGTGGTGGAGAGCATCGTGCTCTGATCTCTTCTGTCCATCCCTGTTGCTTTTGCTGAGTCTGCTATAAATAATAGTTGCTTGATTTGTTACTTACAAAAGATAGAACATAGCTTTGCAGATTCTAGTTCTGCTTCAGATATTTTTGCTACATTTGTATTTTAAAGTGCTGATTTAGAAACTGCCTATCAAATCACATTGGCCCCTCCTCCAACATAAAGTTTTAAAAGACCGGATTGATATTTTGAATGCTAGGTAATATGGTCAATTAGCAATTAGGGGAAAAAGAACTGTTGTGATTGGGGAAATGTTCAAACTCAAAATTGGTGATTAATTGCATTAGAAGTAGATTTGATTAGTTGTGCAAATGTCCAGAAGCACTGATGTCAGCAATTAGGATGCACTCATTCTTTTATTTTTCCTTGCAGTTTTCAACATCTATAGATTTCAGCTTTTTACACAGATTCCGTGTTGAAAGGTATTTGTTCAAGTGCACCATTGTGAATCCAGAACTCACTCCTGAAACTATTCTTGCAAGTTCATAAGGATGAAAGCAGAGAACAAAAAAAAAAAAAAAAAAAAAGCAGATGAAAAGTAATTGTTTCCTTGGACACAATTTATAATAGGTATCGTTCTTACAGTCATTGCCACTTTTTTAGTAGGCTGGAGAGAGGAAAGTCAGAATGCCATACATTACTAGAAGTAGTTTAAATGCCTGAAAACTTGAGCAAAATTCACTTAATGGAATTCTTAACATAAAACTTTGAAGGTTCATCACTATTCTGTCACTTTTATAAATCAAGTTTAGATCGTCTGTTAAATAACTTTGCTCTCCTGTTTCATCCAAGATTTACAAACTGTGTCCTGAAGAAGACAAAATAATACCCCAAATAGATATCATTTTAATGTGATATACTCACTTCTTCCTAGATCAGAGTTTGACATAGGATGCTGAGGATCATAAAACTCTTGCGGGACATTTTTCTGTGAGTTATGATAGCAGTGCCAAAATAGGCAAGGCTCTCGGGCAACAGACTCTATGCAACCTACTGTTCAACAGTATTGTGTATGTGCACAAAGAGCCAATGTGCTTATAGACCAAAGACATATATATATATACAAGAAAAAAAAATATGGAAGGAAGGAATAAACCAGGAAAAAAAAAAAAAAAAAAAAAAAAAAAAGTAACAGCATGTCTTATATATTGAAGGAGACTAGAATGTTGCCTTCAGCTTAAAGTCTAGTCCAGGAAATATTTCTTTATTCCTCCTACCTATGCAAATGGTAAAATATAGATGGTTTCTGGCATCATAAAACATGTTTAAAGTCTCTACTGCATACAGACTCCACTGAAGGAAGTTTTGTTACCACTTCTCTCTTTTTGGGGAAAAATAAAAAAAAATGTTCTATTCCACTTGTGAGTCTTGAAAACTTCTGAAACTTTTATTACTCATAGGAACCATTTGCACATTAGCAAAGATGCACTGAAAGTAAGGACAGAATCATATGAATGAAAATCATACCGCCACTTATTAGAAAACAAAGGTTAAAAAAAGCAAGAAACTTCTAAATCATGGGAGAAAATTTGTCAGTTTCGATACTTATACAGCATCCTTCATTATTCAGCAGTTCCATAGTTTGTATGTCCCTGAGCATACCTGAGGGAGAAAGGGAACCTTATTTAAATCTTCCTCTCCTCTAAAAGCTTCTTTGATTCTAATTTTTTTCATCTGTCTTCTGTGCCTCTGATTTTAATGCGAGTAATGCATATGAAGATAGTGTGTAATACATATGAAGATATTGTGATTGCAATAGAAACTATCCTATCCACAGTATTTGAAGTGGACGCTGTTCAATAATTATTGTTAAGATTATACTAAGGTTTTAAAACAAAGTGATCTAGGGATCTATTGAATAAGCCTTATTAGTTCTGAAATCTGACCTGCTAAGATAGTCATTGAGAATAACATCTTAGAATCATAGAATATCCAGAGTTAGAAGAGATCCACGAGGGATCATTGAGTTCAGCTCCGCTGGCTCCCACAACTTAAACCCTGTGTCTAAGAATGTTGTCCAAATGATCTTTGAATTTTGGCCAAATGAGGTTGTGACCACTGCTCTGGGGAGACTGCTCCTGTGCCAAGCAGTCTCTGGTGAATAGGCTTAAATATTCCTCTTTCATGATTTCCATTTTTGGCTCTACAGGATTTCCCTTTTGCAAAGATAGTTACAAAGCTGGTGTTTTGGCAAATATTTTGTCTTATGTGGGGAGCAGAATGTTGCTCTCAGTTTTGAGTGTACACCTGTATTACTGTCACGTCTTTGATATCTGGACAGAAAACAGTTCCCATTAACAATCTCCAAACAAGAAGCAGGTAACCTCGGTCCCTGTTGATCCTCACCAGCTGTTCTGTATTGATTCAGACCTACAGTCAATGTTACAGAGTTGACTAACAGTTGCCTCTGGCTTAGTGTATCCCCATTGTTAAATAATGTAACTTGGATTGAACCTTGCATTGAAACTGCTTTGAATTCTAAATTAAGTTGTATCTGTTATGTAGTAAAGCATGTAAATACTTACTGTGGTTCATCTGACCCCCAGTAACTTATTTACCTCCTACAAACCAGGCTTTTTGAAGTCCATTCTTAGTGGACAGACAAATATGTCCAGAAAATATTCAGAGTAACAGAGAAAAAAGGCATGTTTGTGAAAATGGAGTGAGAGCAAAGCAGCTTTGAGTACTTATCTAAACTTTGCTAAACAATTTTTAATGGAGGTTAAGAGTTCTTAATTTTTTTTTTTTTTTTTTTTTTTTGTCCTTACTGAGAACAACCAAGTGTTTTAGTGATCGTACTTGGCAGCGTGCTTTGATTCATTGCTTTGGCCTCATCTTCCAGAGAATATCACGCACTTATTTCCTTTTCAGTTCAATTTGTTTGCTTCTTTGCTGAAGAGGTTTGTAAGGTGCTTTTGGAGGCTGTTACGTATGTAAAAGATAATCACACATATTCCTGAAAATTTATTAAAGCGATTCGCATGGCTCATGGTAAATACAATATCTAAAAAGGTTCTGTATATTCATACCTTTTGTAGAATTTAGAAATGAGGGTTTGTATTCTGTAACCTTTTTGTCTTCAACCTCAATGCTCTCTTTCTATAGTACAGTACACAACACAGTGGTTAAGATGTTGAAGTAGAAAAATGAGGAAGTGATGTGTAGAGTTTGTTAGTAAATTGTAGGATTTTTTCTTCTCTTCCTAGCCAGTCCAGAGTATATTGAAGTAAGATTCAGGTCTCCCTTTGCTTACTGCTTTTCATATTCTCATGTTTTGTACCAGAGAAAAAAAAACATATATATGTTGTTGGGTTGTTTTTTTTTTCTGAAGAAAACAAAACAAAAACACTTTAAACAAACACTGCAGAAAATGGGAGAAATATCTAATGAAACAACAGTGGTGAACTCTGGAGTCATTTGGGTCTTGTGCTAGTTCTATAATACCAAAGCGTCCCATGTTGTTTCCTTGTTGCCATTTTGTATTTTTTCTATGTGCTAATTATTTAATTGCAGCAGAATTGAAACAGGCATCACAGCTTCAGATGTGTTCAGCAACTGTTTCGGACTGGGACCATTCTGTATGACTGCTGATGCCAAATCCTTTTTCTGAGACCCCAGTACATGCACTAAAAGTTTGCTTACAGTAGAATGATTCTTGTCTTAAATCTGTGTCTGTTTTGAATGAAAATCACTTCACAGTTCTGAACAGACTTTGATGGCAAAAGCTGTTACCCTGCAGCAAACAGTGATCAACTTGAGGTAATTTAGATGCTGTGTTTTACGCAGCCCATTCTACTAGGAAGCATCATGCCTGTTATGTTCATCTTTTCATTAGATCAGCCTTCCGTATTCTCAGAGAAATATGGGCTAACATTGGTTTTCTATAGTTGATGCTTTGGTATTTTTTTAATCTATTTGCTACAACCCATTTTTGTATGTCTCCTACTTGTCTACTACTTGTAACATTTGTTGTAAGAGAAGCTGTTGAATACTTTTTATCCTTCCTGTAGTGTAAAAACTGTTAGGCCTAACTTCAGTGTTCTGCAAACTACAGTTGCCTTTAAACCATAAAGAAAAACCAGTTTGTATTACTTGCTTTGACAGGTTTGATTTGGAGCAGGAACATAATGGGAACTTCAGGAAGACAACCTTATTCTTTATTTCTTTTCTTTTTGGAAAAACTTTATGGAAGTTTGGAAAAGTGGCATACGTATGTAGCTTTTAAACTGTCAAGATTTCTGACTGTAGTTGCAATGAAAATACAGTGCTTGAACGTGTCTGTACAGAACTCTGCTTTTGAAATTGCTTTCAATTTGAAAGTGGATGAAAATGCTATGAAATTGTGTTTTGTAGCCATGATTATGTATGAGATGAAAAAATCAAAATGGTCTTACCTCACCTAAAATGATCTGTGTAGTAAAAGATGTTTTATAGCTTCTGTTGAACTTGAACTTCTTGTAGTCCCAGGATTTAAATTTCATAGACAGGTTCTATACAGGTACTGTACTGTGCACATTGACTGGCTATTGTGAGTCAGGGTTAGAGTGAGGTAGATGACACTATTTTGGCTGTGTTTTCATTACAGTCTTGTGCTTGAGCAACTCATTCAGAAATGCAATGATATGTAGGAACTCCACAGTCCCAGACACAGTGATGTGCTAGCTAGCTGAAAGTCATTTAATGTACAGCTGTTGCATAGAACTTCGGGAGTTATTTTGTGTTTAACTCAGTTTGGTTTTGTTGGTTTTTTCTTTTATAATATGGAAAATTATTATTCTTCATAAAGTCTCTGGAACCAATCAATATTGTGGGCTATTTTAATTTGGAGACACTTTCATAATAAACATAAATATTAGGAATGTACTGTCAGTTGCCTTATTTTGCATGAAATGCTAACTGCAAGTTTTTCTTTGTCTTAACTCATATGTTGTCATCCGCACTGCAGATGTCAGCATTTTTAGGATGAACCAAGTGTGTCTTTGCAGAGATTGTTGCTGTGGTATTGTCTGGTATTTCTTGGTTGAGACATTTTATACCAATAAGTGTTAGAAGAGCAAGCTCTCTCTGTGAAAAAAAATAGACATTTTGCTAGGATTTCAAATACAAAATTCTAGAAGTTATCATTTCTGAGTGTCCAGCTTTACCCACTTCTCAAGTGGTCTACGTGATCAGATAAAAATGGATGTTCTTTTGTATGTTTCAGGTTAGACGGTCAGTCAGTAAAGCAGCAACTCCAGTGCATTGAGTTGGAATTTTATGTACACTCACAGTTGTAGAGTTTACAAGATACCACCATCTGGTGCAGCACTAGAACACTGTGAGGAACTACTTGAATGGTGAGATGCATAGAAACATTCATGCAACTTCAGAAGAAATTTCAGCAACGTTTTTGCAAAACACAAGTACCAGTTATATAGGGATGGCCACACATCAGGTGGAAGTTTTTCTTCTGGAAGACAATTAAACCTAGAAATTTACACTATGTTTCAAGAACTAATTACTGCAGTTGTTAGTATGTCACCATGGTAATATGTAGAAAAAAACCTTGCAGATTTAGTGTATCCTTTAAATTCTTTTTAAAGAGATGTACTGGAAGATTTTGTTATTTAGGAATGTATCAATTGTATGTTTAATGTCTTTTTCTTCCTAATCCATTTGTACCACTCAACTTACATAGCACAGGTGACAGTAAGTGTGTACAGAAAATGGCACAGAACATAAAACAAACAAACAAAAAAAAAACCAAGACTTTCTTGTTGTTCTGCTTTCAAGTCTGTACAAATCTGCAAAAGAAGCGTAGTGGTTCTCAGAAGAAAGCAGGAGGCCTGTGCTGCTTCAGAAGAGCTAAAACACACTGGCTGCCCACAGACAGTTTCCTGCAGGACAGAAGGTGAGTGGAAGGAATCGGGATTTTTAAATGTGTTGAGTGGGCAAATTTCAGTGTGGCTCAGTAGTTACATCACACTGTCATGGGCAGAACCCAGGAGCATGCATAGAGGGATTTTCTGCTCCATAGCATCAGTTCAGGCTTTTCTAATGTGAATGGAAGGCTGTTGTTTCCCAGACTCATGCTGGTGTTTTTTTTTGCTTCACTTTTGTTGTATATAAGTAATAAGAATGAAGATAAAATGCATGATGGGCTAACTTAGGTGTCCAGAATTCTTACTAGTGATTGTCCTTTCCCTCTGGCAGTCTCAAAGCCAAAGATTATCACTCCGTGAAAACTTAAGAACTAAGCAGCTGGCTTTAAGTTTGATAATACAAAACTTTTCTGTGCAAGGCAAATGCAAATTAATTCTGCAAGCAAGTTTATTTTATTTTTATACATGTCCAGTGAAACTTATCTCTATGCACATGTTAGAGGGGCAGAGGTTGAGCACTAGAGGATAGCTGGCGTTCCCCTGATAGTTGCTGCTGGTCCATTGGAGGAGGCACAATATTTTGCTTTGCTTTGCATGAAGGAAACAAGTGAGGCTGTCTGTAGGAGGCAGCCTGTGCTTGCAGAAACCATTGAAGAACATTGTGAAAACATGCTTTAGAACTAGTAGATGAAAAGCACTGAAGGTTTTCTAAGATCCTACTTTCATGAAATTCAGAGTTAATGTTCAGTGTGAGAAGCTAGGGGTTTCCACATATAACAGACTGCAGAAACCCCTAAGATTAGGTACGCTGGCAAAATAAATAGATTGAGATAAAGTGTTCTGAGGGAGAGTAACCCTACAGAAGCAGAGACAGTGTGAGAAGGGAAAAGAAAACAAAACAAGCAAACAAACAACAACAACAACAACAACAAAAAACAACTGAAAATAAATAGTGATTACAAAACTACTTTTGGAACATTAAGAACAGCAAATTGGACTTGAGCTTGTATTGTTAGATGTCGGGGGAAAAACTGCCAGTGCAGTCTGTAGTCTCTGCAGTCTACATTGCTGCAGAGTTGCAGATGACAGCAGTGAGGACTGCATGTCAGAAGAGATTCACCTCTTTCCTCTGGAAATAGGATTTTATCAGATAGTTTGTCTGCCTATGCACAAAGTATAGGATAATACAGGCTGGTAAGTCATGCTAATGGTGGCTAATGTTAAAATAATGTTAAAATAATCAGTTTGCTGCATTACTTTTGCACGAATGGGTCCGTGTCGTACTTGGTATTAGACAAGTAGTTAGACTTGTTAGCTGCATTTGGAAGAGTAAGTATTAGTTACTTGCATGTTCTTATTTTTAATGGATGATATGATCACTTATTTGAATTGTGCTTTAACTTAGGTAGCACACCACTCACAAGATCACCCCTCTATCACTTCTACATTCTCCTTACTTAGCCAGAAAGTTGATGTATGCAGTCTGGTCTCAAATGTCTGGAATCTTTTTTGGTAATGGCCATTGGTTTTAAGTAAGTATAACACACTTCAAAGTAAGTCAAAGCAATAGCAACAGATCATTGGTGTTTGTTTAACAGGCCTCTTTCTCTGCTGAGACAGTTATTCCAACTGAAGCTCTGGCGCAGAAGATACAGGATACTGAAGAACTGGGCCCATGATACAGTACTCTGTGCAAAAGCTGAGCCAAGTCAGCCAAAGTGCATGTTTCCTTACCAAGAAGTGGGTCAATAGCAATTAGCATTGTTCAACATGCTGTGATCTGAGAAAAGGGAAATTGGATTAACACTAATTGCATCTTGTTTCAATTTATCATTTCAGTGCACAGGCACTTTAAAATATACATAAGGCCATAGAAAAAAACCTGTGCACTTACATGATTAAACATTATAACGTAGTATCTCTAAAAACTTATGAATCTAATACTTAACTCGAATATGAATGTGAAGAAGTGTTGCAGCTACTGGTGTTTCAACATTGTATTAGAAATCAACAGCAAGGTAAAGGGGAGAGCCACAAATTCATGTTCCACACTGAAGGGTGGACAGGGACCAACTGCTATCCTTCTGATTTAGCAGCAGCCAACCAGGCAACAAAATAGCATAACTGAGGACTGGGGCAAGCTCACACTCACTAGGAAGATTGTAAGGAAGAGATGAGATATTGCAGTGAAGAGAAATGGCACTGTTTCAGGACAATAACATAGATCTGTGGGAAGCCAGGTTTCAGTACTTCTGGAACAACTTGCTTATAAGCTCAAGATTCTGAAGTGTTCTTTGTGGATGATTTTTAAACTGATTAGAGATAATAAGTACAAGAATGAATTCTCACTGTCTGGCAATCAAAGCTGTTTCCCAAAACCTTTCAGGCATAAAATCCTATTTCAGCAGTACAGCCTAATGTGTAATTGGGTTGCACCTCTTTCTTTCAAAAAGGTAAGAGAGTATTACAATAATTATCTAGTATAGTTTATTCATGAAGTTAGAATGTGTACTGTAATCTGCCAGTGGGACTAAATGACTTATGTATGCATAGGTTTGTTATATCAAGTTCAGCAGAAATTTAAATCACTCACAAATGAGTGCATAGTGATTTAAGAGTATTCTAACAGTGGGACTAATTTAGACAATTTCAGGGTATTGAATAAATTCACAGTTTATTGAAGCATTAGGGAAGATAGTAAGTAATATAAAACAATTGAAACATGATAGAGAAGCACATTTGCTTTTTATAAAGTCTGGAAAGTGCAAGGGGGTTTATGGAAAACATCAAGCTCAGTTGAACCACCTCCAGTCTTGCTTGAGTAGGTGTATAATAAAACTGTTGTTATCCAAAACAACTATTAAAGTATTTCAGTTTCTTTTCAAATCTGACCTCCAACATAGGTGACTGTGGTGAAAACACTAATGTTTAATATTTTGTCTCAAATTCTGCCCTCAAATTCACTATGAATTTTTAATATATTTTAATGTATTTTAAATCCAACACTTTTTCCTAGATTTTCTGCACTGTTATGAGATAAATTTGATGAGGCTCTGAGCATACACGCTGATGTCTATTAGCAGTTTCTCTGTAGTCATTAGTAGTAGCTGGTCAATGAATTTCAGACTTAAGCCTCAGTAGCTGAGTACAGGTAGATAATCTGAAGGAAAAGGCAGTATTTAGGGCTGGGCACATTACTTATTTTAAATTTAAAAAATAAATTTAAAAAAGCCTTTTCTGACTTTTGCAAAAATAGAATCTCTCTGGATCAAGATAGCTGTGATCCTACTAAAAGATAGAGCACTCCCAGCTGGAGGGAGATGGATGACTGTGTCATAGTCACAGAGCTGCATTTTGCTTTTAAGCTCAAGAGCATGTCTGAATAAGCTCTTTAAGAAGCTTCAGTCTGTCTGCTATTCAGTATCCTGGGGTCCCAATAATTACATCTATTGAGTCAATATATTATTATCCTAGCTGGCCCTGCTATTATTGTATAAAGATGTGTTGTGCAACTTCAGAACATGAAATTCCAAATTGACACATTCCAGCATGTAAAGTTTAAGTGCAATTGCTAAAAGCACAGAAGTTTTAAGCATTTACGACAAATATTCAGCTAGCAGAGAGGCTGTTTCAGAGATGTCACAAGCTTGTTCTACCTCATGTTTTGCAATAAGAGAAACAAATAATATATTGCTTTCTAGCCTTTACCTGCTTTTGGAATGCCTAGCTTTTTTCTAAGGGAAACAAGATCTCATCTAATTTGCCTTGATAAATGCAAACATACATTATAAAAATTCCAAAAGGAGTTGCAAAGCTTTAAATTACACAAAATAAACATTTTAAACTGCAGTGCTTTCTTTAGGGGTGTGCACAGAATGTTTTCAACCAGGCACATCTCTTCTAGCCGATACTGCATTGGAATGAACATGTCTAGGAATTATTTGTCATTTATTTTATGTTCTGTACAGAATTATCTTGGCAAAGTAATTTCATTAGAAGTCATAAACCAACTACTCATGCCTGGAATGAACATGAAAAGAAGAAATGCTGGCAGGTGAAAAGAAAACAGCAGTAAGTCTGAGCATTTGTCTTCGTTAGAACCTTTTTCAGTGTGTTTTTTTTTCACCCTGTGAAGATGACATGCTTTAGAGTGCACCTAAGCAATATGTACATTCCTAGTGAGAAAGTTCTATTTGAAAGCATGGAAATAAGGTGACTGCATAGTGCCTTTTTGCTTGTACTTAAAAGCTGTTAGATATTTCTTTCCAGTGCAACTAAGAATTGCTTGGCACAGGCAGATGGAGAAGGGTAGGAACATTCTTGAAAATGAATTCAGGCATTCTGAATTAGAAGGGTGACACAGTGAGAAGTCAGAAGGGATGGGAATTTGTAACACTGATGGAGGGTGAGGGATTCTGTACAAGAAGGGTGGTAGGAGTACCAACAACACACGAGTAATACAGCAGACAAAGCTCCTATGAGAGAAGACAAGTAGGAATTACAGAGCTAGTGGAATGCCTTAAAATAAATAAATAAATAAAACCTACTGGCTGGTATACTAACCTAACTGAAAGTATAACTTCCCTATTCTGTTTTAGAAAATGTTATTTTTTGTTAATAGTTGCAGCTAGCACAAAAGGTTTTTTGTTTGCTCGGGATTTTTGTTATGACTGCCCACCTCCCACCCTCTGCTCATTTGGCTTCCACTTCCCTCATGGGATGAAAATCTCAGAAAGCAAAAACAGAAATAACACATTACTCATCTTTTATAAACCTCTTAAATGAAATCCTTAAATGAAAACTTAGCTCTTTGCTTCTGGATCCATATTTACAAGTACAGAGACACTCAGCTAAGGAAGTAGTTGAGTATAATGTTGTTCCCAAAATCATCCAAAATGTCCTTTCATAACACTGGACTATAATACTGTTTTCATTAATTTTATTTAGAAATTAGAGAATTAGAGTGAGACAAAGACAAATACATACTTTCACAGCACAGGAAGGAAAAATGAAAGTGCTTCATAACTGGAAGCAGTTATAAGCTAATTTTAAGTAGACTGTTTAAAAGATAAAGCAGTGAAGGCTTTTCTGATGTTGGCAATAAATGCAGAAAAATTGTTAGTTTCTCTCACTTTTAGCTGGAACTCTGATATACAGTCCAGAGGAGGAGTACAGGAAGTCACTAAAACAAGAAAGATTTAGAAAAATTAGACCACTTTTATTAAAAGTATATGTGTATGTATTAGTGTTTTTTCCAGACTTATGAATTATATAGATTGCAGCCTGTGCTGTGTTTTACCTTCACTTATTATTTTTGAAGAATCTAATAAATTATATTCTTTCAGTGAAGACAAAGCTTCCAACAAACACAATTTTTCTTTATTTCCAGACCTCCCACTTGGTTCTGTGCTTCTGCTTCAATTGTAGCAATTTGCATCCTGCCTCAAAGGCTGAAATGCATTCCTAAACATTTTTGTTGCACTGCAGGTGGGCATATTGAAAACTGATGTAGCCCAGCATGTGATAAACTTTTCACTTCAACACAGTTTGGTCTTAAATTAATGGAAAATGAAGTCTTCTCTGTCTGTACCCAGGGGCACGGAGAGTCTGGAGCATCCATCTGTCCCTGCATCTCTCTTCTGCTTTGCTTGGTACAACGAAAACAGAAACTTCACAAATGAAGGACAGTGCAGGTAAGCAGATATGTTTCCATTATAAGCAAGAGTAACTTCATTAAGAACATATTAATGCTGCAGTTTTTTTTTCACTCTTTAGTTAGAAGATAAAGGTTACAACTAAACTGTACTTATAGCTGTCTCTCCCTTTTTTCAAATATGCACATCAGATTCTGTCCTCATATTCAAGAACTTAAAATTCACATACCTTCATAATCTCCCTGTTCATTTATGGAAAGGGTAAACATGTACGGCTTGTCGGGATCTTTGTGGTCAATATGTCTGAATATAAACTGTAACTGCTCATCTAAAGCAAACAAACAATTCATTAACACCATTAACTTTGGATGGAGAGCCTCAGCAATTAATCAAAATGAATATTATGATACAGTTAGAATACTCGCAAATTCAGCAAACCTAGTCTCTTTGCAAGACAAATGCGTTTTAATATACCATCTTTTGTCATTTGAGAGGCTTACTTGGAGTTGGCAGTTACTAACCATTGCTTCCTCGGCTTTACAATGATGTCTGAACTGCTCTTCCATGACAAAAGCAACTGTGATATAGTGACACATCTAGAGGCCTAGACTATGCCTGCTGATCAATCAGCGCACATTGGCAGTGATAAGTGGTGTAAACAAATGTAATGAAAGGAAAATGACTCAATGTAATGCACTAGAGAAGCAATTCTATTTGAAGCAATTCTTCAGTTGTGCGAGATGCAACTTTACTGCATAATCCAATGTTAACCAGATTATATCAGTGCATTTGGAAAGCAAAGAAACCAATAACTTACTATGAATTCTGCGTATTTCCAATCCAAGCCGCTCTTCAAACAACTCTTTAGACTTGCACAGTCGTTCCACTCTCTCCTTAGTGGCTTTGTTTTTAGAAGATATTACTAGAATTTTAAAAGCCACCAGAAATATGAAGGTAAAGGTTAGCAAAGCACACCACAACTTTCAACAGCAGCAAAGCTCATCAAGAGCTAGCACTGAAAACAATTCCTCCTCTAATTAAGAAACTCTACTTACTTTCCTTTTTCTTCTTCAACTCCTCTTTAAGCTCCTGGATGCTGTCAGTAAGCTCCTTCTTTTGCTCTTCTTCGTGGTTTAGGTTAGATTTTATTTCTGCCAAATGTTTTTCATTTTCTGATATGTGTTTGTTCTGCTGGAGAATCTCTGACAGGAAACAAGAAAATAGGAACATTTACAGCTGATTGATTAGGTCTCCACTATTTAATAATTGCCTGTACAGTTTGTGACGATTCATTTGAATAAAATCTAGTGAAATGCATGCTAATCCCAACAGATAGAAAAGTCAGCATGACTGAGAGCATCAAACATCAACGTTTAGTAAAAGCTGTTCAGAAAAAAAGCTACAGAGAAGCTCCTCTGACACTTCAGTGACATGGAGGATGTTTCTGCTGCCAGAACTAGTTACATCTTCAAAACATGAGGATGATGGATCTTCATGGACAAACTCCTCAGCAGAAACCCCTCAGGTAAGGAAACACTCACTGATATTACGTGTTGCAACTAATTCTTCCCCAAGATTCTGAAATTCAATTACTACATTTTGAGCTATTAGTCCAAGACTGTTGACTGTATTTTATTAACAGAGGCATAAGTAGCCAAACAATATTTAAGTTTACTTTGTTGTTTTGAGTGTAATCACCAGTTCATTCTTGAGCAATGAAAACACTATACAGAAAACGTTTCATCAGCTTTTATCCTTTCTGAATGAGCAATTAAGTTCTGCAGCAAATACTTCCTGACCTCCAGTTTGCATCCTGTGTCTGAAAGCAATTGGCTTTGATTCTAGCTTCATTCCAACTTTGCAAGTTACCTTTTAAAACAGTAGCTACGACACGCAGCTGTATTCAGCTAATTTTAGCAAAGTGAGACAATGAGTAAAACACCATACTGTACCATTTCTGTACTCCTGAATTTTATCAATCATCAGGTCTCCTTCTTTCAGCTTCTTGGACCATCTCTCTGTAAGGAAGAGATCCCAGTTACCCAATGAACACTGATGGTAACAGGAGAACACAGGGATGCCACGAACACTCGGTGTTCTTACCTGAAAGGACCTTTATGGACTCCTTGCACAAGTCTCTCAGCGCTAAAGTCTGATTGATCTGTTCAGTGCCATAAACGCTTTTTAATTCAGTCCAGAATTCTTTCATTTCCCTCTCAACGACGGTTATTTCATCTTCTGTCTTTACAGCAGTCATGATGCTTCAACGTATAAGCAAATACTGTGCCGAGATGCAAGCAGCTGTACCCAACGCTAAGGAGAGAGCTTCGGGGCTGGTATCATCTCCCGTGAGTTGTCATTGCCCTTTTCCTTTATGGGTGCCTCCGTCACCGAGCAGTGACGGCCGGACCTAGGTTTCCTCTGTCACCGCAGCGGCGGCTATCCCGGCCAGAAGGTTCCGTTCAGGGTCGTACCGGCACAGCTCCGTTCGGGGACGTACCGGCGCGGTTCCGTTCGGGGTCGTACCGGCACAGTTCAAACCTCCGGCGCCTTCCCGCCTCTCTAACGGCTGCGCGCTCACCGCGCACCGCCCCGCAACAAGCGCGCCGTTGATTGGCCCGGCCGTCCTTCCTGCTGGCGGCTGGAGCCGCGGGGTGCGCCGGGATCGCCGTGAGGGCCGGGCGGTGGGAGGCGGCCTGGAGGCTGGGGCGGTCCCTGTGGCCTGCGCCTGCCGCAGACGGGAGCCCGTTAGAGCCGGGGCCGCCGAACGGGCAGTTAGTGTGCTGCCGCGGGCTCGAGCCGGCGGCTCGCGGTGCGAAACCGCGTGGGGCTTGCCCCCTGTGGTGCTTACGGACGCCCAATTGTGGGGCAGCGGCGAGCGAGGTCAGTCTCCAGGATGGAACAGGATGGCAGCTTTATGCACCGCCGAAGCCAGAACTTCTTCCAGTGTCTAGTTAGAGTTCAGAGAACATGCCTGGGGCAGCCCGCTGGTGTTCTGAGGTACTCCCGAATCACATTTTAGTTCCCCAGACTTAAGTGATCCTCTAAATGTAGAGCTATTCATCTATTATCTAAAGAGAGATGGGCTGGGCAGTCCTTTTTGGTAGCAGCAGGAGCAGTTCCTAACACTGCCTGTGCTCAGTCACACTTCTGTCACCAGCCCTTGGCCCCAGCAGTGCCCACCAATTTCACATCCCATCTTTTCAGCGCCAGTGTTCCCTCTGGGCTCTGGCCAAGCACTGGTTGTGCCCCAGGTACCAGGCTTCTGTTTGTCAAGGGAGCTTCTTAGTGGTCAGCTTGTTGCCGTGGCTTTCTGTCTTTAACTTAATTCAGTGCTGTTCATATGATATCAAAACAACGTAAATATTACTGCTTTGAGGATTACCATCTTAAGCCATTAATTACTCTTCCCCCCCTGAAGAACTAAGCACAATCTCAGCTGGTTATGTTATTCTTGGATAAATTTACCGCTGGTGGATTGTACTTGTAAACCCCATTGTGTTTTCTATCTCAGTTGACTTGGAGACCTGTTCTCCGGTTTCCTAGCACTAGCAGCCCTAAAACTAACATGAGACCAGCGTTGCCTATCTTACTGATGCTTGTATGCAATAAGGTTTGGCTGGTTATCATGAGTACCAAGCGATATACTGATTTGGGCACAACACATGGCTTTTGAAAGTAGGACCATAGCTGTTCCTCAGGGCCAGGTTAGATGTGGCCCTTGGCAGCCTTACCTAGTGCCTCATTTACTGATTGGCAACCCTGCTCACAGCAGAAGGCTGAAACTGGACAGTCACTGAGGTCTGTTCTATGATTCTATGATTCTGTTCTTTTCCCAGCCCAACCTTACACCTGAGTGAACACTGCTTATAACATTTAAATGTTGCCCCTAACACAACTGCCTTTCTTCTTTGGGCTTGTAACTGTCTGAATATGCAATTTCCCTAACCTAGTAGTTAAACAAATGCAAATTCAACTAATCTAAACCAACGGAAAGGAGGAGCTGCTTGAAAGACTCTTCTGTTCTGAAACACGAGAATATCCTTACTGAAGAAAACAGCTGTCCACTGTTGTGTGGAGGCTTTGCTAGTTAATCAATCCTTGTAGCTGGTCCAGTGCCAATGAAAACACAGACATGGAAATTAACATTATTGTTCAGTTAACTAAACATAATGTAGCAGAAATTTAGGCCTGGTACACAGGCTCCCATTAACAGTGATTTAGAAGATGTTTGCTTTGACGGCTTTTCTTTCCCTTGCAAACATTTGCTTTGCAACATCTGACATTGGTTATGTAATGTTTGCTCTCATGTGTAGGTGTAAAGTAGCTGTAAACATTTTGTTCTTCCTCCTGTGGTTCATCAACGTGATTTTGTTTCTGTGTTATTATCAATATTATAGAATGTTTTTTATAATCTCTGTTTTTGCTTATCTGGGAAAAAATGAAGCAAGTTAAAATCCTGCTATGTGAGCAAAAACGATTTAAAAGGGATTTTCATGTCAAAAACTTTGATGTCAGAGCACGTTTTGAAGTACTTTGTTACCATTTTATGCATATCACTAGTTTTCCTTGCATTTCCACTTGCTGAAATACAGCAAGTAGTTCTGTTTCATATATTATCTCGAGCAATTCAAGAGACTGGGAGCATTTCAGATCCTTTTGCAGTGCTTTGCACAGAATAGGAAGGAAAAGCCTATTGAGGAAGTAGCTTTTCATTGCCAGAGTTCAAAGTAGTTGTTAAATGCGCTATTTCAGTAGATATTTCTCTGTCTTGTCTTTGCTGGTTGCTGGAGCTCAGAAAGTCTTGGGTATCTCAGGCCTTTGTGGATTGCCAGATGCCACATGCAGGACAGCAGTGACCCACACATCAGCTGTCCGTACCTGCTGGATGAGGCAGGATTCTGAGAGCTTCCAGGCACTGCAACAACATCACCTGAGCTGCCTATCTCGCAGAAAGCTGCTTACCTCTTTCCAGCCCCTCCTGCCTTTTGTTTGTCAGATGTGGACTTGTTGTGTTGTTGGGTTGGTTTTTTTTCCAAAAAACCCCATCTGTTATAAACATGACTTCTCTTGTATATCTTACATCTGAATGTAGGAGCTGCTGAAACAGTCAGAAGGAATGTAGGAGAAAGCTAAATTTTATTTATATGTTTGCTGTTACTCGTTAGCAGCATAATGGTGTATTTGTTAATTCCGATGTGCTTATCTTTATATCTAAGCAGAAAGATAATTATCAACATATAAATCAGCAGCAGAATCTTTACAATGAAAATGAATGTCAGGGCTCTAGCATTTGTACCTGAAGAGAGTACCTCACTGAAGTGTTGCTGAGACGTGCTCCTTCAGGCTTTGTGTCAATGGAGCATCTGGAGAGCCAAAGGAGTGCCTGAGTGGATCTGCCCGAGGAGGAGGGTTCTGCCTGAGCAGGCGTCCTGGTGTATTTTTGTACCCAGTAGTAGCAGAAGCATGCAAAAAGTTAATGGAAAGGTCCTGCATGTCTTGTGTCAGAGAAGCCATTCTTCTGGTACCATTATGTAATGATGGCATTCCAGAGAAACTGGAAGCTGGATTATTTTATTGCTTGGTCTCTCCTGAGGACACTAAATTCTATCTTGGTTGGAACTTACTGCAAAACATTGTTCTTAACAGAACAATATTTATTTAGATTTACCTCATTACGACTGCTGTTAGAGCTAATTATTCTTCATAAACTAGACTGAAAAACAGACAAAACCTCAGTTTCTCCAAATTTCTTACATGCTACACCCACACCTGTATCAAGAGTGATTATTACTGTTGTAGCAAGTCCTGCTTACCTTTAAAGGAGAGCTGCTTTAAATTTGTAGCAAAAAGGCATTTCCTCTAGTGGTAACGTGTAAAAAGTTATCTGAAAGATGTATCTGAACTAACCACTTCTCGGGAAAGGTCTGGGAGAGGACAGAATGTTAGTTCCCACCAGGTTACTTGCATGGCATCCCCTTCCCTGACCCCGACAAGCTGTAAGCCATAGGGCTAGGAAGAAACAAACCTTCCTGTATATTTGCAGTGATAAGGCGAGGAAATACTTGTGTTGGAATACCTTGGAATTTTGTTTTTCAAATGATTTTCCTTGGAACAAAGTGAATAATTTAGTCAATGTACAGAAAAGTACTTTTATAGTTATTCAGAAACAGTTCATAGAATTTTCATGCTCTTTTTTAACCTTCAGTTTTCTGCATGGCTCAGTGCAGCTGGTAGCAGTAAGCAGTATAGGTTTCACACCTGGTAAAGCGTTTCTAAAAGCAAACTATTAATGGCTAAGTAAAGGTGAGTCTGTGTCAGGAAGAGAGGTCTTCTAAGTCCATTTAATGATTATGCCTTGTTTGCTGAATCTACTTAATGGTTCCATGTGACTTCCCTGACCACACATCATAAAGCCGTGCTAAGCCATTCGTTCTCCTTTCAGCAGAGCCAGAGAAGTAGTGCCTATCTGCCTTACAGCTTGTGTGGGTTAGCCTTAAGTGCCATGAAGAAAGGAGTGAAGGTGCTCAATGAAAGGATAGAATTACATGCTACATAGAATTTGCGTATGAGATGATGCTATTGTCAGACACTGGGTATCCATTTTATGACTGGAGAAAAGCATTTCTCACGTAGTCACCTTACAAATGAATGTGATCTTTACCTACACTATATTTAATAATACTAATGTTGATGGGTCTGATGTGTGCTACTGTATTACCTGCTCAGTCTATTTAAAATCTCACTGTCTCACAGGATCTCAGTGGTCTCCTTTTGGCTGTTCATCATAGTGGACCCAAGTTCCTCTCTTGGAAATACTCTGTTTTGTGAGGTGCTGTGGAGCATTTCTGCTGGGCTGGGTAGCTGGCCGGGTGCTGCAATTGGGCATGTTCAGCTCCTTCTGGGACAGGTGTGTAGTGCTTGTGTCACATAAGCAATGTGTGTGAATGGCAATGCTAAATGAGGTTGTTTGGAGGGTAAGCACTGTCTGCAGCATGGGGGTTAACAGGGCCTCTCTCATCAAGGAAATAATTCTTTTTCACCGCTTTGAGAAAGTTGCCTTTTAAAAGATGATTCTAGTGTCCAACAGAATGGTTAATGTAAGGGTGCTTGTTTTTTCTTTGATTAAAAATGTGTTGTGTATTGGGTGCAGTATGGTAGCCAAATTCTACTTCAAACGGAGATGTACAGTTTTAATGACAGTTCTGCAAGGACCAATCACTGCATATTCTTCCTCTTCTTTATACAGGCAAAACTTAATGAGGTATACACGTTACTAATGTCCATCCTGCAGAGAAATGAACTGTGAAAAAATTCAAGCAAACATGTTCCAACTGTTCATACAAAGGATTGCATAAGTCACGCGTTGTGTTTCCACAAAACTTTCCCCACAATTTGCTGCTGATCAGCATGTACTTCACTTACTTTCCTCCAATTAAAATTTGCAAACAGACAAGCTTTCCAGTGCTAACAGACTCATGTGCTTGCCCAGAGATTTGGAGCCACGTGTTCCAGGAATGGCCAGGTATGCCACACCGATACAATATAAAGGCAGAGTTAATCACCTTCTCTCTCACTTTTTAATAGCTCCCTTCCATGGTTCTCATTCTCCCTCACTAGAAACTTAAGATTAAAGGAACTTTACTATATTTCAAGTACAGTTTAATCGATTAAGATGGATCTCCTTCATAGCAATGGAGTGCTTATCATTCAGCATTTACAGAGAGACTACAGGGCTTACCAGGATTTCCTTAATTTTATGTCACATGTTGGAGATCCTCGGAATATATTCTCATTTTATTTTCCTCTTTGGTTTCAGCTCAACCAAGTGGTTGGTACTAAAATGATATGGGTGGCAGTCATTGGTGATTGGTTCAACCTCATATTTAAATGGTAAGAAGTTGCATTTATTCTAAAATTTGCTATTTATTTCTAATGATGGTTAGCATATGTTCCTCAGGTTCGGAAAGCGTTCTGTGGATGGTGTAGTGGTAGACTTTCCCCTGGCATTTTAAAATAAGCTTTCACAATGAAGATTTTTAAGAGAAGTTTGAAATGAAATTTTGCTGAGACAGGAATGTATAGCACTGTTAGACAGCAGTTTGGGCAGTATAGTCCTTTGTGTTCGTCGTAATGTTATTTATCACGCTTTGCTGAGGTGTTATTACATTAAAAAAAAAAAAAAAAAAAGCTTTTTATTGCATTTCTTCTTCATTTTATTTTATTTTCTGTTAGGATTTTATTTGGCCATCGTCCCTACTGGTGGGTGCATGAAACAATGATTTATCCCAATCAGTCAAGCCCATGCCTTGAACAGTTTCCTATAACATGTGAAACTGGACCAGGTAAGAAATGTTGGAGATGGCATTAAAACATTTAATACATATGGTGGCTTTGGGGGTAAGCAGAGGATGTGACTTACAATGATTCTGTGTGGCTTTAAAAATATGAAGTAGCTTATGGATATGTAACTTGTACATTATATGCTACAAACCCTGGGAGGAGTTCTAGTGTTTATAACAGCAAGGTAACAGAATAACAGCTCAAGTTTCAGCGTGAGTAGTTGTTGAATTAGGCCTCTGGCTGCTCATATTTGTGGAGCTGTTTTCAATACCAATTGGCTCAGGTATGCCATACTTGATGTATATGAAAGAAATAGAGCAGTTTGGCACATTCCCTGTAAGCATGTTGCTTCAGGAAAAATAAATATTACTCAAATTTGTTATCTCATGTTCTTTATATGGCAATGGAAAAATAATATTCACCAACTCATGCTGTAAAATTATGACAATTATGTAAAGACATCATTATTCAGCTAGCAACTAAATGCTCTACTTTTTAACCATAGTCCAAATCTAAGTCATAGAAAAATGCTATGCTTTCTGATCAGGGTACTGGCTCACACTGGTGTAAGATGGGTGAGCTGTTACCTGCTTGATTACTGGCAAATATTCTGGATTCCAAATAGATGAATCTGCTAAAACATTTATATTGAGAAAACAAGCTTTGAGAAGTAGTTATTATTTCTGTCTTTTTTTTTCCCTAAATGATTAGATGCCTGAGTAACTGCCAGTAGCCATTTTCTGTATGTCTGTTATAGCCTTCATTTTTAAGCTTAAACTTTTTGATTTTATTAGGGAGCCCATCTGGGCATGCCATGGGATCTTCCTGCGTCTGGTATGTGATGGTAACGGCAGCACTTAGCTACACTGTGAGGTGGAAAGAGAAATCAGCAGTTACCCTTCACAGGTCAGTATCTTCCCATTATGATAACTCATAATGATTTTTCTTAACATGTTATGCCTTTAATGGACTTATTTTAACCAAATATTCATAGTAGCTTTTATCCAGTTTGAAAAAAACAAAAAAAACAACAACAACAAAAAAAAACACACACACACACACAAAAACCAAAAAACAAACAAAAAATACCCCACACACTGTAATTTACTTCAGCTGAAGACAAAGAATATTTAGAAGAGTTACGCATTTCTATAGGTTGGTATGTCATAACTTACAGACATTACATCATGATCTGTCTGAATCAGCCTCCCATTTCAGACTGTATCGGGTATTTAGTGTCAGAAATTTTAAGTTCTATTATCAATTTTTTTACATGCTGGATCTTTTTTATTACTGCATTAATGTACTTCTTCCGTGGTAGTCATTCTTACCCTATTTAAAGCAAACACATAATGCTAGCAGAGTTCACTGTACCATGTTATTCAGCTCTGTGGGAAATCCCTGTATTTACTTTGGTGTCTGTGCTTTCCAAGCTTGGCAAGGTTGTCCCTATATTACACCAAATTAATGATGCTTTGTGTTTGAATATGCCTTTATGATGCTAAATATGTTCAAGGCAATAGTTCTAATTTAACTTGCCTTTCATCACTAAAATATGATAGTGTCAAGATCTGGAACTACTGAGATCTGTTCTTGCAGCCTTGGATGTGGCTGCAAGAGAATAACTAAACTACTCTTGCTAGTATTTTAGTACTTACTTCCAGTCTTTAATATTATGATTCTAAACTCCTCTACTTGTAAGTCTCTGCTCGGTTAAAAGACGAGCTTGACACAAATGCACCTGGTGTAAATTACAAGGTGAAATATAAGGTGAAAATTTTTAAGCATCTTTCTTTCTCCTCTTAGACTGATGTGGTCGTTACTCTGGACTGTTTTTTGGATTATCCAGATCAGCGTGTGCATCTCAAGAGTATTCATAGCAACACATTTCCCTCATCAAGTTATTCTTGGAGTATTTGCTGGTAATGTTGCTATTTTTTCTTTCCTTCATATATGCAAAATCCAAAAATTCTGAAATGACAGAGACAACTCCATGTAATTCAGAGATATGATTTAGCAGAGGGTTGTTAGAGTTAGGGTACTTGATGATCTTCGAGGTCTTTTCCAACCTGGGTAATTCTATGATTCTGTGTGGGAGATGCAGTCTGGCCTAAGGCATGTCTCCTATCAGAAAAAAATGGAGCTTGGCATTTAATACCTCTTTTCCAAACATAGCAGTTTTGAGTGAGAGAAAAGTCTTTCTTTTATCTATCACAGAAGTGTTAAATTGCTTGTATGTGAATGCATTTTTATCTATGTGTATTTATACAAATGTGTGTGGATAATTATGTGTATTCTTCTGTCTTCAAAAGTCACATCCTACAGGGACACTGTAAGAAGTACTTCTTTAATGTTAGTGTGTTGTTCCCTGTAACGCTGACTTTCTTATCCACAGGAATTGTTGTGGCAGAAGCATTTGAGCATACCCCTGCTATTCAGACAGCAAGCTTGAGAATGTACATCAAGACAAACTTGTTTCTTTTCATCTTTGCCCTTGGTTTTTACCTAGTCCTCAAGCTTCTTGATATTGACTTGCTGTGGTCTGTTCCAAAGGCCAAGAAGTGGTGTGCCAATCCAGACTGGATAAACATTGACACAACTCCATTTGCTGGACTGGTGAGAAATTTAGGTGCATTCTTTGGCTTAGGTATTGGTATTAATTCTGAAATGTTCACCACCAGCTGCAAAGGTACAAACAGCTGTAAGATAAGTTTCCGCGTGCTGTGTATAGCTGCTTCTTTAGCTACACTACAGCTGTATAACTTTGTTAAGATACCTACTCATACTGAGTATTTGTTCTACATTCTCTCTTTTTGTAAGAGCGCAGCTATGCCTCTGACTGTAGTTGCCTTGGTTCCATACTGTGTCCACACGTTAATGAGGAGAACTGATAAGAAATGTAATTAGATAAGGTTTCCAAATGGTTGCCAGTGCAAGGATATGAACTGTTCAGGAGCCCTCCACAAAGACAGTTCTAACTCATGTTAACCAAGGGGAATCCACTGCACCTTTGTGCTCCTGGTAAGTAGCCTGCATATCCCAAATCAGTGCATTTGATAATGGTTTTGGCAGCTCAGAAATATTAAGTAGTTGCTGATGTTATTCCTAGAAGCGTTGCAATGAAGGATGCTGCAGTATGGTTTTCTAACAATACTCGGAGTCCTGCTGAAGTTTTAAAGTCAAGTATTATTGGCTAGTTTTTAGTTCTGTCCATTGCCAACTAGATGGTGCTTTGGGTCTCAGTGGTATGTAGTGATACACAATATTTAATTTCTTTAAACGTAGATGTGTGCTAAACTAGCTAATGGTGTGACAGTATTACACCACCTACAACTGTACGGCTGTCCCCAAGCACTGTGAAAAAGAGCAATGCAGTTATCAGGAAGGTTTTCTATAGGTTTATCTTCTTGCGCTTCCTGAGCCAACAGCTTCTGCTTAAGCCAGATGCGAAAAAAAATAAAGGAAAATTTGTTCCAATTAGACTCTGTAGAACATATTGTTGCATTACTGTGAGTTTTGCCATTTTTACTTTTAAAAATGATCACAGAAATCATGAATGATGATGATTACATCTTTGATATTGAAAATATGTGTATATGATATAGTAAATATTGTAGTCCTGTACAGAGCAGCCAATGAAGAAAGCTGTCAATCACAAAACTAACTCAGCTTATGTCCTCAAGCTCATGCTCCTGTACTGCAAGTGTAGATTAGTTTAATTTTGTCATTTCAAGAGCCGCATGTGAGAATCAAGTTACTGCTTCTATAAATCATGACAATGGGATTGAAGAGTAAGCTTGGCTTATGCACAGAAGTAAATAATATGCTAAATGTAAATTTATTATGTAGAACTGATGCTATACCAATGGAAAGCCACCTGCTTTCCTTTTTTCCCTTATTATTCGTTATTTGCCATCTATTGTTGCTATTCACTTTCACCGCCCAACCCCTAAGCAATATCATCCTTATAATACTGAGTATACATGTAGCATAAGGCTATAAAATGAGGTTAATGAGGGCTGTGTATGTGTGATCTGACAGCAATACAGCTTAGAAAATGTTAGCATTTCCAGTTATCTGTAGGATGTAAACAATCTTATTTAAGTGGGAAAACAAGGCAAATAGTTTGTTTTGGCCTTTGGGAATGCACAATACAAATTACAGGGACATCCTTTCTTAAAAGCCTTCTTAGACTGTTTGGACATTTAAAAAGTTTTATCAGTCTGAGGAGCGCTCTGCTTTACATAACTGCCATTGTCATCTTCAGTGATTCTCTGAACTCTTCTCCCACAGCACTTGGCTTGAAACCAACTTTATCTATAATTATGGCTCTTTAAAATTTAAGCAAGTATGACTAAGACAATGGGACTGGAAACAAATAATGAAGAACTAAAAGACAGCTATGACAAAGATTTCTCCTGCATTCAATTTGCTCCGTGCTTGGTTATTCCCTCGTAGAATGTAACCTACAAAGCACCGGAAGGTTGGTCTAGTCATCCTTCTGTCCCTCTGTCCTGGCCAGCAGTAGGAGATGCTCTATACATAGCAATCTGGCTATTGCAGCAATGTTTGGGCCTTCTGACAATGTGAGCACTTTTAAGAGAGGAATTATGAGTAGACAGATATCACATTTCATGCTGTCAGATCTCTGATTGCAGTTTAGTCCCTTCATACAGGTACTACAGGAATTTAACTGGTTTGAATAGCACACAGCTACAAAATGGCAGGAGGTGGCAACCAAGAATGTGCAGGAGCAACACAACTTTCGTACACCGTGAGTGCCTTCTGATAGCCAGTATGTCTGTATAATACATAACTCTCAATATGTGGAACAATAGCACTTTAAAGTCAATTATGTGGTTTCACGAGATTCTGCTGAAGGCATTCTGTAAGTGGAATTGTATAAACCTTGAAATTTCTTTTTGCTGCCTGGAATTAAGACATGGATCCTATTGAAGCTTTCAACCTTCCACCTTTAATCAAGTTTTAGCAGTTGTACTGTTGCACAGTTTTATAAGAAACTCCATTGTGGGGTGACTTGTTACAAAGAACTCCTCTGCATACATGTCAGCTGCAGATATCGGGATGCTGAGAATCACTTTTCCAGTTAATACTCTGTTATTCCAAATCTAGATGTAAATTGTCATACTGTAATTTGTCAGTATTCCCAATCACTACTCAGTAACATTCCACGAAAACATGCAGTAGAACTTACTTATAAAAAAACTTCCACAGGTACAGGTCACTGGCAGAGGAAGATACTTCCTGATCTCTGTTGCTCAGAACCATTGTTCTGTTTAAGCTCTGCTTAATATGAACAGCTGCTTAATTATGGCTAAAAATTCTTTTCTTTTCCCCTTCACAGTTTCTGTAAAAAATAATTTCCAAAGGCAGTGCTGTGCCTTCTGAAAAAAAACATACACGCTATCTGCCATTGTCTCAATAGAAGTAATTTAAATAACCACACCAATCAATTACCTATAGGATTTTACATTGAATTATCTAAAGCATTTTTTGATATTAATTCTATTTGGCAGCTTTGATCAGAGCAGTGAGTGTAGGAAAACTGAGACTTACCAGGTTATATTCCTCATCTGAATTATTTATTTCCTTGCTGTTGTGAAGCTGCCTTCTTTGTGGGCACCTACTTACTGGTTTTACTGGAAGGGTACTGCTACATCAAGCTGAGGGCTCCACGTGTTCGCTTTGTACCCACGGCAACCTGGCCTCTTCCAGCAACGCAGCTGAAGTAGGCATGGAATGAAGTGGCGTGAAGGGTCAAGGCCTTGTACTCAGGAGGAGCCTATCTATTGTAATCCTCTGTAGAGCAGAACGTCAGGAGGAATTTGAATGCTTCAATAATACACCCTTGTGCTTGAGATTGCATTTTAATTCATACAGCTTACCTCTAGAACTGGCAGTTTCCAGAACACCAGAACGGAGTTTTCCTTGACTGTTAATTAGGGGAGGGATGGGACTGTGCAGTCTGACTGCAGGTGGTGGCAATTTTCCAGCTCACCAGTGAACATCTTCCTATTTCAGGCATTCTCTCCCTTTGCAGTGAGCTAAAAACTATTTCCTGAATGCATTAGCCTATGCTTAGTTCCCTCCGTGTACCTGATCAATTGCTTAACCATAAAGCTACATAGATTAAAGGTACTGCATAACTCACAGTACCACAGAACACTTTCTACCACAGAGGGGTACCAGCACATACATACCTACTGCAAAGTATTTGTACAGATAAATAGTCTTTGAAATGTACTATCACAGTAATTCAGCTAATTGGGGCTCCAGTGGTAACTAGCTTATAGTATGCTCCTTCCATTGCCATTAGTTCATCATGAGTGCCCTGTTCAATGATGATTCCTTGTGACATCACAGCAATGATATCAGCATTCTCGATTGTGGAGAGGCGGTGGGCAATGACGATGCAGGTGCGCCCTTCTCTAGCCTTATCCAGCGCTGCTTGCACAGTCTGAAAGCAACAAAGAGAGCAGCAGAGTGAACATGGGCAGATCAAATTGGGGCTCAGAGCTGGAGAGGTCTGACTGCTTCAGACTGATTAACCATATTGTACAGTACTTGTACAAAAAAGGGAAAGATAAAAATAGAGTAAAAATTAAATGGCAAGGAAAGTCTTTTTTTCAGCTGACATGCTCAGCTTGGATGTGCTTCTAAATTTCTGCCATTTCTCCAATCTCCATGTGTGACCAAGGCAAAGAATTTATTGCCTGGCTGTTAGGCCCTGCACTGCTGTTTTTATTGGATATCCAGTCTCCTCATTTGTATGCTTGAATACACTTCTGTTGTGGTTTAATTTGTATTTATGAAAGATTCTCACTGAATGCTGTGGAACCCAGGGAATTAGTATGCACAGTACTTAGAAAGTGCTGCTTTGTAATGACAGTTTACAAGTCTCTGTAGCTGGCCATTGACTTTATAGCCGTTGACTTTAAGATCATTAGAAGTGTAAGTGCTGAAAATTAGCAATGGGAAATAATGCTGTGGTCATGTGGTCTTTGTACAGCAGGCATTGTACCTTGTAAGCCATTGCATTCATTTTCCCTTATTTCTTATCACTGCAAATTTACCTTTTCACTTTCTGTGTCTAAGGCAGATGTAGCTTCATCCAATAATAAAATTTTAGGATCTCGTATGATGGCCCTCGCAATAGCAATGCGTTGTTTTTGCCCACGAGACAGCTGAGATCCTTGAGCACCAACATTAGTTTCATATTTCTGAAAAATATGCAAAAGGAAGATCTTTACCTAGCTGTAAAGAAACAAGTACACAGTCTGAAGGAGCAAGCAGGAGGAGAGAGGCTGGAGCTCTGACCGCTGCTGTCTCCTCCTTAAATAATCTGGGAAGACAGAAATACTTGAAGCAGATAGAGATGTTCAGGGAGATATCTTTGAACCATGATTTTTTTTAATATGGTAACAGGCCTGAAAAATTTGATGGCAAGATGATGGCAGATTTGTCTGAAGCAAAAGAAATCCCTGACCTAAATTTGGGAGAAGAGGCTGAAAGTCACTGTGGGGCTGACTGGACGAGTGTTTTGTTTTCATGCCTAAGTTATATACATATCTTTCATGTTCTTATGATTATGTCTGTATGATTTCAGTGCTTTAAATACCTCTTCAGTGCACAGAAGCAGCCAGCTTCAAGCGTTTTGACCGAGGTATTGTACCCTAATTGCACGGTAGCACCCCCACAGCTGAGAACAGGATCTGTATTTCCTGACACCGTATAATGCTTTGACTGCTGAACTATACTTCCTCTTTTTTCTTGTCAATTGCTTTGAGAATCTTCCCATTTCTCCTAATTTAGAATTATGTTATTTATAGCTTCATAAATGTCTGCCTACTGTGTAAGAAAACAGTAACAAGTCACACCAAGCTCTCAGAAACAGACAGTGGTGTTTTCTCCTAACATGCTAATTGTAAAAGCAAGACATAAAATATTAACTGCAGCAGTTTTAACTGGTTTTGGTGCAACTCTCTGCAATGATCACTGAGCAGCCTGTCCCGCAGCCAACCCTCGGGTGCACTTACTTCAGGAAGTGACATGACAAAATCATGCAACTGAGCCTTCTTGGCTGCTTCTATGACTTTTTCCATTGTCGTGTCCTTGGTGTTACTGCCATACTTAATGTTGTCAGCAATGCTGCAGTCAAATAGCACAGGCTCCTGAGACACTACTCCGATTTTTGATCTGAGAAACTGTACATTTACCTTCTTGGTGTCGTGTCCATCTATTAACTACGAGGAAATAAGAGAAAACGTAAAACATCATTCAAAAAATGAACTGCAAAACCCAGATAGTTTATAGCATAAGTAAATGATTTATTACTAAACTACAAGCAAGACTGAGGTAATGCGAGTTATCTGTTTCATTTGATCTCTTTATACATGATGAATACTTTCCAGCTGTACCTGCGATCCAGCCAGACTCTAAACCATTCACTTAATCTTAACTCCAACTGGACTTTGACAGCCTCAGGTTAGGCACGTTTTGTTGTCTTGCCAAGCTTAATGATCACCACACTTATTTTTGTCAAAGAATGAGATACGGAACTGGATTAAGTTTTTATGAGGAAGAGATAAAAAAGCTACATAAATATAATCTGCAAAGAAGTTGCATGGTGAAACTATATATTATTTAGTGATGTTCCAGATTCCACTGCTTCAGTCAAGCTTGATTCTTGTTTGCGTTCCCACATGAGCCACACATTGCTTGATTCATACAGGAGCTACCAATGTGATTTCCTGAGGCTGATATAATGCAGGAGGTTGCACCTGAGGTGAGTAGTGTTCTTATTTTGCCTGTGTACATCTGAGATGATACCCAGAGTTTGAGAAGGAGCTGAAAACCCAAACTGTATGTGTAGAGACAAACTGCTAGGCTCCACATTTGGACACACTCAGAAGAGTCCTTGTAGCACATTGCTGAAGACAAAAGTACACAAGTAATGTTTTCTTTGCTTACCACACTTCCTTTCTCAGGATCATAGAAACGCTCCAGAAGCTGGACGCTGGTACTCTTACCACAGCCACTACTGCCAACAAATGCCAATGTCTGTCCAGGCTTAACAGCTACAGAGAGTCCTTTGAGGACCTGAATATCAGGCCGTGAGGGGTATGTGAATTTACAGTTAAGGAATTCAATGCTCCCCTTGAAGTCATCCTAGTGAAAAAAAATGAGAAACACTGCAATGATCTCAAGCTCAAAACTGAGTCATAAAGTAGAAAATAACTCCTCCTCAAATTCATTTCTTGTATCTGTTATTTAAAATGTGATATTAGTGCTCATGAAATTAGCCTAGAAAGAGGCATTAGAAACATATGGTGCAGCTGTTCTACAAGGTGAAGTCATTAGTCATTAAACTGATGCTCTACTGACACACCCCTGTACTACACCGGCCAGAAACAACAACTGGAAGTGGGATTACCTTGCCAACTGGTAAGTTATTTAGCCATCTATTTTAATACAGATACTGTATGAGTACAGATTTGGTGACTGTATATATTTGTGTAAAAAGTTGTATTTGTGTATATATTTGTGTAAAAAGTTGTTTGTTTGTTTAATCTACTAAACTTTGCGACATTAAAACAATATGTGAATTCTGGTCAATTCAATCCGTTTGTGACAAATATTTTAACAATTCCTTTAGAGCTGAAAAAAAGCTAAATGAAAAATGAATATTTTTAATCTGCTAGGTCTGACTTTTCCATTGACCAAAAAGAAAACATTTTCATTTTGTTCCATTCAGAATTTTTTTTCCTTCTGATAAACACTCCCAGCTTCTATATGAACCGAAAAAAAAAAGCATTACAAGGTGGCTGTAACAGCTAACAGAAAGCAAAAGCATGCATTTGGTGAGTCATCCAAACTACCGCTATTGCAATCCACAGGAGTTGTACATAAATTCCCAATAGCCATGCTGTATGCTACTCTCACTGCACAGTACGGAGCTCACTGCTACCGAAGGAGCAGATGTATCAGTTATATGGATAGAAGAACCTTCCTGTAAAGCAGTGATCCTCAATGTTTTCTAAATTGTTACTGCTACTTAAGTGCTTATACTGTGCTGAGTGACCTCTCATACTACTCCGCTATCTCCACTTACCCATTTTTCTCCTTTTTTGCTGTAAACACTGATTTTAGGAAGCCGATCGATGAGTTGAAACAAACGTGCAGCAGATGTCTTGGCTTTGGCATAGTTCGGGGTGTAGGAAGAAGCTCTTCCCAAAGCAGTCCCACTGGTCACAATTGCAGAGATCACTCTGCAGGAAAGATGGACATGGTTAATCTTGGGCAGCCATCGGGAAGCTGTGCTCTCCACCCACACCAACACCTCTGGAGAGGAGTCTGCCTGGCCTCATGCAGGCTCTTACCTGAACACAAAGCTGTAATGGAGCCCTTCAGTTTGAACCAGAAACCCTCCGTATCTGTAAGAGACTGAGTTGGCTATGAACACTATGCTCTGGGCGAAGCCAAAGCAGATTCCATAAACATTTGCTTTTTTGATTGCAGCTCTGTACGGCATATCCAGGTTCTTCTCAAAAGCATCAATGAACCTTTTTTCTTTCCCTATCCCAGCCACAGTTCTGATGTTGGAGAGGGCTTCGCTGGAAATCTGGAGGAGCAGAAAAAAAAAAAAAAGGTAAAATCATCCTGTTTATCTCATGTAATTTTATTCAGAAATTGGTTTAACAATGCTGTTGTTTGCCTGGAGTTCAGTAGTAGTTTCAGGGTATGACATTTCCTGTGCTTTCAGCATATGCATATTTTGTCATATAGAAAGACAGGTCTTTCTTCTGGTCAAAATTAAGGGCCACATCTGTTGCATTATCACACAACTTGAAGCAGCAGATAATTAGGTACAGTGCATTTGATTGTTCAGACTGCTTTTCCGTGTTTAACATAGCTGAGGAACAGTGGAGGAAAGTGAAGCTTTTTTTATTTGGATGCAATGCTGGGAGATAAATTAGAAAATAGCACCAGACATAATCAGTCGTTGCCAAAACTGCTGAAGAACTGAGTGCCCTTTTCATCCCGGCCTCTGAGTTGTTGAAATCTGCAAGAACCATTTCTAGATAGGATAAAGAATTGTCTTGGAGCTATGAGGCTTTGGGAGAGCTTACAAAATACACTTTTGATGCTAGAAATATGAGAGCCTTAAGAGTGGGGAGAAGGCTCATTTGTTACTCAGAGAGCTAATACCTGATGTAGTCTTCCGCACGTTGCCTGTCCTTTACATCTGTGTTTCTGGTGCAGTTCAGCTTCTGCGCTGTTGAACTAGGCTAAATATATTTAAGAAGGATCAGGTTCCGGGTGATGTGCCAGAACTTACTGACTCAGAATTAAAGTCAAAGGACCATGTGTGTTTCAAAGTCAACAGAGCAGCCCACTGCTCTCAGTGGTTAGGAGTGGACTCTGTGAGAATATGATGTTCCCTTACCTTGCTTACCTACCTCGTCCTTGCTTGGTACATGAGCTGGGGGTCTGCTCATCTACATAAACCTATTCTCAGCCTAGGAGGTGGGGCAGTTCTCAGGGCCTTGCAGCTAACAGGGCATGGGATGCTGACACTGGAGTCAGAGTAACAGGGAGGCGGGCTTTAGCCAGGGATCAGCAAATGGGCATTTAAATAAATCCTGACAAAAGTGGAACAGACAAATGAGAGAGTTGTGTCTACCATCCAATATCATTTGAAAAGTCGTGTACAGTAAGTGCTTCTGAGGTTAGGGAGTTACCAGTGGTGTTTCAATAGTTTTACAAGCTGAAATATTGCAACTTATTTGCAAAAAGAAAAAAAAAAGTTGCCAGTTTCAGTATGTTTGAATTATTGATGGTCCCAAATGTCTGGTTTTTAACTGCCCGCAACTGCAAATATAAATTAGCTTTTCAGTGCTGTTACCTGTCCAGTAGCCTCCAGAGCTTTCTTGTCCTGAGCAGCAAATCCCGTCAACATTTTAGCTTGCACAGCTCCAGACAGGGCCAAAAATGGCAGGAAACACATTATGACCAAACTCAGTTTCCAGCTGAAGTAGAAAGCGATAATGATGGCCACCCCAATGTTGGTAAAGGAGTTGACAATCATTCCTATCTGCGATCCAGTTGCCTTCAAAGAAAAAAAATGGAGATGGCTGATCTGTGCTCCAGCTGCAATTTCAATCATTTTTAAATATTTTTTCCCATAAAAGCTTAGAAGACTCTGAATGATATTAAAATACTGTAAGGGATCACTGGCTGCTGACAGCACTAGAATTCAGCCAGTTCAGACATACAGCCTCCTGTGCATTGTACTAACAAGACTGCAAGTCTCCAGCATTCTTTTCGCCCACCAGAGTTTCCGGTGAGAACAGAGCAAATGTTTCCTGATGACTGTGAGAAAGATAATGTATTGAAATGGGTCCCCCTGGCTCCTTGGGGAATCGCTTACCTAAATACTCTTTTCAGCCCCCACCATTTATACTTCTAGAATTAAATAATAAACAGAACGTTTTGCAACTTAAATATTAACACAACAAAGTGTTAGCTGTGTCTAAATCACTAGGAAACATCTCTGAGGAAGGATGAGCTGCAGTTCTGCCTATTAGGTAAAATTTTTAAATATGCTTTAATGTACTGTTAGTGCATTCGTCTTTGTCTTATGTACTTTAAGAACACTTTATATTTTTTGCAACAAATGTGATGTATTTACTCAAAAACTATTTTCTTTCAAAGCAATAAGCAGCCCTACATTGGAGCTGGACTGCAATATATTAGAAAAAAAATACATATTTTATAACCTTGATCATTTTAATCAAATTCGCACGCAGGATGTGAACTTCCAGCTTGTAGCCCATTCCTGTTCCAACCTGGACTATTGCATCTCAGACCTGCCCACAGCAGCAGATCACCTCCCAGCCATAGGGCTGCTCTCAGCTGGATCCTGCAGCTCTCACTGCCCAGCCCCACTCCAAGAATCTCCCCTCTCACTTCTGGTTCAGTTGCAGACCCTTTCAGAACCCAGACACTTGCCTGCATCTTCTCACTGAGGCTCCATCTGCAACAGCAGCAGTGGACCACTCTCTGTGTCAGGTACCAGCAAGAGGCAGAGGACACTGCTAACCAAGCTGCTAACTTGCAGCTGTGGACTGGACAGCTTTGCCCCATTGCTCTACGTGTGTTAGCTTAGAGTTCCTTTAGGATCCTATGGTTCAGTCAGTGCTTAATAAGTCTGCTTATTTCAATTAAAATGTGCCCTGTGATAGACTGCATGAACTGAAGAGGTTTGTGGATGCTTTCTCTGATTCTCTGCAAACTGCTGCTGGGAACCTCTGGGTTTTTGGGAACCCTTTCTTTCATTCATCTTTAAATTCTTAAAACCTCCAGAAATAGTAGTTTTTAAAAACTAATCCATTACCTTCAGTCAAGATGAATCAGAGCAATTACTTGTAATAGAAACATCTGTACATTTCCTTCTTTTTTTCTAGAAAACCACCTGCTTTGGAGCCAAATGAAAAGGTTCACTTTGAACAAAGCATCCATTCAGTGAGGTATACTAATAGTTCAGCATGACTTAATCCTCATCCCCTAAGGAATGCAGCATGTGGGGTAAGCGGGACCCCTTCCTGAATAAGAAGTCACACTGAAACTGGCTGCCTGGATCCCCAGCTGGTGCACCAACCAGTCCTGTCAAATGTTTTTTATGTGGGCTGTCACTTTAAATGAAAGCAGCAAGGAACAGCTTTGATACAGCATCAACAGTATCATCCTGTAAACAAGACTGGTGAACCTTGCCACAATACTGGCCTGACATGCTTTTGAAATAAACATGTTAGCACTGTGGTAAAGAGCTAACTCATCTTCAGAAGAAAATAAAGCTCCTGGATTAAAAAGCTCCTGAATTAAAGCTGCTGGATGCTAATTCCAGTTCCACTGATAGTTGATATTAATTCAATTGATTTTTTGTTCCTGTTCAGGTAATACAGACACCAGTAGCTGTCAATGAACTGTGATCCTAATAATGCTTTTAGGTAAATGCAGCAATAATAGTTCCAAGTTCACAGTCTATGATAAACACCAAAACCTTAAATGACTGATCAAGGACTGGCCTACACTGACTTTGCTATTCGCATGCTCATTAAATAAATAGGCCTTCAATCTGTGCTTACATTAAAAGAATTTAAGGTCTTACCCCTTGGACCTGCGATGCATCTGTTGCAAGCCTTGTAGTCAGTGCCCCGGGGCTGTTCCTTCGGTCATCAAACCAGCCGATGTCTTGCCCCAGCATAGCCTGAAAACCAATTTTCCTTAACCGTCTTGTAAGCAGCTCACCAGACTTGGCAAAGTTGTATCCCTGGAGTGCAAACAATAAACAAAAGGATTGTACAGAAAGAGATACACACAGAAAACGGGATCAGAAACAAAATTTACTTTCATTGCACTGTTATTACCTGTAAAAACTGTGTAAAAAATGAAACAATTCCAACCAAGACAAAGAGCAGGCAGACACCATTGATCTGGAATTTTTGTTCTTCTTCATCAAGAATGGAGAAAGTCTTTGAGGGGAAAAAAAAAAAAAAGGAAAGCATAATATTAGAAGAGCCTGTTTGTGTGTGTGTGAGGAAGGAAGACCACCACACCACCACCAAAGGAAGTCACAAGCAGAGCTCAAGGGAAAGGATTATTGGCATTCAATCTTATTGGCTCAAGGACAAGCTCTGGCGACCCAGGAACTCACTGCTCTCCTCTGAGTTCCGGCCAGGAGGAGAGGGGACAAAAGGAAGGCTTATTCTGCTGCCTTTGGGCAGGCCTATGTTCCTAGGAGGAGAAACATCTATATGTTCATTGCTGTTTCCAGAACCATTTGTTCATGACTCTACTGCTCCCCCTAGAATCACAGTTACCATGCAGGGCTCTCCTTCACCCCTCACAAATGCCAGCTTCCATACTTCTCTAGGCTAAGCCTGGGTACAGAATATTGGTTTTTTACTCCTCTTGAACAAGTTTGTTACAGTCTCTGTCTACATATGCTGAGATAACTTTCTGTCCATGCATAGTTATAATTAATCACACACACACACAAAGGAAGATTGGTCAGTAACCAGAAGGGCAACAGCATTATTAGCAACAGTGCAGCAGTCTCCATGCCTCCTATCTATGACAACTGCAACTTTATTGAGCCATACAAAGTACTCAAAAGTAATTACACCTTAAGATGACTCCTTGCACAACACTAACTGATGCCATAATTGCTCTAGGTAGGCTTCAAGAGAAGCCTATGTCTCTTACTGAAGGAGCGTGGATACAAGCTATTTGCTCACTGATGGCTGCTTGAGGAAAAGCTTGGAAAGCTTTAGAACTTAATGCAGAGCTCCTCCATCCTCCTCAAGTGGGAGGCTGTAGATTGTGATGGTAACACATCCCTTAGCAGATGACAAGGTTTAAAACACATTCCGGTTTCCTGCTTGTCTTTCAGACTTGTTGATGCACGTCTGCTTTCTGCTGGCAGGTATGCAATCTGTTACAGCAACCCATCTCTCGCTGGGAATTCTTCAGGGAAAACACAGCAAAGAGCTGGATGGAAATGAAGTACCTTCTGTTTAAGCACTCAAATACACTTTCAGATGTCAGTTTAACATACCCCAAGAATCTGACTGAATAACAAAGCATAGAGTGGACTGAGTGCTCCGTTCACAGCTGCTCCCAGAGATCCTATCACCATGTATGGCCATTCAGAGGCATTATACTTCAAAATCCTGGCAAATGGTACAGGTTTGACATCTTCCTCCTCGACAGATTCCTGAAACAAACAGATTGGATTTATGAGATAAATGCATTATCCTGGTGATGTTCACCATATGGCAGTGAGATACCATAATTAGCCTAGTCTGTCAGTACCCAAATAGCTGCTCTAGCATTGTATGGCAAGGGGCAATGATGGGTCTTAGCTACTAACTGGAGCTCTCACAGGGCTAGGCAGTCACAAGAGGTACAGAAATAACTACTTCCACTGTTCTGTTGTCCCCAGAGAAAAAGAGAGACTTATGCCTTGTTCAACTCAACTGATTCCAAATTAAGAGATTAATTATGAGCAGACTTTCTGCTACTGAAACTCAGACTCTTCCCATTTTGCTGCTTCCAGATGATGCACGATGCAACACTCAGTATCAAAACTTAAGCTTCTTCCTCACAAGGGGCTTTTCATCTCTCCTGGCATGTTCTTAAATATTATTTTTAAGCATTGTGGGTGAACACACTGATCAGGCTCTGCATCAAGTTAATGGGTATGCAGTATAACTAGAACAAAAGAGACCTCAGACAGATCGCTAGAGTCAAGTTTTATACATGCTAATTATGCCTCCCTTTTGTGAAACATCCTCAGGCTATGGACAGAATTCCTATAATTACTCCCATAAGAGCAGAACATTCATCATCAAATTATAACTTACCCTGCAGTTTGATCTGTGCAGTTTTTCTGTAACACTCAGTGTGCTGAGCCCTGCTCATCTCCCTCAGTTCTTATGGTTGGAAATGCCCAGACAAAACTGACCCTGTAAAGACCTACCTGCTGGAAATGTGCAAGGATGAATGAGTGGGAACATTTTGTTTTTATCTTCTTCTGAGCTAGTGCCAGAGTGACAGCACTGAATCCCTCTGTTTAGCCATAGAATAGGCCCAACAATAGCAATAATAGTGACTTCTAACTGCTGCTTTCTGCACTAAACCTCTGTAGCCCTGCAAATTGTTGCAGGGGTTTCATAAGCACTTCAGAAACTCACTGTGTGTATTCCTAAAGAACTGGTGATATTGTACATATTTTCAATAAATGCCATCTTTATTTTCTATGCTACTTGACTGCATGAGGCACTGCCACTGAAAGGATTCTGGGCAAGGCTGCAATGAGAGTCTCTTTCAACTCACATCTCCAGATGACTGGAGATCATCAAGGAACAACTGGATGTTGTATTGAGGGACATGGTTTAGCAGGAGCTATTGGCAATAGGTGAACGGTTGGACTGGATGATCTTTTAGGTCTTTTCCAACCTTGGTGATTCTATGATTCTGTGATTTTGAGAGGAAAGGGAACTCACTATATTAAACAAGCAGTAGCAGCATTTCTATTGCTAAGTGTCTATTACACTTCACAGACAACATTTTGCTTTTTGCTGGTTAAGTCAGCTTTTTTGAATAAGTTTTTTTCAATTTAATCTACAGCACGTCTAACATTTTACAAGACCTCGTGGCCTGCAAGAAATTTTACCTGGACCAATCAGCATAAGGGCTATCAAAATGCAGCCTAGAGGATACAGAGGATAAGACCTGAGGCTGTGGCTTTGTGTAAGTATCAATCCAAAAAGTCATATCTGCCTGTAACAGAAGCACATATCTGTAGGTTCTCATTACTAAGGAATACAAAAGATATCCCTTTTGCTTGCAATTTAGTAATGAAGTATTAGGCTTGACCTTTTTTGCTTGTCCATCATCTTCCTCATAAGATTTAAGATACGCAGACTCTGCCTGATCTCCTGCAATGGACAATGGAGGGTCTGGAACCACATTCGAGAGCTGAGATCTAGACCGCTGCCGAAGTGAAGCTCTGTGAAAGAGGACAAATATGGTCAGCGATTCACAGCTCAGTAACATGAGACTTGCATTCAAAGCACATGTAGTTTTCATAATAACTACACCAGGATTCACTGACACAAATTACAGGAATCCCACCGACTTTTTTCTTATTCCATGCTCTCAACATTTGTGATGAAAATATCTCACAGTAGGAATAAATACTATTCAAAACCTTACTCCACTCAGACACTGTTTTATACGTGACCTTCACTGTGCAAGATCATGCTATATCCTCCTCTGTTTGCAAAAGTTGTTAAGACACCAAGTCATTTCACCATTATTATGATTAAGTCATTCTGTCCAGAAATGACCCACATGTCCCTGATGAAACGTGACCCCACAGTGTAGGAGATGTATTCACTTGAATGTCTGACAGAAGCTTGCCTGAAAGAAGCAATTAATGTCTGGGTACAAGATAGTCTGGCTTGTCAAATGCTTTTACCAAGAAAAAGTAAAAATGCTTTCACTTTTACCAAGAAAAAGCCATAATACAGATGTCCTCATACACTGCATTGATTTCCCAAGTAATTACATGGCAAGTCTTTTTTTTTTTTTCCCTCCAAGTGAATTGATGGAGAGTACATAACGAGTTAATATAAATACATGCATGATTGTAACACTAAACTTCGACACCAACACAGAAAGCCAAAACTGACAAGGGAGTAGGTGCTCTGTCTAGAAAGTGGAGTATAAGTCTTTCTATTTATCCACAGGCCTTCAATCATTAATGTATTACCCAAGCTCTTCCTTTCCAAGTTGACTTTGTCTTAGTAAAATGCTTGCAGCTCTTCCACCCCTTATTAACAAACATGAAAACCAGCAAATAATTACCAGATCTGAAAACATACTGAGACTTGGTGACTTTTAAGACTCACCGCAAACTGGCACGATAGCTTCCTCTTCTGAATGACCGGACTTCCTCAAGATTTGGCTCAACCACTTTATTTTCTGCTGCTTTAGAATACAGGACATACAGTTAGTTCTTCAGTTTGTGCTAAATTTGCGTACAACCTAAGTCCTGTTTAGAAAGTGCAATCTCCAAATCATAACAAATACTTTGTAGAAAGTGAGGGCTGTAATACAATGGTGATGCTCAACCTGCATATACTGTGTTATATACTGCAATATATCTTATGAAGATAATTGAATATTGGGCTGTCTCACTTGGGTTGTGACTCCTGAAGGCTGTTTCCCTATTTTGGTACTGCAATTGCTGTCTTCTTTTAAGACAGTCATCACCAAGGTATGATGTTTGCAAAATTAAAACAAATCACTCTCTTAGACCTTCATTTCCAGAAGCTTTGATTGAAATTTGCTTCCAGTAATTTCAGCCTAGTCTGTAATTTTCTTGCATTTCAAATGTAGCACGTCTGGACTGTCAGCACAAAATCAAGATATAAAATAGCAGGGTACTGCAGGTCAGGATTATTGTTTCAGGGCAGATCTATATCAGGAATGTAATTCAATGCATATGCCTTAAAAAACTTTGGATAGAGCTATCAATGAATTACTTTGATGAATGCTAAATTTCAGCCATAAAAACATCCAAGGAGAGTGGGAAAGGCAACTAGATGCTATGAAAAAATAACAGCAATCTACACTGTCTGGAATTTTATCTAGTTTTATATAGTTTTATAAGAGGAAGCAAGACACTTACATCCTGTTGCTGCTCTAGTAAGTGCTGTGTCTCCTTTGCTTTGCAAGGTCACCAACATGAAATAAACCCCTTTTCTCTTCAAGAGTTCTTCATGAGTTCCTCTCTCCACTGCTCTTCCATGCTCGAACCCAATGATGACATCAGCAGCTTTGACAGCAGACAGGCGATGAGCTATTGAGATTGCTGTGCGGCCAAGGTGAGCCTGGCAGGGAACAAAAGCAGCCCCGGTGCCAGGAAAGCAAATGGAAACACCTGGAACCAATGCTATATAAACTAAAGTTTGTCCAAACCAAAAGGAGTCTTTCAAATGGTTTTAGCTGACTCTGACTTGAATTCCATCCACAGCCCATGTATTACCCACAAAAAAGGAGAGAAACCCAGAAATCTGCGAAGTCTACAGCTAACAGTAGGCATCTGTGCTGCAAAAATTTAGTTGTAACCAGACAATTGTAACACGCAACAGAGAAAAGTGTCCTTGACACAGATGTAGTTGGCAAAATTTTGACAGTCCTTAGCATCTTACTATTTCACACCAAAACCCACAAGGGGTTTATTGCTGGACCAAGAAAACACAGACCAGATCATAATTTACACCAAGCAAGACAGTGCCTTGACCATCTCCCAGGACAAGCAGCTATCTCTGGACAGTGGGAACCATTGATCCTTGCCAACGTCCCATTGTAACACCCCAGTGTCTCATTAACAATGCAAAAGTTCTGCAGCTGCATATGAAAGCTATTACTAAAAGTTTATCACTGCATTGTCAAAATTCATCAGCGCTGTCTGCAAAGTGCATTCAAAATAATTTCTGCTTTTATAAATATGCGCAAACCTTTTGAAGTGCTTCTTGGACAACCGCCTCACTTTCATTATCAAGTGCTGAAGTAGCCATATCCAATAGCAGGATTTTAGGGTTTCTCACAAGGGCTCGAGCAATAGCTATCCTCTGCTTTTGACCTCCACTCATCTGGCTTCCACCCTCTCCAACATGAGTGTCAAATTGCTGGGAAACAAAGAAATGCATAGCATTAGGAACCAACGTAAACATTGTCAGACTTGTCCTGAGAGTAAATATAAAAATATTTCATTTTTGAAAGAGAAAGAATCCTACTAGTGCACCAGACAACATGAAGTAACATCCTTCATAATGAATAATATTGTTTTGTTTGGACTGGGGTACTAACCCCAAACCAAAAGTATGTATTGATAAAAAAGTAAAATGTTCAGGTTGGGCCCAGAACAATTTTATCAGCAACAGCTACAATGGAGAGGAAACTTCTGCCCACTCATTAACAGACTTGCCAGGGAGCTGGACATGTCTGCTGATGGCATGTGACTGAAGAACACCCTGTCTCTGATTCATGATCATATGCTAATGGCACCAGGCTCAGCCAGAGTTCTTCAAATAAAAGAACACACACAGCCCAAAATCTAGAGAGCCAGATGACTGTATGATCATGCATTATATTTATTAACTTGGTGAAATCCATGCAGTAAGACCTACTCTCCCTTTTAATCTACCTTTCACAGATGGTTGTATGAAAGCAAGGAGAAAGGATTCTCCTAGTTTTACATCCAGTTTTACATTCAAGATGCAGTATACCTGTGGCAAGTCCATGATGAACCTGTAAGCATTGGCCTGTTTGGCTGCTCTGATTATGTCTTCCGTGGTAGCATCATCCCGACCATAGCGAATATTCTCTGCAATCGTGGTAGCAAACAGCACTGGCTCTTGCTCAACAACACCAATCTGTGAGCGCAGCCACTGGATATTAAGGGAACGAATGTCATGGCCATCCAGAGTTATCTGCAGAATCCAAATGAAGCAAAGGCAAGCAAATAAAATTCAGGGACAGTATTCACTTTGATTCATTTCCCTGTATATCTCTTTTCTTGATCTCACAAATAAAGCCAAGTGGAAAGCACTCATCAAAATTACTCTCTTTAAAGGACTAATTTGAACGTACACAGATACAGCTTTTCATTAGTAAATCTGAATTAAAAGCTCCGTGGAATGCAAGGCAGAAGAATCATCCACCCTCCACCATCTCCCTGCAGACACTTTTTTAGACAGGAAGTCATTCTGGGAGGAAATATAATAATAAATGCACACAATTACTCTTGATATTTATTCAGCATTCCCTTGAAAGGTGATTTCACTCATTTCTTTTTTGAATAACGAAAATAAATATTAGAAGTCTTCCCTCCCAGAGAAGAAGCTCATTCAAGCCCCTAATAATACAGGAACCCCTGCCAGAATTAGACACTCACCATGCCATCAGTAGGGTCATAGAAACGCTGGATGAGCTGTATTACTGTACTCTTTCCAGCTCCACTAGCTCCAACAAAAGCTGTTGTCTCCCCTGTTTTAATAACCATACTAAGGTTATCCAAAATCTGGAGAGAAAAAAGAAAGAAAAAGAATCCATCCATTCTAATTCTCTCACAGATACATAGCCACGCACCAGGAGGAAATCCACACTATGTTCTTTACTTGAAAATAGAGATTCTAAACAAATGTACAAAGCTAAAAATTAAAAAAAAAAAAAGAAGAAAAAGAAAACAAAATATTTTTTACATTGCTTGAAGACTTTATAAAAACAGACTAATGCCTTCTACAACAGGAAACATATTTTGATCTTTGTTTGCTCTTGCTGTTCATCATTAAGAACTAGTCGAGTTAATACCTCTGGAGAACCTGGCAATATATCCACTTTAAAGAACAGTCTATATGAATTATGAATGCTGGTCAAAGAACAAATGTTAAGAATTATATTATGGGTTTTGTTTGTTTGTTTGTTGTTGGTTTTTTTTTTTTGAGGATTTGTCAATTCAAACACAGCAGCAAGGAAATAATGGGGTATGTGTGCAGCCAGGGCTCCTGTACCTGGCTCTGTACCTGTACTTTTTCCTAGAGGTTATATGATGCATTCCTGGGGTAATGGAAGACTTCCATAAAATCTCCTTACTCTGTCTAGCTTATTACTTTGTGCCCTATTATAGCATATGTTGATACATGTGTGTAATTATGTAAATAATTATGTAAATATGTAGATAAAATTGTCCAAAATCAGCAAGTTTATGTTCAGCAGCAAGGAATACGTATGACTATAATAGATATTTCAGAATGGTAAAACAAACAATGGAGGAACACAACTAATAGATGAATTATTTAGCCTACTTTTAAACAGCAGGTCTTAAATTGTGGAAAGAAAACTCTACTGAAAATCTAGAAGTTGCTGGCAGGGTATTTTGTTAAGTTTACAGTAAATGTATTCACAAAAGGGATGATGAATTATTACCTTTACATCGGGTCTGGAGGGATAATGGAATGTTACATTATGAAATTCAATTTCACCTCTTACTTTATCCAGCTTGTAGCCTTCTTCCGACATGCAGTCAATGGTGGGTTTCTAGAGTAAAATTTATTGTGTTATTTACTTGTTCTTGAACAGCCAAAAACATCATGTGGAACACAGGGAAGAAGAACTACACGTCCCAGAGGACCTCATGGTCGGAGAGGGAAATACGTCGCAGAAGTGAGGCTCGCTCTCTCACTGCCTGGCAGCGGCTGTGGGTGTGCTTCCAAGCCGTGCACCTTCAAGTTCAAAGTAGGCTTCTTGGTCTTTGGAAAACTCTCTTATTTGACTTGTTAGCCTCAAGTTCAATTAGATTACATTACATTGTGTTATCTTGTATTCCAATATCATAGTTAGTAAGATAAGTTTTCCTCCTCAGATTTTGCTGCTGCTCTGTTTGTTTCCTTGAGCCCAGCTCCCATCTCCCTATGCCTTTCCCTTTTTCCCTTCCCATTTCTGGGGGCTGAGGGGCCCACATAGATTGATTTAGGAACTCCATGACACAAAGCCTACCACTCAGCTTATTTTTGCTGAAACACAATAGCTGCAAGAGTTAAGCATTTTAACTAAGTCAATTCAGGCAGCACCTTGGGACTGAAATGACAGTACCTTGCACATATAAACTCTCAAACCACTGAGGAAACAATAACTTGCTGAAAATCTGCACACTTCATCATTTTGCACTTCAAACACTCATCCCTGAATGCCCATCCCTAGAAAAAAGAATCCTGAAGCTTTTCCATGAAGTGCTTTGGGTCACATAGACGTCTGGCCAGACCTCGGATATTGTGGATTATACAGCATGAGCAGAAAAATAAGAGGAAATTGAGGAATCCTAAATAAATCAATTTTTCTAAGGACAGATTTATTAGGAAATTTATGGAAAATAAATGGAACAAAGATAATTCAATAAAACTATGATTAAAGCTGTAGCAGCGTTCTCTTATGAATGCATTCCACTTAAATTCTAAGCTATGAAAAAAAAGAGTATCACTGACCCTGCAAACGAGAACATCAGTTTGACCACACATAAGTTCAGTGTCAGAGAGAATATTCATCATGGCAGAGCTGAGATTTTACTATCTAGTTATAAATCTACAAATGCAGCAAGCAGATGATCTAATTTATCACCCTTCTCCAGATGGGAAAAAGATCATGTTTCTGTTTTCTTTTTACCCTACACTTATCTGACTATCTTGAATGTTGTGATGAATCTCCTCATTGTTGCCTTTTATTTTTCTTTTGTGCCTTTTATTTTTATTTCTCTAAAAAAATGCTTCTCCTGCTCATCTCTTTTTCAATTATCTTAGAGGAAAATCCTTAGATAATTAAGTGTATTTATAAGACATATGCATTATCATTATTATAGAACACTGAAAGGTTACGAAGAAGTCTATCAGTGTTATCATAATTGTTCCAGACTCCATATATACAGTTCTGTGGTCTGTAAAAGACAGGAAGCTTTTTAATGTGCTTACACACTTTCAGCAAAATAAAGCCTGTCAATGACCAGACACATTAAGTACAGTTAAGAAACGTACAGTGTTTTGCCAGCCACTAAATAAATGCAGATACAGAAAGGAATCTGTATGAATAAATGCCAGCAGCTCTCAGACCTTTCTGAAACAATGTTATTTCAAACACATATATGTACAGAGAATACCGTGATTAACATTTTTGAATGCTGTAAGACCACTCCCTGTGTGCGCTGGGTTCCATTTTATTGTGGGGTAGCTCTAGGATGGGCAACCCAGAGTCACAGAGATCTACTGGCAGTAGCCAATAGGATCGCATTTGACCCTATGTGGAGACGGCAAGGTGAAAATTTGACTGTAAGGCAACTGTTGCTGCCTGCCTGTACACTTTTTGTGGGCCAGCACTGATCAATAACCGTGTGCAAGGAGGCATGGGAGTAAGAAACAGCGGTAGCTGAGGTAAAGCTTCATTTCTCAGAAACAGGCTACTTAAGGAATCTGTTCAACACCTTCTCTAAGCACATGCGCATGACAATCAACCTTCAATCACATAGCCAATTTTTCTTTAATTGCTTTCATTTTTCCTTGTCTACACTGCAGAAAAACTACTTCTGTTTGAGACTTATTTATTTTTCTTTCCACCAGTGACACAGCTTAGAAATGTATTACTTACTCTGTCTATTGTCTCAAAAATATTTGTAGCAGCCCCACGTCCAGTAGCAAAGGCTTCCAGGCAGGGAGATGCTTGGCCGAGATTTAAAGCTCCTACTAAAACACCGAAGAAAACCTGCAGAAGAGGAAGAAGGACTTAAAAAAAAATCTGACATCAGGTTTTTATTACAGGCAACTCAAACTGAAGCGGATTAATGAGTTCTTGTGCATCAACTGATCTACCATGATTGACCACAAGTACAGCTTGCTCACAAAAAGAGGCAAACAAATGCATCTTAGAAAGGATTTTTATCATCTTTCACAGCTTTGCTTCCAGGCTGAACTAAATCAAGTTTTCTCTTATTCCTCCTGATCTGAGTGTATGCACTCAGATATTTAGAATCATAGAATTTACTGAAGTGCTAGCAATGTATTTTTTGATCTGCTTCAGTTTGACTGGGTGACTACGCCTTGAAACAAGGGCTGAGAAAAAGCTGAGAAAGCGAATGCCAGAGACAAGAGACAAGAGATGTTTTTGACCAGTCAGCTGCTGAGAGGCTACAACAATTCCAAAGTGTAAACTTTGTTTATTGCAGTTCCTATCTAAACCAATACTTACAAAACTTACTTTAGGAGCAGGTACCAGCTGCGGAGAATATTTTTTTGCTGCATACAGAACTGAACTCTAAGGATCACTTAGTATGCTGGCATGCCAGTACACAAGAATGACCGTATCAGTTCTCTACTGTGATATCTGGGAACATTTGTCATCTCCTCATAAACAGTCTGAAGTAATAAGCTGACTGCTTCTGCAGGAAGCAAATATCCAGTGTGCTCACTGTTTCAAGTCCTTCCCCAGCAACAAAAGCAAAGAGTTATTCACTACTGACACTCCTCTGAAAGCCAAAGGATCCACTTTTAGTCTAAGCCTAGGACAGTGTGACTGAAAATGAGCCACAGCACCCATTCTTCCTGCAAGGGCTGATTGAGAACAAAGGCAGCAAGACAGATTATCAAATATCAGAGGGCACATCAGTTCAAGAGTCCAGCCTTGGAGTCTGGCCTCGTAGATCAGAACTGAGTGAAGATGGAGCACATCAAATAAAATGCCAGAAACGTCTGTTAATTTATTTCCCCCCCCCCCCCCCCCCCCGGTATTTTTATGAGGTTTTTAAGTCTCAACAGTAACTATCTAAAGCAGAACAAGAACAAGACACTGGGTGACGGTAAACAACAAAAGATACGGTTAAGTGTCCCAGAATTAACGTTTTAAGAAAGAGTCAAGAAAAAAGTTGCATAGGTACCTGCAGAAGGGTGCCGGGTGAATACTCATCTTCTTCAAGGACAAGTTTAGAGCCATACCAAAAGGCTAATGCATAACACAGGAAGATTACAAACCACATGTAACCACTGAATAATCCCATTATTATTCCTTTTCTAATTCCCCAGTGTTGAGCATACACTAAATTTTTATCATATCTGCAGAAAGACATAAAAACAAAACAATGAAATGAACTTCACAGCAAAATTTAAATGAACAAAAAGCAAGAAAATGAAATTAAACTTTTCTTTTCCAATCCAACCATATTTTTTTAATCATGCAAACATTCCTATTTTACAGTGGGCACAATAAATTGAGGTGTTTGTGGGAGCTACGATTCTCTGTAACTAATATTCTTATTTATCTTGAAAGTACACAAGATCTTCAGACATGCAGCACAGTTTGACAGTAAGTTCCTACAAAGGGGAATGACTTGAAGATAGTATTACTTATGTTTTATTTTTCCGATTATGAAACAGTAAGTTACTGTGTAAGTAACGGTATTTGAAATCTAGATTTCTGCAACACACATGCGTATAATTCTCAAAACTGACAGATGGCCATTGTTTCAACACTGCAAGACTAATTGCTGTAGCCACATTTCTACAGGAGAAAGAACGCAGAGACTCTTTACAATTTGTCTGAACAAACCTCTCGACTTCTTTCTTCTCACCACCAAAAGCAGCTACTGTTCTGATGGATGAGAGCACTTCATCAGCCACAGCCCCAGCTTTTGCATAAGCCTTTAGTTCTCGGCCTGTCAGTTTTGCCACAGCCTGTAAACCATAGGAAACTGTGATTACACCAGACCACGATAAGCAGCTCTGACCGTCACACAGGTCACCTCCCCTGTTCCTGCCACTGGGCACACGGCTCTTTTGAAGGTTTATCTTCTAGTGTTAGGACTTACATTTCTGTAGCATGCATTTTGTCTAACATCCCAACAGCTCTGCTTCAAATACCTAGAAAGAGCAGCAGACAACAAATACTTTCCCTCCATTCCTCACTCTCTCTCGCTTTCTACATTTTAGCAGGCCACAGAATGATCGTGCACGTGTCCATCATGGCAGGAGGGACAGGATAAGCAGGAAGAGCAGCACTTTAGCCAGTGTAGCAGAGCCAGCTTCAGGAAGAACAGGTAATGGGACTGATGGGGGAGAAAGAAAATACATGTAGCCCATCACTATGCTTTGTCTCTTGGGCCAGTGGCAAACAGGCTCCTGCACAGCATCTCAGAGCACACTGGATGCTGAAAGCTTACTTGGGCTCAAAAAGTGTGCACACTCAGTGTTATACATAAAGATACCGTATTAGTTCAGGAGTTAAATCTTCCTGGAAATTGTAACATGCCATTATTTGCCTTAGTTCTTCAAATACTCAACCCTATGCATCTGTTAGTCACTTTCTGAGATGAAACCAAGCTAAACCAATGTTAAGTAAGTCTGTTTTCATTATGATAAAAAAACCCTAAAACTTGAGCTAGTAAGGTCCATAAAGAGGAAAGACTTAACTGTGGGTATGTGAAAGACATGGGGACAGAGAAAGAATTTGAAATGGGGAAAATAACAAAACATAAAGGGAATGAGGTCAGAAATAAATGGCAAATGAAGGAAGGATGCATTTTGGAGTTGATTTTATTCCCTGCCAGAACATTGCTCTCCCACTTCATTTTGAGTCATCACTCATATCATCTGCTTTGCAGCCAGTGTACAGCATAACGAGAGCAGGAAGAAACAAAATTTGTCACAGACTAGAAGGCTGATAGCAAAATGACAGCAAACTGTTCTGAGGTGGAAGAAGGGAGATAGCTATTCATGGGGCTGAAGCTGACTGAAGAGCATGAGAGTGTGGAGGAGGAGGAGGAACTGCTGAGGGACGGAAAAATGATGATAAGGTAAAGGATCCTGTGATTCCTTTTTTCCACCTGGTTCCTCTGCACAGTCACAGGGAGGTGCAGGGTATGGTTAGAGAAGCAGAACCAGAATGACTGACTGGGAAAAGATGCAGTAGCTGACAGGAGTAGGGATAATTTGAGGTGAGTCTGGGCAGCTGTTTTGAACTGTTTTAAAGCTCCAAGACTGGGTCATCTTAAAAACCTAGGTAGAAAAACTAAGTCTCAAGTCTAATAACTGTTTAAATCCAACATGGAGTAATAGACAGATGCTGCAGGCCAGTTCTAATCCCAGCAACCCCAATATTCCTGCACATGACCACAGAAACAATGCTAACATTCCCATCTTAGATGCTGGATATTAGATTCTGAGAATGAGAACAAGTGAAGTGGGAGTGAAGCTCCTCCTGAGCGCAAACATATCACAAAATCATAGAATTGCTCAGTTCTGCTGCGACTCTCTCAACGCTAAAAGGCTGTAATGACCTCCTGTTTCAGCATTCCCCTTCACTCTATAGCACGACCTTCCCTGTTCAATGTACCCGTCTCAGTTTCATCTGGGATGTAATTTTTTCCTCAGTGTCCGGTATGATGCTATGTTTTGGTTCTAGGATAAAAACAATACACCAATGTTTATAGCTCCCGCTAAACAGTGTTATACAGAACCAAGGCCATTCTCAGCAAAGGGCTCAAGGAGCTGAGAGGGAACAGAATTAGGACAGCTGACTCAGACTGGCCAAAGAGATATTCCATACCATATCACATCAAGTGGAAGGAGTTTTGAAGGGAGTAGGAATTCATCTCGCTCTCTTCTGCTGCTCAGAGGGTGAGCTGGGCATCAGTCAGGCGGTGGTGAGCAATTGTGCATCACTTGTTATTTACATTCACATACATATATATAATTATAACTACTATCCTTTTCCTTTTATCTATCTTAGTAAATGGTTTAACCTCAACCCACGAGTTTATGTTGGGTTTTTTTTTCCTGGTTCTCTCCTCCATCTCACTGGGAAGCGGGAGAGTGAGCAAACTGTGTGGTGCTTAACCACCTGCAGGCTTAAACCACAACAGTATCTCAGCATGAACCTCACACTATGCACTTACCAAGCCATAGACAGCTGCTCCAATCCCAATGAGGGGACTGACTGCAATGATAACCAGGGTCAATTTCCATCCACTGACAAATCCCAGTAGGAATCCACATACAAAGGTGGTTAAGCGCTGGATGAAGATTGCTACTTGATCAGCAATAGCCTCATTAATTTTGTTGACATCACTGTGAGAGTAGGAAAAGAAAACAGAAAGGTCAGCAAGTGTATCTGCATATCTTTCCTTTGTATTGCCACATTTTGCTTTCCCTTGCAGAGGGCTTTTCCAAAGACACTCAGCTACAGTAAGAAAACCTGGAACCTTTGCAATGGCAAAAGGCATTTATTTTATACATGTATACTACAAAGTAAATTCTGTCTCTCCCCAGGAAAAGCCATCCTACTAGCAGTCTCACTCACCACTGTGCTCCAGCTGATGCAGACAGAGCAGACATCACAGCTGGGTGCAGCTATTTGACAGTATAGCTGATATGGCATATCCCCACTGTACAGCACTAACTGCAGCCTTGCTAAGAAGGGAGGAGGAGGGCTGTAACTCTTCGTCATTCAACCTTACACCAGGCAGTTTGTTCTCTAAATATGAGGGAGAGTGGTAAAATAAAATAGAGGAGTATTGCTGGAAGCATTGGGAAAACATGACAGCTGTGTCACATGTGGCAGAGTGGCGCAATCTCTGCAGCTGCAGAGATCATTTGGTCTCACTTATCTGTTGCCATTACAGAAAAAACATCTCAAAACAAAATAGTCATTATACTTGCGCTGCTCTTGGCTATTCTCTCACTCTTGAGAACAGAAGAACTGAAACTCTTGGAACAAAAAGGAGCAAGTGGCACTCATGTTTAAGGTGCAGAATTGTTAGCAACAGTCCTCTACAGGAAATATGAGAGTGCCGACTTCAAGAACATGTTCACATTTTTTCTTAAGAATGTATTTTTTTGCATACAGGAAGCTTTTATTAGGCCCAAGACGGTGTTATTCTAACAGTCAGTGAACTGGGTGATACTTATTCAAGAAATATGTTTTTAGTCATCCTCCTCACAGCCAATTACATTTTGTATTTCTTCTTCATAAAAAGAACACCACAGAAAGTCACAGTTACTACTTGTCAGCGAAGAGGAAAACATTCCCTTCAAATACAGAAAATGTTTTGCATATGTTCCTATTATTATGCAGGCATGACAGAGCACAGGGAGCCACCTAGAGTCAGCATATTCATCTCGCAGCTTCTTTAGTCTGTAAACAGGAACCACTAAGCAAAGAAGGAAGCCTTAAACTCAGCTTTTCTCAGAGCTAAACGTTTACCTAGAAGTTTTCTCCATCTACCCTGGGTCCCCTTCTAAAGGTAAGTGCTTGTAACCGCTGCTTTAGCAGAAGATTAAGCAAATCTTGCTCTTTTCTTTCAAATGCCGAGAGCAAAGTTTGCATGCAGTTTTCCATTCCATTAAGTGCGAGGGTTCAAACCCTTAACTCAAGCCTCAGGGGAATATACCCGCTGGCAGCTTAAACAGAGTCTCTAAAAGGGCAGGGCACAGGAAAAGACAAAGTGGCAGGAGAAGGGAGCAAAAATAAAGAAACAAAATATCATTGACAGAACAGTTACAAAGGGAAATAATTGTAGCATAACACTTACAGCACTTCCAATGCCTGGGAGACTATTTGCCTAATCCCTACTCTCTGTTTTGTACTAGAAGGTGTTTTGCCAAATGCCTACTTTTTGACACTCATTTAGTGTCAGCAAGTGCAAAAATGTCCTATGTAGTGTATCTTTTCTAGATTACTTACTCAGAAATTCTTGTGTTCAGTTCTCCTACGGACGTGCAGTCAAACCAGCCTATATCCATTCTCATAACGTTCCTGAAATAAGCTTTCCTGATTTTCTGTATCTGACGAGCTGCAGCCATAACCCAAAAGCAGATCTAGGAAGAGCACAGTGCAGTTGATAAATGTCAGTGAGAAGCCTTTCCAGTCTCTACAAATAGGAAAAAACAATTTGGCTAAATTGGGGGGGGGAAGCAATTTGGCTATCAGTAAACTCAGCATTCAGGTAAAATATACTCTAGCTACACACACACAGACGTTGAGCTATTTTATGATCTTGATCTTTAAATAATCCAATGTTTATTAAAGCCTCTGGATGAAGCATTTATCTTAGTTTTGATAGAACACCTGAGACCAGTTACTCTGTGCTGTTACATAAACGTCACAGGAAAACAGTTGTCCATCTACAGCTGTAATTAAGAGAGGTATGGCAGCCATCCTACCACAGCAAAGCTCTCAGGCAGCTTTTAGGAAAGAGAATGACAAGCGCTTCTCATGATTATAAAGAGCTTCAAAAGCAGCTGATTCGTGCAGATTCTGCAGAAACTGTCCAAGCTCGTAGCTTATCTCAGTCACACAGTGTGAGTCATTACTACAGAACATGTAGAGTGTGATTCTGCTCCAACGCCAATTTTACACTATTACTCTGTACTATCTCCCTTGCGGAAAAAAAGAGCTCAGGTTGGCCTGCTGGGAAACTGCATTCTCCTTAGCTATTTGCAGGACAGCATGTGGCTTCCATAGTAACCACATTCAAGCAAATATTTCTTTCGGTGTGAAAGGAGCAGCACACATTCATCTCACTGGGTTAAATGCATCTATGTACAAAGGTTTGCATGAACAAATCCTAGGTTGCAGATAATCAGAGCTAAAAAATTTCATCCAATAGGATTAGAACTGGGCTTGTCTGCTCTGCTCAAATATGATGTTGAGTAAGCAGTTAAAGGGAATACAGTTACAACAAACAATTATTTAGTAATTTAAAGCATGAAATCAAAATATGGAGCAAAATACTAACTTGGAAGTATCCTAACAGAAGGACGGCACAACCAATTCCTCCATAGTAGCCTGCAAAAGTGGTCATTTCTTTTTCAATGTCGAGCACTCTGGAGGAAAAAAAAAAAAAAAAGAGAGAGAGAAAAAAAAGAATTAACGATATAGTTATGATATAGTTATTAGTTTCTCACATATTTCTAATCTGGCATGTCTTCAAATTTAGAGTCAAGCCAGTTGGTAAGGCAGTTTGTTTTGCTAACAGAACTAGTTTCCTGGTACTGAGGCTATTGCTGGCAGGTGCTGGTTTGCTTGATCTTCCTGTGGCATAAGGATGGGAAGCTGGCAGGTACCAGGAAATGCTGCACCCTTCAACAGCCCTGTAGTGTGAAAGGGCCAGACGAGAAGTCCCACTGCTCTGTGTGCTTGGGCAGCAGCACAGGTAAGAAGGTGTTTTAGGCAGCACCTGTCAAGCAGCTTTTCATTATATGTTAAATTAACTTATTTTGTACCATTACACCAATGAATAACACTCAAATTTAAGCAGTGTTCCACAGAGAGAAATGAGGGCTGTTGAAGCATATTCAAATACTATTTTCTTGCTTATGTCAAATGGTATCTCTTTTAGCAGAAATAGTCATATCAAATTACTCCTAACATCAGTAAAGTGCGCTGAATTGCTGTGTGAATTACACTTACACGACTTTGAAACAAACATTTTGGTTGGTTATTGGACATTCTTTTAGATATTTTTTACACATTCTGCAGAGAGCAAGTTTATTCTGTAGGCACAGAATTTGGTAAGCTCCCATTTTAAGCCAAAGGAGAAAAGTATGTACTTGACTTGATCTCCAGAAAAAAAAAAAAAATCAAGTAAATAACTCAGGTGCTTAACATAAATACCTAGTACCATTTTAGATGTTTTAAAGTATCCTTTATTATGTAGTTTCTGCTTCAGAGGAGCAGACTTCTGCAGCAAATCCTGTGTTATATTTCCTAGTCCCTTCTCAGGGTCTGGCTTGGACAGCCTGAATCAAATGATTTGGCTCCAGCCACCTACATTTAGGAAAGCAGATCACTTCCCATCTGCTCTGAATTTCAGAGATCAAGTAAGTTTAAATTCTAATTACATACCTAATCTACTATTACTCAAAGATTAGAAAACTTCTGGAATGATGTTTAGAAAACCAAGCCCTAAGAACAGTTACAGGTTCAAATTTGTCTTTGACAGATACATGAATGCTTCATCTGGAATGCCTTTATTATAATTAACAGAAAGAAACAGGCACTCTTGTAGGACAGTTCATCAGACCTGCCTTAGGCATCTCACATAAGCCAAGATGAATTACATTCTACAAGTGCAAATTTCCCTTCAATAATTGAAGTTTAGTTGACTTGCTCAGATGTCAGGCAGCACCTATAGGACTGGCACCTTAGTGCTAACCAAAATGTCTGGAAGTCATTATTACCTACTGGGTCATCAAAGAAAACGTATCAGTGATTTCAGAGGCACACAGACATACGTTATCATCACTACCACTATCAAAGAATATCCTTGCTGACATCTGTAGCTCAAAGATCAAGACCCAAGATGGACTTCTCTCCCTTCAGCTCTGAAACAAGGCTCTGTAGCAAGAACCACACATCTTTTACCTATGTAAACTTTAAAGGCTGAGCCGGGACTTCTGTAAGAATACATCTAGACATACCACAATAACAGTTAAAAGAAACAAGCATTTCTACTACTTACCCACATCTTATTGTGGTGTTCTTTTCGTTCTGATGAACCGTACCATTAATCCACACTATGGTGTTATTTATGCATGTTTTATTTGGATCTTTAAGCTCTTGCATTTCAATGTCATATTCAATGAACGTGTCTGCCATTGCACCAAACACAAGCAACATGCCTGGCTGGGCTGCTCCATGAAGAATAGCACAGAAGCTCCCAACAACCATCATTAAAATTTCCATAGGTGAAGAAAATCGAAACTAAAGAGACAGGAAAAAAATATGGTCTCATGCTGCTTGTATACTGATAAATACAAAAGCATTCTTCTTAAGAGTCATCATTTCAATACAGGAAGAAGAGAAATATCTCTCTCCAGTCTAACTGAATTGTACCTGTAATTACAGTCTCATAAATTACAATGAACTCCCTTTAAGCAGAATCTGATCATGTGAATGAATGTATTATCATATAATATTAATAAGGTATTATCACTCCTCAGTATAATAATTCCAGACACCATCTCAAGAACAGTAATTATAATCCACATATATAGTCACCTCTGCAAGATGTCCTGTGAGACAGGATAGAGGGAGGAGGAAGGAATGAGAAAGCCTAAGGGCATTTTGCAGAGCCTTGGAACAGGGCTTTCCAATGTCTCACAGCTGGGTGCTGTGGTAGAAGTCCACCTCATTATCTCAGAACAAATTCTCACAGTTAATAACCTAAACTGCATTGGTTGAGCTAGGTAATTGTGTACTGACTTTTAGTCTAGGAGAAATATATAGAAACATGACTCAGTATGCAGTAAAAAAAGGAACTGAGCTAATTGCTATTGCCTTACATGGGCCAAATGCATGTACACACACAGCTGGTTATTCAGCTACGTTAGAGTGATTAAAAAAAAAAAAGGAAGCACACTATCAACCAGTAAGCAGTAAGCAGGTTCCTAGAGATGGAAAGACTTGTGATACATCCTTCAATTGCCATAAGGCAGAAAGTAACACATTTTGCATTTTGCCATTTCTCCCCCTGGGAATATCCACGATGGCAAGCATGTTCTACTAGTCCAGTATTAGCCAGGATCATCTAGTTTGGACACATTACTTGTATAAGCAGCACGTGAGAAAAAGAAATACTAGAACCTCTTTGCTGCATGCTGAGGGGCTGCATGTCTCTGCTACATTCATTTCAAAATTGTGACACACTCTGGCTCTCCAGGACAGATCAAACATTCTACCTATGGCTGCACATACCACACAGCACTGTGCATTTCCAGGTTTTCTGTAGTAAACTGCAGGTTCTATATAACATGTTTAACAGACGATTATTACACAGATACTGGTAATTAATACTCAGCTGACAAAGTGAAAAAAATAGTTCTATTAAATTCCTACTGAATTTAATAGTAGAATTTCATGCCAAGTAGAATAATTTCTTACAAGTTCGGCTTATTCACAGTTATTCTCCATAGCACCATATACATTACTATCATTTATTCTTCAGAACCATACAGATATTTATATCCATTGCTTTCATTACCAGCTGAAAGAAGCCAACACGAACAACTTTCTCTTTCTTTTTGGATGACCTTCAAGAACAGAAAACATATAATTACAAAATTGCATTTAGCATAGATTCTGTTCTGTATGGAAAGCTAGTACACAGAATTGAACTTGACTTACTTTTCATTTTTCTTCTTAACAGAAGGTTCTTCACATGCATAGAAATTTCTGGCAAAGAAAGGATAAGTTTTCACATTAATTCCCTTATTCTCTTGGTTAGTTCTCTTAAGTTACATTTCATTTGAGACAATTTGCCCAGAAGTTTTAAAGAGACAAGCTGTTTCTTTGGTTTTCTTTGGAACCAGTGATTTTATGGTAATTCCAAAGTTTAGTTAGAAGTAGAACAGAGGTTAGGTTAAAATGATCTAAAGGTTTATGCACTGTTTCATAATCAGCTCCTTAAAACACAATTGCAATACTAAATTCTTTGAGATCCGTCAGAGAAAAGTCTATGAATCAAATTTTTGGCTAGTCCTTATTTAAGACACAGAAGCCTTCTTCCTTTTCCCTCTTGTCCTGTCTGCATGTGGATTTTCCCCTAGTAGCAGCAGAATCTCTCACACCACTACAGTTTCTCTTTCAGTGCTAGCATTATCTGCTGCTGCTCTATATGATCCGTTAAACTCTAAATGTCTAGTTGTATTACAATGGATAGTATTCATGCTATAATAAGTATCATCATCATTGATGAAGGAGTGGGGAATTTTACATTTGGATCTTTTCTTTTTTTATTAGAAAGATGAATTTAAGTTGTGAACATTTTTCAGAAACCAGAACCTGGGAAGCCTGAAGGAAGCTACTAGTTAGAACACCATGTGCCCAGAGAGGTTGTGGAGTCTCTCTGGAGGTGCTCAAGACCTGCCTGGATACTTACCTGTGCAACCTGGCCAAGGGAGCCTGCTTTGCAGAGGGTGGACAAGATGATCTCTAGAGGTCCCTTCCATCCCCTACAATTCTGTGATTCCATGATTTCAATTTCATTCTAACAGAACTTAGGTTTCAAAACTTGTGAATGAACCATAGTATACTTTGAATTCTGGGTGAGTGTTCTCCAAGATACGTAATGTGGCAAGGACAAAAATTAAGAGATGGTCTTCCTTCCCTGTGTCAAGAGTAGCTCTCTATCTGTGTACAGTGTGCCACAAATAGCTGGCATGGATTACAGAATCCACTATAGGATGTCCACTCAGCTACACAATTGTCCCAGTACCTAGAAAGAGGGAGGCTCTTATCCCCATTCACACCCCAGATCATAGTTGAGGATCAAGCTCTGTAAGTTCAAGATCAAGCTCTGTAAGCCATTAATTTCCTAGAAGTTTACAGTTTATGTTTAGATCTTAATATCTTAATTACGTCAGAAATTTTTTCACACTTCTCATCTCAAAGTTAAGCCTGAAGAGAGAGAAAGCAAACAAGATCGATTCAAATTCCTTAAAAACTCATTTCTCAAAGTAAAAGCACTGTCAAAAATATTTGAAGAAGAAAGTTCATATTTCACTGCCATTACTCTGTATTTGAAACAGCTGCTAGAACTGTTTTGGTCTGCCTTTGTCAGTTGTATCAAGTAAGGCAGTTTACCACCTAGAGAATAGCATCTTATTAAATACCCTATATTCTATACATGTGTCAATTTGATCCCATTAACTTTGTTGAGTATTCCTAGAAATACTGATTGTTACATGTGTGTGCATGACTTACTCTGATTTCTTGAAGCTGTTACCTGTTAGGGAAAATAAATGTGCATTCTGGTTAATAATTATCATTCACGTATAAAATCTTCTGTAGGTATATGAAAAACAAATCCTAGAACCCCATGGGACCCCACTGCTCCGAAGTTATAAAGCATCTTATTCCCTCTAATATATCCAATCAGGGACAAGAATTGACATAGGTCTAAAAGTGCCCTGGCAAGTTAGTATCAATTTATGCCTGTTTTCTCTTGAAGAAATAGTCTCAAGTATTCAATTCCCAAGATGACAGAGTGCATTTTGTTAGATACATTAATCACTCAGAAATAAGTGGTCTGAGTTTGGGATTGAAGGAGCACCCAAGTACAACTCCTTTTAGGGGTTAATAACCTTATTTGACTTTAGCAAACAATGGTTTTATTCTGCTCCGTTTGTTACATAAGAATAGCCTATGAATCCCAGACATTTTCAAAGAAGAATACTTGTAAAATTATTATTAGAAAGCATTATTTGGTGTTAGAAAAGAACTGCTTGTGATGGAAAAAGAAACTGCTGTTCTCATTTTGTTGGAGTTTGGCAGCTGCTGACAGCTGTAATGGTTTGAAACCATTCCTAAAGGATTACAGAATAAGAAAAGGCTTAGAGGAAGTTTCCTCCGCAGGTTGGTAATGCCAAGTGTTTTATACACACACACACAGAGAGAACAACAAACAGGCTGGGAATAATTTTAAAGAGAAAACAAAAAATCTATTGAAAGAGAAAATGACTTAGAGAGCAAAATAAGCGTGTTTTAAGGGTGAAGAAACATTAAACTATAAGCATAAGCATGAAGAGGGAAATAAGAGTATAGCAGTGATATTCAAGACAGCAAGGAACTGTGATACAGCAGAAATGCAGGAAGAAAATTTGGAAGTAGAATTTGGAAGTTCAATTTAAATACGTTATCTATACTTAAACTGAAGAAACAGCTACATAATAGTTCACTGTTACAATTGCAAAATAAGAAAAATAGAACGAAGTATGATTTTTATAGCAAGAAAAAACATGTAGGGACAATTAAATAATGTTTTCACCCTAAGGAAAAAGCAATGGTAATGTTTGAATGTTCCAAATGTTCTGAAAGGGAACTAAGATATTTAAGAAAATGTTCTGTTTGAAATAAGCACAGAATCAAGGAAAAGCTGCAGAATGTGGTCAAGAATTTGAGGTTTTACTGCAGTTATGTGTACATGGTTAAAAGTAAGCCTGAGGAAATCTGATACTTAAAGCAAACAAATGAAAAAGTGTGCCCAAAAGGCCACTAAGTACAGTTGGCTATTAACTACAGCTACAGTTGCAGTGTTCTACTTGGTAACACATAAAAAAGATGGTTATTGAAACAAACCTCACTGGAGATTACAGAGCAGAAGAGATCACTCAGAAGGTTGCCAGGAGCATTTTAAAGAACTGATGTTTGCTTTTGGAAAGGTGCTCTAACAGTTCAATAAACCGCTCACTACATTCAGCATTAGACTGCATTTCCAAGGAAACTGAGAAACCAGAGACAACACTTTATAAAACAAAAAAATCCTAGCTGTAAAAAGGAGATGTTTGGTCCCAATAGAAAGTGTTCTGTTGAAGTCCCATAAGATGTAAAAGCAGCAACTACATTAGACTAGTTAATAGACAAGAACAACCACCCCAGTACAACTGGATAAACATAAGCTACCTGGGAAAATTTCTAAGAGGCTAGAACAGGCAAAAAGTTTTCTGTCCCCAAAGAAGAAGGATATACCCCTTCACCTGTTCACTCCCCTTTCTCTTCACTTTTCTCCCCTCTCAATAAATACTAGAGCTCAAAGTACTCCAAGAACTGAAACTGCCTTCAGCTTGCAAACTCAGTTAAACATTCAAAACACTGCAGGGAAGGGGAGTGGGGAAGTCTGTATGGCTTCAGCACACAAACAGCTGCGCATTTCAGCAGGATGCAGGGCAATGTGCTGGGGTAGCAAGAGCTGGGGGAGAGACTGGACTTCCAGAAAGTGCACCCACTCATTTCTGACACAATCATAGAGCTGTTTTTGCTGTATAACACATTTTAAAATCATCTGCATAGAATAGTGTGCCAGTCTTGATGAGGAAAAAGAATGCAGACTCTTGAAATGAGATATATAGCATGGCAGCATCTCATTAGTATTCTGCCTAATAGAGGTATGGCTGCATATACAAAGATTTATTGAAAGTATCTCTAAGAACCAGGGAAGACAGACCTGACTTTTTGTCCATTTACTTGTACACCAAGGCACTGAGTAGGTAGTGCCTTGATACCTAAAGGTACCTAAAAGACCTAGGTAGACACCTTGAACATGTAGGCTGAGTAAAGATAATCCTTGAGAAAGGATTGCTATACATAGCTTTTTCAGAAATGTTTTGCAGTTGGCACTCCTATAGGTTCACAGAACAGCAGCAGTGTTTGTTTATTTCACAGTCTATTAGCTTTGTAATTTATAAGACTACTAGCTCCACTTAGACCACCCACCACCTCTTTTACGTGCTTTATAAAATCAGGTGACTGAAGAATAAACAGCTTACATTTCCCATCCAAGTCAAAAGCATAGTTATCTTCTCCCAGTTTCTTGATGCTACGCAGAATAACAGGGTCAGACATGACGATTAGATGCTCAGATCAGAAATCCTTAAGAGAGGGGGGTGGAGAAAAATAGCATCAGCAAATGTTTGTCTTTGAAGGTACAATTATATTACATTAGACTCCTTCTTAACTCATTTTTGTCCTCATCCCAGGGCAATGCCACTGATTACAGTGCAAATTCTGAATGAGTAGATGCCCTAGGCACAGTGGAACTAAATAAAAAACATGTCAGAGAAGTATGTCCAAACCAGCCCAAAGAGCAGCTCCTTTAAAAGGCTTCAGTACCACCCCTGCCTTAAATGAGTTCCTCCAATGGGCTTTGCAGTTTGATGCAAACAGCCCCCTTGCCATTAATGGTCATACTGAAATCAGCTATTGCTTTTGTATAGATGCCATCCATAGTGCCCAAGCTATTAATATGACACATCCTGTCTCAGTTACAAGGGAGCAGCGTGCAGCAGACCTGCTCTGCTTTGTCCCAGCCCAGCCTAACTGCTGGTGGTCACTATGAACATGACAAGGGAAACCTTCCTCATTTATCATCTGTTCCTAAATTTTATGTGTACATCTCTGGCACACGAATGATCAGGAAGACAGGCTGGAAAGGCCTAAGTCTCCTGGTTAATTCTAAGCATCCATGGTAGAATTCTATTATTTTTCTGTCATTTTAATGGATATTTATCAGAGACACCCAATGACTTCCAGGAGCATTACAGTGCTTCACTATCCTTACTGCTAAAATAAACACTTCCTAATGTCTAATTTGAATTTAATATGTCATAATTTAAGCACGTTGATTCTTATGCAACCTACTACAGATAGGGAAAAAATAGTTCTCTTCCACTTTGCAAACAGGTTGTTATTTATTTGGAGGACAGGAAGTCTCCCTCTTGAGATGAATAAAGCAGTTCATTCAATTTTCCTTTCTTAGCTTTATCTCCCAAACCTATGATAACTCTTACTGGTCTTCTTCAGATTCTTTCTTGAAGCGAGGAGTGTATAACAGTACTGAGTCTTACCAACAGTGAGCAAAGGAAAAAGATTGTTTCATGTTTCACAGGTTGCACTCTTGTTTATACAACACTATACAACACAGTACGATATCTTTGTTTGTTGTTTTGTTTTGTTTTACAAAAGTATCATATTGTTGATTTGCCTTCAGTCTGTGTGCCGCAAAAACAATCATATTTTGCAAGCAATTTGTTTCAGAGCCAGTTGCTTTCCAAACTGTATTTTCACAGTTGATTACTCCTGTCTGCTTTTATCAGCATTTAATAACATCTTACATTCTTCAGCCCATTCTTTCTGTTTTTCTGTTTGTTAAGATGATTCTAAATTCTAGTCCTGTTCTTCAGCATATGAGCAGCTTATCCTATTTTACATCATGCTCAAACTTAGTGAGTATATTGCCCATCCTGCTCTCCATGCTTCTGTCAATATTATGGAACTATACCAGAAGCAAGACATATCTGCAGAAATGCATTCAACACATTCCTTAATTCAGACAGTTATTTGTTCATTGATTGCTGTTCTATGGATGTAGTTTTCTGGCCTGAAAAGTATCTGATGAGCAGAACTTGTTGATCCACATTTGTTGATTGATGTCAGTAAATCCTGATCCCCTCACAACACACGATGTCCTGCTCTGTGAACCCAATTTTTTCTTTAAGGAAACGGGTAAAGCCAAATCACTGTAACAGCAGATATTCTGACTAGGACTACAATAGTCACTCATAAGGTAAAATTACAGGGATTTTTTTAAATTATTCATCTCCACATACAATGAAATAATTTATAATCTTAATAATTATTTTTTTTTGTTCTCCCAAGCAGACAGTAAATGGGTCAAATAAGGCTGTGTTATTTCCTTAAAGTCTCAAGCATGTGTGCATTCCCAAGTTCACTTTCTGCTGTTTTATATGACAGAAAACACGCAAAACCTGCTTCCAACTAGAAAGGAAAGCTTCACACACCTATTACTAAAGTTTCACATGAGACCAGACCTACATTTCACTCCAGCTCGATTTGTGTTGGGCACATGAAAAAGGATTTAGCAAGGAATTAATTTCCAGATGAGATCATTAAGTTAATACTGAAATAAACATAGCTTCCCATAAAGAATTACAAGAATGAGCATATACTCCTGGCAGTTTAACGTCACTTGAGCTTTCACTGAAGAAGAGAGTGACAATTTCCCCAAATTGAAAAAATAATATATTCATTCACTCTGCCAGTAAAAACAGAAAACTTGCTCTACTTTCTCCTCCTGCCTTTTGCTGTACCTGATCAGTTGAGGTAGTCTGAGACAGATCTCCAGGAACTGCTTGTTCAAATAATCCTGAAGATCCAGAAGTACCTTGAAGGAAGAAACACACAAAGATTCTCAGTGAGCTCAATTCTGCCAGTTTTGTCAATGATCACATTGCCAAGACTATTTATTTTAAGCGTGAATGCAGCTGTGAGGTTAGAGCTAGAGATCTGAGAACACAGTCACTCTGCTCCATTTACAAAACATAACAAGTTTGACAGTGGTAGCACAGACTGGTAAACACAGTGAAGAGATTCTAAGGAAAATACAGCTTAAATATGCAACGAGCCTAAGGCTTGCCTGCTTTTTAATCTTAGATACGTGTTTTTAATGAAAAAAACAAACAAACCCAAAACACTTCTTTTAAATTTTTAAAGAAAATTGTGAGTGTGAGAAAGACTATTTTTATTATTCACAGACTTTTGTTCAGAAAATTAAATCATCATTCACTCAATTAATAGCACCAGAAGATAGAAATTTCAACAATGCCAAAGTTCATCACAATGGAAATTTTATCAGCAATTTGTCCTTACACAGAAGCCAAAATTTGTTCCTAGCTCTAGTAAGCACTGCTTTCCTTTGTTTGGCAAACAACTAACGGAAATGTATAAATAAAGTTGATCTAACAGCTGATTTTACACTGAAGTCAGTGTCTTTGAAATTGTTACCTGGTTTATAAAATAAATGATTCAAGTGCATTCCTGTTTCAGAATGATAAAAGATAGAGTTGTGCTGCAGGCTGATGAAAAAGGCAAAAGTAAAGCAGAGCCCGGTCATCCTCTGCCTCATCCTCTTTTAAGTATTTATTATTTGACCTTGTAATCATAGCATCTATATAGAATCTTGTAATAGAACACCATAAAAATCAATGTGTCCTTTCAATGCTGGCACAGAACATGACGTTGGGAAGTCTCCCGTCAGTGCTTGCTCTCACACCATTTTAACATTATGACATATGACAGTTGTTTTTTTTTAGTCTGAATTCTGATGTAGTTTTAAATAATGAAAAAAGTGTGTGTATGGGGGGGGGGGGAAGATGAATGACTACAGTAGGGATTCTTGTAACAAACACTGACTGAGGCTAAACTTTCTAGAACTGTCCAGATTTCTCAACTTAAAAAAGTGACATTTCGGAAACACATTTTTTCCTTTCTGAGTTCAGAACATCAAACATTACCCACATTCTACCGCAGCCAGCAGCCATCACTCATTACCTTAAATTAATTTAGAACAATAGCACGCTGAATTAGAATATTAAAACAGCATTCCTTCGGGTCTGAAAGTTTATATGGGGGCCACTCACACCTTGAAAAATTATGATGCTGATGTCTCCATTAAGAGTGATTTAGATAACAGAAATCAGAGATAACAGACGATTACATCATCTCATCTACCCCAGTGTGCTAAATAAAAACTACCAACAGAGAACATGTCAGAAACTGCACTGAAGTGAAGCTGCATTTTAGTGCTGCCAGCGAAGTTACGTCTGATGGAGATTTTATAAACAATTATATTTAAGGAACTCAAAAATGCAGATTTTAAAAAGAGATGATTTAAAAACGTAAACAAACAAATGCTACAGAATAAAACAATATTCAGACCTTCTGCAAAACCACTTGAAATCTTTTTCAAATCAGATCTTTATGCAGAATAGATCCTCATTTGGCATTACAGTTTCTCCCTTTTTGTTTAACCCCTGGTTGATCAGATATTAATGACAGCATACATGCAGAAACACAATATAACTTGAGTGATTTGTCCTTCAGAGAGTCCTACTCAAAAGCCACTAACTGTGCAGATTAAATTTAGCCTTTAACTTGGATTATTTTGAAGGAAAATGAGAGATTCCCTTTGGCTCAAGTTTTCTCTGTAGTCTATGACACAGTAAAGGTGACAGACGTTACTCACCCGTGGCTGTGAAAAAACATGTAGAACAAATTGCAAGAATCCCGTTCAATCAGTGAAGCACCCAACCACTTCCCATCGTGTTTTCATTATTCTAACCCATCTGTAAATTGAGCATTGGCTATTTGCACCTGGGTCAGTAACCTTATGGTCACACTGGTTACAGTTCATTGACATTTAATGGAGGGTTTAAATTTGACTAATGTAATCTCACAACTTCAAGTCAGACCCCTTGGAAAGCAATTATACATGAAGAGACCAGACAATTCTCTTACAAAAAGATAAAAAAATAAAAATTATTCACAGCAAACATATGCAAGGAGACTGTTATAGCATTATTTTATGCTATACCATAGTATAGAATACTGTATTAGCTGTGTGATTTCTAACTCAGTTCCATGGCTATAAAATTTTTACCATTCCTCCTTTAAAAGGTGAATATTTTAAAGTAAAGAAAACACTCAGCAATAGTGAATTCTCACTGGAGATGGTCTCCTGGCAGATTTTCCAATAAGGGACTTTGGTGAAGGTGATGACAATGCTGTGCGCCCAGCCAATGAAATCTGCAGGATTTAGAGGAAAACAGCAAAGACTGTTTAGTTCTCCTCTGAAATCAGTTCTCATTAGAGAGGTCATTGTCTGATATGATAAGATGGAAAGGTGACACATTAATCCTTAGTGACTGTTGGCTTCCCCTCTGGCCTGTGCTCTCAACTTTCCACAACAGACCCCCATGCAAGAACTGCCTCAGGCTCTAACATAGCTCACCTGAACTCTGTTTTTCTAGTTCAGAATCAGTCCCACGCACATAGCAACAGCATTATCAAACCTGGTGCCATCTCCTACTTTCATAACACAATGTTATGCTCATGTGTACAGCATAACTTGGTAAATAACTCTATCTGAGATAACACCACAGAGCTAAATATATCATCCACCAAATATTAGAATCATAGGGAAAAATAATTCCTTGTAGTGCAGGGTATACAAGTGGATAGCATGGAAGGAAAATGATACAGCAGAGAAGACATCTGCTTTACGTCATTACCCCCTGGCAATTTCTGCAGGACCATTGTGTCCAAAGGTCATAAAGGTGCACTGATTTTCCTTTCTAAAGTACTCAAGCAAAATCACTTAAATGCAGTAAAGTCCAGCATCTCCAGATAAGTCTTGGATTACAGAGCAAGTGTACAGTTTAAGCTACGCAAACTACTTCAGTCTTTACACTTTGAGACTTTGCTAGTGAAGTGCATTAAGACAGTGATTAATTGGAGTTAATACCATAGAGTACCTCAGTTCTTGCAAAGGGCTCCATTCTAAATTTCCACTTTTCTCAACTTATTAACACAGAAAGTCCTGAATTTTAATAAATTCTAAACTGACTTATGACATGGGCCAGAAAAAAATGAACACATGCTGAAAAATCATCAACCTGTGCATGGCAAGGTAGAGAACACACAGCATTCCGTTTTGGTAACAGGGCCACTTTCCTGTTTCACAACTGCACGTGGAAAAACTGCCATCCCCTCCATCTTTCTTGCACTTTGCCACCTACTGATGTTCTGGGAAGAGAAAACTCTCTTTACTGCTAGATTCGGCCCTAGAGATGTTTCACTGAAAGAAGAATTAACCACAGAAAAAACAGGACAGATGCTCCCACTCTTGTATTCTGACAGGGAACACATGCAAGATCTCAAACCAAAATAGGTGATGGATATTTACTTCAGGAAACGTAAGTAGTACTGTCAGGATAAGTCCCCTCATTCTTGCCCTTAGTTGAAGGGAAACATTCTGATTACAGTTCACATATTCCTACAGTTCTTTACACAGGAAGAAAAAGATCACAATTCCTTAAGTGCAGTAAAATAATTGCTTCTATGAGTAGATGTTTATGCCGGTAATGCCATCAGTTATCCTTTTTTCAGGATATTTTCCAGCAGTGCAAAATGAATCTTAGTTATTCCTGAGCAGATAATTTCTGCATAAAAAATGAAAGTCCAAGTGCTCTTTTGACAGAGGGCTCCTTGGCTTCAAGCTGTATTCTACAACATACTGATTTTTGTTCAGTACTGAGCGGAGCTAATAGCAGCAATCAAATCAAAAACGCTTCCAAGGCTTCATAAAGATAGTCAGAAATTTAGCACTGTATGCTCACAGTAGCAGGTGACTATGTTTCCTACCAGGTAAACAGATTCAATCTGCCACTGCAGGCTGAGGTTTCAGATGATCAGCTTGTTTCGGTTATATTTCAGTTTTATTTGGTAGGCATTCACATCCAAAATAATTTTTGTAGCTAGCACACAGTGCTCCCAGGGCTAAGAAGCCAAACACCAGATGACTTTCTATGAGTATAATCCCCTCCTGAACTGTCACATACACTTCATATATGTGAATTCTGATAGCACTTCAGATAGCGAGAAGTACAAAGCAGACCTCAACCTCATATTACACTTCTGCTTCTGCAATGTGCTTTATTTTCCCTTCCTCTGATCCTTTAAAAACAAAGCAAACCAATTTATTGTCATCCTCATTTCTCCGGGTGCTTGAAGGCATTTTTGTTTGTTTTGATCCTTTTTCTTTATCCCCTCACCTAAATAATATTAAGTTGAAGTGAACTCTCAATCCTTCTGGTATCCTGATTTTTAACTAAGGGACATTTTAGTTAAAATATGCAGTTCTTACACAGTTTGCAGACTGAAGCATTAGGCAGAAAGCTTCAACATCTGTTACTGGAGTGTCCATTGGTACATATTGTTTATCAAATTCATCTGAAAAAAATTTGTCAGTAATGAAGATATTTAGAAAGCACAACCAATAAAGTCAAGCCAGAAGAGAACAGCCTTCTCTCAGGCTGATCAGAACAAAGCCTAGAGGATATAGGAAACCGTAGGCTTCCTAAATCTGGTCAGATTGGCAGGTACCCACGTTCTGTGTCTTCATTCTTTTCTTAGCACACTGCAATTACATAAACACAACATAGCCTTCACTTTGTGCAAAACAAAATGAATTCTACATGGAGCTTACTGGTTTGACATTTATGCTATTAAAGAGGGAATCTTTTGAGAAAGTTACTACCTCTTCCAAAGAAGATCTTTAACAAGTATTCTACACACCAACCTGCTTTTTGCACCTAGGACAAAATCAAGACTTCCTCTTTCAATGGGTTTTATCATTTTTGCTGCAAGCAAAAACCTCTTTCGTGGTAAGAAATCACTTCCCTGTTTTGTAAACAGATTACATTTCTTTGTAATGAAATGGCAAATTATTGACACTTCTTACAGTGAAACAAGGAACATACCTTTGGGTACAATGTGCTTGTTGATGTGAGTGTGATTTTCCCTTGCTATGGAAAGCATGAAGTCCAAACTGGTGATTGTCTGGTGGATGCTTTCAGGTGGGAGGCTAGCACACAGAATGAAAGAAACACTTCTCCCATGGTCTAAGCCTGTTTAGCCTCACTAAGTCAGTGTGTTTATTTCTTAGTCACAGAAACACAGCACCCTGAAACTGCAAAACAACATCTAGAGCTCTCTCACCATCTGCTCTTGAAATATACTTGAAGCAGGACATGCATTTGCTCATCCCTTTGACCTAATCAAAATTTGGCAGCTGGTGTTTTTGCCATTTCAAACTTCTGTGCAAAAAATAAAAAAAAAAATAAAAATAGCAAAGGCAGGTTCAACCCATCAAGAAGAGAAACAACAAAACTTGTAAATTTCATCAATTCAATGCGCTGAAAATTAAACAAAACAAAAACTTTTCACAAGGTTGCTGGTTACCTCACAGCTGTTCTTGTCACAAGACGGCATCTCCTGTGGCCCTGCTTGTCCTTAGCACCTCAGCTCTCCCAAATGCTTTCGGAATGTTTTGGAGGCTTCTGACCATGTGCTTCCAAGGAACTAAAGGAAAATATAATTTTTCTTTATTAGCTTCTTGGTTTTGTGCTGCTTTGGTTTGTGGCTCCTAAAACAAACAGTTTTTTTGCTTATTTTTGCAGATCTTAGATCTGCAGCCTGAGGGAAGCGCTGCACCTCCCAGTCTCACCTGCGAGCTGGAACTGGAAACGCTGCCTGAACACAGCACTCTTAAAAATTGTTATTATAGCACTTTGTTAATCTGATAACAAGTCTTATCAACCTGCTGAAGAACCATGGGTCCAGAAGTTAGCCTCACACTGCACTGCCAATTGGCCTATGCTAGCAGACATGCCTGTTGGTGTGGGGAAAAAAAAAAACGCCCAGCTGAGCTTTGTCTTCCAGCAGCCTAGCCGGCTTGGCTTTTACTTATGACCAGATCACAGGTCCAAACTGCGCTTTTCTTACGTTAACCTGCTCTCCCTTTAGTTAATGCCTGTGTCACAGCAGAAGCAGCTTATGGGGAAATGTAGCCCTGCTTCCTGCCCTTGGGCTGTCCCCGCTGCAGCCACAGTTTCCCACCTCAGGGCTCAGCTGGGGTGCGTGGGCTCGCCGGGAGGGGGGGGGGGGGGGGGGGGAGGAGCAGAGGCCATGCAGGCAGAGCTGGCACCCACTGCAGAAGCTGCAAAAGAGGAAAGAAAGGGATAAAATCCAGTCCCTCTGCTGGGTCTTGTCCTAACAAAGCAACAGTGAAACACTACACAGGGAGAGCAGCTCCCTAATTACCCCACCATGCTTTCTGCTAGACTGATGCTGCAAAGGATGTTAAGCAACGAAACCCAGCAACCGTGCACAGCAGCTTTTGCAACACCGTGGGTCACTTCCAGCCTGTGCACGGAGCTGCAAGTCACCAGCGTACCTGTTGGTGCAAGCAAGCAACACGAGCCACAGTGCTTGCAAGTGAAAATAACATGATACAGTATTCAACTTCAGTGCTTTTCCAACAGTATATTATGAATTTTAATTTTTAAATTGTTTTTTAGAAAAATAAACAAAAAACAATAAAATAAAAACCTCACCTGTCAGAGCAGAAAGCAGCTCTATCTGCAGGAAATAACATCAATGTCCATGTTACTATTAAAGTGCTTAAAAACGTGACAGATGTTTGCAGTTTCCTTTTAAATTTTTTGCTGGAGGAGAATTTAGCCATTGGTAAATGCAAACTTCCTTGCACCTTGCCCTGCAGAGATGGACTGTTTATAAGTAAGCTTTGTAAGGACCTGCGCTCTCTTACATCTATTTCACATCATTTTTTAGCAGATTGCATTAGGCATGTCCTGCTTTCCAGGCCATTAACATTTATGAAGGCACATAACTGAATTGTTTTCCCTAAGCAGAATGTCATCCATCACCAGCTGCTACTTACAGCTTTACTATTAAGTCAGTTGGAGCACAACCCCATTTAGGGAGCTCTTCCCAAACATGTTTTGCAGGGCTGATGCTGTCACGCTGCCTGCACTGCTGCATCCTCCTTCTTGTGTCGAGGGGACCACATGCACACACACTCCCTTAGCGTTCTGGTGGGAATTCACTCCTTGAGAGGCAAAGTGGCAGGACTTGCTGCCCTCCTTGAGAGTCTGGCACTGTTGGCAGAGGATTTTAGTAAAAGAAAGCAAATCATTTTTCCTGCCTAACCTTGCTGAAGTATCTATAGTAAAGGATGGTTCTGGTTCAGCTGATCTTGATTTACCTTTTGTTATCAGCTGTCCCCGTCTTTCTCTTTCTGAAAACTGTCACTAAATGCAAACATTCCTGTAGGTTTCAAATGTTTCATTTTTGCTACTCTTCTCTATGCAGTGTTTCTCCCTTGATGGGAGCTGACTGACCTGACAGTACCTAACATACATCGTGCTGCGTAACTCTCTTACAACATATCTCAAGTTCTCATTTTTGCTCAAGGATTTTTAGTTGTATTTCTAGTACAAGATGCAACTTCTCTGTGTTGTGCCCACTCCTCTGAACAGCTGCAGTTATCCAACTCAATGAAAACAAAAAACAACCAATTATACCTTAAAAAATATCAGCTTTTCTTTTCCATTTCAGGAGAGTGAGCCCATAAGACTGCAGTAAAAATGTTTTTCTACATACTACTCTTTCTCAGCATCAGCTCTCTGTGGTGGTACTGGAAGGCAAGAGACGGGGGGAAGGTTGCAAACCTCACTGGCAAATATATATTCATCACTGGGTGTGACACAGGATTTGGAAATATGGCAGCAAAGACTTTTGATAAAAAGGGATTCCGTGTTCTTGCCAGCTGCCTGACTGAAACAGGAGCCAAGGAGCTACAAGCTGCAACTTCCAATCAGCTTCAGACAGTGCTGCTGGATGTGAGAGATTCAAACAGCATTAAGAAAGCAGCAGAGTGGATCAAAGCTGAAGTCCAGTCAGAAGGTAAGTGCCACGCCATCTGCCTTTAAAAAAATTCTTTAGATAAAATAATTTCAATAGAGTCTTCCTCAAAATAGTTTGATATGCTCACTGTTTACTCTAATTAACAATCGATAAGTGTGGATGGTTGACTTCCAGAAATAGTTGTAGGATCTCAAGAGAGGAATTTTTCACACATTTAGTGGCAGCTAAATAATTGTGAACATTTCCTCAAGAAGTCAAGCATACTGACATGCTGTAAGAAGAGGAATCCAGCTGCTGGAGCCTTCACTGGGCCTGCTTGCACGAGCATGCATTTCTGGCTAAGGCACTTCTCATGCTGCATTACTATGGAACAAATCAAATAAATTCTGCTTAACAAGCTTAACAAATGCTTATTTAACAACTGAATCCATTCAACACATGACTTGCAAGAACTCAAAAGCAAAACGCATATGTTCTACTGAACTTTAGGGAATAAATGTATCTATTTTGAAATATTGCTAAAAAATAGAAAAATCCCATGTCTTTGACCCAATAAGTTGTGCAAGACAACTTGCTGCTCCTGTTACTGATGCTAATCCATTTCAGTTGGACTAGTCCTGCAGTAAAGTCTATAAATGCGCAGGATTATATGTGCCGGATTCTGCTAACTTTGAGCCTTAAATCTGCTCTATTATGACATGCCACGGTACTTAATCCTAAATTCCATCTTCCATGTGACCTTTCCTCTCTCTGTAAAATAACTTATAACTTGTCTGAATTGCTTTTACTCAAAACTGTGCCAAGTTTCCAGCCAAAATAGTGGGTTTTTTTGCCCACAAAAAACAATTATTAGTCAGAACAGATTCATCATCACCTTGGTCCATCACTGCTCCTGTAAGCTCACATACAGTTCAATGAATCTACCTCATTAGGTGAAAAATTGCTTCCTAATGTTCTTCTTTTTTCCTTGCAGGTCTCTGGGGACTTGTTAATAATGCTGGAATTATGGGACCAACTGCTCCTACAGACTGGTTGGATATTGAGCATTTCAGAGAGCCAATTGAAGTTAATTTAATTGGGCTCATAAATGTGACAATAAATATGCTTCCCTTGATAAAACAAGCAAAGGGAAGGATAGTAAATGTATCCAGTACTGGAGGTCGACTAGCTTTCTGTGGTGGAGGCTACTGCCCTTCAAAGTTTGGGGTAGAAGGATTTAATGACAGCTTAAGGTATAACACTCACTGTGAGAAAAGACCACTCTTTATTTTCTAAGGCTAATAGATGACTGAAAAGCTGCACTTGCAGAATAGAAGCTGATTTACATGTCTGACACTTGATATAAAACTGAAAAATACAGTTTGGGATAAGTCTTCTTGAAAGTGCCTTTTTTCAGCATAGATTATGTCACTTTCAAAATCTAAGATACAACTCCTGTTAGGCACATAAGGAGTCCTAAAGTAACATTGTGATGTAGTTGGTATTTCTGTATATTTGTACGTAACTTACCTCACAATTCAGTTACTCACAGGGGCCTTACTGGATAGGGGATTCCACGCAAGGGAATTGAGATGTCTCTGCAGGATGAACCTAATCTACTTACAAGTCTACCTGGAATTTGTTAGCAGCAGCCCATATAGGGGAAAAACAAACAAACAAACAAAACAAAACAAAACAAAAAAACCAACAACACACTTACAATGAGTTATTGAATGATATTTACTTCTATCTAAGCATTGTTCTCTTATTCATACTGATCATTAGAGAGACCTAGAGAATACAGCAGACCAGATCTGGGGACTGCCATTACTTCTTCATGTCAAATTGGAAACAATCTGTGCCTAAATATATGTGGCCACTTTAGATAGCAGGACGTATTCCAGACACGCACACAACTGACAGTTATGAGTTGTGGCCAGAAGAATCTCTACCAGTCTGGAGAATCAGACAGAGATCGAGTTCATTAGACATGTAACATGGCTCTGAATGCTTACATTTAGGCAGCCAGTGGGCCTTACAGGTAAGTCTGACAAATTATGAGCTACTGGAAGGGGAACTAGCATATGAAATACAATGTGCCAGTCACTGTCCATACCTCTGAAGCAGGTAGGATAGTTCATCCCTCCCTCACTTGGGGATAACAGGATGAAAGTTCACATCTGTGCTTTCTACACACTATCTCTATGCTGGTATGCCATGTAAAGACAGAAATAATAGTACAGAAAAAGATACCATCGCATCAATAAGAATTTCTAATGCAATTGTTGGGCTGTCTTTGCAGGAGAGACATGAAAGCTTTTGGAGTTAAAGTTTCCTGCATTCAACCTGGGCTGTTCAAAACACCACTAACTGATCTAACAAAGATTCGGAAAGAGAAGGAGGTTATTTGGAATCAGCTTCCCCCAGACACTAAAAAGCAATATGGAGAGGAGTATTTTCAGAAAGGTGAGGTAGTTTCTAGGCATTTGTGTCATAAGAAGCAACATATTTCTTGCTGACAGTCTTCTAATAAGGCTTTATACCTTCTAATCACTATGACTTTTTGAAAAGACTGCACATTAAGTTACTCTTCAAGTGCATCTGCATCACAATATGGCTATTCACACAAAAACTTGTGCAGTGGGATCTCAGTTAAAGATTAATTATTTGTGTTGGCATGTAGCTTTTGAGCAAACTCCAAGGCAGAAAAACATTCATCTAATGATGTAACTAATGTGCTCACAGTGTTTTTCTGTCACTAGTATTTATTTAGTAATCAAATAGGGGTAACTTCTCTTTGCATTTACTATCCCCAGCAGTAGTGATGCCATGCTGAAATTGTCTAACAAACAGTTCCTGAAGCCTGCTGATGCCTTCTGGACAGGAGCTGCTTGTCTTTTGATCTTTGGGCTTTTTGTTCCTCAAGTTTCTTTCTTACATTTGTATTTCTCAGCTTTCTGCAAAGCAATTACCTTACTACAAGAGACTCACTTACAACCATAGCATTTCTTTTTTAGGCTCATTCTGAGATACTATCATTGCTAGTTAATTGGTGAATACAGACCCAATTTTGCCATTGCTGTTTCACATTGAAGAGTAACTAGGCTGCTCTTGGGGTAAACTGTATCACAGGGTCATTATGGACGGGGTAGCTAGCCTTCAGAAATTACTATGAATTTTTCTAAATCATGAACAAGAAATACAAACTCCTTATTGAAATTTCACAAATCAGTGTGGGATAGAGTTAAAAGTCACTTTTCCTGGATGTCACTGAATGATCTTTTTTTTGAGTTTTACAGATATGGAAAAGAAAGAAAAGCTCTCCAAGGCCTGTCTTAACACAGATATTTCGCTGGTTGTTGAGTGCATGGAGCATGCCCTAACAAGTGTCCATCCATGGGCCCATTATGTAGTTGGCCAGGATGCTAAGTGGTTTTGGACTCCTCTTTCAAGAATGCCAACAGATGTGCAAGACTTCGTACTGCTGAGAAACAGAGAAAAGCCCGCAGTTTCCCATAGAAAGTAAATCTTTGTCAATATATTACCCATTGCATACAAGGCTGATTCCACAAGATCTGTCCTTTATATTAACATGGTACAAACCATACCTGAAATGTATCCTCATGTCCTATAAATGTAAGAAATAACAGTTATTTCTCCAAAATTTGCTACAAAACAAATAAATAAGAAACATCCTTGCTTCTTCCATTATTATTATTTTTTAATACATTTTTGAAGCACAGTATGCTAAATCCTAAGGATCTCTACTGTCCAGATCTACCCTGTGTTATAAAAGGATCCATAGCTACAAAAGTACACCATAGATCTGACTACAGGGACCCAATACTTGCAATTTTGGTAATTAAAAGCTATGTGTGTTGTTGAGGGTTTTTTTGTTGCTGTTGTTGTGGGTTTTTTTGTTTTTTTTTTATGTTTTTTAATTCAGATTTCAAGTCTGGAAGACTGTATATTTTGGCATAACAATAATAGCCCTGTTTAGTGAGGTGCAAAGCAGCTCTTTTCTTGTTCAGCTCCTGACACAAGTCAAGAATCCAGCACTGCTGTGATTCATCACAACGAAGTTGTCACAGAATGCAGAGGTCTAACCTCATGTCTGCAGCTGCAGAGTTGCTCAGGAGTTGTTTTCCACTGCCATGCAAATTGGCCAGTGACAAAAACAAACGTTTTCCCCATGCTGCTGAATTTGCATTAACACGACCAAGCTAAAGAGCAAGCTACCCAGTGCCTATCCAAATAGTGCTTTGGGCCAGTCATATATTAGCAGTCCGAGCAGTAACATGTTAGAGGCTATTTTCATGAAAACTGTAGAGCAGAGCTTGTAGAACTTGAACTTCTATTTGATACACATTACTTAGTTACACAGACAATTGATTTGTTTCAAGTACAATAAAGCTGCCCTTGGACCAGAGCAAATAAAACACAAAGCTGTATTTTCCTCGGTCTTTGTCCCAGAAAGACCAAGTCCCATCAACAGCAGCTCATTCATGTGCAGGAGTAAAGAGAGAGGTCTGAAATAAGCCCAGTTAAATCAATGGAATGATTCCTGCTTGTTTCAACATAATGCACAGTAGGTTAGTACTCCCTAAGGAGTCTTAGCAGTCCCCTAGGCTCTACAGATAACTATATATAGCCAGCAAAGCTTATACAGCAAAGGTAGGATTGGCTGAGATGGAGCTTAGGTGGAGGATTAATAAAACTAATTCCCTAAGATAGAAGCACCACAGCACAAGTTGTTACCAGTAGAGAGGAGAAGGACAGCTTGTCAGCCATAAAAGCACCACGCTGAATTTACAGGATTTTGTGAAAAATATATCTTCGTCCAAGTGTCGATGCACTGAAATAACTGGTGAAGGGCACTCATGAGCACCTGGAGGTACCTGTTGAGCTTGCAGATGTCTCCCCAGAACGTGAGTACCAGCACAAGAGTAGAAATCGTGTCTAACATTACAGTGTGCAAGATTCATTATATGCATTTGCAGAGTGTTTAAGAGGACAAATTAAGCACTTGCTTTTGAGTGCACAGATGAGAGAACATGCAGTCTCTTCCTTTCCAGTACGGATTTTAACCAATTTTTGCTTATCTAAGCACCTACATGGTCTGAATAAAATGCTAAGTCAGTAATGTTCTTTAGAGCATTTGGAATCTTTCTCAGCTCCCTTATTATTAATTACTGGTTTGGTCACCTAAGGGTTTACAAGGCTTTATTTGCCCTGTGTTCTTTACTAATTGCATGGGGAAAAATCTGAACTGCCAGCTCTACAAGCAAAGATACACTCATGCTGAGAAATCAGCCCTCATTTAACCAGACTGACTTCACCTCCCCGAACAATGCTCAGGAGAATTTGGATATGTATTTCTTTTAAGCTGAAAGGTTAAGGAAGATCTTTAAGTTATCTGCTGACCTCTGAACCGTCACTGTCCTCTTTACACATCTGATAGGAAAGCAGCCCTTTCCCATGAAACACAAGTGCAAAGCCCTGCACATGCAGGAATAGCTCACGAAAGAGTGGGAGGTGTGATGTATTTGTGCCTGAGTACATGCTTGGTTTGCTAATGAAAACCAGGCAGTTTGTAGCACTGACAAGGTGACTGATTATTAAAGTTTGCACTGAACTGGAGAGCTGTTGGGCAGCCTGCCAGGGCACTGCCTGACAGCTGAACCTTCCCCATGTGTTCTATGAGGACTGCTCCTGAAGAACAGAGGCCCTGCATTTCCTTTACCAACTCTTCCTCAGTGTGCATGGTGGGCCAGGCTGCCCCACTGCAGGTCACTGACTTCCGCAGGGTTTGCACTATGAGGACAGTGCTGGAGGGAGGAATCCAAAGCAGATCCAGACCCCAAATTTCCTTCAGCCCAAGGTTCTCTAGCACAACTGCCTGCATCACCTGCTGTGGGAGCAGAACAGTCACACTCCCTGAAGCAGGGTGCTTCAGCTTCCTCTCTGCAGAGAAGCAGAAGGATGCTGCCACTTGCAGTCATCTGAGGACCTTAAAGGGCTCTCATAGTGTGTTCACATTGCTTTTCTTTAAAACCAATTGCTTTTATAATGGCACTTGTATGTGCACAAAAAGCCAAGCTTTATTCCAAGAGTTCTCAATTTGCCAGGCAAATATCAGCATTTTAATGGAAGGTAGAACTTGCCTTCAGCTACTTACAGGCTACACTGGTAATCAAAATTCAGTATTTCTGGAAATATATCAAAACTCTTGAAATATCATGCTGACATTTTCCCTAGAAGCACATTCTTTGCCACTGCAAGAACTACTTCAAAACTGATGTGCTGCTGGCAGAGAAGCAGCTTTTTAGTGCTCCACAATTATCAGACAAAAACTATTTCACGCAACATTGCACATTCACAGCAACAGATGATTTTCTCTGAAGAAAATCTTAACTATTTCCTCCAATTCTGACCCCAGACTCCTTTTAGCAGATGTGACATCATCCAGCAGAATAAATTCCAGCAAAACGTTCCAGCAGAGAGAAGCCCATCATGTTGCCAAGCAGCAGATGTCCACGTGCTTTTGGACAGGCAGCACTGAGAGCCTGTGGGGAGCTACCTGGTGCAGGTGTGCACACAGTCCAGAACCCATGGGGAGGATGAGCCATGAGGTTCCACACACACACAGCACTGCTGTCTTAGTCCTACAGCTCTTCTCTTCCAGATACTGCTAGCAAAACTTAGGGGCTGATGCTAACCAGAAAGAGTCCCAGGCATTTCACTCAAAGGAGTCAAAGTGCAGCCAAGAGTGCAGCCTGGCCAGATGTCTCCACAGAGACCCTGTTGCAAACTGAACCAGTGTGAACCAGCAAGCAAACTCTTTGCCCACCATTTCCCATTTGCAGCACAGCCAAGGAATTTACAAGGAATTTACAGCCAAGGATTTACTACTTTTGTTTCCAATTAAATTAATATTTTCCCTAAATTTTTAATTTGCTCATTTTATTTACTATTGGGAAAAGAAGATTAATTAAGTGCTAAAATGATGCATCATAGAACTAGCTTGCTGGGTAGTTGTTTGATTTATTGATGTGGGGTTACAAGAGTCTGCTGGTAGCAGCTTCTCTCCATTTCTAACCCAGCTCCCATTCTAATTCAGCAGTCATTGCCTGGCACATCACTGCAAATGGATTGGGTGCATCTATGATCAGATGTTCTATATCTTGTTTCCAGACTTCATTGTATACCACTGATGCTGAATTAACCTGAGCTCTGTCTTTTAATGGTGCTTGTCAGAGTATGTTCTAAGTCCTCACACAAAATAAATATCTCCAAGTCAGTGAAATGTTACAAAGATGACTCCAAAGCGATACAGTTCCTGTCAGATTTTAGAGACATCCATAGCAAAAAAAGAAAGAAAAAATAAAAATAAAAACCAAGAAAAAAACTACACAAGTATCCTGTAGAAGTACCTGAATTAGAAGGCCAGTTCCCTTGGAGTTGACGCTGCACAGAGATAGGCTGCTAAAATAACCGATACAGCCTAGGGACCAATTTAACAACCCAAACACTTCAGTGGGAGCCTTCCTGCAGAGTGCAGCAGAAGAAGGTGCAAACTCTTATCTGTATATATTTGCTTAACATTTTCATATCAGAGAGAGTTAACCCATAGCTCAGAGGTCCATATCCATGGCTACAGAAGCATCCAGCTGTTTAAAGTAATATCATTAAGTAGAATGTTGTTACTCATCACTATGTGATGATGTCATTATTCAATGAGTCCAATATTCACTCACTATCAGTTTCTGAGACTTTGTCCACTCCTACTGAATTAGATGATGACTTGATTTAAATAAATCCAAATCATTCCCCCAGCTCAGCAGGAACAAGAGCACCAGATAAACAAGAACAGCACTCTAGCAACCAGGTCTCCCTTTACCATTAGTGTTTTAAGGTAACATGGATTTCATACAAAAGTCAGCCAAACTCTTAACTTCAGACAGCTGTGAGTTACAGAACATTATAAAAAATAAAGACCTGCTTTCTCTTCAAGTACCTCCAGGATTTAAAAATAATAATAAATTCCTTCATTTTAACATATCCGTTAATTATTTGAATACAATCACATGTTCATTCCTTGAACATAATCACTTGCCTGGATGCATATGTAGGCAGACAGAGCCTAAGTGACTGTTCAGTACTTGTAAAAAAGTTCCTTTTTAGGAAGACATTCAGCAAATGCTGACCAGCTTTCCCATTAATAAGAGTTTAATTAAATATCACACAAACCAAAAATACAAAGACAGTAACCAATTGCAAAGACTTCTAGATGTCAAGAACTGCATGCTAGTCATAAAAAATCCTTTTAATAAATAAACAGTAGGCACACCCCTGTGTTTGGGAACTTTGTATTCCCTCAGTGCTTTTTTGAGGGCAGCACATCACCATGAACATCCCCATTCACTGACACAAACGAAGTTCCCATATAATATATCTTAGTTCACTCTGTATCAGTGCTAGACAGGCAATGAGGAAGGAGTCAGAAAGCTCAGATACTGCTATAAGGTCATTCTTGTCTTAGGAGTGGAGAGTAAGCGGCTTACTATGATGCAGCACAAATCACAGAACAAATTAGAGGACCCACCACTACAGCTTGGACTTCTCTTGTCATTCCTAGGCTGTCTCTGCTTCCAAACTATATATTAGAAGAGCAGACAGGGTGGCATCATGCTGACAAAGAGAATCATCCTTCTTCCCAGAAGAATCCCTCTCTTTCCAGTATTAGCACAAATTACTGCCAGTTTCCACCCTTCAAAAAGTCACCATCAGGCACTACTTTCAGAAATCATGCAGTCATTCCTTTCAGTCTGAAATGTCCTGAGAAGATGGAGCTGACTAGGAAGATAGGCAAGTAAAACTTGTAAACAGTGAAAAACTGTTGAAAAGGAGGTCAGGAGGAGGTTTTGCCAAGTCACTCATTAGTCACGGATCCCAGTCACATTATGTAAAAGTTCCACCTATGCACTCTTACAGTGAGCTGGATGGAGCGCAATCAGAAACAAAGCCCCTCATGGGAACTGGATCTTACGAAGTTGGGGATTGGCCAAGCACGTTTATTTAATTGCATTTCTAGATCACTAACACATTCTCTAATAGCTCTCATTTTCAGACTCACTGCACATAGTGATTCTGGCTTCCGTACTTTCTCTCATCATTTACTGGCTCATCAGAGACCATCACAGAGTTAGAGACTGGAGTGAAAAGTATGTCTTCATAACAGGCTGTGACACCAGACTTGGAAATGCACTGGCCAAGTGGCTTGACAAAAGGGGATTTTGTGTCATTGCTGCATGTGCCACTGAAGAAGAAGGCCAAGAACTACTGTCCTGCTCCTCACTTTCCCTGAAGACAGTGAATCTGGACTTGGCTGACTCCAGCAGCATCTCCAGGGCTGTAGTATTTGTGACAGAGGAAACAGCAGGCAAGGGTAAGTGGAAAGGTCAGCTTGCAGAAAAGTTATTCAGTATAACCAAATCTGGTCTAGCTAAGAGTTCTGGAGCCTCTCTGCTATCTACAGACAAGTTTTTCCTCTTACTGATGAAACACATTCCCTCTTCAATTCTGTCACTTCTCAGCTCAGAAAGATTTTCTCCAGCGATGCTTTTGGGCAATTTTGCCAGCAGAATGCCTAGAAATACAGCCGTTAAAACCAGATCATTCCCTGACGTGTTTTTCAGACTCTTTTTGGTGCAGTTGAAAAGTCTCAAAAGGGGGAGGGTGCTAACCAGTACCAGAACAAGCTTTCTTGTCGGTAAGGCCAGCTCAGGCGATTAAAAATGGCTGGTGCAGGGCTCCTACAGTAACCAAAAAAGTGTTTTTGCATGGCTGGAAGAGTCTGATTTTTGTAATGCACTCCATAAAAACTGTACTGACTGTAACATCTAAATTCTTGCCTTTTCAGACAGTTTTCTTAGAACTGTTACATGGGTAGCTCTTAATACCACTCTGAGCACTTGTCTAGAACAAAGAAGAGTTTGTCCTTGGATACCTATAAGGCACGGCTTATGTGTTTATAACATAGGGTGAAAGAAGACTTGTGGTAAATATACAGACCTGTGACAACATACATATTTCTTTCTTGGTGACAATCACTCAGATTAGACATTGTTAATGGCAGAAAACTGGGATCAAGGCACTGCAACTACCAGCTGTTCAACACAGTTGTATCAAATATTCAGTAGAATGGTTAGCTAATTTAGTAGCTAGAACAGCAAAATACATCTTCTACATCAAGGGGACTTTCTTCCTTCATTATGCAAAGTTTCAGAGCATCTTAAAAGCAAAGAATGAGAGCAAAGACAAAATAATTACTAGAGCTTACCTTCTGAGAGAGGCTGATCCTGTACAGGCCTCTGCTTCCAGGCTGTAGAAAGCAGTCTGTTCCTGGTCAGAGTAACCACTGCTGTCACCTCCTTCTGAGAAACTTTTTACAGAAGCAGTGCTGAACCTTCGGCCTCTCCCTCCAGGCACAGGCTGTCCTTCCAGAAGCGTCACTATTTATCTAAAGCCCTTCAAGTAATTTATAGGGTAGTAAAGCAGTATTATCAATACACAGGGTTAAGCTAACATTTTTAGAAGCATTGACTAATTCTCTGTGTTTAGTTTAGACCTTTAGTCCCCAACTCGGGAAAATCAACCTTTCCACTTTTACATACTGTTTAGTTTTCACAAGAAGATAAGTACACATTAGGAACCCACATACCTGAGTAAGTAATAAAGGCCACTATCGGATCCCATTGCTCCAACTGAAAATATTTTTCTTATATCCTAGTATCTTCTTTTAGAATAATTGCCTAAAATCTTCAGCACAGGTATACAGAGTAGACACCTACAAGCAGGCTCTAGACTTCATCCCACTGAAGCTTTTGCCAAGTGTGTTTGGGTCCCAGTGTTACATATGAAAGCCTATGGTAAGATATTGCCAAATACAGAAAGAATTGATTTTGGAATCTTCCTAGGGCTTTTTGGCTTGGTGAACACTGCTGAAGGAACAACACCTGCAGCACCCATTGACTGGCTGAGGATTGATGACTTCCACTCAGTGCTGGACATTAATCTACTGGGATTGATTGAAATCACACTCAGACTTCTACCGCTTCTGAAAAAAGCAGAGGGAAGAGTAGTCAATCTAATCAATGCTAAAGGCTTCATGGCTTTTGTAGGGGGTGGCTACAACTTGTCCAAATGGGGCATGGAATCTTTCTCCGACATCTTACGGTGAGTAGTTAGAAACACATGCATAAATCCAAGAACAGATTGCAGATGTGCTTCAGAGAAGAATGCCTGTATGTTTGCCTCTTTCATTTTGTCTCTGTTAATTCTGCCTAAGGAGCAAAAGAAAATGAAAAAGGTGATGCTCACCTGTTTTGGGTTTCAACCTCAAGTGCTACAAACAGAGCCACCAGGAAACATTTGCCTACGGCTGGCACGCAGCTACAGAACACAAGAATCCCCTTATATGTACAAAGAAATCGGCAGTACAGCCTAGCCTCGTCAGACACTTCCTGGACATGTTGTACTTAAGGTTCACAAGCTGTTTGACATGTACCATATTACCAGACATAGATACATGAAACATGAGGACTTCAGACATGTTGCATTTGTCCCCTAAGGATTACAAGTGTACATGCATGTACTTCCAGCTGGATCCTGTCTGAATTTCCTTTTGATAATCCAGAAATTACAAACAAAATTATGTCTCATTCAATATTGTTAACCAGGAAGGAAGAAACTATATGAAGCATATAGAAACACAGTGATTTCAAATGATTTGCATTGACTGTGATATGTATAAGCACGATAGCTTAAGCACAGCAGTACAGATACTATTATGTCAGTTATGGCTGTTTACATTTGGCAGATTGTGTCCCTGACAAACAGCAGTGCATAACTATAATACATTTAGTAGCATGCAATCAAGGTAATTATAAGCAGCCTGGTGTTATGGTTCTGATAAGCATTCTCAGATCCCTGAGCTCATAATAAGCTGCTGAGGCCCTTCTGCACATTCTTCAGAGGTCACAATCAAACACAGGTGTGCTAGGTGTATCACATCTGGCAAGGCCAGATGCCTTGGAGAAGACATCTGACTTCACAGCAGGGGTCTGATTCTCAGACACTGAAGCCTTCAGTGTATATTCTTTTCTTCTGGTTCCACCTCAAAGGCCCTGAGTTGCCTTTTTAAGCTCTTAAAGATCAGTGACTGCTTTCTACCCTTCTTCCATTTCTGCAGATGGATTATCCCTGTCAAATAGGTTCTGAAAACAGCACCCCAGAACAACAGTCACTCTGGCTTCACTTTACAGCTCTCTTTCTGGGGAGTTCATTCCAAGTCCATAAACTAAACAGCCATCTTGCAGTTGGCCTACTATGCCTTATCATAGCATTATTACATTCTCCACCCTAAAGTCTATTAATTCACAAAGTATGCTCACGCAGCAATTAGAGGAAATGAGTTTTTGTTTCAACACATGAACTACTAAGGGTATTTGTGCAGAGTTGGCATTTCAGTTCCCTTTCCCCTACTACTGGTTCAAGACCTTCAATGCCATTAAACTTAATGCCAGTATTTTTGCAAAACAATGGTGAGCTGAAAGCCTTATCTTCACATGGGTTCAGTAACAGAGTACCCTTCTCTCTCATTGAACAAAGTTTTATCATTAGTGCCCCTTACACACCATTTTGCTATGCAATGACAATAAAAAATATCTATGTAAAACTTCCCCAGCAAGGTAAAAGACCTCTGTATGCTCACAACAGAACTATGAAGGACTTATGCCAAACTATTAATCTCCTCTGTTGCCAGTTTACAACCTATTTTATTTTGCGCTAATGCTCCACAGCAGTCTGAGCTGGGTGATTACAAGCAGCAATCAGATTACCAAAGGTATTCATAACTTCAGAAAACTAAGCTAAGCAGCCTTCACTGACATTAATTGTGATATACTGCCTTGGGTTGGCTGAGGAGCAGACCAACAAGTCAAGTCTTCACAGGGTCTATGAACATTGGTTGTAAACAATTATGAATGCTTGTACAGAGAAATATATAATCCAAGGCAAAATAATAAAAACTAGTGGCTAGCTATGTTTAATAGCTATGCCCTTATTGGGTGTTCAGAGACAGCTTTCTGGGTAGTTTTTGTTTTGGTTGTTTTCTTCTTCTAGGAGAGATATTCAGCACTTCGGAGTAAAAGTAAGCATTGTTGAGCACAGTTTCTTCAACGCAAAAGTTAATTCAAGTATCATGGAGAGAGACCTCCGAAGACTTTGGAACAGACTGCCTAATGATATCAGAGATTCCTATGGAGAAAAATACTTTTCTGAATGTAAGTAGGAAAAGGACAGCATGAAGGCTCAGGGGAGGATATCATTAATGACTCTAAATATCAGAAAGGGGGAATACAGAGATAATGGAAGCTTGACTCTTCAGTGGTGCCCAGTTGAAAGGACAAGGCAGGACAAATTAGAACACAAGAGGTTCTCTGAACATCAGGAAATACTGAGTGCTGGAACAAGTCACCCTGTTTGTGGAGTCTCCCTCCTTGGAGATCTTCAAAAGCCACCTGGACATGATTCTGGGCAACCTGCCCTAAGTAGTCCAGCTTGAGAAGGGCTTTAGATAAGATGAACTCTGTAGATCCCTTCTGACCTCAACCACTCTATGATTCTGTCAATGTTTGCAGATTTCATAAGCTTTATGAGCTCATTGATGTTCTTCCTGTGTATGGTAGATGAGACCAGTTCTATAGGCTCCCCTGGGAAATCAGTGACATGTGATGGCATCCTACCATCCTTAGTTCCTACGTACTTAAGAGGCAGAATACCTAGGGGGCATAGGAGGGTTAGGGCTGTATATTTATGGGTTAATGATAGCTGAAAAGTTCTGCTGCACACAAAGTAGAAAAGACCTGTCTCATAATATTGGCCAGGGAGATTTCTGTTGCCTTGTTGTTTGGATTCTGCAGCACCTGCTCATCTCTGCTCTGCTGCAGCTATACCACAGTACTTGACCCAGCAGTTTAAGGCAACCCTTATTATAAGCCTACAGAGGCTGTAGGAAAAACCTGTAAATGACAAGAATCCTCTCATTCAGAATGTTGCATAAATACTTCAGTTTGTTTTCTTCTTTGTAGATAGAAAAGCTCAAAGATCATCAGTGAAAAGACTGTGCAACTCTGATATTTCTAAGGTCATAAAATGCATGGAACATGCCCTGTTAGCAAAGTACCCCAGGACACGATATGGAGCTGGATGGGATGCAAAGTTCTTTTGGCTGTTCCTCTACTATGCCCCGAGCTGTTTATCTGACATGCTGTTTCACATGATGTTTCCAGCTCCAGCAGCTAGTGGGAGTTCAGTCCCTGGTGTTCTAATCAACATCTAATACTATAACCAGCATCAACTTTATGGAAATAACTCTTAATCCTCTCATAAAAAGTTGACATCTCCTCTTTACCAGTTACTAGACAACTTAAATTCCCTTCAGAAAACACTTTCTCCTGCTTACCTGAAATTTCTGAGTTTGTAGATAAGACTTGTGAACCTACCACTCTTTTTTGTGCCCAGAAGTGATACGTCTGTAATATCTGCATGCAAGCAATGTTCAGCTACAAATCTGATTAATACTGCTCATCCAATAAAACATTTGTTGTTTTTCTTTTCTTATTTAAATGAAAATCTGTTGTTCACATTGACTTCAACAACATGTAGGTTTCTAGAGAATTCGAAAAGAAAAAGATAAAATTGTTGGTCTTTCAGAACATCTATGTTATACACGTACCTCACAGAATGTGCTTATTCAGATTTAATAATCTATTTCATGAAGCTTAGTCATGGCCATATTCAGGAGTTGCTAAACTTCACAAGCTCCTGAAAACAAGATATCAAATCAAATAATAACAAAGCCCAGCTATTGCAACATATTCAAAAAATTACAATTGCAGTATTTGATCACATCTAACCATCTGGCTATTCAACTGTGTAGAGACAAAACACAAGTTATTTCAAAGATAGGAAAGATCAAAACTAAACAGTTCCCCATTACTACTCAAACAGATCAGCACTTATATCTTAACAGTTGTATTTTAATACCCATTCCCAATACCTGCACTGTTTATTAGGGAAAATGTTAAAATGAATATATATTTACATTTATTTTGCCCTCAATGTGCTTTGCAACTTAAAAGAATTATTATTTCACTCATTAGATGAAACAGCTTGCTAATAAATGCTACAGCCAATTAATCTGAATGTACAAAGAGTGTGCTCAAAATGGTGAAGTGGCAGCTTAAGTTGCTGTGCCTCTTGTACACTATTTCTATCAGTTAAGCTACTGACATGCTTGTGTTCCTGGAGATTTGAAAATTGAGAGGGTAAAGGTTTTATTTGCTAAAGACCTGCGCTGGTGATTAATCATTAATGTGCAATTCAATTAAGCTTAGAAAAATGCCATGTGCAGGTCAGAGCACCAAATGTAAGAAAAGCAGTTTCATCACTGTGCAGTGTGTGTGTGCTGAGGGTGGGAGAGCATATGTAAGAAAGGGAGAGAATGTAAAAATGATTCAGGTGCTGTTTAAGTATTTCACTGAGGTTCTATTATCTAGCAAATGGTATCAAGAAGAAATGTATTTTACTTCATACACAGAGTCGTAGCTCTTTCTACCTGGCCAGACAGATGTAGAGAAAATGTTCAGTGAAAAAATGTAACAGTTTAATTTACTGGGCTTGTAGTGGCCAATTAGAGAGATGCGCTGAAAATCTCTAATAAGCCTTCTTTCAGATAATAGAATTCTAAACTTAAGAATTAAGCCAGGGACTGCCCTTATGAGGGAAAAATAATAAAAGTAGAAAATGAAGTTAGGAAAAGAATCTAAAACTTCTGTTCAACATAGTACCACAACATATTTACATACTCAGAAGGCTATATTGCAATACACTACTGAGATGAAGAGACCCAGTTAAAGCTTAGGAATCCTATGCCATTTAGTATGTAAAATAATCAAATTTGCACGCTAAATATCTAATACAGACTCCCAGTAATGGTTTTCTTCTACATCTGAAAAGTAAAAAAATTACAGCAAAGAAAAAAAAAAACCCTCTGGTATATAGCTGATGTATAAGCAACTGGACATAAATCTTGAGGAAATGCTAGCTCTTCCTTCTCTCTTAAAAACACATTGAGGGATTATTAGTTCCTTCCTTAACAAGAGCAACCTGCCTTCAAAAGGAAATCTTTCTCACTGCCCTTCAGAGATACGTATGTTGTGTTCCCAATTCTAAAGGATTTTTCTACGTTCAAGCAGTCAGATATAGTATCAGACTAACATTTCGGTTGCTTATGTCTATACTACCTTAATAACCAGTTTCCTGCAATCAATTGTAAGATATTCCTGTTTCAAGGGCCAGTTTATTTAACATATGTATGTAAGGAAGCAGTGATAAAATATTAGTGATTTTATATAAAAAAAAACAAAACTCTAAACAGTTGTGTAAAGTTATAAGCTATTCTTACTTGAATTTACCTAAAGCAAGATTGTTTTCATCTCAGGGTGCATAGAAGTCTCCGCAGTGGCAAAATCCATACAGCATTAACAAAAAGTTATGGAATAGGGATATGATAAAATAATACATTTATTAAATTTATTCAGCAGCATTATTTTCCAGTAGTCTTTTCTAATCAAAGTACATTACAAAATAATTAGAAGCATTCTAATTAGAAATAGCATGTGTTTTGAGAACTTAGTCGTAAAGCAATCAAATAGTAGAAGTCTCAATGATCTTAATTTAGAAATCTTTAAATAATGTGAGTAACTAGTTAGGAATGCTACATGTTCCTTTAGTGGTACTCAGAGTTTCCTCAAACAGTTCACACTGTGGAAATTACCTTGGCTAATTAATAGAAAAACTGGTAAGACATACAGTATATGCTGACAGAAGGTTATGAAAATAAGCAGATTAACTACAAAGACCGCATTAGTAGAAATTGTTTCCCTTTCTATTAATGTCCACCTCTGGAAATAAATAGTCAATAAAATTAAATTTTCACATTAAAATACCTCAATCATTTCTGAAATGAAGCAGTATCTTTTGTATTTTGCTTTTTGGAAATAAGCTATTACAGAATCTAGCTACTTCTTTTAGTAGTACAAAAAACTTCCAGAGACTCCAGCAAGAACAGTGCTATTTCACTGATGTACAGGAGAGAATCTCATTAAATTAAGTACTCAGGACATTAAAATCTAAATCCTTCAAATCTTTTAAAGAACACTATTAATTGAGTGGTTTTAATTGGATCCTAGTAGAAAAGTATGTCTAATGCATTGTTTTATCCCAGGCAGTTAAAACATTATAAGAATAACACTCTGCACAGATAGCTATTCAGCTATGAATGACGCTGCATTGACTTTTCCATCTTTTAACTCAAGACTCAAGATAAACAGAGACACTCATTTCTACATCCAGCAGACTATAAAAATAGGTGGTAAGGATGCCCAGAGCACCAGTAGAAGTTTTAAAAGGTATTGTTATAAATATATATGCAAAAGATCCTGTAAATCAGTAATGCTCCTATACTCACCTTGTTTGTATTTTTAGTTTAAGCCCCTATATAATGACTTTACCCCTATATTTATGCAACCAATTCCATACAGATTTCTACTAGCAAAAAAACCCAAGATAATCTTTGAAAAATTTACAAATTTACAATATATTTATAACATTACTTTCAGACAGGTTCAGTGCAAAGATATACATATAGTACACCATGATACTTGTTCATAAAAATAGTAATTGGCATTTGTCAAAAAACAAGGCATAGTTTCAACATACATCTCCAGCCACCGACTAGAAGATGTATATATTTTTATAAAGCATTTGAATGTGAACCTTACTCTTCTGTTTATAAAAAATATATGTGCAAATGGATGTGTCTCATTTTCCCTAAATCAGTTACCTACTTATACAACAGAGTCCTCTTTAACAAGATTGGCGGTGTCTTTAAATGTATCCTCTGTTGCTGTATAAGCTAATGGCTGGTCTCTCTTCAGAGTAATCTTGGGAGGCAGTGAAGGAGAGGAAGGAGGTACGTTTTCTGTGTCCTGTTTTTGTTCCTTTTCCATCTGAAACAATAATCATAAAATCCAAGTTTACATTCTAGTATAAAGAACATTCAATCTCAACTTTCAGAAATATTAACTAAACATCCAAATATTTCACTGAGTGGTACGTTAATTCTGCAAATCATCACCTACAAATTCAAATACTTATTTCACCTCAGAAGGTTCCACTGAGGAAATACTTACACAAAACTTACTCTGCACACTGGGACTTCTGTTTTAATGGCTATTGTTAGTCTAGCAATTGCAATGGTTATTGTTAGACTAACTTCACTAGTCTAAACGTGCACACATGCTGAGTGTCTGCTGAGCACTGCATTCTTCACAAAGTTTGCTAATTTTTCTCAAAACCACATCAGATCCATCTTGACCTGGGTAGGAATTTGTGTCAGTTCACTTAAAAGTCTAGCAGTGCATTAGCAGAAAAATAGCATAATACAATACTAAGCAGTACCTCCGCATATATTGGGTTTTCAAAATTAGTGTTTTGTTTCATTTTTCTCTTGAAGAAACTCCACTTTGATTCCTGAAATATAAAAATTAGAGCTTTAGACATATTTTCTCACCATTTCTCAGCAAAATGCCAGCACAATTGATAGAATTCACTGGAACTGACTGCTAACTTGGTGATTTCAGCTGGATGTTCTCACACTGCTGTGGCATAATTTTAATTAATTGTACTCCTTTAAATATCCTAATGCCTGCTCTGACTGCAGAGACTCATCACAAAAGCCACCTGAAATGGTCATTTACACCACAATTCTATACTCAGCTTCTATTTTCTCACTAGACAACTGGCCTCACTACATTATCCAATAGACATTCCTAGCAAAGGAAAAAAAAAAAAGATAAATTCTGGTTTTTATTGTCAAATAATCAAAGTAAACTTTTAGTCACACTGTACTTCCACATTCCAGGCTACCTCTTTTAAATGCATGTCATGTTATTCAAATGATGTCTCAATTAGAGTACTCTGGCTTTTATTATTGATTGTGTTTATCTACTTGAAAGAGCATCACGACATCAAATATCTTATAATCACTTCTGCTGGGAAACAGTGACAATTTGAAGCCTTACATTACAATTTTCTGACTAGTAACTGCTCTCAAAATGGAGCACAGCAGACAGTGAAAGGAAATCCTGTATTCCAGTCTTGGTATTTTGGTGAGCCAGTCTGGGTTTTTTTTTTCTCGACAAATCCTTACTGTGTGCCCATGGCCATTCTCTACTTGCATTCCTTTCCTCTCACTTCCTGATCAGCTTGAAAATAATTTAAATAGTTAGTTGCCCTTCATACGCTGCACATGCCAACTGGATGGCACTATTTACATAGAACAGAAACTGTACTGCAGTTTCCCTCGCAATTCAACTTCTCTGATTTCAAGCACAACATCCATAGAACTACCTGTGGCGTGTCTGTACTTGGAGGAGGTTCTTTTGGCCTAGCAGATACTTCAGAGGCATACACAGGATTTTCAAAATTTTCATTTTCCACGCTACCAGCTCCTGTTACCTGGAAGAGAAAAAGGCAATTCATCTCTTCAAAGAAAAGAAGGTTGTAAGAAGAACAAAATTTGAAAGGCAAGATTAAGTTTCTCTTACTTGTGTTGGCTGAATGACCGTAACTTCACTGGTTCTACCAGCTCCACTATCTCTGGTTGCATACATTGGATTTTCAAATGTGATTGGCTGTTTCCCTGACTCTACTGCAAAGTCTTCATTCTTTAGAGAGGAAAAAAAAAAAAAAGGGGGGGGGGGGGGGGGGAAAGAAAAGAAATAAAAAAGGCAGTAACTCCAGCACAGCAAACATCTCCACACATCTCCACCACACTCCCAGGAATGACCTTATAATCAAATTCTTCACTTCAGAGAAACATTCGTGCTTACCTTCACATAGGGATTAACAAAATCTAGCATCTACTTAAAGTATAATGTCAAATTTACTATGTTTGTTTTTTACTCTCTGACTTAATAGCACAGACCATGCTGTGCTTCAGCATTACTCCAACTTCTAGCTGTGTGTTTATATATATATACACACACACACAGTTGACTAATTGATTCAGCGTAATTTATAATGGAGAAACATGACTCCCATAAATCACAACTTCAGTAGGTAGGAATTATCAAAAGAAGCATAATTCAAAAATAAATATTTCATTTTAGAGGCTTCAGACTGACCAACAAATTATCAAGCAGCATCTGAATTAGAAAAGGATTAATTCATTTTACAAGTATTTAGTACCACACAGGCATAGTCACCCAGGGCTAGTCAGTCAAGCACTAACAGCTACAATGGTAACGAAACCAGTACAAAATCCTACCCAGGCTCAGTTAACCTGCTAGCTGTCACAGCCCCATTGCAGGAATAACAGCAAGCAAAACAAGAAGAGTACTTCAGCAAGTTCTCTAAATCTGCCTCATTTCCACAAGCAAATGACCCACAGCAAAAAGTTCCACACCTGTGCTATTTCTCTACCTCACAACTGCCTCTCTCAACTTAGGCTAGATTGGCTAAGAAAAGTAACATTGAAAAACATCCCTCTGACATGCACTTACATATAAGCAACATTACAAATTTAGAAAATACATCCTACAATTCTTTGCTGCCATAAACCAAACTCTTTGAGTTATTTTCCCAGTAAAGTACTATTTTATCTTATTTTTTGAAAGATTGAATATATAGAGTGAATTAATGCCACTGAAGTAGAAATATAGCTTATACCCAGACCTGGATGTTACAAGCAAGCTAAAAACCGCATCAGCTGGACTTCAGTATATGTCAACATTAGGCTAGAAAACTGTAAAGTACCATGAAGCTTCTCCATACATGAAAAGTCCCTGATGTAATATGCAAGCCTAGAACTATTTTCCAGAATTTACTGAAACATTCACATAGTTGTTTCATTACAAAAGCTGCTTAGTTCTAACAATCAGAGTGCTTCTTTGTCTGGAAAAAGGTCATATACACATATTATAAGCTTGTCTTCACTAGCTGTTTCATTTCATTTTATTGTCAGTTACATTTGAAATTTAACATTAAAAACTGAGAGAGTTTCCAATGTAAACTCTACTATTCAAACATGCTTGAGACTTGTTTAGTAGAAGGAGAAACCTTTTGAGCATTGAACATACTGTAGTAAACTGGGGAATATTTTCTTCCATAGGAAAACTATACAGAAACACCAGGATGTGCTATTTCTCAGATATGCACAACAACATATGGATGAAATAAGAGTTACACTTGATGATGTCCTCAAAACTCTTAAACCTGATTTGTTTGAACTCACTAAAATAAGAAACAGACTAAGTATACAAATTGCTGTGATAAGTAGTATACTCTGTGGTTAGTCCTGAGTTTCACCTCTGAATTTTCCAGCATACAATCAGAATTTGAAAAATACATATTTACCTGTTTTACAGAACACAAAGGCCCTCAAGAAGTTTCTCCCTGCAATATTTTTATCTATTTCATTCTCTGCATTCACTCAGAATAAGCTGAACTAGTAAAGCAGATAACGGGCTTCATTCCTACTGTATAAATCTTGAGAAATGGCAGTCACATTATTTTGAAGAACAGTCTGCATTTGTCCTTGTTTTCAGTTTATAAAAATCTATTTCAGAAAATTATCTTTCACCGTTCTTTTTTTTTTCTTGAAGACATTTATCATCTCACCATGTTTTTTACACAAAATACTTCCCTCTGTCAGCTATAAATGATACTGAAAGACAAGTATTTCAGAACTAAATCTTACCATTTGCATTGCTCTGTCTATAGCAGAGTCCCCTTCAAAAACAGAACCTCCTATGTCCATGCTTACATCTGTACCGGATCGGAAAGTTACCCCATTGCCATTTTCAGTTGATTTTACAAGACTGCTTAAGCTACAAAAAAAGGAACATATTATACAGAGAAGAAGTTTATAAAACAGTTTCTTATAGTTATTCTTCTAACCATATTTATCGCGTGGAATTTTCACTGGCTATTAGCAAGCTAATGAGAGCATTATAATTTATCTGCCTGCATTAGTTCAGCAGTTATTCTAACCTGTTACCTCATTCAGAACCCCATTCAGAATTACATATCTTCATATGTGCTTATGTACACAGCAAACAGGCTCAAGAAGTTACATTTTGACTACTCTCACTTCAATATTCATCTACAGACAAATGTGCTCAGAATTTCAAATTAATTGAAACTGAAAAAATGAATGGCATACAAATTTGTGGATACAATTCCAATATCACGTTTACTGAAAGCGCTTATGCAAATCATGAAGATAACTACAGAACTGTAGATGCAAATGTTCAATCTGCATATAGGTTTACAGTGATCACAAGAACACATTAAGTTTGTATAAAAAATACTGGAAATGGAGCCGGTGCTTTGTGTGTAGCGTTGTATTCCTAGGAACCAGCTAATACAATTTTTATAAGCTTAAGTCTAGGATTCTCATACATGGACATATCCTGATTTAGGGGTAACAGCTATAGCCTTAGTAAACTGCAGTTAACATATGCATTAACCACTTAATGAGGAGCTTAACAGTGGTTGCACAATGGTATATTTGCAAGAGAAATGAAAACTGTGAATCAAACCTCACAGACAAATATATATATATGTATATATATATATATATGTATATATGTATGTATAAACACATACACACACACACTCTCTCCATTTCCCGTGGCCTCCTTTATATGAGAAGTGTAGCTCAACAATGAATTTTGACCAGATTCACACTAGAATCCTACTTGCTCACTGCCTGATGATGTTGAAAATTTCCTTTCAGCAAAGCAAGAAGTAGGGAATTTCACTGCACAGTTCAAAGACATCTGACAAACTCTTCATCCTACAGGGTTAATTTGCATGAAAATTTTGCCCCAATTTAACTACAGGAATTCATAAATAAATTTAACTTGTTTGGTATACTAAGTGCAGTATATATATATATAACTGCACTGAAGAAACAACTGTAACTACATCTGCATTCCTGATTACAATCACACTATCACTCTGATTTAAGAGTTAGTACTGTGAAACCTGTGCAAAGATGTAGCTTTATACTTCTACGAACACCTAATTGGCTTAGAGCTAAATATAAAATTTTAAGCATCACATCGTGACATCTTTTTGTCATTTGAGGCCATTGCAAATGGCCTTCATCTTCCTTCAATTTAAAGCATCAAATATTTTAAAATTACATTTCACAAGGCCGGTTTTTGCTGCATACTGAGACTGTCAGAACAGCAAGAACCTACAAAATGCACAAATATCTCATGCCCTGGAAACAAAGTTCACTGCAACTTCCCCCTGTGTTTTTAAACAGTTGCAGAACTCTACCATCAATGTTATAAAGATCACTTTACCAGACGGAATAGTGTTTTCTGACACAATTTTACAGACATCCGTAACTATAACCTTCTGCATTCTTTTGTACTGAATATCCAGTACCAGATCAAGTAAACTGATTTCAACATTGCTCCTTATTTTAAAAGTAATTCAGAATGTAGAAGAGTTTGACAACAGTTCTTTGTCCACTGCTAGAAATCAAAAATTCAGTGAAATTGCTGCAACACTGCTTTGGCCATATTCCAGCAAATAAGGCACATGGCAAACAAACTAGATTTTTCAGAAACATTTGGGCACAAATATATTCTTGGTACTCAGTTATGAAAGTCTTTGAAACATACCTTGGTAGTTTAGGAAGCGCTGGTAAAATGGAGCCTGTCCGTCTGTAGTTAAAGAAGCCTCCAACCGCTAACACTCCAATTATTACGATTAGTATGACTGTCAACAGCACTGCTACTGCTGCTACCAAAGACAGAAGAATAAGCAAACATTCAAGTGAGAAAGACGCACGTACAAGAGTTCAGTGAACCATAAGCTTATCCTTCCACAGGTATCATTGTGAGGTATTACACATTACTTAAGTCAAAACATTAAGTGTAATATACACTTGAAACTTACTCGTTCCAGGAGGCACTCCCTTTGACAATCCTATTTCACAATAATCTCCCGTGTAGCCATAAGAGCATCTGTAAACATAAGTAGAACAGCTGGCTTTTACTTAGTACAGAACCTCAGCTTCATTATTATATTCTTTAATATGTATATCCATGTATGGGGAATTGGTAATCACAGCCTGAACCTCTGATTAATCAGCTGAGGCAAGTGTTGGTCAGCTGTGGGAGCACAGGTGAGAGTAATTGAGCTGTGCTCCCAGAAGGGGTGGAGCTTGACTCCAACTCCTCCAGACCTCATTTAAGGGCTGACCACTACTAAGGCAGCATCTCTTGGAGACTGCTCCCTGGTGAAGATTGCCTCAGCATTTCCCAGCAAAGGCATTCACATCGGTGAGTTTTTTCCTCATAAAGAATCTTTTGAATATCTGTCACCACCTTTGTTACCATCGTTATGTCATTCTACCATACAATCCACTTATCATAAATTAACTCTGTACTTTAAGTAATGTTTCACTGACTGTGAAGAAAATATGTCTGCTTAGAATTAAAAGTGGAAATAAAAACTGCTGAGTCAGAGAACTAGTCACTGAAGTCAAATGACTTAGTTTCATTGTAACATTGGTGGCACCTAGTGGCTGTTTCAAGCTGTACTTACTAAACCTTACTTCTCCATTAAAATTTCTTGGCATAACCTTTTGCTAGCATCCATAGAGGTTTGCCTTTCTGACGTTTTCTCCCAAACATATGCCATTTTAGATTGCTTGTTTACTGATATTTTTACACTTGCACGTTTTTCTGTGATTGTTACAAACATGCTATTGCCAAACCATGATATTTATTGAAGCAATTCCATCACATTTAAAAGCCTTGAATTGATTGTGCATAACTAAATGAACATAATCTGACCCTAAACTACCATAGCAACCCACTCACTTGCATTTTGGAAGACCACTTTCATCTATATAGCACGTTCCTCCATACATGCATCTGCATGCTGGTGGCATTGTGGGAGGGGTTTCAATAGCTGCAAAAATTGAAAGCCAGATGTGTTATCAGAACACCTTCAGCAAAATAAGTAATACCATAAATCATTTCATTTATACAGAACTTACATACACAAACTTACAGGCTACTTTTCAGCAGCTTTATATGTTTTGTTGTATTTCTGCCAAATTTATTTTAATTGAAGCAAAAACTGTTATCAGAAAGTAAGGGCTTATTCAATAAAAGTGTACAGAAGCAACTCAAAAGTTGTATGCGCCATCACTTTTGTTTGCCAAATCAATGCAGACCACTATCCTTCAAGGCTTTCTATTCAGAAAGCTGCAATACTTCACCTCCTCCTCAAACTCTTTGATCCAAGCAGCCGGAAGTTATACAGAGAGAGCTGGCAAGCTGCCATGTATTTACTTATCTAGAAAACCAGTGGCTGGAAGCACATTCACAGCAAGTACTAGCAAATGCAATCAACAGTGTTACTTATTGTAATCTGCATTGTATACTTCCACTCACTATTACATCAGCTTACTAGCATTTTCTCTGCAGCTTGCATTTTGTGGCAACAGAAAGCAGCATCACTTATCAAGAAAATGCAAGTAAGAGGAAAGGCTGTGTAAATGCAGAAAGAAAATAATTCAGAGAACTGGAAAAGATCCTTGATATAATGTTATAAGCTTAACTACTTAGAGAGATGTTGCAAGGACAAAGACATTTTGGTTACCGTTCATGCCATTGTAAGCTAGGAGTGCTAAAGAAACAGAAATCCTGCACTGGTATGCTTTCTTTTTGGGAAAGGCAGAGTAATTCTATTTTACTGGTGCTTTTGGATGCACTATGGGGACTCTACTGCTCTGTAACCATCAAGCACTAGTCTCTAGCACTTAAAAGCTGTCCAGTATATGATTATCTGTAAGTTATCTCTGTCCATGCTGTGAGACCCGTAAGCTTTGATTCCAGTTTCTAACATACACTATTATACTGATCATGCAAATAGCTTGTACAGAATTATCAACACAAGCCATTTTATTTAATCACAGTTTGTCAGAAAATCTCTAATTCTGAAATGAATGCATTTGGAAAATATGTACTTCTAAATCTTAAAAACATTTCAAAACTGTGGCCAATTTTGCAGCTGAGTCTGGACATTCAAGTGGTATTTCTATATTTTACAAATCATAGCCAAAGAGTACATGTGAAGTACATGTACTGACCACAAAACACAGACAGCTGAAAATAAAAGCCTTATTTCCTGACTTAGAGCAGATGTTTTTATCAGTCATATCATCCCTCTATATTTCTAACTCAGTAGTGCACTTGTATTCTTAAGGCAAAACTTTCTTTGCTTTTATTTTCAGTTTCACAAATTATTTTACCTGCATCACACTCTGTGCTGCTGCCTTCTACAAACCGAGTCCCTTGAGGACAAGCGCAGGTGTATCCTCCTGGTCTCAACAAACAGAGATGGCTGCAGACATCTTTACAAGGATTAGGCACTGAAAGATAAAAAATGTGGTAGAGGAAGATGAAGAAAAGTTCAGCAGCTCAGGCACATCTCAGTTACTGAAATAAAGCAGGGTACTGCATAGTCAGTAATGTATCATCAATACAACGTACCAGAAATCAAAACAAGTCTAAATACGTTTTTTTTTAGAACAACTGATGCCTCAACACTACATTTTTATCAAAGCCTTCTGTCTGACTTTTCTTACATTCTTCCTAAGTAAAAGAGCACAGTACCAGGACGTGAAGAAACAGAACACTTCTGAGCAACAGGAAGCCTTTTCTTTCTGGAAGCTAAAACATCTTTGAAGAGGTGCATGCTGGATGTTCTTCTGAATAACTCCTGTGTGATTACTGCAGACATGTCATAGTTAAAACAGCTCCCTTGGGGCAACAGTAAGTGGCCAGTAATTTGTATATTTTTGGGATAAATTCATATTGTGACTGCCATATCAAACAGTTCCAAGATGAATGTAAGAACGGAAAGGACAGGGCTGTGACCTATTAGTAATAGACTCTGAAGATCAGCGCATGCTATTTCACTGCTGATTTCATTTTATGTAGAAAATACTTACCAGACTCTCATTTTTTGTTTTCAGAAATAAAATCACAAGCTGATTGACATGTTATCAGAAGGTTACTAAGCTCTTTGAAAACAACAATACCAACTTTCAATTGTCACAGAAATGAATGGCTTATCCAGGTTGCTAATTACCTACCTGACTGATTGTATCTATGCTGGTGATAGATGCGCACTTGAGTAAGCCATGGATTCACAGTCAGCACTTTCACCTTGTCTCCATTTCCAAATTTATCTTTTTTCCAGACTTCTCCTCGTTCTTTAGCTATCCAATATAAATGGCCTTCAAAGACATCAAGGCTGTATGGACTGCCTACTTCTCAAAAGAGCCAAATAGTATAATGTCAGCAAGCAAATCTCTTGCAAAAACAATACAACTGTTATTCTTTAACCAAACCTGTCATTTAATCCTTTCTCTTCAAGACATTCATAGCAGAAGATAAATATCATCACAAGACTCATCACCTCACAGAACTGATATCTGCAAGCTGCTTATTAATATATATTAAAAGCACAAGAAACTAATTTTCCATCTTGTCCCTATGCTGGTCACGTACTCTTGGGTTATCTGGGTTCCAGGCATTGTGAACTTTGAACCTGGTGTGCTACATATCCCTGCATAATGGAGGAGAAAATACTACCTAGACTTGTTCTTTGAAAAGCTCTTGAAAATCTAGCCCACATGTGCAAACTAAGTGCTTGTTAAGCACACATCTTGGTTACTATTGCGTGAGTTTCACAATAAATTCTTACCTCCATGTAATACTATGGTTCTGTCTGTCCCGTCATGTCTCATAGATTCAATAATATTTTCTTTGGAATCGCTCCAATAGATCCTATCATTGTTCAAATAATCAATAGAAAGACCTGTTGGCCAGCCAAGGTCTTCAGAGACCAAAGTTCGTCTTTGCTGTCCATCCATCCAGGCACATTCAATCTTGGGATGCCTTCCCCAGTCAGTCCAGTACATAAGCCTGAAAGAACACAACCAGAATTCAAATTAATTCAGAATTAGCCACAGTCATACATTAGAATTTAATAGAACCAGTCAGTCATGAAATATAAAGCTGCTCAGCAGCAGACTATGTTTTGTAGCTGCAATTAGTAAGGTCCCACCAAGGTCATGGAATAAGCATGTTACAAGTACAAAAGATAAAGATGTTTGCATCTCATGTCCTGATTTGGAGAAAAAGTGGTTTCAATGACAATTTCTCATTCTCAGTGGAAGAAAAATGAGCGAATATTTTGAGCACTCATCAGTTGAGATAAAGCCAGAGACCAAATGACTTCAAGGAACTATGTCACTTTACTCCAGCTTAGAAGTACATATCACAATGTCCTGAGATCCATCATCAAATACAAAACGCCCCAAGAACGGCTGTTTAACATTCCAGTACATTTACACTGTTTTTCACTGAAAGACACTACTTCTCCACTACCTGAAGTCAGTAAAAACAGCTTCGCATCCATTTCCCTACGTCAGTAGTAATATAGAAGTTTATACAGAAATGTGGTGAGAACACAGCATTATAGAAAGGAATTTTTTATTTGGTCTGTCTACTGTTATATCATCAATGCAAGTAACTGTATGAAATCTAATCCTAAAATGTATTTCCATGGATATAAATTTCCTAATAAAAAGAAAAACCTGAATTTAATCAGGAAAATATACCTTTAACTCTTTCCTGTAAAGTTTATCATTGTGATTTTTCATTTTTTTTACTGAGTGACATTGAAAATAATTCTGGGAAGTCCTCTAGTAACTTACCCACGTTTTGGATTGACAGCAATAGCTGCTGGTTGATCCAGAAGAGAAAAGATAAGCCATTTTCTGTACCGCCCATCTAATTTTGCCACCTCTATTCGATTAGTCCCTGCATCAGTCCAGTAAAGATGTCTAAAATACAGAAATCAAAACATTTCAAAAGTAAATGGCTTACACTTGAGAGAGAAATAATTTAAAAAAAATTTAAAGCTACACCAAAAATCGAACAAAATCAGTGAAACGAATATGTATGGATTACACCTGAAAATTTTCACCATCAACACGAACATCCTGATACCATCAACATCAGATTTAAACTTAGAGTTAACTTAAAGTTATGCCCAACTTTCTTTGAATTTTTCTCCATGGGAGAAAAAAAGAGGAACAATCTCATCATTTCTAGAATTAATTAAGAAAAACAAACCTAAAAAAACAACAACAACAAAAACAAACAAAAAAAAAACAAACAAAAAAACCAAACAACAACAACAACAAAAAAAACAAACAAAAAAAAAACACTTGCCATATTTTAGCTTGAAGAACAGTCACAACCAAAAGAGGAAGGGAAAAAAAACAGTCTTTCTTTCAGGCACAATTACAGAAACATAATCATTTTCTGAGAACACACATAAAAATCATCACACTTCAGAGCATCATTGCTTTGGGACTAGCACAGATAGCGCAAGGGCAGTAAAAAATGAGAAAAGAGAAAATTAACTCTATTACAAGACTGGGAAGATCTGCTTTCAACAGTAGTGAAAACTTGTTTTCAAGTTTACCCGAGTCCTCAAAAAAGAATCCATCTGTCACAAAAGGTAGCATATTATCACTAACTGACACAAAACTGCCACTTATGGAACAATGCAAGAGAATGCATGGTGCCATCCTCAACATGTATTTCACATATTAACCTGCTGTCTGGGCAAAGAGAGCTAAAAGCCTTTGGACTACCTTCAAACCAAATATCTTGAAACAGAGAATTCATAAGGAAAATAAAAGTGGATTTTGCACTTCCTGTCAGATCCTTATCATGTTAAGTATACAACATTTTACTAGCATTTCAGTACACTCACCTTCCAACCCAGTCAACAGCTAAGCCATCGGGATTAACTATGTATCTGAGATTCAAGTCAACTTCTTTTGTAGGATTGTTTCCACTGCTGTCAAAGGTGGGCAGATAAGCACGTTTGATGGCTCCAAACTGAGAACCCTGTGCCAGAATGCTGAAGTATACAATACCTTAAAAAACAACAACAAAAAGATATTTTTTAGGGTCTAGTTATTCAGAATTCTTTGAAAATTCTTATTTTTCAGCGGCTCTTACATCAAGATACTATTTCCAATTTTTTATTCATAAGAATGCAGAATTTTTTGTTCAACTAAGCCATGTACATTGTGTTAGCAGTCAAACTGTCATCATAGTTGGCTCATGCACCTAAAATCATCTTGACATAGATTATAAGGAAATGCACATCACGTTTCTCAAGAATACAGTACCTCAACTTTGAAACTTACGCACAGGACACTGTGTAGTTTAGCTCAGTTTTCACAGGACTTGAATCAGGTTTGGGGACCCCCAGAAGAAAGGGGGCTTGTTCATAGCAATCCTTTACTAATGCATAATTGTAAGAAGTATCAATTCCACAGCTGAATTCATACCAAAACAAAAGGAAAACAGAACAAAAACTATATAAAATCAAAGTAAAGAATTAAAAGGAACCACACTGACGCTGAAGAACAAGTAGAATAGAATAGGCACATTCAAACAAGATCTGTCCAATTAGTTTATCTACTTTGATTTTGATTTCCAACATAAATTAAATACCTATGACACAAAAATATGTCTTTCTCAACTATTCACTGCATGGCTGAGTACTGATTTTCTACACATACTCACTCAGGCCTATCCCTTCAGGGTCCCAGTCATAATCCAGAGCTTGGACACGCTCCTGGTTATCAATATAGTCAGAGTACTGTTCTGAAGAGAGATTATATCTTCGAATGCGCACATTATCTGGCAGCAGCAACAATGGAGGATTACCTAGACAAATGATAATTAATTTTTCTCATGTGCATTTATTTTCAGGGAAAAAAAAATCATTTATTGTCAAAACTAAATTGGAGTTTTAACAATTTCTCTCTAAATAAGAAAGTAGAAGGGACACAGCTCTGCTTCTGAAGCTTCGGAGCTTTCAAACTACTCAAGTTAGCAGCTGCCTTAGTTCTTCTATCTGTTTCAGAAGAACGCTCTTCTTTGTGGCCACATATTAATTTCGGTTTAGCTTCAACGCTCCACGGGGGTATGAGTCCCACCTGGCTCACTGTGCTTGTCAGGAATTTTAACTGTACAGCCTTTTTTTTTAATCACAATGTCCTGCTGGAAGCCACGGACTTGGATCCTAGGCCTTCTTCCAGAGAAGTCCTCTTACATTAATCATATCTACATAGAAGAACTTCAGGCACAAGCAATTTCATATGGTTCTCAGCTACAATCATATTATCTTCTGTCACTGAGCCCTGAAAATTTCTAGATTTGTAGAATGCCTAGATACTTCTTCCTATGGAAAAGGTATTTCAAGAACTAGATTTCAGATACTAGCACATACAGAGGTAAAAATATCATATCATAGAATTGTAGAACAGCCTGGGTTGGAAAAGACCTCAAAGACCATCTAGTTTCAACCCCCCTGCCATGGGCAGGGTCACCAACCACTAGACCAGGCTGCCCAGAGACACATCCAGACTGGCCTTGAATGCCTCCAGGGATGGGACATCCACAACCTCTCTGGGCAACCTGCTCTTCATCTTTCTTGTGCTGGATGCCCCAGGCTTGGACACAGTACTCCAGATGGGGCCTCACAAGAGCTGAGTAGAGGGGGAGAAATCCACAAGGTCATCCAGTATCTCTTAAAGCTGTTACACTGTAAGTAATTACCTAAATACAGAATTGTTTCAGCATTTTATATAATACTATTGTGCTGTCATTTTGTCTTTTTTTCCTACAACTCTGTACTACTGTTCTATTATTATTAGCTGCTGCTCCAACTCTCTATCTGTTCTTGCTCTTTGCAGGTAGCAATCAATCTTGCTGTTGCTTAACATACCATTAGCTGCACACTGTTTCCCTTGCTGATCACCTACAGACTTGAAGCCATCTGCACAAAAACATTCATAGCTTCCTTTGGAATTTTTGCAGTCCTGAGTGCACGTTCCAAAGATCTCACATTCATTGATATCTGTAAAGAGAAGATAAAAAGATTTTATTCTCTTTCTTCCACAACTTGGTCATCTTTACTCTATTAAGCAGTACATTTACCCTTTTCCCCATAGATCAGTGATGTAATAAATGATCTTCAACATCAATATCAGTTATCTAAAAGAACTCCAGCTCCCGCTTATCAGATTACTTTTCAGACACACTTTTTATCACACGTTTGTGTTAAATCTGCCTCATCTCTTGTCTTTCTTTGGTGAACTACAATGAGGTGCAAGAGCAAAACCTTCTAGAAATGGTGAAACAAAAAGAAACTGTATCAGCAGGAAGGATTAAGAAGAATGGCCTTGGACCACGTTTAATAAAACTACAAATCATCCATCATATCTGGGATCAACAAACAGAAGCAATCCCATCAGAACATACTGAAATGGTAAACATGTTGGTGGTCATGCAACATAGTACCTTCAATGGCCTCTGTGTAAACTCCTCACAATATTTAATCTGCATATAATCTAGGCAAAAAAACTGCATGAGTTTTTACTGAGAACAGTACAACATGAGAATTGTACCCTCCAATAAGTCTTCTTTCAATAAGGAAAAATAAAAGCATATTTCTGTTCCTTGGTCTGCAAAAATACAACTAAATGTATACACAGAAAAGCAAAAACAAAACCACAGCCAGTAAAAGATTAGAACAAATCTGAACAAGCCTTTGTTGAATGACGTGCATGTTAGCAGAATGATTAAGCAGCAAAATGGTTTAAGTAGCATCTGGTAAACATATGAACATCCTGTTATAATGCAAGAATAAGTAGGCATATAGAAAGATGAAGTGATAGATCATTGAACACTTGTCAGTGAGAAGATGTTTAGAAGACAGAAAATACCATCACAGGAGTTTCGGTTATTTTCACTGGCCTTATAACCTGGCCTACAAGAACAGATAAAGCCTCCTTCATTCAAGTTGGTACAGTTATGCTCACAGATATTTTCTGCACAAGTTCGTTCTGTTCCAGGATCTGAAAATAACACAAATTAGACATTTATAACCAAAAAATAAAGCAATAAGGAAGTCATAATTTTGATCACTGTCTATATGAACACTGTCACTGAAAATAGCTTTATTTTCCTAAGCAAAATCTAATTAATGTGAACATCTTTTCTCTCTAAGGTGTAAGTAACTTACAGAGCACAGTAAGCACCAGTCAAAAGTCAACTAAGAATAGTTTCACCTCTAGAAGCAGGTGATTAGGGTCAGGATAATATCTATAATCAACCATGCTCAACTCCTCAACAGTATCTTCAGCAACTGCAGAATCTGTTTAACAAACTTGACTACCTCCTAGCTTGGCCAATATGCTTCTTATCTATTCTTTCCTTATCATCTAAGCAAAAAGTTACCATACAGGGCACAGACAGCTCACTCATTTAAAGCCTTCTGAAGTCAATATAGATCACTGCGTAGAATGAATGCACTACTCTTTGAGACATGCCCATAATGGAAAAGGCAAGTGAAGTATGATAGATAATCTATGACAGATAGAAGATTGTATTCTTCTCAGAGTACATACAAAATTACATTGATTTTTCCATACTTCACAAATATAGAAAGCTTTTCCATATTCAGATACACTGCATGTAAATAGGAAAGGAGTAATATATGTTTATTGACAGAACATAAGATACTAAGACGTTACATTTTGCTATCTCACTTGTAACATATACATCCCAGTGCTAATTTAAACACCTCAATTCAGTGTAGAAACATAAACTTATTGTACAAACACAAAAAGCTCTTCTCACAACATCTCAGGTTTTTGATGTTGGGAACATTATGAATGTTAACATCTGACCTGCATTTGCATCTATTCACAAATGTAGAATGCTGAATGTCAGGAGCTGCCTGATTTTCATTGTTTCACATTATTTCTGTATTTTTATATTTTCATCAAGTCACTGCACTAGGTTATATTACCTAAAGACAATTAGAAATGTATGGGGAACAGAGAAATCAGCACTGAATTTCTTATGGCTTTCCCTCAAGGAAGTTAAAAAATGATATTGTAATGACTAATCAGATTAAACCCCTCACAGACTAATTCAACATTAATACTTCCTACTGTTCTATCCAAGAAACATGCACTGTTCCTGAAATGTTTCTTTTAATAGGACTGAAATTTCGTATTCTATTATTACTTACTGCAGCCAATTTCATCAAAATGGTCTCCACAGTCATCATAATTGTCACAGACATCATGTAGAGGAATACAATTTCCATTACTACACTTGAATTCTTCAGTTGTACAAGGTCTTGGGGTTGGTTCTCTACCTACAGTTGAGAAGATAATCAGTCTTGTATCACAAGTTCAGTTATACAGAACCAAGAGACAGCACTATTACACATTTCTAGTGAGGAAGGCTGATGCAATTTGGTAAAATAATGACTAGGGTCTCTCATCTATCACATTCTTATAATACAACCAAACTTTTTCTTCTTTCTTACTTTAAAAGGACTTTATTGTAAATAAATTTAGGTAAAGTTCATAATAGAATTTTATTTCAAAAATCATATTCTGTACTTTTCAGGCAAACAGTTGCTTAATTTTGCAACTTATATGGGGAGCTGTGAACACAGTACCAGCAATAATAGTTCACATTATTTCATATTAAGAACCAGTTTTCATATACTTATGTTTGATTTCGACATTTCTGATGGTCTTCAGCACTATTAAGCACACTGCAATTACTGAATTTCCTATTTGCTGCCAAATTCTGTGTGTGTACATACAGTGTTCCTCCTTCTCATCACTTCCATCTCCACAGTCATCCTCCTGGTTGCACAGCTCATGACTATATATACAGCGATTGTTTTCACATCGGAAACGGAATGGAGATTCACAAGAAATATCCACTGAAAAGAGAGATTAAGTCAGTCACATTGATAACCTCACACCATTGAGTCACAAGATATCCTGATCAGTTTTAATCTGTAACACTGAAACATCTCATATATTATAAAATGCACAATGGGGGCATTCAAAAGAACATTTTCTCTACACTTTGGTGATCATATGTCAGGGCACTATGTATTTTTTTGTCAGAAGACAGTACATGATCTTTGACCAAAGGGATATCCTATGACTACATATAACACCAAGGTTGCTAGATTTGTTTATAAGTAAGCTGACAGAACACTCAGCATGCTAATTAAGTGGTCACACACATTTAGAGGAACATTTTGACTCTATTTACAAGACTCACCTTTGAGAATATACATTATCTGAATTATAACTTTAAAGGCCAACTTATGCCTTTATTTTAACCATCCCACTTGAAAATATAAAGTACCATCCTTACTCTTTGTTATACTCCTCCAATTATAATTACATATTTTATTCTACATGTTTACATTTTGATATACATTTCCTCTCTTACAGCAAAGGTGCAGTTCTTCATCAGAGTCATCTCCACAGTCATTATCACCATCGCATTTCCAGTATGGCTGGATACAGACATGGTTTTTACATTCAAACATCATGGGTGGACAGTATGTACCATTAGGATACCGTGTTGCTGAAAAATATAAAATTATTATGACATTATTATTAACTGTTGTAATACAAATACTTGGGTATTTCTTCACTGAAGATCAATAGAAAGAAGGAATCAATAGATAGAAGCTACCCACTCATTTGAACATTATGAAATCCCATTCTGTTACAAAACCTTGTAAGAATACAGGTCAATTGGAAACAGTGGACTTAGCAGTGTAAGTGGGATAGTCAAGAATTTTAATTCAATAGTATCTACCTTCTGTTGGACCTGGGAAACATACTGATTTCCTAGCAGTACAACTGTGCTTACAATTAATGTAAGAGAAGGCAACCTACATTAAAAAGCCAATCAAGAACATTATTCTCTTCAACTTCTACTGACATTATCTGCTGCTGAAGATTCAGTACCTCTAAGGAGACATTTCATGTAAAGAGACAGTAAAGTGCATCTGTTTCTGGAAGTAAGCTCAATGTGCAGCAATTGCAAAACTTGAAACTCACGGCAAGTTATTTCATCAGAGAAATCGAGGCAGTCCGCACTTCCATCACATCTGAAGCGCTCTGCAACACAGTGCCCACTATTACACTGGAAATAACCTGGGTGGCAGGTCCTCAGCTCTGAAAAGATTCACAAGCAACTGTTGAAATGTCTGTTCATTCAAATCCTATTAAGTGTTCAGCTTTAGAGAACATCATCCTACAGATGCAACATCCCAGACCACTAAAACTGAGATAAGTGCAACTTTTGGTGAAACAACTGAAGTGATACAGTCAATGTTACTCCATTAAAGATGCTTTGAATAAAACATATCAGAAAACTTACAAATTTAGAAATAAAGTGTGAACATGTAAGAGGCAGCATCCAGACAATACACACCACAGTCACGTTCATCTGAATTGTCTTCACAGTCGTCATCATGATCACAGACCCAGCGGGAAGGAATGCAACGCAAATTGTCACAACGGTATTCACTTTCTGTGCATTCACGAGGACCTTCATTTAAAATGAAAGTACAAATTTACCAGTTTTCTCAGCTGTGGATTTAAATATCCACAAATGCCTTACTAAACCAGACAAGAGCAGTACTACCTGACAATATAATATTAACTAAAACTGAATAATATTGTAACAGCTTTTCCCCATACTCTCTGCATTTTGTTCCTCATTGCATGGAAAAAAACTTATCACAAACTTAGATAGGAGTAATCTGCATTTCAAATCAGGAAAAAGTAAGCAAGGTTAACTCCTTATAAAACTATGCGCTCCTACATTTGCAGAATTAAGATGTCATTTCCTAGCAGAAAATGGGAATTTATCTTACAGCGATGACTAGCTTTACCTGCTTTTTTTTATTGATCAGAAATGCTTCTTTGAGACATCGTTATGATAATTCAGCAAAGAAAATATAGACTATGAAGTAAAACTACCAAATGATTGCAATTGAGATCTGTCTGCCACATTCTCATAAGAAACAAAGGGCTAGTTAAGTCAAAAGCTAGACTACATTGTTAGAGCAAAAAAAGAACTCACTGCAGTTATGCTCATCAGACTGATCTCCACAGTCATTATCTCCATCACACTTCCAGCGCAGTGGGATACACCGATGATTGTCACAACGGAAATCTCCAGAAGGACTGCAAGTCATCTCCTCTGCAGCATAAACCATTTGCAAAAAACACAAGACCAGCACATATTAGTATAATCTTTGGATGAGATGAAAAACACCAAAGATAACGGAAGTAGATAGAGACACTTGCATCAAAAATTGGGCCAAATGACAAAAGTGATTAAGAAGCAGCTGAAGTAACCATATAGAAGTGAGGTGGAGAAACAAAAAAATAAATTTAATGCTATCAAAGGAAAAGAATGATTGCTCCTTACCACGCCACTATTCCAGTATGAAAGATTCTAATAAACCTGACCCTCTATATCCTGATTACAAAGGAACAACTCTACCCACAAAGGAGAAACTTACTAAATTAACAGCTACTAAAATATATGGATTGTATTACTCTACTAATAATGAGCCCAAAGAAAGAAAAGCATTTCTGAATGAAGGAGTGTGTTTTGTGGTGATGTGCTTTTTCACAATTATTTCTACAAGCAGAGAACAACAATTGCAATTCTGTCCTCATAGAGTGCTATAACTTTGAGTCTTTTCTGATCTTGATACAGAGATCTGATTTCCCAACAAACTTCTATGAAAGCTTATGAGTGGTTTCAACACAAATGTAAGAGTCTGGGAAAGTATTATTATACTTCCCAAGCTAATGGTTTCAGGAATACAGGAGTTACATAAACACAGAACACAGTGACACTTAGTCTATAATAGCTGAGCTCAAGTAAAAATATTTCCTGTTTCATTTGATGACACGTAAATCAAAATAATATGATCCTGGTCTTCAGAGCTTGTAAATACATGACCTGCACAATGAATCCCTGAACACAGAAGTTTTCCTAAAGACATGTAACTACCAGTGTAATTACATGATATTAATTAAAAAAAAAAATAAATAAATAAACAAAACAAAAACAACAACAACAAAAACAAACAACAGATTCATTATTATTGAAAAGATGTTCAGAAAACCAAGATGTTTATAAATTGAAATCTTTTTGGTATAAATTATGTTGAAGGTATCTTCTTTTCCAGACATACCACAGCCTTGTTCATCACTATTGTCTCTGCAGTCATCATTCCCATTGCACACTGCCCACAATGGTATGCAGCGATAGTTGGTTCTACAGCTGAATTCTGTGTGGTTGTCACAACGATAAGCAGGACCCACTGCAACACAGGAAGAAATTGTTAGCCAGGAAACTGATCTTGCCATTCTGCCTTACAAAACTGGTTACAATTTATAGTCAATACTTCCTACTACTGAACTTTCATGACATATTTTGGCTCTCCATAAAAAGCATGACATAGACCATACTCCAAAGCGGAACAAGGTAGAAATTGATGAACTGGTATTTGCTGTTTCTGTGCAGGTAATATAGGTACATAATATTTTGTAAAAATGATTTTTAAGGACCAAGTAAATGACACTGCTAGCCTGAAGGAGGTTACTGTGAGATACTCTCCATTCTTGGTAAGCAAGTCAACATAATTAAGCGTCCTCATTTGCAAGAATGATAAAGCAGTGAATTATCACACAGAAGCTATGTTTTCTAGTACTCTTCTTCTATGTCAGCAACTATCTTGAAGGAAATATTTATTTCCATTTAATTTTCAATCTCAGGAAAATTAAGTAATGCAGTCTGCTCTGCTTTTGCTGCACCACTAGGCAGCTTACTACAGCTAAATACTTACTGCATTCATGGAATGGCTCATCAGAGTTATCACCACAATCATCATCCACATCACACTTCCAGGACTCTGGGATGCAGCGGCCATTGTTACATTTAAATTGGCCTGGGGGACAGGTCCTACTCGCACAGTGAGTAATATCTTCATCCGAGTTGTCACCACAGTCATCCTCTCTATCACACTGCCAGGCCTCTGGGATGCATCGCTTATTGGCACATTGCCACTGATGAGTTTCACACTGGTGATTAGCTGAAAGAATACAAATTGGATATTAGGATACTGAAACTTACAGGAATAATCTGCTGCAGCAGTATTACCACAATTGGGCATTTATCATGTCTACACTTCCTTTTTTTTGGTCAACAAATATCTAAATTATCAGAATCTACTTGCCCAGTTGAGGTACAGATTATTTCTAATGCTACAGGGTGCATTTCCCACAAGCTCGCTTACTCTCTAAGTTTTTCTAGGAATGAGACAGTACTATCCTCCTAAAAAAGAAGGGACTAAACCCAGTATTCAAATATGATAGAGGCACAGGCTCCCATCCACTAAGGACAGAAGTGATATTCTGCCTCTAGCCATGCTATCAACTTAGATTCATTTTACTTGACACACTTGGTTCCTCTAAGCTATGAAAAAACAGGCTAGGAAACAAAAATTTGTGCTAATGACAGCTCCACAATCTGTAAATGTACAACTCTACCGTACTGCTATTTCACAGATACTGAAAAATTCTTCAAAAGGAAGCAATACATCATGATTTCCACATATTTTCTAAACTAAAAGATTCTATTTCCATGCACAAGATGAAGAACAGAAGGAGATATACAGACTCAAACTGACTTTGAAGTGTACCTAGTACATAAAAAACAGTGACACATTATGCAGCTGCCAAATATATACTTCAAATAATCCTTTGTGCCATATTTAAGAATTTAGCTATTTCAAACTCACATAAAATTGGAATTTCATATAATTCCATCATTGTTAGAAACACTTTGCTAATGAGTGGCAATGAAACTACCAATTACACAACCACACTGATGTTTTCCTCCATATTACTATGCTCACAACTGCCAGAAATACATTATTTACAAGTAGAAGACTACCAATGCACTTTTTAATTTAGATGTAAGTACATGGAATAAGGTTTCTAAGGCAACAACATTTTTCCACAAGCATAATTAGGCTCTACTGCCAAAATACTACCATCACAAACAGCTCTCCAAAACAGTCTTCCTACATGTGCTGGGTTTTGTGCAACACAGAGTGTGAAATAATTTTGTCTTGTCATGCAAAGCTCAAAAATACGCGAAAAAGTGAGCACACCTACAGGCAGATCAGGAAGACTTAGATTACTAATACAGATCATGGATTTACACTAGATAAATCAGAATGCATCCTATTTCCAGTGCAAATATGAGTCACAGTCATAAGAAATATTTACTTTTTGTGTGTTTTTAATCTCTTTAGCTTTCTTCTGCACTGAGATAAATTACTCTCATAGGTGCAAGACTAGACAATTAGGACCTGTACCTCTCTACGCACCATTTTCACCTGCGAAAACGGGATAAAGATAACAATATATTTTGTTTGCATGGTCTGTACTGGCAAAACTCACTTAAAATTATTACTGGTAACATACCACAAAGTACAGGGTCTTCATCTGATCTGTCATGACAGTCTGACTGGGTATTACATAAGAAATGTGGACTTGTGCAGTTCCCATCATTACACTGGAACTGACCAACAGGGCAGTATCGGTGTGGACAGGTAGGGGGCTCATCAGAGCCATCTCGACAGTCCCTCTGCCCATCACATTTCCACCAGATAGGAATGCACCTACAAAGAGAGAATAATGTTTTCTTTGTTGAGAAGTGTCTCTACAGATAAAACAAACAAAAAACCAAACAAACAACAAAAAAAAAAACAACATCCTTTCATGGCACAGAACAGTCTTGTCTCAGTCTAATTTCTTGAAACTATCAAGACAAATTGAAATTCATCTCTTCTGCTTCATGTGTCACATGCTAACAAATTACGCCATTAGACTCACTCTAGAAACAGATGATACTGGCTGACCTCTAAAAGGTGTTCATAGTACATTCATAAGGACCGAATTTTAATGTGTATTTGTGGTAACATCTCTCAGCTTTTGAAATCAATCTTCATTTACATTTTTTTTATCAGGTAATGTATTAATAATTCATTTGTTTAGCACAAGAATTTCATGAGAGATCATCATTGTAACAGTGTTTCAAAAGGTCACCCTAGAAGAACAACATCTCAAGCTCCAGAGTGATACAGTGTCAGCACAGAAGCTCTTTGACTACATTCCTCACCTTCCTCTGCAGCTATATCAGAGAAAGGGGCATGAAATGCATCCCCACACCTTTTAAATGTTTTTTTGTTGTTGTTGTTTGTTTTCCTGGGACACTCCCAGACAGCATGTACTGGGAAAAAAGAGATATGTTACAAAAAAATGCAAATGGGAAAAGTTCCAGGCATGTGATTTTGACTGGAAATGGTTTCTGGGATCTACAGGTTTCCAGCAACCCAAACTTTGCTACATTAGCAATGATATGTAATGGGGAAAAAAGGTGGAAAAAAAAACATTTAAAGTAGGAGTCTGCAGATATATTTCCTAAATAAAGTCTTTCTGGTCTTGGCTTCATCTTTGCTAGGACATGATAGAATCATAGTGAGGAGGAATTACTGCTTTTGTGCCCTTTTCAAAAGACTAAATTGTGAAATATATATTTAATAGGCATCAGAAAAAAGAAGATGGCTGGCTCTTACCTCTCAGTGTCTGCACAGAGGAACTGGGTGCTGGAGCACATTGGAAGGCAGTGTGCTGTACTGCCAAACTGTACAATCATGAAGTTATCAGGACATTCACAGGAATAACCTTGACCACCAGCTTTTATCAGACACAGATGGGAACAACCACCATTGTTGGTGCCACAAGGATTATTAACTGGTTAAAAAAAAAAAAAAAAAAAAAAAGTAAGAATGATAAATATTACCACACATTGCAAATCCCAGGACATAATGGTCTCCATCTTCAAGAGACTTCTCTCATACTGTACTGAAAACTTATTAAGTATTAATACTTAAAGAATTAAGTTTAAAAACAAAACCTAGATAATTAGGCACTCAGAGAGATAAATACATATGATTTCACACACATGAAACGTATATTACCAGTCTTGAATTTTATGAAATTAATTTAAAATAATGCATTTCCATACTGATTCTATTTCAGCAGTTAATCAAAGACCATTTGTCAGTGTAAAGCAGAGGACTACATTTATTCTCAGCATTTCATTTCCCTCAGCGAATGAGAAAGTAGAGTCCATTCAGGATCTTTTATATTAGCTTCCAGGTAACAGCTAGCCTTCTAAATGCAAACATAATACTGTTTTTCTTACCAAAAGGTTGCCTGTATGGATGGTAAACATGGATGTCAAATGGCCTATGTGTGGTGTTCACAAGAACAGTCCTGTCTGATCCATCATATTTATTACCCTTTTCAACAGTTCTTGTATTCCAATCAGTCCAATATATTGTGTCTTCAAAAATCGTTATTGCAAATGGGTGAGGCAATGTCCCATCATATACAGTATGACGATGATGTCCATCCAGGTCAGAGTACCTAGATAAAGAAAAATGCACAAAACATTCAGATAAATGCTAAACAATCTTTTCATCTTTATATGTTAATGCTAGACTTTTATTGGTGACCAGGACCATATAACACTGGAACTGCAGCTTCTTTAGTCCTATGACAGAGCACTGTCCTCAGTAAATAAATTTCAAGATATGCAGAAAAGTAGAACAGGTTATTCTAGGTAAGGAAATGTAACAGGGAAACATCCAATGACAGGTGAAATATTCCCATAGAACGATATCAGCTAATCCAATGAAATTTTGCACACTAAATATTTCACAATAAGTTATTTTTGTCAAATGAGAGACTGGCTTGCCTGGATCATCCAGACTGCTTCTAACTGAACACTTAACACAACAGGCCTCCTAAACATTTTATATGCCTTCCTGATTTAGAGCCTCCTCTGATAAGGTGTCATTAATAAGACTTAATTATTTTTTTTTTATCTTGCTATATAGGGTTGAACAATGAAATACAGGTGAAATAAAGAGACGTAGAAATTAATATATATTTTAAATAGGATATTCTTAACACTTCAGCATAGAAAAGGCTGCCAGAAAAATGAAACGTAAAGAAAAATAAATGGATGAAAGTACAACCCTAAATGCACATATAAACATGAATATAAAGGATTTGTTTTAAAGTGATTCAATGCCTTCACAAGAACCAGAGTGTTACTTTTGGATTTCAACAGATATTTACAGGATAATTTTCCAGCTCTAGGCAATTAGTAGATTTTTATCAATTAACAGGAAAAAGCTATGTGCCAACAGGAAATTTCATACTGTATACAGTCACCTCTATAAAAGCTGAGAATAACATTACAGATAAGTTTTCAGACATCCTCTAATGATTTCTGTATTGTTTCATTAGCACATAACTCGTTTAGACACTTTAGCTGAACCCATAGAAAGAAGAGCATAAAAAATAGTGATTTTACATTCAATTCTGCCTTGGCTCAGGCAAGGTATAGATATATAGTACAGGTAACTTGCATATTCAAGCACAGATTGTAACTTTTTTAACCTGAGTTTTCCAATAGTTTTTGGAACATTTCTAGTAGGACCTAGACTGCAAATATATGAACTAGGCTACTGTGTCATCCATTTCACCTACTGCTCCAGACTTCCTGACTCTGATTGCCTAGCATCAGTGGATACAAGCATGGTGCTTACAGCATTTACAAAGGCTACCACTGAAATCCAGTATAAGCAAATTATTCAGTTGCTTTATTCTTCTCTGTGTACGTACTCAATGTAATTTAGATGGGCATCTGCCCAGTAGAGCTTGTCGTTGGTGTAATCTATGGTGAGTCCATTGGGCCACTCTAACTTTGTAGAGATAATCACCGTCTTGTCCTTGCCATCCATGCCTGCTCGTCCAATATAGGCTCGATCTGCCCAGTCTGTCCAGTAAACCTGTCTGTTCAAATAAACATGTCTAATTAGGCTTATAGCAAAAATAAGCTGAAGTAAATATTAGAAGCCAGATCTGAAAGACAGAATTTCTTGCAAAAAAATTAAACCAGATACCAAGGAACTTAAGTAAAAGGTTAATGCATTTACTTGCTATACTAATCACTACAGAAAACAAACAGATGCATGCAAACACAATCATCTTTAAGGAATACAATCAGTACCACATTGTATATCAAAGCTGCACAGGCACATGTTAACTTTTTTTTTAGCCTTGCAGTCAACATTTCCTTGTCCATATGCAACCAAATTCCACTTTCAATACCAGGCTGACCAGCATATAAAGCTAAGAAAAGCAAGCTGCTGTTTTTCCTAAGCTCCAGCTAAGATTTACTGTCACACAAATCAAAGAGCACAAAGCCAACATTTATTTCAGATTTTCAGAGACAGTGCAAAACTATTTAAAAGGAAAAGTACTCTTGAAATATCATACCCATATTTTGGATGAACAACAACTGCTCTGGGATACTGAAAGCAGTAAGTGTTGTTGATATCCACACATCGATCCACCAGTTTTTTCCGGAATCTTCCATCAAGTTCAGAGACATAGAGGCAATCTTTGTAGGCATCCACCCAGTACAATTTTCTGAAATGTTTTAGAGTTAATTTACTTTCTTCATTTTACTTCATGTTGAATTTCACTTTTTTTTCCTTCTAGAAGCAATATATCCATGATAAAGGAAGAATACACATAGTGTACTAACATCTCCTTCTACACCATGCTCCAGTTTGCCCTTTTTACTCTTCTGTACTTGTGTCCACAGTCATTGGTTCCAAATTCAAACTTGCAGCTGCCCAGTTAAGTGATAATATTCCATTTGCCTATAAATTACTAAGCAAGATTTTCTTTTCCTCCTCTCCTACAACAGCCAAAGAGACACAGAAAAGCACACAGGCAGTATAATGGATTGTGACTGGAGCTGTAAAGTGTTCACCTTCTCCAGGCTGTCACATCTGCTCTAATCAAACAAGTAAAAGAGTTGGCAGGTTCTCCTTTGAAAACTGCTAGCTATTACTCTTTGAAAGCCTAATTTCAATCTCACTTCAATTTTTTTTTAATATTTCTTTTACATTGCCTAGGAATGATCTGCAACTGTAATCAAAGATAACATGCAAGCTGAAGCGCTGATTTTTGAAAGCCTGCAACAAAATAAAGCATTTAATTTGATTAATTAGAACTAAAGTAGGCTACTTTGAAATTGCCTGCAGTGCTTTTTTGGCTTCAGTGTGCACAGGATCACTCCAGAAAGAGCCTAAGACTGCCTATACCACTCTGATCAGTACTGTGGTACTCCTACCCATGAGGTAGGAGAAATGAGAAGATAATCTTCCCCAGCCTGTAGCTACTGTCTCCCAGTCTTCACCCTTTACTGAAACAGCACACCACCTCATCCACCATTATATGATCTTTCAGCCCTTCTGAAGCACCTAAACAAAGGCATATCTAATGGTAGCTGAATTAGTTCAGCAACTATTAGTAAAAGAGCAATAAGATCACTTTGGCTCAAATTAGACTTTTCCTTCCACACCTCTATCAGTCACAAAGCATTTAAGCATTTAGGAGCACTAGTAACATAACTTCAGAGACAAAGCAGTGAAAAAACTAATCTGTGAATATGTCAATAAAATCACGCTCTCGTAAGTTCCAATTGTGACTTTCTGAATCACTCTCATTATTCTGAAGAGCTTTGAACTTTTCATACTGAGAGTAATGCAGCCAAAAAAAAAAAAAAAAAGCAAAACTGATGAAATACAGTCAAGAATACTATCATAGAAGGCACCAAATAACAGCAGTTTCTGTGGAAATAGATTAAGCTACTTTATGATACATTGCAGGCAATTAAAAAATTACCACAATGCTAAGTACTTTCCAATTTTGTCCTCACACTGTCTGCCTTTAGCAAATGATATCAATATCAATGTATGGTTTGACTGTCAAGAGCAAAAAAAATGCTCTTCATTTCAGTATAAGAGCTTAAGTTCAATAATGTTTCTCATTATTTCTTCACTAGAATCTAGCAATCTCTTATAGCATATTGTTTATGCAAATAATGCAGCTTCAACCCTGACATTTCTTCCTCTGCTAGATACTGCAAATAATAGCAACTACTAGCCTAAGCTCAGAATCCCTACCCCCAGGAAAACGTAATTTCCCAGCTGCCTGCTCAGCTCATCTGTTCATCAATAATTTCCTAACATGCATATGACTCACATGAGAAGCACTACATTATTATTGATGAGAAGTTAACTCTGATATAACCTCAGCAAAATAGATAGGAGACCAATTAAACAAAAGCACCATGCAGCATATTACAAGACCATAAACTTTCCAGAGCAGCTGTATAATACTGCATCCACAATTCAAATCAATTCAATGCTCTTCAGAGGTTTTTGTAATGAAGTAGAAGAATCTTAAGGCAAACTCCCTCCTATTACCTTAGTAGCTCAGAAAGACAGAAAATGTGTTTTCTTACCTGCCAACCCAGTCAACAGCGATACCTTCCCCATTCGGCACATCATCACTTATCACAGTCTCCTTATTTGTTCCATTTAGGAACATTCGTTCAATGACCTTCCTCCCCACATCAATCCAGTACAACCTTTTATCCACCCTGTCAAAGTCCAGAGCCACCACATTTCTCAGTCCTTGCAAAATGAGAGAGTAAGACTGGCCATCTGCTGTGAGATTTCTCAGATAGTAACGGTTGCTAAAAATAAGGTATGGGGAGATATTACTATTTTGTCGGCAACTTTTTCCATCAGGCTCCCGGATATAGCCTGGGGCACACTTACAGATGTAGGAGCCAGCTGTGTTCTCACAAATCTGGCTACATACTGATGGAGTTTCATTGCACTCATCAATATCATCACAAGTTCGTTTATCTGACATAAGTTTGTATCCAGGATGACAAGAACAGTAGAAACTTGTTTGGGTGTCCGTGCAGTCATGATCACATCCACTGATTGAAGGGTCACTGCATTCATTGATACCTAGCAAAGGAAAGAAGCTCTACTCAAGCAATTGACTTACAGAGAAAATAGTGCAGTGATTTTCCAACGTACTCTTCTTTCTATCTCTCTCTCCCTGCCTTCCCCTGAAAACGCTGAATCCAAATCTGGGCTGGCTGGCTGTACAATAAAAACTATTTCAGCTCTGTTGAAGTCTGTCAGCAAACTCACTGAGTGCAAAAAATACGCAAACCAATGGTGGATTTTGGAAATGTAAAGGCAATAATGAAACAATTTATAATCTACATTTACAGTTTACATAATTACCTAACTTTCATGTTTGTCAAAACAATATATAATTGATGTGATTTAATAAAAAAAAAAAAAAAAGATTAAATGTACACATTCCTCCACCACCATGGAATAGATATGATTGTAATTATGAAATTATCATAAATCGTTTTTTTTTGTTGAATCTGCCAATGCATTTTAAATAGATTAAGACAGTCCAAGTAAACCTAAACATACCACATCCTTTTTCATCACTATTATCTAAGCAATCATCCAACCGATTGCAGACTTTAGCCATTTCAATGCAGTTTCCATTGTCACATTTAAAATGATGGGGAGAGCACGTTGCTTCTGGTGTACTACAGAGGTGCTCCAGCTCGTCAGACTCATCACCACAATCATTATCTCCATCACAGATGTAGGCCTTGGCAATGCAGCGTCCATTTTGACAAGTAAACTGATGCTGCTGACATGGTTCATAGATGCAACCCCTTTCATCGCTGGCATCACCACAGTCATTCCGCCTGTCACATCTGAAGAAGAATGAACACTTTTTTTCAAATACGATAAGTCATCCACTATCTCCAGTGCTAGACACACTCTCTTGATTTCTAAAGAACGTCACATATTATTGGCTCCAACAGAAGAGACTTTCAGAAAACAGAGGCACATTACATAGAGTCTGACCCGGTGAGTCCTGCTTGTATTCTCTGTATCCACTACAAGCTGAAGAATTCTCGTAAGAGGTACAGAAAAAGAAAATTAAATGCCAATGCTGAACACTGGGAATATTAACATAGAAAGACTCCCAGTCATTTTCAAGTAAAAATTAACACACGAGTGCAGGGTAGATAAACACTAGTTACAAACCTGTATGCGCTTCGGATGCATAAGCCATTATTACAAGTAAACTCATTCTCCGTGCAAGATCTTCGTGTGCAGTTCTGGTGCTCATCAAGTGCATCACTGCAGTCAGCGTCCCCATCACAGATCCATGCCCGAGGAATGCACCTCCTGAGCGGGGGGCGATTGTTGGCACATGTAAACTCAGCAGCTGTGCAGCTGCGGTTTGCTAATAGAGAGCACATTCACCAGGTCAGCAAGTTGCACTCTGTATGTAAAACATTCCCTCCAGCATGCAGCCTGGATAACAACACATATTCCACAACAGGGCCATGCTCTTCGCCATGTGCAGAAATAACTGCACATTCATATATGAAACTCATACTCATTTCCATCAGTTCCATCAGTGGACATAGATCTTCATTGAGGCTGACTAAGAGCCAGAACACTTTGCAATTGCTTACCCAATGCTGCCATTTGAAGAACTCTGAATCTTACTAGATACTGATTATAAGCTTTCCACATGTCTGTCCAGATTTTCTGGCCGCTGAGCAGATGTCAGTTTTAGGCTGTCTAGCTCACACATTCTTCAAAGTATTTGGGTACTCCAGCAATCACACAGATGGAGAACCATTGAAATTAAATAGTGCAAGGACTGCAAGTGAATCCAGCTGTTTTTAAATCAAGGAGCAGGACCAAGTTTGCCTGACTTTCTTCTCCTCTTTCATCCTCTAAATCACCACGGGTTATTTTGCTCATTTATTTGTAAAGAAAGTATGCCCAAACAATGCAGATATTAATACACAGAAGATGCAGTGTGTGATGATTAGGGAGTATCTCTGATGAAACTGCTGAAGCTTGACAATTCAAAGAGTACTCACAAAATTGGAACACTTTTCTTTCTTTTTTTAAGCCAATAAACTAATCTATTTTAATTCAACATAATGAAAATGAAGATACAGGAAGAATGTACCTCATGCTTAAAGTGCACCTTTATAGACAGAAAAAATGGTAGGGGATTTTGTTGTTTCATTTTAGGCTTTGTTTGTGTGTGTCTTTTGTGTTTTTTTTAATGGAAAATGCCTGTTTATTAATTAATATTTTAAATATTAATAAATTAATACTAAACACTTACCACAACTGTGCCTTTGATCCTCATCACTCATATCCCCACAGTCATTATCACCATCGCAGATCCATGTTGCTGGGATACATCTGCCATCATCACATCTGAATTGGTCGCTTGAACAAGTCCGCACATGAGGCTCTTAAAAATGAATAGAATCACTTTGCTTGTTAAACTAACTTGCACTACTACAATAATCTACTGAGAAAGGTGTTTTAGGGAGAATCCTATGACCGTGAAATTTGAAATGTAAAGTAAAAGCTTAGGTAAGAACAGATGTGCTGTTAAGAGCACAGAGTCCCCCTCTGGTCAATTATACTGGCAATCTCTACAAATACTGTACTGTTTGGATTATCAGACTGCTGATCTTGTAATAACTCAAAAGCACCCTGCTTCAGAAACCTGAGACCAGAAGACTAAAATGTGAAAGCAGCACTAAATACAATATGAATACAGTGGTCAGCACATAATGACCCTGTTTTCTTTTACATTATTTATGTAATGAGGATCTGAAGTTGGCATAAGATGCAAGACATTTTCTCAAGCTGGAGGTGCAGCTGTAGAAATGTGCAAAGGACCAGCCCTACTTAAATCATAGTGGCCTTGTGTTAAGTCGCCTTTCACAGTGACATTAATGACTGTTGTCATGTTAGTTCTCAGATACTTCAGTCAGTCCCTCTTTCTCCCTTCTTTTCACCTTCTTCCCTCCTCCCCACACTTACTACCATCAGTTTCTACCATTAGCGTGAGAAGTATTTGCCTACTGTAGTTCTATGATGCTCTTCTGCATACTAGTCAAAAACAATCCTCCATATCCCACATTCCTTTTTTCCCCAAATAGAATACCGTGCACATGCTTCCTGTGCAGCAAGTACATCCAAAACAGTGACATGAAAAAAATACTTGCTAACTGTCATCACTTGATTCACTGCCACCATAGTCTTAAAAAGAGATAGGAAGTTATACATTAAGAGAGGAATCAATTTTGGCAATTAAAAGTCTTCATATTCCACACGCAGCATGAAGTACGTTTACTGACTCTAATTACTCAGTGACTCAGATTACTTAGAGTCAGCAAATAAACCTCAAAAGATGCTTATTAGCCACCTAGTCTGGATTCAACCGTTTGCCTATAAGAGGACCTATAGCTTTTTCCATGAACCATCTTGTCTTTCAGTATGTTTCTTCTGAATGTACGCTTACCACAAGAGGCAGGCTCATCAGAGCCATCAGCACAGTCTATTCCTTGATCACAGTACCAATGAGCAGGAATACAGCGCCCCGATGTACAACGAAACTCATTGCTTGTGCAAGTCATTGAGACTGGAAGAAAAAAAAAAAAAAAAAGCCTATGTATAACTTCTTTCTTCCTTTTACCTTTTCAACTCATTTTAAGTAGTTTTCAAGTCTGTGTTATGCAAAAGCATAAGAATATGCTAGGAAAGATGCCTTCTAGTAGCCTGTCTGCAAACTGCTCTTTATACAAACTAGTTTGATCTTAATATGCAAAATATGGATTTAATTCTTTTCTTACATACACTTATCACCTAATGAAGAGAATTTGTTCTGCAAGTAGTACTGCACACAACAATTGTAAATATGTCTTATATTTATACTCAAGCTTTTTTTTTATACATAAGAAAATTAGTATAGTCCAGCATACTAATTTCTTTAGCACCTAAAGTAGGTGGTAGGAGACTACATGTGGTAGTCTGCTAATATCTTCAGTAATTACTGATAGTATTCTGCAACTCCTGATGATTTCATGATACCAGAAAGAACCTAGTTTAGCCTTCAAACAAGGTCCTTTACAATTCTTCATGATAGAAATAAAAGGCAATTCACATACTGACTTACCACAGTGAGTAGGGCTCTCATCACTCATATCTCCACAGTCATTGTCACCATCACACAAATACGTTCGAGGAATGCAGATGTTTGTGCTTTGACATTTGGTAAAACCAGACTGGCAAGTGCGCTCCGCTTTAAAGAGAGGGCAAAAACATTTCATTGATACAAAAACATAACACTGTTTAAAGAAAAAAAAAAAAAGACTGATCTGGAACCAATCTGGCATGGACTGATCTGACCCATCCAGAGTGCATTTTGTCACATATTTTTCAGATATAAGATTGTCAGTGATTCCTCATCACTTTCACCCAGAAGTGACCAAAAGTCTTTAAGAAGCTGAACTTGTTTTTAAAATTCCCAGATCTGAGACAGCTGCAGACCTACTCTACCCACTCAAAACAATACTAAATTAAAGGCAAGGTAATATGCTATACATTTTCACTGCCATCTTCCTTTTTAATAGGGTATAAAAACAGCTTTCCTTGGAAAACTCAAAAAAATGTGCAAATAACACAAACCATTTTTCTCTCATTTCTGCTCAAATGCTAAAGTGCACTCATACCTCCTGTTCTATATGGAAAAAACAAGGCCACTGCTTTCATTGGGAAAAGTGTTGTCAAAAAAAAAAAAAAGATCGAAGAAATACATGCTAATACTCAGAGGTGAGGGAATACAAACTGACAAGCATCTACACTGTAATGCTTGTATTTGCAACCACCTGATCGTGTGTGAATCACCACATCAACAACAAATGACTAATAGACTGGGAATTTCAAATGTACAGATTTCACTTCGAACTAAAAAAATAAGTCATAAATAATATATTTCAAGAAAACAGTGTTAAAGCAGCCTTTTTTTGTTATTATTACTTTTAAATCAGCCTACTTCTCTAGCATTAACAATCTCACTGCAAAAAAATATTGGTTTGATTAACTGCATTAGTAGTTACTACTGAGCTGATCACAATTGGTATTTTATGGAAAACAAATAAAACTGATAACTTTTTGAAAAGTTTATAATCTTAAACAGAATAAATATAAATCATGCTTGTATAAGAGTCACATATTCATTCCTAATGATTAAAACCAGTATACTTAACATAGCATGCTGCAAAGCATACAGTAAAAATCTGCTGTCAAATTCCACGTGAATTCTGCATAAATGTAGGTCCTGCATCCAATTTATCTCAAATAATCTTTTTCAAGTCAATGGGATTACTCACAATACTAACATTAAGCACTCTAATAGTATTTGCTGGGTCAAGGCAGATTAAAGCAACAGTTTTTAAGAAAGATCCCAGGGTACTCAAAAATATCTTTCAAGGATCAATTTGCTTCAAAACAACACAATCCAGAATCTGTAACATAAACAAAAACCTTTTATCCTTTTCGCTGCCTTTGTCATAATTCTTCACAATCAAAGAGATTTGCCTCTTCTTTGGTCTAAAGAGTCAGACTCAAATAAGCACTTAGTAATTTGGAAGAACTTACGGCAATTTCTCTCATCTGATGTGCCATTATCATAACAATTGTTTACTCCATTGCAGACGTACTGAAGAGATATACATCTTCCATTATTGCACGTAAATTCTGTGTGAGAGTCACAAGTTCGGAATAAGCAGCCAGCCTCATCGCTATTGTCTCCACAGTCATTGTAGTGATCACAGCGGTAATGATACGGCACACATCGCCCATTACCACAGGTAAAAGCTGTTGGCTGACAAGTATGGAAAGCTGAACAAGTAAAAAATAATAATAAAAAAATTAATGAAGAATATAGTACATAGATAAAACATAATCTAAGTTCTCTGACAAAGTAGCAAATCAAAACACAACAGTTTTACCTGCCAGGGCAAAGACAGCTGCAAAACGTACTGCATGAAAAGTAAAATACATATTTGAATTAAACAAAGGAGAAATTAGGTTTATGTCATATAAATTTAATACAGTAATGCTTTTGGATTCTAGAGCAAATTAGCTTCCATTCAGACCTAATCATGCACAACAAAGTCTATAAGAAAGCAAACAAAAGATAATTTCCGAACTACAGCTAGAAGATCCATGATCCTACAGCCATGCAAGCAATAGAAAATACCACACAGCCAGCACAGAAGTTGCATCACTCTCATGTGCAGTTATTTTAAATGCTTACCACACACACTCTCCAACTCATCACTGCCATCACCACAGTCATTGTCGTTGTCACATTTCCATCGCTCTGAGATGCAGTGTCCATTCAGACAGGTGAAGAAACCAGTGTCACACCTGGTACCATTATCCACAATGCAGTGCTTGTTATTATTGGCTAAATACCAGCGACCTTCAGATGGGCACTGGCATTCCGCACCAGCTGGACCTACATTCATATTTGACAATTAATACTGATGTTTTAGACAGGGTTTAGTTAAAACTGTCCACAGCCCTAAGTGCAATGAAAATGAAAGGCAATGAAATACTTGTGATCTCCTGCTTAGATAAAAAAAGCAGCTACTTAGCCAGATTCTTATCTCAGTTAAGCATACCCAAAAACCCACTGAAACCCAAGAGAGTTAGAGTTCCCTACAGAAAGTGAGATCAGAACTTGGAACACTTTAACTGCTTACTGTCCAAGTAATTTTTTGGTGGCTGCAAAATGGTCTCTGATGTTCTATCCCTTAAAAAGGGATAAAAAGTATCTATTCAGTATACATTCTATCTGTATATATTATTGAGGTATTGGTATATTAGAAGTACACACTGGTTAATATTATAAATACCTATATTATTAAGGTGTGCTGCTAAGCTCAATTTCACTTCCTGCCCCAGAGGAAATAGAAGTTAAAATCTTAGGGAAAAAAAAAACAAACATTTTGGTTTAAATTAGGGAAACATGCATGACTTTTAGTTGTGAAGATTCTCAACAAAAGTCATTAAGTATGTTGGCAAAGTACCACAGTCCTGAGTGGTAATCATCTTGGTTGCATTATATAAATAAAATAATTATTAAACATTTAGAAATACAAAGGAATATTTCAGATACCTCCATGCAACTTAAACTTCTTATGTTATGACTTCTGATATAGGCAATGCTAACAGTTTACAGTCATTAAGCATAGTTGCTTACCTGGTGCACAAATGTGACTGCAACCACCATTGAACTGGTTACAAGGGTTGGTACACTGCTGCTGCTTACTTTTTGCCCAAACATGAATATCCATTGGTCTTTGTGGAAGATTCATGATCATTACAATTTGATCTGAACCATCATATTTATTAGCTCGGTAAATGCTTCGTGTGTTCCAATCTGTCCAATAGATGTGCTGATCAAACAATGTCATTGCAAATGGATGCAGAGCAGTACTAACAATAACCTCACGGTTTGCACCAGTTAGAGTGCATCGCTCAATTTTTTGCCTAAAATAATAAAGAAATAATGGCATCTTAGAGGAAGCCTTTCAACTTCGATACAAAGCCATGCTCATATTAGTACCATGATTACTATTCAATGCACCAAACAAAGTTAAGAATGCAAACACTGTTTTAGAAAAGGAAGGATGACACCTTTGGGAGCATAGTGTAAACAAAATGAGAATAAGCAGGAGGAAAAACAAAGGAGTTATGGCTATGTGCCTGGCTTTTGTGTTCTCTTGATGCACTAAGATCTAATGAGCACTGCCATTCTTTGAACATCTAGTCTTCATATCTAACCTTATGCTCCTCTGCACAGGGGAAAAGGACTCTTTTAAGAAAAAGAGGACTCATCTCCCCTGCACTTGAAAGTGAGATTATAAAAACCTTGACTTTGTTTAAAAGAGAAAAGAGGATGTCTCATCTGACATTCTGCATCTGTAACTGGATCCCTAGAACAGAGGGTCCCATTATTGGTTCCCTCCAAACAGATGAATCCATGTAAGCATGCCATCCTTTCAGAAGATCCCACAGAGGCACAAGACCATAAGAGTCATTATGTTACAGCCACCTTTCTGTCACAGGAGCAGAGACATCTGCAAAAAAACTGCTTTTATGAAAGACCCAGAAAAAGAAAGTCTGATTGTTGCAGTGATTTCTCAGAGAACATGGGTAAATTTGAACAAATGAAAATGAAATTGTTTTTACAAGTTTTCCTGCTGGTGGCAGAAATTCTGCTGGTCCACACTGAAGGGTAGGGATCTGTCTGCTTGGAAAAGCAAGAACCTGATGCCAAATTCCACAGCTGAGGGCCATTAACCATGAGCAATGAAAATAAAATGTGCACTGGGATCACATGCACAGGAGAAGATGCTTATAGAAGTAATGAGTTAAAAGTAAAATAAATGCCATAAAACACTGAACAAAATCTGGCTTGTGACATCACAAAACTTCTTGTTGTAGATAGTCCCACATCAGTATCAAAAAATGATATTTTGTTGCTATCAAATAATTCTTAAAATTTCTACAATACAAATTATTGAACTTAATTAAAATGTTGAAAACATTTTTTAAAAAGCAAGAAAAATAGATAATAGATAATAGAGTATTCAAACTAACCTAACGCAAATCAACAACTGTGTTATCAATACGTACAGATTTGCATCAGCCCAGTATAGCTGCTGTTCTTCGTAGTCCAGGGTAAGTCCATTTGGCCATACCAGATTGGTGCTTACAATAGGTGTTCTGAAGTTTCCACCAAGTGTAGCTCGTTCTATCTTTGCATTGGAGCTCCAGTCAGTCCAGTACATATACCTGTCAGTAATATGATTGAAAAGTTACATTTTCAGCAAAGAAAGCTCACAAAGCTCTTAACTGCCCTAGGACATCTCCACTCTGGTGTTGCCAATTGAACTGTGGAGTGCAAAACTAGGGGCAAAAGAACTACTTCCTCTATTTTATCTCACATTTACAAAGGAATCTTCTAGCACAGATCACTGGGCTCCACTGGAGCAAACTTCAGAAAAGTTCTTCCAGCTCCTGTGAGAATCTAGTCAAATGAAATATTCTCTTTCTAATCTTCCTTCATTTGATATACAGTGTAACACTGACCCTAACTTCTAAGAACCAAAAATTCTTCTGAGACACTCACAAAGAACAACATCAGTAGGAAAGAACTTAAATACATATGAATTTTTATATGCAACTTTTAAATAGATCTCTTGGTAGCACAACCTGATTATCAGGGCATAATATTCTTGAAAAAAGTCTTTGTTTCAACAAATAGCCTTGTTTCTCTGCCTTACACAATGAATGGAGGATGACGAGTTGCTTGAACGTTCTCATTTACCACACAGTATCTGGCTCCTAACCACACTTAGTGGAGCTTCATTCACTACATGTTAACAAGTGTTCTAAAAAAAATTAAAAATTGAAAAGAAAAAATAATAATAATAATTAAAAAAAAAATAAAATAAAAATCAATGAATATAAATAAAATCTCCAAGGCTGAGATCAGCTTGAAAACTTAAATATTCAGATTTAGGGCAATTCCGCACAGCTGAAATCTAGAGCTTAGAATAGGAATATCCAGCGGTCTTCATCTAAGTCCAAACTTCAGTTTCACCTGCAGTGAAGATAAGGCATACAAAGTACAGCACATACCCTCTGCAGGGATCTAATACTACAGCTCTTGGTCGTGGGACCCGGGCAATCACAGTGCGGTTAGAACCATCCACAGCCATTGAGCTGATAGTCTGATTGAGGTAGTCACTGTAGTAAACTCTGTTGTTGATCCAGTCAAAGGCTATGCCATCTGGAGTTCCCAGGTCTTAGACATATGCAAATACACAAACAAAACAGCTGAGTACAGTATTCTGAGATATTGCAATATCTTACTCTCTTATAATACATCAACAAAAATATTTTCTTGAAATACAATTGATGTCAATGCAAATCTAACCATTTAAAGATCTAAGTAACTAGATAATTCAGACTTCAGTAGTCCTGTGCTTGAAGTAGGGTTGTAAAGAGCTAAACATCCCTCACTCCCATCCTGCAAGATGGGACAAGAAAATACAAAAGACTATCAGAAGAAGAAAACATTGAAAAGACAAAGTGAGCATTTTATCAGTTGCCTTAAATAACCAGTCTGCCTTGATGGTAAATATAAAAATACTGGTTGAGCTAATGCTAAGTGCTGCAGCCCTTGTTTTCCAGTATCTGATTATTCTAAATCACAATTCAATTCACTTACCAGATGCAACTACTACTGGAGTGCCAATTCCTGAGTAAATACTAATATAACTGATTCTTCCAGCCCCTGAAGGAAAACTTTGTGTAAAATATATTCGGTTGTTTATGCTGTCAAAATCCAGAGCCACTGCCGTTCTTAACACACGGACTGCACGGAAAGGAGGACTGTGATTTTCAGGATCCAGGTGAATACTTCTGAGGGCATTCTCAAGGGCAAAAATCAAGTAATCATCTGTTGAAATGGTACATGTCTTGCCATCACTGTTCAGCGTGCCAAAGGCACAACCACATTTGGGTGTTTGCACATCAGGCAGTGCAAAACACAGATGGGAACAGCCTCCATTATTGTCCAAACAAGGATTGTTGTTTACATCAAGGGGTGAACGTGACTGAAAATGACTGTTGTAAATAGTAACATCCCTTAGCCAATTAATATTGTCTCGTATTACTGTTGGTTGATCAGTATTGCCCGGCTCCTTGCTGGCTTGAAACACCTTTTTCAGGTTCCGATCCACCCAGATCATTGAATTCCCAAAGACAGTGATACCATATGGAGTTGGATAGCGACTGCCATAACGCACAATTTCAACATCACCACCATCAGGCTGAATTCTTGCAATCATGTCTAAGGAATCATCAACCCAGTAAACGTAGCCATTGCTGTGATCTATGGCCAACCCACGAGGTGTGACAATGCCCTCAGATACCAGAACTGTTCTGTTGGTACAATCCAAAAATGAACGTTCAATCTTCGGATTTTGCCCATAATCTGCCCAGAACAAATATCTGTTTTTTGGATCTACTACTATGTGCCTTGGCATATCTATGGTAGTTTTAAGCAGAACACGGCGATAAGTTGTGTTTAAGCGTAGAACTTCAATAAAAGTCTCTGTCAGGAATGCATTCGTAAAATACAGATTTCCTGCATTTAAAATAAATGGGAAAAAAAGAAAAGAAAAAAAAAGAAAAAAAAGAAAAAAGAAAAAAAAAAAAAAGGACAATGAAGTTAATACACAGCATCACCACCTGAGAAACATGAGCTGATAAAATACTAAACTATAAAAAGAATATCTATAAGCATTTCAGAAGTAAAGAGTTCAAAGTACACAGCTTCACTTTGAGGAAGTAAAATAAGAGATGATCAAAATTAAAACAGTGGATTAATTTTAACATCCTTATTGATTTCCACAGAGAAAACCAGTGACCAATGATGAAAAATGCATTAACTACAGCCTAAAATATTTATTGTTATTACACAGCAGTTTTTGGCTTGCATATCCATACTCTTTTCCTTTTACAACATAGAACTATGAATTTTGTGTTGTGGCACAGAACAGAATACAGTAACACTCATGTGCATACAGTAGATGATTCTTCTAAAATCTGTCCCAACTAGCCTATCAGTCTCCAGAAGAACTTTTGAAAAACATATATACAGCATGCATATGTGCAATACTGAGCAAATAATAGCTACTTTATTGCATAAAGAAAAACAGTCTCCTAAATTCCACTATGCTTACCTGCTACCCAGTCAACTGCAATGCCACGGATTCCATTTCGTCCTATTCCATTTGTAACAACATTTCTAAAGTAAGAACCATCAGGTTTAATTTTACGTATTGCATTCCGAGAAGAAACTGTGCTACTGAAGTCACACCAGTAAATGAAACCAGAAGGCATGTGAACATCCACATGAAGCACATTCCGTCCTGAAAAGTATTAATTCATCAGTTTTAATATAAACTAAAGCACTCGAAACATCAAATTTCATGCAGGCAAGAAATGCCAAAATATTAGGTATAATAAGATATCTTCTAACTATAACTGTCACATACCTCTTCCTGCTAGTGGTACCATGGCTTCGGAGTGATCTGATGTCTCTAAACTAAATCCTTTAATTGCAGAAAGCATAGAAACAACTACAAATGAGTTGTATGGAGAACAGGTTCTGTTATCAGGATTTAGCTGAAAGCCAGTAGCACATGCACAGGAGAATAATCCACCAGGTATGGGTAAGCAAAGCTGTTGGCAAACTCCAATATTATTACTGCAGCCATTTGAGGAACCAGCAGAATCTGTGAAAGGAAAATACAAATATCTGAACTGTATCATCACAAACTCCAGCGGATGTACAACCAAATTCATATGTTTGCACAGTATGAACAACCACCTGGTAAAAAAAACAAAACATCTTAATTGCCATTTAAGCATTATGTGTCAGTAATCAATCTGCTGGCATTTTCATATTTAACATCAATGGATCAAAGAATCAGAATATATATATATATATATATATATATATATATATATATATAAACTTATACACTTCTGGCACATAAAACAATTTGTTTTCAGGGAGTATATATTCTGTCTCTAATGGAAGTTAGAGTTTTCACAAGTTGGCAATCTTGAAATAGCTCTTTAGCAAATACTCACTATCTCTATAATAAACTCGTAGGCATTTCAGTCTTGGGACGTTGTCTCTCAGTACTACTTTGTTTGCTCCAGTAAACTTGTCAACTCGCTCAATAACTTCATAATCTCGATCAGTATAGTACAGAAAGGTATCATACACTGCAATTCCCCACGGATGAGAAAGATGAACGACGAGAGTCACACGATTTGTACCATCCACATTGCCTTTCTCAATCTAAGAAATCAATTTAAAGTTTAACATTACAATTCTTATAATAATATATGTTCAATGTTACAATGCAAAATTAAAATACAACATATGCTACTAAAATCCTTCCATGAACACAATCTTTATCTACCTATCACAGAGAGGAACAAAAGGTTAGCAGGATGCTAACAGAGATTTGTTTCTTCATTCAAATCATCATTTATTTTTAAAGGTAATCAGTAACTGTTATCCAGATTTTGCTTGGTCCTACATTTTCCAGCTCCATGAGTAAAGTGAAGTGACTGAATTAGTCTTGGGAATCACAAACACACAAATAAACAGGTAATACCAACTATTACAAAAGTATCACTTACTACTCCTGTGCTTGTGACAGCCCAGTACAACTTTTGTTCTTTAATATCAATAGTAATGAACTCTACGTGATCAAGGTTGCCAGTGAAGAGAGTTTGAATGCCTGATCCATCCATGTTTGCACTGGCAACCTTTGCTGGAACTCCACTGTCAGTTCCCTGGTCAGTCCAATACAGCTTCCTGTAACACAGAAACACATTATCACACCTACTAGCAAAGCTGGATGGAAATCAATGGCCCATTGACAATAAAGCATATGCTTAAATCCTTCTCCTTCCTCCGCCAAATACTTTGGCACATGATGAATAGAGACCACTTGGAACTGAACCTCAATAGAAGAGAGATCTTGTTTTGGAGCAACAATGCTTGTTAAGCCATTTTTAGAAATTCATATACTCTCTCCTGTATCATCCACCATACTATGATACTGTCAGGAGGTAGGCTCAGAAGACTGTTAGGAGCACAATAAGAAGGCAGGAGAATAATAATTCTGTTTCATAGATGGTTGCAGTTTCAACACTAAGTTTGGCTCCAATTTAGAATTAAAACTGCAAGTTCAAAAACTGGCTCTGAGAAATACATGCACTGCTCTGCCCCAGCTGCTGAAGAGCTGCTAGGACACACACTAAACAGACTCTGTAATAGAGACAAAAAAGCAGATATTCATTTATCTGAAAGACTGATGGGTCACCAGCAGAACAGTCTCATTACTAACACAGTGCTATGAAACACTTTGATTTTGGGAGGAGAGGAAAAAAAAAATAATAATAATAATAAAAAAAAAAGCATAGTACAGTTTTGAACTGGGAGCAAAGCACTGAAATCACATTTAGTATTACGCTGTACAGCATCCAAACTTTTCCCATGCAGTGTGCCATTATTGTCAGTAGGCTTAAAAACAGAAATTACAAGATATCAACGAATACTTAATAATTCTCTTTACTCTAGGTCCCCATTTTAGAGAGATGATTTTTTTTTCCCCAGTCATTCTGAGATCTTTTTTAATTAAAAAGGATGTGAAGTATATGGTAAACTAAGGAGAACGGACATTCATTCAGCCATATACGTAGTCATGCAACTATTTTCTAGGCCTTTGAAAGAATAAATTAAAAAAGAACAAACAACATATATCAAATCCAGGATTGAAGCTAAAAACCTTAAACAATATGAAAAATGTAGAAAACAAATTCAAGTGCAAATACAACTGCAATTTTAGTAATTTACCCCCTTGCTGGATCAACTGTCAAACCAATTGGCGTGCCAGCTCCCAGAGAGGTACCATCATTGGTGATCAGAGTTTTCCTGTACATTACTTCACCGTGCAGCTTCAGAACCTATGCAAACATTGAACTCGTCAAATTACATAATACTGAACTTAGGATAGATAATTATATGAAAGGAAGGAAGGAAGTCTAAATCCACCAAGAGTTAAAATTGAAGGAAATTTGTTCAAACACTATGAAGAAAAAGCAAGCTGCTTGGTACTCTAATATTCTTTCTTCTCTCACATGCACCCCCATGAAGAAGCTCGGAACATGCCAATGTTAATACTAAAGTATCCTAGGTAAAAATAAAAAATAGTAACAAAAAAACATTCCAAATCTTTAAGCTTCCATAGTATATTGATGTTGAATATTACAGGCTAAAGGCACTGAAGAAATTCATATTTTACACATAAAACTTTGTATCTGTTTAAATTAGATAAGTTCTAAAGTACATATTTATATTTTAGAACAAGGAAATTCACGTTGACTTATTCACACTTATCACTATATTACATGTTGCTTATCCTCTACTTCCCTACTCTAAATGGCATTTTTATTTTTCACATGCTAACAGACTGCTTGTCTGCAGTAAGATACAGGATAGGACCAGAGCACTGGGGACTGGATCTTAGTGCATTCCATGGTTACGTTCCTTTACGGTCAGAAACAATGCAGTAGGATTTTTGATTTCAAGTAAAAATATGAATGAAAGTAGTAATAACTACTATGTTAGGGAAGTTTGTGTGTGAAACACAAGGAGCCTACTGATTTGAAGAAAAAAGACTCATGAACAAATAAAGTTCCCAGAATACATTGCTTTTAAAATCTTTTAACTGTGCACAAATTTAGGTTTGTTTCTTCAAGTGTGCAAATCGCTTTTCTTCATACTACCTGAATGCTTTAGAAAAAATAAATCTAATTTCTGATTTTCACTAAAAAATTGTTCTAATTTCCAACTGTATATGTAGCAGCAATATAGCTAGGCTCTTAGTTTTCAGTTGTTCTTAAACATTACCTCAATTGACTGTGTTCCTGGGTTACTGTAATAAAGGTTTGCAGAGATCCAGTCCAATGCTAGGCCAATAGGAGCACCAATTACAGCTGCTGGAGCAAAAACTGTCCTGTTAGATCCATCTGATCTCACTCTGTGAATTTCACCCTTCAAAAAAAATAACAAGTGTAAACATCCAGAGCAGCTTCATCAAAAACAAACAAAAGAAAAGCTGATTTATTCCAACTATTTGAGCAGGTACTTTATATTATAATCTATTCTTAGAAAAATTAAAATTTAGCAGTAGTATTCTTATATGCTCAATTCATAAACACGGAAAAAAATTATTGTAAATTGTAACTATATGGTATGAAGACCCACCAAAGTGATTCAAAGAAATAAAACTGCTATATAACATGAGCCTGAACTGTCTATTTTTAAGCTGTATGTAGGCACACTACTGTAATTTGTATTTTATTCTCGAAAGATTTTTACCAGGATACCTCAAGTAGCCAACTTAAATAAATCTCGCATTTAATAAAGGAAAATGGTGTTCCCTATAAGTATAAAGAGCCAAAATTCTAACAAACTGTAATAGAAGAATCAAAACTGATATTAACCCTGCAGCTTTCACAGAATGATCTCTGAAATAAATTATCACTTACAGGTTCAATCGTTTTAGCTATGTGATGTTAAAGCATGATACAGTAACAAAACTCAGAGAAACAAGATACATTGAGATCTGAACTGGTTACTGTAGCTGGCCATCTGAGTTTTTCTTCCAGTTGCTTCAGTTTTACAGGATTTCTGCAGAACAACTGCTCTAGAAATTCACCCAGGAATCATTAGGTCCACACACACTCTTAATTGCTTTGTTAATATACCATCTAATTACCTCAGAGCAGAATCAAAAATGGCATTTCAGAAAGGGACCGATGCTTCAGATGTCAAGAATCTGATCAAGAAATCCAGACCAAATTCACTGCTCACTGAAATAAGTGTAATTCCTTAAGACACCAGTATAGCGCTGTTGGCTAAATCCTAGCAAAATTGTGCTACTTGTAAATTAACCAGTACTTGAATCCTTAGGCCCGCAGAAAAATTAGCAATGAAGGACCATTTTCTGTACTGTTTTAAATCCTACTTTGAGAGTTTGATGAATGCTAGATATTTATAATTTCTTCTAGCCAGCATATGGCATCATAAGTACTTCAAAGACCAGTATTGTTTATTCTGCTTATCGCTGGCATTTGCATTTAAATAACCTATAGAACATGACAGCTGAGGTTAAAAACACTCAGGAAGCATTTCTCAGATAGAATTGTGAGGACTGACAGCAAGTTCTCTATTTCCTGCTTTAAACAAGATGAACAAGAGTATGGATGTTTTCCTGAGATGTAAATAAAGCTTCAATTATTGACAAAACTGGGAATAAAATTACAGATACAAACTACGTAGGTATAGACTCTCTCATAAGAAAACCCAAACATGCAATGGATGGAAGCAGAAGCAAGTTTTTAATTAAGATGCCTTGTGATAATGGACAAGGAAAGAAAGTAGGCAAATATACTTCTGCTGTTATAAACAGAAGGAGTATCTTCTTTGGGGAGAAATCCATGACTGACACAGACACCTCAGCTCTGCAGATGAGCAATGGCAGCTTGGGACCTGCAGGTCATGGGCAGAGGTAGAGGTCACAGCCCATAGTCATTCATTTGTTAGGCTGAAGCTCTGACTAAAATACAGTGCTTATCTGCATTCAGCCTGCCAAGGCTCCTGGCATTTCACTTGCCAGCTGTGTTCATGCATACATCAGCCCATGGCCACCTACAGAACTGTTTGACCTATAAATGTCAGCTGCATCTATCTGCTGGCAGAGATGTGCCAAGGATACTTGATCCTCCATGCAGCCTGAAAAAACAGATTCCTGAGAATTTATGAGCTGCTTTTAAGTTTCCAAGAGTGAAGATATTGCTGGATCATAAGTTTCCTACCAGATCCATCTCCCAGGCTTCCATAGAGTAATAAAAGAGAGTTATTCAAACAATTATAATGATCTATTAAAAATTATCCTGAACTTGTTTTAAAAAACATTGTCCTTGTATTAACTACCAGTGACTTTTCCACCCTATTCTTCTATTGAAGAAAAGAATGCCTCAGTACTATGTTACTTCATGAAATGCTCAGACTAGAAACCAAATCATGCAAGTATGCAATTCTAATGGTACATAATTTCATTTTAATATTTAGTGCCACTGGTCCAATGTACTATGTTCATGGAGAACTCTTTCAGCTCTGTCTGCAGAGTTAAGTTCTAAACCAACTGATTGGTGAAAGAGCAGACTACAGCAAAGGACTGAGAGTACAGTTCTGTCAGTACTATCTGGTCCTCATGTCTCTGCAAGAAATAGCCTTAATTAAATATTTTGGTGGACCAAAATGAAAACTAAAGTACAAATGAGATGGAGTATCTCTCATATATCTCTCATATATCTCTCTATATATCCTAGGGAAAAAGCCTTTCATTCATTTCAACTATATTTCTTAAAATTCCTACCTTTAATGTTAATATATTTCAATCATAAACATTACTTTAAAGTAGGAAGTCTTATTTTAGTGTGTATTCTGAACACAAATACTAACTTACCGGATTTTCAACCCAGTAGATCATCTGTTCTGAGTCATCAAAGTCAACATCAACACCATTTTGAACTCCTGCTATTGGAACCATAGCATCGTTGGTCTTCTCCTCAGGGTTCAGAGAAATTCCATAAATAATATTATCTCTTACAGCAATAAGGAAAGGGTGTTCAACTGTGAAAACATATAACGTAAGTCAGAGTTAACTTTCAATACATTTCCTCTGCTAAAAAATTGCATTAATACATGCCCCACCTCTACTATTAAAGGTTCTTTAATGACAACAGGGATGACAAATATTACCTGTGATGCTTTGTAAAACTTTACATACATGCAAGTATTTTTGGTGGGGTTTTTTTTGTTTCGTTTTTGTTTTTGTTTTTTTACCTCACAAGACTGAGCTTATCAACTGTAATGTTTTAACACTGAATGTTTCATCACTATGCAATCACAGTGCACATACAAACACGTTCTGAGAAGGAGTTAAACACGGTAGGATCATTTATTTGCTAGCCAAGGGGAGAAGTACACTCAGTCAGCTTCTACAAACAGATTTTTCAGAACTCTAGGAATGAGAGCCAAGACATGCCTGAGATAGATTGTAATGGCTACTGAACAGGACTCAAAAGAAACGTACAATGTCACAGCAACAACTGATGAGCCTTAATATTAAATACAGTTGCAGTATCATGTTTTATTTTGTTTTTTGGTGTTGTTTTTGGTTTTTTTTTGTATTTATCTCTAATAGAGTATACTAACTTTATCCTAAAACAATGAATTTACCTTCAAGTAAACACTGATACTTGTGCTTAAAAGTTATTAAAATAAAGGGCAGCTAGTTGAGTGTTTACACAGAAGTTCTGTGAATACACAGAATATATATATCAGAATGAAGAACTACTGATTGCTTTTTATCCCAAAGGACAAAAGTACTGTAAGAATTGAACATAAATGGGAAATAATATACTTGAACTGAAAACAAGATGGATTCCAGACATCAAAACTGTGATGTTCATTGAAGTTTAGGAGCAAGAAATCAAATTAATCTTCAGTTGGAGCCTGTCTGCTAAGAAGAAACTGTGGTGAGTATGTGGTGGTACTCAAGGACAGAAAGGAAGGAGACATGATAATCAATCAATTCCCTCCCTAGATCTGCACCTCTATTTTCTTAGAAGTGCAGTTCTTTAAAACACACTTCCAAGCTGAATATTTATAATGCCAAGGACAAAACATGGCTAGAATACTCCTTCACATTTTTAAACAATGCTTTTCTCCTTCCAGATGCAGATGCAAAAGTTTAAATGTAGCTTTTCTACAGTACTCAAAATAAGCATTTCTTCCATTTTTCACAAATGAAGAAATCGCTCTCTTTGAGTTCTTTCCAGGACCTGGCTCCAGGCCTTTAGGCCACATACATTCCATTCCATCTTTCCATCTTTCCTAAGTGAAGCCTGCCTGGAATGGTCCCAAACTTTGATTGCATGAGCAATTCTGTAGCAAGCTTTTTGGTTGGCAGAGCGTTGGCTCTGAAAATCTGTCAAGCCTTTTTTTTCCCCATGTCTCACGACTACTGTCCTACCTCTCATGCAGTTCCTATTGTCAGGAGAAAGCATCCATCCAGAAGGACAAGCACAGGAAAAAAAAAGTGGTCCAGATGATGAAAGCAAGCAGAGGTGGCTACAAGGTGATGATGCACAGGAATTGATACCTGAAAAGAAAAATAAATTTACTAGCAACTACTAACAATACAAGAAGCTGGAAAACTATTCACTGCTATTGGAAATGTCAACTCCACACTAAATCAGCTCCAATATTTCCTTGAAATTCAATATCAAGTCATTTACAAGCGTTACAATACACTTAAAACAGAACATAAACCTTACTGTAAAACCAGCAACATTATCATATTTCATTTTCTTGGCACAAAAATCTGTCAAAACCCTTTTCCAAATTTTAACTGCATCTGAAGGCCTGCAGGACCTTCAGACTGATCACAATATCCTTTCAGGATGGGAGATTCAAACTATTTACTGAAGAATCTGGAGGAAACTGAAGAAATAACATAGCCAACTACGCATCATTCAAATGTAGTAGGAGTTCAACATATAATTTCTTGTATCACTTTGAAACATGAAGTCTAAGTTGTGAAATAGAAACAAAAGAGTTAAAAGGTCTTTGATGACTACTATTATTTACTAGAAATTAAAATTCAACCATTTAGATTGCTTCCACAAAAATGCTGATAAAGAGGATTTTTCAGGAGAAGTCATCTTCATGAAACCTTCGCAACACTGCGAGGCAGCTTTAGCTATGAACATGTTTGAGAAAGGTTTTGTTCAAAAACAGCACATACATAATGTAGCACTAGAAATTACTACTGCATTAACAAGCTAAAGACTGCCCTCCCCTGTCAGAAAGTCTTCAGGAAAAAGAGAATGTTAGTCAATCAAAGTAAATCTTGAATAAATTAAAATCCTTTATTGCATTATTTCATTAAGTAAAATCAAGCAAAAGTGCTTTCAAGGAATGATGACAGCAATTTGCCTAAAAGCGTGATACAACTTATGTATGTGGAACAAATCCACTTTACCACAGAGGAAAAAATGAAAATATTTTCAAAAATGTTCCAATTTTATGATAAAAACTTCAAAATAAAGAGCAGAATGGCTGCACATGCTACTTTCCTATTATTCTTTTTCGCTGTTCATTATGCTTACATGCTCCCTAGGTCACTCCCCTAAGCACTGGACTATTCAGCAGGTTGGAAAGGCTGAAATGATCTTCAGTTTTAAATCAATGGCATAAATTATTTTCTTGTTTTAACCCAGACTATTTGTTGACATGACTGATTACAGAATGCCTGACATTACTTTGTGACATACTTTCGTAATCAACGTTGTTTTGCTGAACTTACCATAAGGTTGCTTTACAGGATGAACTGCCACAAGCCCCAGAGGCTGGTGAATGTTATAAATCATAACTGTTTGGTTTCCTCCATGCCATTTATTGGCCCTAATTACTCGGTTAGTATACCGGTCACTCCAGTAGACAAAATCTTCAAAGATAGTTAGAGCATGAGGATGTTGCAAAACCTGTGAGGCAAGAATGTTTATGACTTTAGTTGTGGATAGTAAAGCTTGCCCTGTAATAACAGAGCTAAGAAAAATTAAAAAACCAAACAAACAAAAACAACAAGCAGCTGTGTCTCAAAAGCTATTTTTACCAAAAGAGTATGAAAATATCATCTACTACCTGAAAACAAGGCACCACTTATGAGAAAACCTTTTTGTTTTTTTTCCCCAATATGGACAGCATGAGGAATTAACGAAGCAGCCTAACTGCAAGGTAGAACACAAGCAAATGAAAAATAAAGGCCCAACTGCAGATTTTCATGGGCAGAAAATACAAGAGTTATAGATCTGTAAGGACTGCAGTCCCAATAAGGTTCCCTATAATTTATCACACTGCCAAAGAAGATGGCACAATGAAATTTCTGAAGATTGAGGCAAGAAAGATCGCACCTGTTTCTAATGCACAAGAACTGCCAGCCTAGCCAAGGATAAATTGGTCCCAAGTTTCAACTCTTAAAAATATACATTATTATTTATACCATCTTATGAGAATAAGTAAACTGTGGTGCTGGTACACAGTCCTGTCAACTGAAAGCAGCACTTTGCTTTAAGATATCCTCTCAGATGTATCATCTTCACGATACTCCCAGCACATGGCAAATCCTGGCAGCAGATCATCCTCTGTTGCTATTAATAAGCTACAATTATCACCGAGAGGAGCTGGCAAGGGGAAGTCCTCCAGAGTTTTTTGATTGTATTGCAGATACAGCAGTTAGTAACAGCAGTGTCAGATGCCACTTTTTGACTTCACCTATGTAGACATATCAAATGAGAATGATCTATAGCATTAAGTCTACAGTTCGCTCTAGGCTCCACTGAAGATCTGAAAGACTGAATAGTTTATGTAATTCATTTTCCAGCTGTAACAAGCAGCTAGAATACTTCATTACTTACTTCACCAGAACATTTTGAACAAAAATTCACACCCAAGGCTATGATAGTGCAAATACACTGTGAAGTAGTATCTGAAAGGAGATGGAAAAGCACTGTTTATTAATTAAATTCTTACCAGATCACTTGCAACCACCTGTCGCCTATTATTCCCATTGTAATCACAGAAGTCAATATAATCAAGATAAGCATCAGCAAAGTAAAGAAGTTTATTTGGGTAATCAATGGAGAGTCCATTGGGCCAGTAGATTTTACTGTTAATAATCACTGTTCGCAATTTGCCATCCATGCTGGCTTTTTCAATTCGGGGGTTTTGGCCCCAGTCAGTCCAGAACATCACGTGAGCACTGAAAGAAAAATAACTATGAGTTACCAATCTAGGGAAAAAGAAAAAAAAAAAAAAAGCCTATAAAGCTTAATTAGCCAAAAAATAAGAGCAATGCTTTTAAGAAATGTCCTAACCAATGATACTGAAATCACTCAGATCAGCAATACGTCCATTCAAGACATTACCATCATTTCTGTTATAAAAAACTTTTGAATGCTTCTAAGCTATTTTCTTATGTAAATAAGAACAGTAAAAACAAGCTCCTCTGTCATCATTACTGCTTACTGTAATGTGACTGTTTCCTAAATACTAACTTGATGTGTGCTTTTGCTTTCACACGCATGCATTGATAGTGCTAACACTGCTGTAACTGAAGAGTTCCGTGTGGCTGGCAGTAAGCAAAGTTCAAGGCATTGGAGAGCTCAGAAAACAGAATAATGGACATGAACAGTTCAAATCAGAAAATTTCATTTCACTTTGTTGCTGCTCAAAGCAGGAAGGTATTTTTGTGATGACAGTAACATATGATGGCAATTATTTTTCATCTGTGGCTACAAAGGAACCTGTCCTTTGTCAGGAAGGAGAACAGGAAAGCATGCCATGTTATGCTGAACATACATTTGTGGCACGCTGCTGACTAATAATGATATAACAAAACTTAAAGTTTGTACCTACAAAGAAAATACAGGAAGGTCTGTTTCTGAGGAAGACAATGTCTTTGTTAGAGCAAACCAGATTAACATGTTACAAATAATGATCATTTGAATCTAAATATTAAATGAACACTCTAAATAAGTCATTTTAAAACTATATTTTCAGTTTTCTATACCACTTGTCACTTACAAAACCGTTTGAGCATTATCACAGGTTTGAAAATTGTTATCATAAAATGTGCATCTTTTCAAAACAAAACAAAAAATCTTACTCAGTTCTGGGATCTAACACTAGTCCCCTGGGGTTTGTTACATTTTCACTAATCAGCACAGTCCTGTGGCTCCCATCCATTTTAGAGACTTCAATTGTTTCCAGAACAAAGTCTGTCCAGTAGAGATTGCGTCCTACCCAATCTACAGCTATACTCTCAGTCACTGTGACACCACTGTCAAACACCTGTTTAACAAAAAAAAAAAAAAAAAAAGAGAGAACATACTATCAGCTTTCACACATTATTTCTCTATAAACACAGAAAACAGGTAACCAAATCTCAACTATTTTCTAGGCCTTTTATACAGAACAAGTCTCAGAGTGCTTGTGCTAGGCATATACCCACTCTTACTAACTTCAGCTGGTCTACTGAAGAAGTATGCACCTACTATGGGAAAAATCAGTTTATAGTCTAGCATTATAAAGCTTCCCAGAAGCATTCAGGTTCATTTTTTAAAAGATGTAGGAAACAATAGCTTAGCATGTACCAAGTTGTTTCACTTAGTCTACATCCCTTCTTACTACATGGGGATTTGCCCCTTCCTTTAAGTGGGAGATACAGTATCTTCTTTTTTTTTTTTTTTTTTTTTTTTTTTTTTTCATTCAACAGTGAAAAGATGAGTGAAACTCAGTGAAACTTACTATTTTTCGGTCAGTCCCATTTTGGTAAGCACTCCAAATTTTATCCTGTGTCGTATCAGACCAAAAGATACGATCTGTGATTGAATCAAAATCAATAGCCACAATATTCCTCCCATCCCTAATGAGAGAATAGATACTATGTGACTGAGAGGTGATGTTGTCCACAACAATTTGGTTACGACTTGCTACTAGCAAAAGAAGATTCCCGGACTCTGTTAAAGAAAAAGAAATTTAAATAAACCACTAAGCTATCCAACAGTAATTCTGTTAGACAAGTAACACTGAGTAACTGAGTAATTTGACATGGTTTTCTAGTATCACAGTAATTATATCTAGATGCATGGGTTGAAATGGCAAATTCAAAATCAATTCTCAGGCAAATATATTTTATTGTATCTATTCTGTCCATCCCAACCACCTTGGGATCTACTCTGGCTTTTCTTTTTGTATTCTTCCTCAATCATTTATTCCAACAGACTCTCCTTCCTGTCTCGTATCTCGACCCTGGGTTATCAGTTTGCAGCTGACATCCAGAACTTACTTCCCTCTGAGTCACTTTCAACTCCCAATCCTGATTCAAACTGCAAAGGTCTCTGTCCCACAAGTTACCCTCCTCAGACTGCAGAACCTGAGGATATCCCTAAACCAGGAGCCCCATGTTAACAATGGGTTTACAGTTCCTCTAATACAACTAGCACACTATGTAAGAGACATAGAACAAAAGAGAACTAGGCCGGGCCAGTATTTCTTGCACTACAGAATTAAGAACATGACATAGGCATTAAACCACATGAAAAGAATGGAATTTAAACACTCTCTATGCAATGAACTCCATAAAAGAGCAGATTTTAACTTATGATTTAGAGGTGTGTAGCACTGCTTTTCTCCAGAATATTACTTTTTTATCACTGTGGAGTGATATGTTAAATTAAATAATGTATTTCACCAAAATAATAGTTTCGAATTAACCCCTTGAGTGTTTGTTTTAATACTCAGGGTGATCACCTATGAATGACTGTCAGTAGCTGTTGCATCTCCTTTTTCAAAAGGTAACAGTATGAAAATGACATTTTCTAGTATTATTGTCATTTTTAAAGTTGACACCAGTGTTCCTCACCTGCCACCTTACAAGTCCTCCCATTGGTTTCCAGAATGTATCCTTCATCACAATAACACCTGAAAGATCCTCTCTCATTGTAACAGTGCTGACTACAAAAGCCTGGAGGGTCACATTCGTTAATATCTTCACAGGTCTTGGAATCATTTGTGAGCTGGTATCCAACAGGACAAGTACACTGAGCTCCAAAGGGTCCTTGAATACATTCATGAGTGCAGCCTGCATTATTATCAGAGCAGCTCTCCTGATCTGAAATGGGGTTGGGAAAGTAAATAAGCATGTAGTTCACAAAAGCTCCCGATGCTAAATTTAATACTTTGCTGTTGCATTACCAGCCTGAAATTGCTGTTAAAACATGCTGCACAATCATCAGTTTTGCATGTGAGAACAGACTGAGGCTCTTAGGCAAAATATAACATACACAATGCATATAAAGACAGATAATACAGCATTTAACAGAGTCTCAGAATTTGCTTGTAACAATGTTTTCAAAAATACCTAGATTAGACAAAATATTTGCTGTACAATTCCAGTACTAAAATCTTGTTAAATCACAATAACTTAAAATCACTTATAATCATACCTGGCTGGGGTTCATCTGAGAATGTGCATTGATTAAAGAAAGAAAGGAAAGAAGGAAGGGAAGAAAGAAAAAAGTTATGATTAAATCAAACAGTAATCAACACAAATACAAATGCTAGCTACACAAAAGCTTTTAGATTTTTTTCATGATTTTTGAAATTAGAAATTTAAAAGAAAATATTATAGACTGAATCACAGTTAATCTGAACTTAGAGTGCACCTTTCATTAGAGAATCTATTTGAGAAAACAAAACTGATTCCAACATAGTTACATAAAAGCCTACACCTCAGTCAGTGAAAATCAGGACATAATTCAGAACATATGACTGGATATAGTTAATGCATTCACCTTAGTCTCCTTTCACTGCAAGTTTCACTTCACAATTAGTGCTTTAATTACAGTAAGCTTACAATTTCTGCTAGCAATGTTGCTACAAAAACAATACGTGCTGAGTATAACATAGCTGTTGTTTGGATACTCTGTGTTTCTGTCTGTAGGCACAACACACTGTAGGATATTGTAGATGTATGAATAGTAACTTACTGCACAGCGGGGACTCATCTGCTCCATTAGGGCAATCAGCAGAATTATCACAAACTTTGCTCAGATTCACACAGATACTGTGGCCTGGACATTGCCACTGCCAGCTGGGACACCGGAAGGGTTGCGTGGGACAATCTCTCTCATCGCTCATATCCCTGCAGTCATTATCACCATCACAGATCCATGCTCGGTAGATACAGTTGCCATTGTCACATCGGAAAAGGGATGGAGGACAGGTCCTGGCAGGACATCTATGATGTTCATCTGAGCCATCTGCACAGTCAAGATGGCCATCACATTCCCAGTTAGCAGGAATACAATTGCCATCTGATTGGCACTGGAATTCATTCTGGTGGCACATTCCTGGTGGTCTTGTAGCTAAAACGGTGACATTCAACATTTCAGAAACAAGAACTACTGTTTTTAGTTCTTGTCTTCCTTAAGTAGTTACAACACTATAACAAGCTCTGTTGCTTTCAAATCAGGCCATAGAATCACAATCATTCAATCTATATGACGTTCCTACTTTATAATACAGTGAACAAAGCAACCTACGGTTATGATTTCAGCAAGCACACATTGCTATATACATATATTGATAACTATGTACATATCCAACACAAGATGAAATTACTCTCTGAAGTTTTCACCATCCTGTGTTGAAAAATACTAACTTAAGTGTAAATAATGTCTCAAGTGAAAAAAAAACAAAAAAAAATTAACAACTCACAGAGTGAAAATTTTCAGCTTCCTAGCTCAATAGACTTTTAAGCCTTACAACTGAAATGCCAAGTAAAACAAAACTTTAGATACAAAAGGAATGCAGGCTCTGCTCTTTGCCAGAAAACTACACGAGCTACACACTGTGTTTGAAATTTCAGCTCAGAAGAACTAATTACAGGCAAGTTTATCTAAAAATAATTCTGAAGTTTGAATGACAGTATTTCAAATTATCTGACACAGCAAATAAACAAAATTTTGAGCAGCATCACTTAATAAATGAAGTTTTTCAGCATCCCTGTACTTACGGCAATTGGTTTCATCTGAGTGATCATTACAGTCAAAAACACCATCACACTGGTAGTAAGAACTGATACACTGGTCTCCACTTACACATTTAAACTCTGTGTCACTGCAATTGTATACTAAAAAAAGAAAAAAAAAAGTTAGTTACTTTATTTTCAGAGCTAGACTGAACCATTTTTTTTCTACAGGTGCACAAGGCAGCTATGGCATCAGAAGTCCACATTCCACTGAAGATTATGATTTCTATGTGATGCAGAAAATGCAATGACTGAAATCTACAGAGAACCTTGATTTCAGCCCTCAGAAGCCACCCAAAAGATCAAAGGGCTTACTATAGATGCTAGAACAAGCACCATTAACAGCTAATTTATGGATAGGTTTGTTATTCCTATCTACTATCCTAGAGCTTGTAATATGAGGTCACCAAATACTCTTCAGAGCACAACAGTAAGAAACAATAAAGAGACGGAACAAAGGTTGCACTTACTGCAGCCACGCTCATCAGCACCATCTACACAGTCTTTGTCCCCATCACAGACATAGTATGGGTCAATACAGCGATGGTCTGGACACTGAAACTGCCTGGGTTCACAAGTATCCGTGAAAGCTGTTAAGAATGACAGTAAACACACCCGTGTTTATTTTCTCTCATCTGAAACCAGCATAATACAGAGACAACATACAGATAATATCACTAAAATTGCAGTTTGCAATAAAGCAACTACCAATCATACAACTGACAAGCACTGGTACATTAAAATCAATTAATTATTTATTCACATGCAGACTGTGTCTCATGCAAAAGAAACGACCTGTTTCAATTAGGGAGAAATAATGCAAATTAAAGTATGTGGAAAAAAACATCTTACTTCACTGCAAAATATTTACAGATATTTCTGGATAATAACATCAACGTTAAATTAGTTGACCACACTGTTATTCATTATTGAAATTGCTCATTAAGTATGTATTTAGAATGTGTGAGATGTAGTCGCTTTTTGCTGTAAGTTGTAGTGGATCACATTATGCAGCATTATGATTACAACTATCACAGGTGCAATTTCTTACTGCTTTTTAATAATTTTTCTGCATTCTACATGTCTCTGGTAGCTCAAAGTAGGTGAGTTTTCAATCACCTTATTCCCCTTAGATACTAGATCTTCCTAATTTCATTTCTCATTTTTACACTAACAGACATGTGCATACAGACATACACGGGTGTTTGTTGTTAGTTTGTTTTGTTTGTTTTAAAAAGACAGTTCAGATACTCACTGCAATTCTTTTCATCTGACCCATCACCACAGTCATTATCGGTATCACATAACCAGATTCTAGGAATACATCTATTATTGTCACACGTGAACAGGGTTTCAGGGCATGATGTGGGTCCTTGTGTGGGACAATGCAATTCATCACTGCCATCAAAACAGTCATTATGTTTATCACAACGCCAGCGACTTGGAATACACTGTCCACTGGCACAAGTGAAAGCTGATGAGGAACATGTATTGTCTAAACAAAAAAATAAAACAAGAGAACAATTTTATAATGACCTCCAAAATTTACCTTTCCTACCAGCATATTAAATACATTTAAATATTTACTATGCTTACAGAATATCTAAATTATGCATCAAATACTAAAATGCACATTTGCTTAAAATCAAAATGTCAGTCATGCTGCAAAACTGGTTTTATACCTTACTCATACTTCCTGCTTCTGTGCACTAAGGGACACAGTTTATTATTATGTCCTGTTCTCTTTGTGATTTAAAAGAATTAACTCTGAAGGAGCACCAAACATGTCACAAGAGCCAAGAACTCTTTGGTACTTTAAGAAATACAGATATTCATTTGTCCTCTCCATTTCACTTGATCAACAAAATAAAATATTTTGTGCGAGTCATTTTACAGTGAAACCAGGAAATGAACTCCTTTAACTTTCAACTCATTTCACTGTGAAAATGAAGATCTAAGAAATAGTACAGAAGTGCCCAAACATAATGAAAACCTGAAAAAAAATCTGTTTAATTCAGTTGTTATATGAAATAAAGGTGCTGCTTTAATCTCAGAAGTAGGCTAGGCAATGCTCATGGTTTTTTTTATTTTTCTTATGGTGCTCTTTTTAAATGTCTTCATCTTTATTAAGACCATTTATCCTTCTCCACGTACTAAAATAAAACAAAAAAGTGATATTTCAATGTCTCCCAGATTTACAGAAGATTAAGAATAAAAGTAGACCTTTTCTTTAGAAGAGATGTCTTTGTTAGTCTTCAAATGAATGTTGAGTCCAGTTAGACAGAAATATTTGTTTGCATTCTTCAAGTGTCCAGTGTTGAGTCCCCTGAGTTATCCTGTAACTGTCTAAGTAACTTACACTCCAAGTAGGTCTCAGGATTTGATACAATCTTTAAAAAATGAGGTTTTATTCCAAGGAAATCAATCTGACACATCAAACTTTCAGAAATAAGCTCACCAAATAATAACTGTAAATTACAGGGAGCACTTACTTAAAGAACCGCAGTTCTGTTCATCACTGTTGTCATGGCAATCATCAATGCCATCACATTGATAGTATCGAGGCACACATCTTCCATTGTTGCAGGAAAATGAGTATGAGCCACACTGCAAAGTTGGTGGCTCATTAGATGGATCTTCAACACACGTCAGTTGATTTGAAGCTAGTTTCATGCCATATGGACAACCACAAACTCTCTGAAAATTTGGTACTGGGAAGCAGAAATGACTGCAATCTCCATTGGGATTTGTTCCTCTGTTACAGTAGTTAGAGCCTTAAAGAGCAATAGAGAAGATGCACGTATACACTATCAATAACAGCTTGGAATCTATTAAAAGTGTAGAGTAATTCCAAAAGAATTTTAAAAAATTCTAAAAATGCCTTATTCTGCTTACAGTGCAAAATAGGGTGAAGTTCACTGGCAGCAGCATTAGTAAACCAAAAACAAGCCCCTGATTCCATACAATCTTCAATGGCACAAATGTTTAAGAAAACCAAAAACACCTTATACAATTTTGTCAAAAATTTCTGCTAATTTTTGGCAAATATCTGCAAATAAATACTCTACAGTAAATCAGAACTTTTGTCTAAGGAGGACTAGCATACCTGATCCAAGGTCTGGACACCAAATACGTAGTGAACCTTAGCATAAGCTTTGATAAGTGCACTGGGTGTTTTACTAAGATAACTACAATATCAAATCCTTTTTTTAAATCATATAACTGCATACAATTGATGAGAAAAAGAAGAAGTTAGAGATTTATGCACAGTGATTACTTTAAGAATACCAGTTTAATTAATACAATATAACTTAGTTTAATTGATTCATCCAGTCCTTCAAAATTGGTAGTTCTGTTTAACTAAAACTTCTACCAGGTAATGATAAATACTAGGTTGTAATTGGTGAAAAAGTAACAGAAGATACAATGGAATCAAAATTCCATTTGTCAAGATTATTAAATAAAGAAACAGATATGGTGGAAAAAAATCATACACAGTCACAAGACACTCAAATGTAGAACATGAGACTGTATGTGTCTGTGCTGTGTCTCTCACTCATCCCAGCTGTGACTGTGTAAAGCCACTTTAAAATTGAGAAGAAAATGTTTTGAATGAATGTCCCAAAATATTGTCTCTTTTTCTGTATTTTCTTTCACCTGTACAACAAACACGCTCACCTATTTGGGAATGTGCATCGTATGCTTTAACATGCATAATGTTACTAATGCCCCTCCTAATAATAGTCATTTCTCCTCCATCAGACTTTCTCACTCGAACTATTCCACCAAGTCTCCAGTCGGTGAAATAGGCATAACCTGTTTTGAAAGACATTTAACAAACAACAGTTACAGTGCAAAATGACATTAAATGTCAAGTACTGTGAGACAGAACTGCAAGGCATTTAATGTATATGCAATTATTTCCTGAAAAAAACTGATGGACTTCCATCATTACTGCAGCAAAGGTGAACAGATAGGAAAAATAAAAATAGGAAAACCAGGAAAACTTTAGGAAAAAAAACCAAAACTCTTAGATTGTGCTTAAAGCAAGATATAACAGACTCTATTGATATTTCAAATTCTAAAATTTTAAAATAATTCACCAAGACCTCTTTTTTGAAGGGGTCAGAATATTCTGAAGAGGTTTTGGCACAATACCCAATGGGGTCGAATGCTGCTATTCTTCTTTGCACACACCATATATCCAATAATAAACTCTACATACAATTAATAAAATCCTGAAATTGCTTGTCATCTCTAGAGAAGCACCCCCAACTTGAAAGCTATAATTAGTACAGCATATCTGTCTTGCTGCACAAAAAGTTAGCTCATCTGAATAAAACGGGTTAGATATCATGTCAAAACACAATAGTGTAAAAAATATGTTGTTTTATCTCACATACCCACATATTACCATATGAACATCATTCTGTAATATTAACAGGTAGTATTTTTCAGTGCCAGACTTACCTCCAAAAATAGTAAGACCAAATGGGTGAGTCATCTGAGCAATCCGTTCAAGAGTTCGTCTGTCCAGTCCATCAAAGGTGCTATGCTCAATTTTATCAAAAAAGGCATCCACCCAATACAGTCTTAGAGAACTAGGAATAATGAAAATGTCTTTATCTCTCCAAATGACATGATATTTATTATGAAGAACTAACATTTAATAATAATCTTAACTTAGTCAAGACGATACCGATGGAAGAAAGGGGCAGGGGGCATTGTCTGAGAAAACCTTGCATTTTACAGGTTTTTATAAAGCTGGAAAAAAAAAATGCCTTCAGCAAGGAAGTGCCAGTGCACACAGTTTGACACAATTGTATTGTCCTTACCTCCAGTCAATGGCTAAGCCATTTGGCCAGCCTAGAGTTGTATTCACAATTGGTAAGCCATGTGATCCATCACTCCAGGCCCTCATAATTTTAGCAGGACGGAACCAATCTGTCCAGAATATATACCTGAAAGAACATACCAGAAGACACATAAGCTCACGTACTTAAGAACTTACTTACCCCATACTTAAGAAAACCAACATATTTTGCCTTGATCTCCCTCCCCTCCTCAGTCAGTACTGGTACTGACCATATCCTATGTACAATGATTCCCAAAATGATCTTAAGTTATTTGTCCCTCTCAACACGATTTAACCATACTCTGTTAGAATTGTTATTGATTTCATTTAACTAATTTACAAGGAGGAAGAATCAAGCAAAAATGCATTCTCCAGGTAGTACTTGCATATAAGTACATATACTACAAACAATCTTCTCTTGATTCTTTTAACTTACGCATACTATCAAAGAGTTAAGGCTAGCATTAAATAACTTTGAGATGCAGTGAACAAAAAAAAATTAGCTCCAAAAGTTAGTAATTTCAAGAAAGAATCAAAGACTATTTACCCGATGACAGGATGAACCACTATTGATCGAGGATTATTTAAATTCTGAACAATAGCTCTTCTAGATTTATCTGCCAGCCTCATAACACTTATGCTTCTGTATCGAGGGTCTGTCCAATACAGATTCTTGGAGATCCAGTCAAAGGCCAAGTCTTCAACACTTTCCACTCTATTAGCTGTCAGAATTTCTCTTCCTAGAATGTACAATACATACAAATCAGCATACATGTTCTGGATCAGAAGAAATAACCCAAAAGTCTTATTCTATTCACAAAGTTAATGGTTTTCTCTGGTAAAAATGCTGCTTCTGTGTGACTTAATATAAAGCCATTAGGTGTACCCTTTGTTCCAGGTGAAGGAAGCATATGCTTCAAGAGTACAAATCCAGAAGAGGAGAAGTAATGATAATCCAAGCCAGGAGAAAAATCTGTCACCAAACTTCCATGGGAAGGAGTTTAAAGAATGGAGGAAAATAAAGATGTGGCTTTGTTCAGCCTCCAAATTACATCTTAGTCAACAACCAGACTGTGAGCTGCAGTCTACCATTACTCTGATCCAAGGCACTATACAAGTTCAGGAGGCTATGCGCTGACTTAATATACATTTGGTCATTATTACAACTTAGATAGGAATGTTCCTCACAGTATCAAAAACAGGATTCCCAAAATCTCATAACAGTAAAGATCCTTTTCTCCACTGCAGTTTTATGACAAACATCCTGATCTTCAGATAGAAAAATAAAGAAGAGAAACTCAGTCTTATACTATCAAAAGAGGTAACAGTCTGAGGATGACAAACACAAGTTATGACAAGTGCTAAAAATTGATCATTCCTAAACACACTCATCAAATTTGTCAAATAACTGAAGGCAATTTTTGACTACTTTTATCAGTTTTATATGAGTTGAACCAATATTTGACAAACATTTTTCAGATTGAGACAATGCAGATTTTTCCTTATATGCCACAAAAGAATTTTTTTGTGTGGCTTTTTAGGGATATACATAGTACCCCTCTTTATCACAACTACACTATGTTTAAGAATGATTCTCACCTGAACCATCAGTTTTCTGTTTATAGATCATGTCTCTACTTGTGTCTGAAAAAAAAATGGTGTCTTCTTGAGCCCAGAAGTCAATTCCAACAAAATATGAAGGGCTTCCTGTTACAGGTATGATCACATCTTCTTGGGTAGAAAGATTGAACGGGATTCCCCGCACTGCTAGCTGGGATGAAAATAGCAGAAACTGCTGCACAGCTGCAAAAGAAAAGAAAAGACAGAGTCTTTAATTATTTACAGCGAAAGAAAATAGAGCATTAATTAACTAAAGCTTTATTTTCCTTTCACAAGGAAAATTTCACATGGCCCCTTCTTACCAACACAATGCCGTCCATCTATGTGTAGATCAAAGCCCAGTATACATCTACAGCGATAACCTAATCCATCATTATCTGTTTTGTGACTGAGAACACAGATCTGTTCACATCCTCCATTGTTATTCCCACAAGGATTTCTCACTGGAAAATAACACAGAAAGGATTTAAGTTCATCTGGCACATACCGTGATTAGTTCTTAAAAATTGTTATTTTGATTTTTCAGCACTTCTTCATTATCCAAAATAAAACATATGAGCTTTATAGAAATTACAATACATGGAAACCATACAACACCAGCTTCATCCTGGAGCACACTGAATTCCCATTACAGCTAACCATCACTCAAGGTACTCAGTTCTGTACAGAGATGCTCAGTGCACAGCATAGAGGCATCATCAGGGTGATAATTTTCCACATAGATCTACTTCATAGTAATAGCTCACAAAATTAATTCATATTGGTAGCCTTTTCCAACTGCATTCTCACTGCACTGTTTAGGAAGAAAGTCCCAAATGCCAAAACTGTTCAAGTATATGTTTGACTCCTCAGAATACCAACGTGTTTTGTAAACCTCACTTATAATGTTGCATTTGAGTCATCATTAGCATGAGGAGATGGATAAATGTCTGTATTGAAGAGTCTGGTTCTAAATATGTATGTACTACAATCATTAGTTCTTCATCTCAAAATGGAAGTCTTCCATTATTTTTTAGTAACTTCTCATAAGACAATTCTTAAATCTCCATTAACAATCTTGTCAGCATCTTACCATATGGCTGTCTGGCAGCATGATAAACTGTCACTCCATACGGTCTCAGTGAAGACTGGTAGATCACTTGGGGGTTTGATTCTGAAAACTTATTAGCTTTCACCACTGCCATTTTTGTCCAATCAGTGAAATAAACATTGTGTTCAAATAAAGTAATTCCATATGGATGAGGAATCAGCGAGCCTCCATGAGCTATAGTTCTCCTGTTATAAAGATTTTCTTTAATTAATTACAATATACTATATGGAAAATATTCTTTATTAAGAGACTATAAGGCACAGGATTATTCATTTATACACTAGCTTTTACTTCTGTAGACATAAAGCAGCCAAAGTACAAACAAAAAAGACAAAATGAACTGAAGTGATTAAGTTAAATATACAGGGCATGTAAGCATCAAACACATAAAAAATGTTAATGATTTCTAAGAAAACACAGTAAGTAAAAAAAAGTAATCAAAATTACTGAGACAAATTTATAGAAAGAGAACAAATAAAGGAAATCAAAGATCTTTGTAAAACATTAAAATATTCAAAAAGCCTTGAATGTAAAAAAAATTATGGTTCCTGCAGCCACTGGCCAAAAGTAAAATCCAATGGCCACAGTAAAAATAAATAAATAAATAATAAAAGAAAAAGAAAGACATATATGGGAAAGAGGCCTGAACTACTTACCTATGCATAACCACAGAAAACCAAATGCTAATAAGTTATATATATTATACGCAAGACATTCTAACAATATTTTTCTGGATAAATACTGGGAGATAAGAAAATCCTCAAATAACGCCTAATGATAACACTGATATAATTTTCATGTAGTCCTGTAGGAATGTCTACAAGGCAGATGAATTCTACAGTTCTGTTCTAATTGCCTCTTGCCTGCTTACACAACATCTAGTAAATTTCTGGTGTTGATGTTAGCAGCAAGTTTTTCTCTGCAGAAAAAGAGATTTTACTAAGCAACTTCTTGCCTTACAAAACCATAAAAATAACGTTGCAAAATACAGATTAAGGAGAAGATCAAAGATAACAACATTATTTTTACAGTTTTTCAAGTAAAAGAATAAATTGAGCAATAAACTTGCCAATTGAGTAGAGGACTGTTTTTCAAGTCACAGTGTAAGAGGTATGCTGAAAGTAAACAAGTTTTTCTTGTGATCGAGTAACAGAGACCAATCACAAACGCAGAGATAAGCAACCATCTAAACACTACACTTACAGCCCCATAAAAACTGAAAGGCTCCTTTCTTCCATGCCGTGATCCTGTTCCCCCAGCATCACAGTATGGTGAGTGACGAATTTTAATTTCTGACAGCAAAAATTGATCAAGTGAAAAAATATCAAAACTCAAAGGACTTAATATCCATTACACAAAGTTGTGCTTTATAGATTAATAGTTTAAATAAATTCATTTGTGAAAAAGATGCAAAGGATGATGATGTAAGACAATGTACAGTATTTAAAAATAATAAAAAGCAGACACTATAAAAATGCTTACTAGTAGTGACAGGCTATAAAAGGGTACATTGCAAAAAAGAAGAGTAACAGGCATTCAGTGTAGAAACAGTATAAAGAATTACAGAGTAATTAAGGATTTTCTGCAAGTAGTACGACACCAGAGGTATCAAGGAATGTCACATTCATTATGCTGTAATTTACACTGTTTGTTAATCACTTTGTTAGACACCAGAACACTCAGAACTAGATAGAAAATAATCCATGTATCTGTAACCTCCAAGGACTAATATTTCTCTTACCTTTGAAGCCCATCATAAGTTACAGTCTCAATGTAATCAAATCGGCTGTCAACCCAGTATAGCCTTTTTGATACAATATCCAGAGTTATTCCAGCAGGCCAGCCTAATTTTGTTTTTATCAAATCCTGACGGTTTGTGCCATCCATGAAGGCTCTTTCCACTTTAGGATCACCAGACAGACTATCCCAGTCAGAGAAAAACAAATAACTACAAAGAAAAAAAAAAAAAAAAGTCCCATGTTTCCTTTAGATTTATTAAAGAAACAAACAAACAAAACAAACAAACAACAACAACAAAAAACTAAAATAAATAGAATTTATAAACTATGACATCATTTAAATCTAGCATTCTTTCAGGTTAGCTTAACTCACACTTGGCATATAGTAAAAACACACTTCATAATTTCTGCCCAAGAACTGACGTATTTTCTTTCATACAATGAATCCAGAAAAAAATACACTTTCACCCAAAAGACCATCGAACCACTGAGTGTTCTTTGTAAAACACAGAGTTAGGTGTGCTGTCAGAAATGGATCACTGACATATTCAAGCACTATGATAGCAGTGTCCATCACTGTAAACTCCTCTTGCAAGTCTCTGAGGATCCAAATTTCCAAACACTACTGAAGCACATTGGTCTGTGAGGCAGTAGCTTCTCCAGCTTTATCCCACTTTATTTCAGATAGTATGAGCTCTATGGATGTTGTCAAGTATTTACAGATAACTTCCAGTCTTGAAAGTAGCTCCACAGTCTGCCTGTTTTCGTGGTTGCAATAAAACAGATTCCATACACTGGGAACAAAAGCAGTGTACAGCTCTCCCATAATAATGTAACACGTACAATAGTTGAAGATAGAATATGAGTGTATAAACCATTTTAGACATGATTCTAAAATATCTAGTCTAGGCTGTTTGTCGGTTCTCCACCTTTTCATGTGAACAGAGGAATTTCTGTTACCTTTTACCTTTAATTGACATTTATCACTTACCCAACTGTTGGATCGAGTGCTATTCCTCTAGGATTTCCCAGATTTTCGGCAATAAGAGTGACACGGTTTGTTCCATCCAAGTTAACCATATCTATTCTGTTCACACTGGTCTCAACCACATACAGTTTATTGTTAACCCAATCCACTGCTAGATTTTCAGGAGTGTCAACTGAAACATTTAAAACTTCTTGGAAATCAGAGCCATCGATATTAATAGAAAAAACCTGAAAACAATACAAATATTATCAATACTAACATTATGTTTTGCTGATTGTGAGTCACATGGCACCGATCATCACACTAAGCACAGACAGGCCACTAGATATTAATCAATTCACATAGTAAGCTATGTCCAGCTTTGGAACTATTTGTTTGTTGTTTGTTGTTGTTGTTGTGTGTGTGTGTGTGTGTGTGTGTGTGTGTGTGTGTGTGTGTGTTGTTATTGTTGCCTATTTGTTTCTTCACTCCCAAAAAAGAAAAAAAAAAAATAAAAATCAAGGGAAATTTCTCTATCCTGATGAGAAGGAGAAGATGCAATTAGGCTTTTATTTTTCTATATAAGCCTAATTGTAACAGCATCATGCTGAAGAAATATCATCATCTTACACACAAGCTCATAGCCACATGAAGTTGACAGTATAAATTCAATAATTTTTATTATACATCAATCATGTGATTCTAACACAGGGTAATATGTAAAGCCAGGAATCACTGTCTCCTTTTTTTGGAACAACACCATGAAGGCTGAAATGTATCTATATGTAAACACAGATTACCACAAGTAAGTGGTATATATAATACGCAAGAAGAACAGCAGATGAAATGATTGTATCATTTAAAGTATTCTTCAGGTCCATGTAATACTAACAGAGCAAACCAATAACAGCCTATAGCATTCTTTGGAAATCTAGTATATGGAAGAACATAGGGCACTATGCTAGCAAGCAATATACTAAATGAGATAAAGGTGGCACTGAAAACAACTCATAATTTCCTGTTTTAGTTAATTTTATGTTAATCTATGGAAAGAAAAAAAAAAAAGAAAGAAAAAAGAAAAAAAGACAATGCCCTAATAATGCTTACCATATGAGCCATCAAGGTGGAAATACACATCACCTGATAATATTCTTAATGTCAATGTTCTTTTCAGATCATTCTAGTTAGGATTTAGCTAGATTAATTAATCCTAGTGAATTACATAGGATTAACTATGCAGGAGTGGGTAAAAAGACATTCCTTGCCATGTCGAGTACACAGCAGAAAAACACGTATTACCTTGTGTTTGTAACCTTCTACTTTTTAGTCTCCTGTCTCATGAAAGTTCACATTTGACCCTGATTTACTACAGCCACTGTCAGTGCAATCTCAGTAATGTGATCTCAACATGGCAAAATGGTAATGCCAGAACTGTGAACAATGCAGAAGTTGTGTGCACAACTCCTCTTGTACACCTTGAAGGCCACGCAGTGTGCTTTCCGACAGAACTAATGTGGCATTGTAGTGGAAATGCTAGTTTTCAAGTGTGAGTATAGATTCATAATGACAGTGATACCAATCTGATCCATACATGGTATTAGCAGGAGGCAGACCAGGAATTCTCCTTCATGCTGCACAACAGTCAGCATGATGATGAGGATTCCAGAGTTTTACCACTTGACCTGAAATTTGTTTTGTTTCTCTAAGGTTTGCTTGGAGAAGAAAGAACAAGGGTGGTGTCTAACTTTCTCCTTGAGGACCTGTTTTTTTTGCTTTTTTTCTTTTTTAATTACTCTATTTTACTCTACCTTGAAGGTAAAATATTTCCTCTACAAAAAAATGTAACAAAACATTGGCTCATTACACCAAACACTGTCAATATTTGTTATCTAAGCTCAATTACAGAGCTATTTGAAGCATATGAAAAAAATTGATTTTTATCATCTTGGAAAGCACAAAGCTTTTACATTTAAAATGATCTTGTTTCAAAAAATTACCAAGAAAAATTTGTTCATTTTTGAAAGAATGTCTACTATTTCTCTTAATTAGTTTTTTGGACTGCATCTCAAATAAAATTAAAAGTTGCTCAAGATATTCCCACACAACAGGATTCTTTGTTTAATATGTCAAATGTAATAGTATAGCCTGAAAAATGCAGTCATTAACATAAAACATTTCAAGGAGCTTTTTTGTCAGAAAACAAAAGCACAGCCAAATTTTGCTCTCAAAAATGAAAACCTATCAACACATTCTGCCCCTGGCTGTTCTCTACTTCCACATACACAAAAATTTATTCTTCTTGTAATTTCTACTCACCTTATCTTGCACTGTATCAGTCCAAAAGATCCTGTGCAGGTAAAAGTGGAAGTCCACACCAACTGCAACTCCACGATTCTGTGACTGTACCAGAGTACGAAAATTTCTTCCATGAAGATCTCCAATCAGTAAATCACGGCCATTGGAAAAAATAATTGATGCAACACCAGCTGAAAGCAGAGGTGATAGATATAAGACTACTCTGTGACCAAACTATCTGCAATAGGTCACTGTTAGTCCAACAAAAGCAAGAGACTCCTGCTTTGCACATACTAACCTGAAGTGTTGGCTCTACAGTGCCGATGATGCTCTAGGAAATAACCTTCCACACAGTGGCACTGGTGATGTCCCACACGATCTTCACACAGCTGGTCACAGACACCCCACATTTTGCAGTCATCAAAATCTGTTAAGTGAACAGGGCATAATTAAAAGAATGTTATGGATGAGAGGGATGTCATCATTTTTGGGAAGCTTGAAGTTTACCCTCTCTATTTGCTTTTTACCTGTTTGCAAAATGGGAAGAGGAGATTTTGTATGCTTTTTTCGCAAATCTTCAATATTCTACTTCTAGATAAGAGGAAAAATTGGAGTTCGCTACCGAGTTATCTACGCAATAAAAAACAAAACCGCCAGACAAAAAGGAAGAATCACTGGAAGTAAAGGGATGACACTGTGTGCTTTCCACAACTCAGAGTATGTCTAAACAGTACTCTTGCTGCAACAGATACATTATGTACACACATACACACCTGGATAGATTTAAGTGTACACTGAAGGCAAGTAATATCTCAACATTAGGGTAGTACTGAACTCAAGCTAACAAGGCAATGTTTATTAGGTCAGACACTTGCTACCACAAGTGTCCAATTTCCAATTTAGAGGTGGATGCACACCAGAATCAAGCAGTGAAAACTTCAAAGAAATAAAATTTTGGCATGTAAAATAGCATGTAGATATATTCTGAAGCAAGGACAACGCAGCAAATTCTCAAGATGTGCTCTAAAAGCAATTACTAGGATTGCTACAAAATATTTTACTTCCAGAACTGTAAGACATCTACCTAACTTTCTAAATATCTCATTTTATCTGCCATTATCTAAAGTCTAGAAGATTTCTAATACTAATTAACAAATAGTTTTGAAACATTAGAAGCCAGACCTCCTTCACTTGTAAACCTATGAGCAGCACCAGTACATTATAGGGCTAGAATTCCATCATTAAGCCAAAAATGAATACATAAAAGGAGAAAATTAAATCTCAAATACTCTCCCTACTTATTTTTAAACATTTGTTGATATACAAGTAAAAGTGACGTTTTTCCTAGACAGTACATTTTGGTACTGAAAAAATGTTGTCATTAGCTTTCCAGCTTCCATTTGTGTTGAAGTCATCAGTCTACAGTGAGCCAGAAGCAAATGAAGGCTAATTAAAAATTACAGTTCAATTATTTCAGCCATAAACCAGTTGCATTGATTTAAACTTAGATCTGGAATTATACACTAATGACTGTGGGCTCTTCCCCCATGACAACTGTTTCTCCCACTACACATACAACTGTGTCTCTGCAAACTAAAATACATTGATTAAAATCTCCAAGCTAGAATCAGACAGCTAAGTTTATAGAGTAGTGAGTCAGAACAACAAAAGACTCACTAAAACTACACTGGGTTTGCAAACATGTCCTTTACATATTTTCCACATAAAAGTGAAAGTAGAGAGTAAATTTTTTTACCTGAACACATTCCTTTGATTCCTCCATTCTACTAAGAGCAACCATGCTGCCTCTGCAGCTCATACATCCCTAGGTTAGCCAGTATTCTTGATAGTACAAAAATCTCATGAGAAACTGAGTGATCAGAATACTGCACAAGAACCATAGCTTGACTTTAAAACTTCTAAAATAATCTGGTTAAGCATTCACAACTAGGCTAAGCATCATGATTTTGAAGTTACTACATTTCTGTTTGCTGACATAAATCATACATACCAGCAGCAGTTTGTGCTTCCAATTTACAGCAGATACAGAAGATAAATGCAACACCAATACTTCATTTATGTTCTTGCAAAAATTCCTTATTTTCATGTAAATGCATACACTGATACATCATAGGAGATACAGCCACTCAGTAGCACAAATCTATAGCACCCTTTCCATTTTAAATTACAGTGATCTGCTGTGTTTTCATCTCACTTCACTGTCACTTTCAAAAACCCTTCAACATCATTACCTGATTTTCTAAGCATACAACACCACACATCTCTGGAGCAGAAAAATTCTCCTCAGTTAATCACTAAAAGATTTCTGAATACAGTTTGATAATAAAACCAATACCCAGGAGTAAATCATCTTAAACATCATCAAGCTCTCACTATGTCATAAGAGTCTTACTCAATTAGATCTTTACCATATCTCTCTAGTTTGTTTCTTTGTCACCATGCAACTGCTGCACAGAGTTATTTATACTTTTGCTGACTTCAGAGATTTTTTATTTGCCAGTACATCCATCCTCCTAAAATGTAGCTTCCTGGAATCTAGACTGTCCTAATGAGCTGTGAGAAGGTACTAGGCATCTGCAATGATTGTATTTTACTTACCAATACAGGTACGACTGTCATTACCGCTTACTGTATATCCCGCAGGGCAATAACACATCCCTCCTGAAGGAGAAGCATGACAGCGATACTGGCAGCTCAGTGCAGCACAGTGTGATATGTCTAAAAAGGAAATGAAACAGTTCAAGAATACAATCACAGCTACTACTGGCAGAACAGTTTTGTCCTACTGACAGTTACAAAGCTGTAGCTTTTTCTATGATGAGTCTCCAGTTTCAGGAACAGCTTCTTAAAACAAGTAAGCACCAGAAAAGATGTAAAAAGTTCCAAAAAAATTGCATGTGCTTACATACATGCACATTACATACATACAAGGAAATGGAAGACAGAAGGGAAATTAATGTTATAATATGGCTTGAGAATGGAGCTCAAGAATAAGTATCAACATTACAGGAGATACAGGAGATAAGTAAGAATACCATGTAAATAGCTGTGCAGTCAAAGCCATCTACAGTGCACCATAACTTTCTCTGGTTCCACAAAACCTACTTGTGAACAACATATCCTTGAGCTCCACTTATTGGAACATAGCCTCACCATCTGCTATTTTACACTGAAAAAATAACCTACTGCATTATATTAAGCACAATATCCATGCTACTCCAATATATTCTAATATATTGGTTGGGCTTTGTCCATGGAAGAACACTTCTTTATTCTTGTCTTCTCTTCCTTCAGAAGAAGGATGGTAGAAATTCCCTAATCACTTTTTGCTTTCTTTGCAACTAAACAACAGTGATAGACAACGAAATTATGATTGTAACACACTTGCTGACTTCTTCATATTCTTTCCACCTTCCCTTTCCTTATACATCTTGATAAACTTTTCATTTTGCAGCCTACATCAATTGTTACAACTACAACACACAGCAAAGCAAAAGGTAGTATTCTATGACAAGTTTTAAAGTCCCTATTTTTTTCCTGTCCTCATATTCCAAAAGGTATTGGGTTTTACTAATAAGATGAGGAAACTGAAAACGTAAAACATCCTGGATCCTGAATCTCAGAGTGAACCGGCATTCTTAAGAGTGAAATTAATAGAAAAAGCCATGCAAGATCATTGTTTTCAAGAGCAAAAACCCAGTAACTGAATAACCAGATACTCCAGGTGAAGAGACTTTTGAAAATCCTAATCCAAGTGATTTAACCAAGGTTCAGAATACACAGAATACATCTATTCTGATGTTTCTGCTGTTCTATATATACTTATGATTCTAATACATACTGCAATGTCTGCCTGCTGTGATATTCGTTTCATCTTCTCCTGCAGGGCAGTCTGCAGCTCCATCACACACTTTCCCAATCGGAATGCAATGCCCTGACTCAGGACAGGCCCACTCTCCTGGGTAGCACTCACGATAACTACTTTCTGTGGAAAAGAGAAACAAATATAACTGAGATTTCAAATACACTTAAAAATCTCTTCCCTAGAAGATGCCCAAAGCATCTACACTCCTCTATAAATTTACATTTTACTACTACATTTTACTACTCAAAAGGACTTACCTTTTAACAACAAAAAACAATACCAACTTCAATAGTCAAGTAAGAATCAACTATTCTTGTTATATACTAAACTTAATTTGCACCACATTTTGTGTCACAGCAGTAACTCTCACATACACAACAACGTTCTAAAGACTGTACAAGTATAAAAAGAAAAAAAAAAAAAATGATATAAAGATTGAATTCAAAGCTTTTTACAGAATGAAAACGGATTCAGAACATCCTGATTGGTCAAAACTCTAAAGCAGCAGCTTAGTGAGGTCTTCCTCTGAAAATATAATTGTCAGAAATAAGCATTACTACATACCACACCCTCTTTCATCTTCATTATCTTCACAGTCATCATCTCCATCACAAATCCAGCTCTGATGAATGCAGCGGCCACTTGGACAAGTGAAGAAGTTGCCTCTACAAGTTGCATAAGCTAAGGAAAGAAACACCAGTAAATCAAACTACTCTGAGTGACAAAAAGGTTAGCAGTAGTTGTCTTGTCTAGTATAAACTGTCATTTATACCTGTAAAATTGGGCTAGTTCCATAATTTACATATATTGTAAACAGTGCTGTTTTGTTCTGGTTTGCTCTTTATTTTAAAATACTAGAACGATAGGGTCTTTTCCTGTTTTGTTTTTAATAGAAATAAGAAGAAATGCTGAATTTCTCAATTAATTTTGCAACAAGATAACAAGCACCTTATAATCAATATTTTTATAAAGGAGATGCTACTCAAGACATTAAAGATAATTGTATTCAGAGAACAAGAGTCAAAAACTCCATGAAAATTTGTCTAAAGCTCTTCATGGTTGGCAAGTTTTCCCTGCTAACAGTTCATAAATATCTGTGGGTCTTCAAAGAACAAAAAAAGCCAAATAGATAATAGAGAAATATCAGAGGAGGCGGGGAAGATGCAAAAAATTCATGCTGGTGGAATGTTCATGGTAGGATACAGAAACTAAATAACAATGTGTGTCTTTCCAAAAGCATAGGAGAAGAAAGTAACTCAGATCCTAGAGTCAATGGGGAACTCTGTAAACGTACAGGTCAGACATCTGACAGCTCTACATCCATGATGCTGGTTAGAGATGTAAAATCCTGAGATATCAGACCATGAAGAAAGGAATAAGCAAGAAATGCCCAGAAAGAGGACTGCCAATTAAGCAACTGACATGAACATCCAGCAAACTTCTGACTGTCACACGGTCAAGCAACTTACTTTTGCTTTTCTTCTGTGCACTTTAACTAACTCTCAGTAAATTGTTTAGAGAAAGAGAAAATAAAAAAACCCTCATACTGCAAGAGTTTTCATCACTCCTGTCTCCACAGTCATCATCATGGTCACACATAAAGGCTTGTGGGATACATTCTCCATTAGCACACTGAAACTGTGTACTGGTACATCCATGCGCTGAAAGAGATTTTAGTACAGAAAGACACATAAGAAAACCATCAGAAAATTAAGATCTTATACTTCACATATCTCTTTTAAAGTTAATTAGTTAGGGATCTCTCTGCACATGGTACTTACTGCAGTTAGCTTCATCAGAAGTATCTCTGCAATCAACTTTGCCATCACATCGTTGGCTTGCATTAAAACATGCTCCATTTGCACAGGATAACTGTTCACATCTTGGGTAGCCTACAATAAAAAATACCTTAATATTAGTGTGGGGTATTGGACTGTAGACTATGAGTCATATATACCCCACATCACCAGAACATCCTTATTTACTGGAAAACAAAACAGGAATACACAACTGGCCATATTACTACTGAAAAACAATCAATGTATTCAGAATTGTCTTCTCTAGCAGTTACTTAAGAATATTCTCTAGGTAGTTAGTAAAGATCCTTGCAAGAGACTGAGGCACATTTCAATTCATACTCCTGAAATTCAAAACACAGCATCTGTGTTCTCAGTACAGTCCCACAGTAGTCAGGATAACCATTCAGAAGTAGCAAAGAAAGAATAAATGAGCAAGAAATGCTGGCTTCTACGAGGACCAAATACTGTGCAACACCTTTATTCAAATCCACACAGCTTCCAGTTAAGGCCTCTGTGGAAGTAAAACAGAAGAGTCATCTATGCTATTGCTTGTCATCAACTCTGTCAGTGCTGAGAGAACAGAGGAAAACAAACAGAACTTCAAAAAACTAATAGAATATCTGAAAATCAAGGAGCATCTCCACCTCTTGTCTATCTTGTATAGGGAAGTCCAGAACTGGAAACCTGTCAGTCCTTACTGTTGGTAGGGAACAAAACTTAAACTTCCCCTCTTTAACTCCTAAATTTAGAGAATGTTAGCAATTAGTGAACTGAGTTCTTCTACTCCGTATCACCAAACAGAAAGTTCTAAAGAGAAAAAGAAGAATCAGGTCCTTGCAAGGGGAAAGGTAGGAAGAGCCCTCCATAGTGAAGCACTTACACTACGTAGTTTTACAGTAAGCTCACCAGCAAAGAAAATTTTTAAGGTGAATACTGCAACATTTTGAATTTAAGTACGAATTTCTCACATTATTCACTGCATTTGGGCTTGCACAAAAAACGTTTTCTAGCATTTACTTAACTTTCTTTTTAAAACTAAGATTTCTCTGTGAGCACTTTTTTCTTTATATTTAGGTTTAAAAAGCAGAAGAAAAAACAAAACAAAACAAAACCAAGCAAGAAATGATGCTGAGAAGCTGGTCGTACTGCCTCTGCTCTAGAATGCATAAGGAAAAAGTGTCAGAACACTTAATCTGGAGCTACAAAAACCAAGAAAAACAAAAAACAACAACAACAAAGTCAGCCAAAAGATGGGTTCTTCTCTGGGACTTTGACGTGTAGCTTTTTTTTCTAGTTCAGTAACTGGTGCACTAGAAAGAGCTCAACAGTATGGAAAAGGTCTTCAGCAAAAAGATGAATAAGGTAGTTAGTGTGAATCTAAGTCTGAGACTGTTGCACAAAACTAGAGAGTGAAGAGATTGCAGCATAAGACTGAAGATGAGGTTAGGAGAGAAAAGTGAAGGGACTGGCAGTAAAATGCACTGGGGTTTTTTCCACCGTTTTTTCCACTGTTTTAACTGAGAAAAGCCAATGTTTCACATAAACACTGCTTAATTTGTCATTTCCTCCCAAGAACCTTTAACTTATTAAAGAAAACTTATTAAAGAGAAGATCTTTTCCTAGTAAATAACCATTCCTAGAAGACAATACAAGCATTGTGGAAATGGGGAAACTCAACTATGTTCATTCCAGTGTGCTGACAGAAAGTGAGCTCTTCTGTCCCCTTCTAAGGCATCTCCTTTTCTTAGCCAAAATACTTCTCCACAGTCTGCCTACCTGTGATATGCCAGCTCTTCAGTGCAAAATACAATCAAACTAGTAGACAGCAGCACAAATGACAGAGAAAATATTTTTCTTCCTGAGACACAAAAACTGCTTAGGAGCAAAAACTGCAAACATACTGAAGAAGCATGTTTTAATATTAACTTATGGAAGACATTTGAAAAGTATGCCACAGGAATTGCTAAGCTACACTTCTTTGCCTTTCATGTGCAAGCTGGAAATACATCCATACAAGAACACAAACAGGAAACAGTAGTATCTGATATTGGGTTCAGCAGACACCCATTTCTGTCACACACAGTTGTTAAGTATAATTACCTCATTCAAATCTAACTCATGTTCCAAAAATGAGAAAGGAAAAGAAGGGTAATTTCCTACTTCTAGATGATGAAGTTTTGTGGGTTTTTTTAAAGCCACAGTAACACTTGAAAATTTTTATAACACAAAATGAACTAAAACCTTTTGCCTGCCATGCATTACCACTTCACAGTGATCATGTTATTGACCTACAGCAAACACAGACATGAGGAGGACGACTTACCCCAAGATCAAGACTCCTCTGAGCCACACTGAACAAGGCAGAGTCCACAGTAGCAATGCTCTGAGAACTGGCAGTCCAACAGGAGCCTCGTTCCTGGCCTTAATACCTGATTTTGACCTCTGCCATTCTAGTCTTTGGCTACCTTCTCACCTTACTTCAGTTTTGCTTCTTCCCTTGCCGGAACTCTCCCTAGTGTAGACATTTCCCTCAGCTTCACTCTGTAGCTGCTACTTACAATTTGTCCAACATCAAGAACATTAGCCTCTTACCATAGCCCCTTTTTTTTTTTCCTTCGATCTACATCCCCTATGATCTCTTCAGTTCTTGATCTCTATTCACCTTCACTGTCACCTCTGCAAATCCACCCCAGACCTAACTGCTCAGCTTCTGACCACAGCAGCTATTTAATGTAGGAAACAAGAGGCAGGAACTAACTGGTTAGGCAGTTGATCCATGGCAGCAATTTAACATCCAAAATAAAAATGAGAACCTAGAGTTTCCGAGCCCACACTCAGCTCTCATCAGCCTCAACAAATACATCACAAGACTTTCCCTTTCTTTCTTATAGTCTCAGCACAGTGCTTAGACACGAGAGCTGTGTGCAGAAAGGTTGTTCTGTCAGTTACCACAGAGACAAATGAATAGGGCTGGGACTTTCATTTTTTAACTGCAAAGTTGAGGTAAGAGACAGCATTCTACCTTTACTTGCAGGAAATAAAGGTACCTAATGCAGTAAAATGATATCAGTACTGCTGCTTGTTACAAATACTTGTGACCATAAAGAGTCTTCCACTTCACTGTGCATTTTTTAAAGTTTCAAAATGAAAGTATTTGCTAGCTGCTGCCTTGTAAAGACAGCTGGAAAAATGACCTGATATGCATATTTAACAGATTAAAAGAAACACAATCATTTTATGAAATTAAAACAGCTTCAATGCACTAAGTACATGACCCATAGCTGAAACATTGTTCTGATGTTTATCTCAGCCTCTGCCTGGGTAGTTTTCCCTTGCTGTTAATCCCATTAGCAGCAAAATGGACTAAGATTTTGAATCCCCTTGTTCTGTTTTATTACTTGTTTAATTGTTGAGTTACTTCATACTGGTGGCATTTTGTATTTGACTAGCTTCTTAAATGATGTGATTTATTCAGAATAAAACTTTATCTTATTTCCAATTTAAATCTGCTTCCAAAAAGTTCAGTGAGTGCAAAGCGTAAGTAAATAGATATGAATTTACATTCTGTAATTATTCGTGAAATAACAATCAATTTTAAACATCTTTTTTTTCACCACAGTTTCTGGATTTTTCATTTCTATTTAAGAAATGATTTAGTGTAAATTAATTGATAAGGAAAAAAAAAAAGTGGTTAAAGAAAAGGCCAAAATGGTACTATTTCTATTTGTTTATATCAGGAAGTATAGAAAAGCAAGTGGATGGTAACAGTGGAAGAAGTTAATTTCAAAGAAAGTAAAATAATAAAAATTCATTCCTACTGTATAGTAGTACACAAATTCATTCCTACTGTATAGTTAATCACAAAGTCACCAAACAACTCATTTTGTTTTAAGGCTTCTGTTTCAAGTATTAAGCCTTGCAAAGATAGAAAGGCAATAAAATTATCCAGCCTTCCTGGAAAAGTCTTGTCATTACAGTCTTCATGATTTTCCTGTCTTCAGCATCATCACATTTCTTCAGACTAGTCCAACACACCCGCATTTAATGTTCCAAGTCACAGTCATTCTTCTGTCTTAGTGGGACTGTCAACACATATTCTAATAAATCAGAGTAGCGGCTGTTGAATGATAAGAAGCAGTTTCTCTCCCTGGGGCTAAATATGCTGCCTTCACAACAGTCATGGGGCCCACTGGCAGATACAGCAGAGACTGGGTTTCCCACTCAGCAGTGGAGCAGCACTGTTAAGGTACCTAGAGAACTCTTTCCAAACTGCCTTTTAAATTATTCAGTTAAAAATGTTAATTGTGAAATAAAATGTGCACTTCAGCTTTCACATATCAATGTGGCATCTACACCTAAGAATTCTGACTACTGTCTTTTGAAAATCACCATCTGTTACCAATTCACCAATTTCTGATAATTACATCACTTAACTTGGCTATTCCATACATTATTCAAGGACTATTTGGAGAATTCTTCAAGGTACGAGCAGTTCCTCATTTTTCTTAAATATGAATACATTTAGTGCATTTTTCAAATGAGTATCTTCCATAATTTATGTGTCACATATTCCCTAAATTAAGTTACTGAATTACTTTCCTCTGAACTTTAAGAGAGAAATGCCAACCCACAGAAGATATTTTTTCAGCAATTTTATGGAGTACTTTGGATCCTGGCTTTTAGTGATTTGTTTTGGTGACTTCAAAATTGTCTATGGGTCTATCACATGGAAAGTTCCAAGTCTGTTGCCTCAGCAAACTTTTACTCTGAACCATGATTCATTTCTAAATCACCTTTCACTTTAAAGAACATACATTTTATCCACTTGTGAGTCAGGGATAAAATGTACTAGTAGCTGGATGACCACATAATATGCTGGTTTGTCTTCACACAGAATATGCCCCTTTTTCTCTAAGTTGAACCATTAACACTTTGATTCCTATTTCATCTATTCCTTTACATCATAACTCCTATTTTTCCCCTCTAGATCTTCTCATCAAAGCTCAGAGTTTTGCCTTTTTCTCAGCAGCATAGTAACTTCGATCAGCAGTAATTGTAGCTCTTATGCTACATGCCACTCATACAATGTGTCAAGCTTTTCCTTAATATCCACAATGTAACAACATGTTGTTACAAAACCAGCTATTAGACAAAAGCATATATGAAAAAAAATGGACTCTCTATTCAGTGGCTGTACTTCTCATCATCATTCAATCTAGGCCAATATCTAGGGAGGCTATCACCAGACAGTCAGGAAGTCTAAATTCTGACCACGTTAGACTGAAAAACCCACTTGTTTGTTTCCGTTTTGTTGGCACAATATGAACATCTTTCTTAATATGGTTCGATCCAACCTTGCTTCACATCCATGGGAAACCGCAGTTTTAGAAAAGGATAAAAGTCCCTCAAAGAAATTATGTGGAATCAAATTCTACCTTTCTATACAGATTATAGTTATCACTGATATCTGTAAAGGGTACTCAAAGGGAATATGAAAAAAATATGCAAATTCACTCTGAGTCTCCTAAGGCTTTGAGCCACTTAATGGTTGCTCTTTTCCACTGCAACACTTCATCATTTCTTAGACAATGACAAACAAGAGGTCTTGACCTCATGGCAGCAGTCAGCATCTAAGTTCTGCAATAATGAAACTGTATCGGAATATGAGCACTAATACACAAAAGAATCTGCAATGAAGCTCTAATAACAAGAAGCATATTGTGGTCATTCTATCCATCAACAAGCCCTTTAATCTTACAAATTGATTAAAATGCCAGAGGTAGATGAGATGAAACTAGATAAAGTGTTAAAAGTAAATACTCACGGCAGTCTCTTTCATCTGTTCCATCAGTGCAGTCCTTTACTCGATCACACCTGTATGCACTTGGGACACACTGTCCATTTGAACAAGTAAACTGCTGACTTGAGCATGTCCTTCCCGCTGCAAGAAACAGGCACTCGTTATGTTTTTTTTTTCATTCCTTTTCTTAGTTACCCCATCTTTCTCACAAATATTAGCATATGACTTTTTCATGCATACTTTGGGAGATTTAAGAACACTTCACAAGACGATAACATAACTCTGTGAGGCCTCTGGAGCCTGCACAGTCAGTGTTTCACTCCACTAGCAGGGCTGACCTCTAGGTTAGAAATTTCCTCCTTCTGCCTAAAAGATTTAATTACTGATTCTTCTTGAAGTTTTTCTCTGTCATTTTGTTTACTGGCTCAAAATCTGTCAGTACATGTCAGTTACTCAGTCAACAACCCAAGCATAATGAATGTTAACAAGTACTCTTCTATACTGCCAACTGCCACTATGTAACACAGCAGAGCAGGAGATAAGGCACTTCTCTGTAATACAATCAGGCCTCAATAGTCAGGTATACTTAATATTCATAACTAATAAAGAATCAATAATTATGTCACTTCTCAAGACAACTATGACAGTGGAAAGCAACCACATAAAACTGTACAATTCCAATTTGATTCTACTGGGGCTAAATTACAATCTCTGTTCCTCCTAGGCAAATTAACTGGGTCTACAGCTGAAAAAATAACTGTTAAATTTTCCTCCCTTCTGCCATCTGCACTTTTGCTTCTTTTAGACTTGTGTCTTAAGACAACATCAGTTGATGAACATGCTGGCATCTGGTCTGCTGTTTTACAGGAGTCTGTTCCTCCTTCTGTCAGTAGTGTCCCCCCAAAAGATCTCAGATAATCAGATACTAGTGTCTTTAGGGAAAAGGACCTCAAGACAGTAAAGTAAAATGGATTTTTTTTTCCCCTTTATTATCCTCTAGGTTTCCCAAGTGCAGAGATAAAAAGTCCCACACCAGGCTCAAAAAAAAAAGCAGCAGCTGATGAAGCCTCTTCAAAACATCCATCATTAATGAGTACATGCAGAATAAAGTTAAAGTGGTTGAGCTCAAGATTAACCTAGAGCCGCTGCTCATTTTGCATTTTCTGTCCACACATTCCTTAGTTAACACATAACCAGGAGTTGTGCCAACACCTTCCCAGAGGAAAAGGGAAACAAAACGCAGCTAACCTTAGTTCCGATCATTAGATTAGATCTTAAATACTTACGACATTGTTGATGTTCATCTGATCCATCTTCACAATCTTCCTCATCATCACATACCCATGAATGTGGGATACATTCACCATCAGTCTGACACTGAAACTGATTGCCCTCACAAGTAGGTTGAGCTAAATGTAAAGAATAAAAACGTCATTTCACAGACATATGGGAAAGCACTTTCAAAGAAAGCAAAAAATTAAGATACTTAAGATTCAAGTATCGATTGACTATAATTTCCATTGAATATATGAATAAACCACAGAAATGCAGTGACAAACCATAGAAAAGAGCCAGATCAGGGTCATAAATGTGGGCCAGAAGAATGTTTGAAGGCAAATTTTAGTTTAGTGAACTCTTTATGTATATTCTGTTCTGTATCAACTCATGAAGACAGGCTCCTGAGGAAGATGAGTCACAGCAAAAAGCTTAAGACTCTGAACTACCCTCTTGCAGAGCCTCTTTATTATTCACCAATGTACAGAGTCATGCTAGCTTTGCTTTTCTCACAGAAGTCTTATCAACTGCCCTCACTCCACTGCAGTTGCTCTGTTCCTGGTAGGAAGGTTTTTTCTAAATAAAGCTTATGATTCTTCTCCACTAACTCATGAAACAGAAGTTAAGATAGTGTCAGAACAACCCAATTGCTGTTATCCAAGCACCACTCTGCACATCTCAATAGTCAAGCAACAACATTAGAAAGAAAAGTAAAATTAAAAAAGCTTGACATTAGCTACATTACTGTTTCCTTGCTTCATTCCTAGTTCAGAATCCCGGAAAGACATTGGCACAAAACAGTCCAGCAGACAGGACTCTGGTCTTAAACATCTTTTTTTCCTGGGATCATGTTTTCACTGTGCTGCCAAGTCAACTAGAAATACTTTGTGCCCATGGAATGAAATGTAAGCACAACTATCAATGTAATCTAAACATTCAAGGTAGAAAATGAAATCACTTAACAGATTTAGCACTGAGAAGTACAAACATACATTACAGCTAAAGCAAGTAGATAAAAATCAATCACATATTACAAAACACACAACATGAATTGTCTTTTTTGGATTCCTGAGATGAGTATCAAAGAATAATCTTGTAATATAGTTTTAAGCATGGGCCAGTTTTAAACCATTCAGAACTATCATCCTAGACACACGTACCTCATTATCTACAGCATATTAACAAACTGTTTTTGAAAGCACAGTTAACTGCAGGAAAAAAGCCTGCAAATTTAATTTTCATCTTTTTTTCTCCATAAAGAACAAGTCAGCCTCATGCTTATAAATGTCAGATTTCTGTTAGCTTTCATAAAGTCAATACAAATTTAACCTTTGTTCAAAGCCCAACCACTTCTATTCAGTCATAGTTCAAAATTAAGCTGATATAGCAAGCTATAGGACAGAAGTATTCTGTTTTGCAAGTTCAAGGCATCCTTCAACCAGAACTGCAATTACTTTGGAGATAAATAAATGCTAAGCAACAAATCAGCCTGTTGAGCTGTGTGAATAAACTCCTATTACTACATGAGTCAAGTAACAAAAAATATTCCAGTGTGTAAAAAATGGTCAACATAAATTAGTCTTTTTCATTCCATATCAGCTGAGGGGCAAACACTGGCCTATCCTGTAAACAGGCTAATAACTACACCAGCCTGCAAGACCTCGAAGAACACTAGAAACCAGAAGAAAAAATGAAAGCTAGTTTCTGAAAAGAGCCCACAGAGTGAATTCCTTCATTTTCAATTTTTTATTTTAATATTTAGCTTAACAGAGTTTTTGTGCTTGGCTGAATGCAACTCTGTCTGAGTTGCTCATACTGGGGACAACACAACCACTCCAAGCAACTAACAAAGACACTCCTTGAGGTGGTATAGGTACATTGTCCAGATCCTCAAAGTTTCTGAGCCCAAGTCATACTGGAAGTATGCATCCCGTACATTCAGGATTACTGCAATTATAGAACACAATACACTTTTACATCTACCTAGAACCCAGTCCATCAGTCACCAGAAGAAGTGACATTATTAAAGACTTAAACTTTGAAGAGAAAGCTGTCATGCTTCTAAGTAAAGCATTACTTGACTTCCTGACTACCAAAGCTAACAGAGAAGAGATATGACTCTTGAGCAGATTCTACAGTCACCTCCAACAGCTAGCATTTTTCTCTTTCTTTTTCCTCTGTAGAGAGTGCATTCTCATATCACAGGCATAGCTCGGAGCACATTGATAGCTAAGAATTTCTTACATTCTCAAAAGCTGCTCTACAGGTATTTCACTTACGACAACCAGCTTCATCTGTATCATCTGAGCAATCTCTAGCCCCATCACATCTCCAGTCTGCAGGAATACAGCGGCCATTTCCACAGCGAAACTGCCCACTTCCGCATCCTGTGGGAAAGCAAAGTAACAAGCAGGTTAGCAGTACCAAATAATGAAAGCAGACACCAAAGCACATTCCTGTCAAATTACTGTTCTGCCTATGACTACAACACAGAAATGGAAGAATATTATGATAATACAAAAATAAAAATGACTACACGAAAAAGAATTGGGCCAATGAATACAGCCAGTCAAAAAAAAAAGGGGGGGGGGGGAAGGATAAAAAAAAAAAGCATCTCTAAATCTGTTGTGATTAATTTTAATACACTCACATATTATGCAAACAAAAATGATAAAAAGAAAAGTCTCAGAAGAGCACCAGTACTACGGGAGCCTATTTAATGGAGATATTTCCATTTTAAATTCACAGACAGCGGAGACTTACATAAAGGTAGGGGATCATTTTCCATGTAATTTCTAATAGCTAAACATGATAAACATGCAGATCTCCCCAGAGCCTGAGAGGATAATAATAATTATCCCCTCTGCACCTACTATCAATACAAGCCAGGGAATATAAAGATAGAGCACAGTTCTATTCTGGAGGTACTGGTGGATGACAAGTTGGGCAAAAGCCAGCAAGCCAAACGTATCCCGGGCTGCATCAAAAGAAGTCTGGGTAGCAGGGTGAGGGAGGTGATCCTGCCCCTCTGCTCTGTGCTGGTGAGATTTCACCTGGGGTACTGCATCCAGATGTGGAATTCTCCGTACCGGAGAGACATGGACTTGCTGCAGTACATCCAGAAAAGGGTCACAAGAGTGATCCAAGGGATGGTATCCATGAAAACAGACTGAAAGATTTGAGCTGTTCAGGCTGGAGAAGTCTCTGGTGAGACCTGAGTGCAGCTTTTCAGTATCTAAAGGGGGACTGTAAAAGACAGGCAGACAGACTCTTCAGCGGGGTCTGCTGTGATAAGACAAGGGGAAATGGTTTCAAACTAAAGGAGGAGAGATTCAGACTGGATATAAGGAAGTGGTTGTTTTCTTGTTTGTTTGTTTTTTACAGTAATTGTGGTGAAGCACTGCAACATGATGGAGGTGTATGCCCCCATATTTGGAGACACTCAAGGTCAGGCTGGATAGGACTCTGAGCAATTTGAGTTAGCTGTAGGTGTCCCTGTTTACCACAGAGGAGCTGGATTAGGTGACCTTAAAGGGTCCCTTCCAACTCAATTCTGTGGTTCTGTGTGAAAATCTTGTTTAGAAGCCGTGTATTGGTGACCTGCTTGGAAGTATAAAAGACTTCTATTCTGTTTTGTTTTTATAATACCCTAACCTTTCAAGTCTTTCCTCTAAAGCACAGGAAAGCATATCAACATTTAAATAGCAAATAATCTTAAAAGAAATTAAGCTTTTAGACATTTATGGCTGATCAAAAGCTAGCCTGCTGTCATTCTATCCCACTTGACCAACTAAGGATTAAGAACTGATTAAGGAAACATTCATTCCCAGGTGTAAATGCAGCTAGATCTGGCCTTTATTAGACTCATCTAACAAAATCTTCAGTCCTGTAGGAGAGAGAAAATGCACTGTTTATAGCCTTTCATTGTGACTACAGACTTGTAAAAAGGGAGTGAACAGTTTTATAGGTCCCCAGAACAATGAGCAATAACATAATTAAGCTCAACTGTGCTCTGTTTCTTGTTAATCTGTTGTCAGCACTTCAGAGCAGGGAACTCCGAAAAAAATAAAAAGAAAAAAATAAAAAAATGAGGCAGCAGCAAAGCCCAACTCTGAAGGAAAAAACCTGTTTCCTGGTTATTTAATAATCATGGGATAAAAGTACATCTTCCAATTATTCTGAATGATTTTTCCAGAGAAGATAACCTTGGTATATTTAAACACCACCACCCACTTTTTGAATTTGTGATGACATAAATAACATGCTACCCTAAATTTTATGTAAAACCAGGCATATCAACACTGTCACATAAACACATCTAAGTGATGTATTCCTAAGGGATATAGGCAAGCTACTTTATGCAAGGAATGTTCAAATCTGATTGTCTGGTAGTGACATCCTGATTTATAATGTATCCTGCAAATGGTCAAAAATTTCACTTGGATAAATGGTGGTACAGAGTGGTACAGGAGTACGTTCACCCAAATACCTTCTATAGTCTAATGCATGATGGTGGTTGGTGGTGCAGGTCTGGGGTTGGTGGTGCAGGTCTCTTATCAACTACCTTTAAAACACAACAACCTCCCTTGCAAAAATGCCCTGAAGGAATGTACAAGTTCACTCTGGAATCCCAGGCCCTCTCACTGAATTTTGCCCTCCCAAGCAACATTTCCATATGAGATCAGCAGTTAAAGCTTTAATAAACACAACACCTAAAACACCACATCTCTGCTGGAATTACTGCAAAAAAGCATAAACTAAATTTGCTCGTATATTTAGCATATATTGTCATTCAAGACCACAGGAATATTAGTAGTCACTTACTTAAAAAGAAGTTACAATATAGAATTAAATCCATATCCACAAATAGAGTTTCTAGTGAAAAGGATATCTACAAACAAGCAAGTAATTGCACCATAATTTGTATATTATTTGTAAAGAATAACTAGAAAAAAAAAGTATCCAAGTATCACATACAAGTGGTAATTCATTTTGCTTATCTTGTACTAGGTTCTTATATTTAATCATATCCTTATATAAATGAGGAGGTAACACTGATAAACTTTTAAGAAAGCATTATAAACATAGCTGCCTTCATATAGCATGAGAAATGGTAACTGAATGTTAACAGAAGATCTGCAAAGCACGCAGTTCTCCTACACTGTAATTCTTCACAGAATTACAGTTTAAGTTGCTCACACCTACGTACAGTAAGTGCTGTATCTATGTGTGTTTATACAATTCCTCAGCAGACCTGTTATAATTCATTTAATTATGGCATTAGCCTTTCCAAATGTTATCTTCCATGCTTTCTTTCTGAACACACACAGCTCTGACGCACCTTCACAAAAATCACAAAACCAACTGACACTTCACGTACCACTGCTTTATAATATCTTTGTAACAAAGAAAATTGCACAGTAAATAAACATTAATGCATTAAAAAGCCAGCCTTTGAAACTAATAGAGAAGAAGTAAAGATGATGAGCTTCAAAAGAACTTTTCATCAAAACTCTAAAAAGCCCACGTTTCATCTATGATCAAAAATTGCTCTAACGTTTTTAACAAAGAAAGTAAATGGGGGGGAAAATGAACTACAAAATCCATTAGCACCAATATTCAGCAGAAATATCCAGGATGAAATAAAATCACCCATGCCAACAGTAACAGCAATAGCCAGGTTTGTTCCTACAGAAAACTACAGAAACTTTATTCTCTAAAATTGAACATACTTGTTCTGCTAGAAACAAGTATTAACAAAAATTAAGAGATCTGAACAGCCGTGATTTAGCTGCAATGAACTGAGTTATCTGTTTCAAATGACACACGGTGCTCACACTGAACACCAATGATCCGCAGAAGAAGCACACATAGTCCAAAAGGACTTTTTCCATTGTTTCAGTCTATGTGATGTGGGCACGCAGCACCTGGCTCAGCAGGGAACTCACAGAAGACAAGAGGCATCTGCTTGTTTACTGCCATTATCTGAAGCCTTGATTCACTGAAGGATTAGTAAGATTAGTAATAAGCAACTGTATGAAAAATTTTGCTTTCCGTAAGAAACTTTTTTTAAAAAATAGCAAGGCAGCTCATAAATCAGACACTGCCAAAAAAATTAATGCTAATGAGGTAATTTGCATAGAAATCCTGATTTACTCTGACAGATGCTGATAAAAACAGACACCTCTTTCAGGCAAACAGAATTGTCAGCATGATTCCTGCAGGAAATAACCACTGAGTTTAAAAACAAGCAGTAAACTGATTAAAGTTTAAAGCTTTACTGCCATGCTTAAAATTTACTGATAGAAAAGTACCTAGGAGACTTCTGAAAGTTCAGCCTTCAGATAGAATCGATTTTTTTGTTTTGCTTTATTTTTACTAGAATTCTTTTACTTTTTTTTTTTTGTCTTCTGACTATGACAGACTACAAAATTACATTACAGAACATACAAACAGGCCCTTCTGAAAGTAATTTCTGCTATTCATTTCTATGGAAACTACAACAGATACATTAACACTATTTGATAGAGCAAATATTCAGCAACAAAACACAATTCATTAACACAGTCACCACCATTAGCTCTGCATTTTCACCCATGACGAACAACAGCCTGTGTGCCATTCTTGTCAAAATCCACACCAGCAGAGGTGACCCACTGTCACAGTCATCACTGCTGAAACACACTACTGTTACCTCATTGTGCTCACATCCACTGCTTGGTCTCCATAAATATCCAGCAAGAGCTGGTGAATGTCAGTGGGCGCCCTTTTTTCCAGATGGAGAAATTCAATGACACACACACACCTTTGCTTCATACACACTTTTATGTCAGACATTATACTGTCAGACTGTCCCTTTGCTCTATCAGTCACACTGCAACAAAATGTAATGGAATATTGGCAGGAAGGTTTAACCTCTACTGCCATACCAACATCTATCTGACACTGTGGGCTAGCATATTAAAATAGGAGGCAGTACTTTCAGAGAAGCCCTCCCATAAGGAATACACGGACATTAACAGTAAGAATTTAGAAAGGTTATTATTTGAATTGTTCAATAGTCAGGAGAACACCAAGGGGAAAGAAAATGTATGATATTATCTTTAACACAAACCAGTCTGGTACCAAAACATGCAAATCAAAGATCAAAATTCTTGCTGAAAAAATGTATTCCAAGAGCACAACTCCTAACCTTGTTACACTTAACCATCTCTGGGTTTTATGCTCATTCTGTCACTGCCTCTTCTGTGGTTCTTTGTGCTTGGGATCCATTCATGAGTGGATGTTTAAGATTCAGAATTTCCTCAGTTAAAAACAAGAAGGCAAACACTCCAGGCTCTGTCTAAGCCACTCGGTCAAAGATTATGCCAGGTAGTCATTTTCCCCAGAAATAAAGAAATGTAATAGTGATTTTGCTATAGCAAAGACAGGACAAAACACTAATAAAAATACAATATTAGGTTTTCAATTTGTGATGAAACATATATGTATTGCTGAACAACAGAAATAATGCAATACAAACTCTATTACACAATTAACAGAATTAACTACAATTAACTTTGTGCTCTGTGGCAACCAGTGCATAGGAAGTTAAATCACTACCAAAGACAAACTCCACTGCCACCAGATGTTGGTACCAATCTTCATATCACTAATCAATGTTGCTACATGTCACATTAAGTCATATGGAACTTTATCAGGAGAAAGATGTTAATAGCTTCAGACATTTCAAAGTATAATGGTTCTAATTCATAGGGCTACCATTATGCCCTCTTAACTTTTTTTGTGCTTCATTCACTCCAGCATGTTTTTGTTCAGCTACTTACTTTGAGAACAAAAAAAATTAAATTCAATCTTGCTTTTTTTTTCTTTTTTTTTTTTTTACTATTATTAAAAGTGGATTTTTATTTCTTTTTACTCAAAATGGAAACAACACTGCTGTACATCTCAACAAGTTACACTCATCTCCTTTCAGTTGCTCTCCAGGCTGCTAGCCTTTTCTAATTCTTTTCAAGCATTTCTCCATCTTCCTCTCAACATTGCTTTCAACTTCTGACTCCACGTGTTTTGAATTAACTATATCATCCTCAGATTTATAAGGCATCATGACTGTTTGACTATATACAATAGAATATCATTGGGAACTGCTAATACCTCTTTTTACAGTTAAGCTTGAATGAAAGACTTAAATTAGCGTAGAAGGTATTAAACTCAGAATAGATTGCACCACTCAAACTGTCTACTCAGTACTGCAACTTACATTGCTGTGCTGACTTTACATTTCAGGAGTCATCTTTCACAACATTTTTAATGTTTTAAAAGACAAACATCCTTCAAGGCAGTAAGTTTTTCCTTTGAACCGTTCTGTCTCAATACATCGACATTTCATTCAAAAAATAATTTAAAAAATAATTTAAAAGTGCTAACAATTGGCATTACAAGCCTCCCCGTATAAATTTTACAACACAAAACTAAGAGATGAGTTCTCTTTTCTTTCTACCTTCCAACAAAGGGTACTCTTTGTTCCCATTCAGCCCTCAAACAGAAAAAGCACCATGTCAGCTCGCTGGTAGCCTTGCAGGTAAAGTCCTGGAGATGCACCTTTCATACACTTTGATGTCAGAATTTTGCCTAGCCTAATTACACTTCAAACAGCCTGGGGTTTCAGAATGCTCATGGAGGTGAAGCTGAACGTCTGCAAATTCCAGCTCAATTCCCCAACACCAAGGAAGAAAGAAATAAAATTCATAATTTAACAAAGACCTTTGCTTATTTTTGTAAAACACTCCAGGATACTGAAAAGTAGTTTTTTGCTGGCAATTACAATAGGAGAATAAACAACGATTAAACTACAAAGTAAAACGGAGTCAAAGTTCTGCTATGTTTCACACCACTGCCTTAAAGATAGTATTTATTTTTGTCTTTATATTCTCTTCAGGTAGCATTAATATTTAATACAAACTATTCAGATTTACAAATTACTAATAATCCGATCACATGAGCACCCACAGGTGAGCTGCTGAAAATAGTGCAAGATTTATCTTTGAGCATCAAGACTGCACAACATCAAGCATCTTTTGTGCCTACATATCCATAAAGACCACCATATTAAAGATATAATGGGTAGCATCAAAGAACACAGTACAAAATTAGTCCACACTTAATTCATATAACTGAAATATTTCTGTACACAAAATGCTGAGGACTGAACTTAAAGCAATAGATCTGTTTTCCTGCTAACAGTACCTGGGCTAAGAGGTTTGACTCCCAAATCCTGATCATATAGATTCTTCAAAATATAGCAGAAACCCACTAACAATAATAAAATAGCTGTTATTTTACAAAACAGAAGAAAATTATACTTCCAGCCTATCTCTCCCTAAGAATCCACTCCTGTTTTAGCATTACTGGATTATAAATAGAACTTATTAGGTGGGTGGGCAGAATGGAAACAGAAGGAAAACTAAACTTCAGTTTTGGTTTATTTTCTTCCATAAGAATTGTCGCTGGACAAGCAAAGACCTGCTCTGTCTCAGATGGATGAGCTAAATATTCCATACTCACAGGAGCAGAACTTGCGAACAACCCATGCTGTGAGCTCACTGGAATGTTTGGTATCAGAAACTGTTAAAAGTGAATCTTGCTTGTGGGAGTACAGCCCAATGACTGCTTTCTAAAGTATTATTCATTGATTACAACAACAAACACCTTAAAATTCAAGAACAAAAGTGAAAATGTTGTCCTTCGCTATGGACTTCAAAATCTGATGTATCACTATAGAAAAAGGTATGCTTTCAAAATCAGTTGCCAAAAAGCACTGTTCCATCAGTGCAAAAAAAAAAAACAAAACAAAAAGAAGTCTGGAGACAGCCGTCTCTTCTGCCGTAAAGCAGCAATACCAGTTTAGAGAAAAGAAGAAATAATACTATATTAACACTATATTCTGTGCTTTGTCTGCACACTCTTGCACATACAGATGCTTGTCAGCTATGTTTGCTAAAACTAAGGCATCAAAACTCATTTTAAATAATGCTCACGTGCAAACTCTTTTAAGAATACTTAAACTTAGTGCATTTTATGTTAAAACTATTTGCTTTCATTTAATACAGGTATAAAAGGGCTATAGATTCATTTTTGCTAATGCGTCAATATAAATCCAGGAATTAAAAAAATAAATAAATAAATCAGTATTTTAATCTACTGAAACTAAGCAGGAAAGCTTTCCTGTGAGGAAGAAAAAGTTTCAAGTCTCCTGCAGACATCAAGTTCAAAGGAATGACACTGTAAGTGCCTCCTAGCAACGTTAAAGATATGTGTAATCCTCATCCTCTCCACCTAACTTTAGCTTTTTTAATTGAAAAAGTAATGAGTGTAAACAGTCTGATAGAAAAATGAAAACCTAATTTTATTTTTTTCAAGAGCAAACTGAACAATGAAGAGAACAAGCTCTGACTTTTCTGATAAGCCCCGTGCGGTCCTTCTGGGGAGAAAAGGGAAAAGGGAAGGAAAGAAAAGAATACATGGCCTCTAAGGCACCACATATATATATAAAAGCTACTCATATAATATACTTACATAATAGCTACTTGTTTTGGGAAAAAAAATAAAACAAAGAAACGCAACAGCTTTAAAATCATGACAGCTTCTATACTATACATGCCCAGACTTCGTATTACTGCCATCCTGTAGGATCCTGGCTTACAGTACTGTAAGCAAATTCACAGTAGCAGCAATGCCTTTATAACCTTGATTCAACTCACACACTATTTAAAAAGCAACAGGTAAGCTCTTAGGATCTTTATAGTCCTAAAACAAGGCAGAAATAAGAAACAATCTCCTTAAGCAAGAGCTAATTCTAAGAGACAGGAAGTGATACTCCTTTCCACTGATGGTAAATATTCCTTGTACTGAACAGCGTTCTTCCTTCAGTTTATTTCACTGTTACACTTCTCACATTTCAATGATGTCTGATTCTCAGTTATTAATTTTAATTTTACACTTTCTTTAACCTGACTGCATACGAAGCATTTTGATTGGTGAGACTAACAAGAATTATTTGTAGTCCTTTTTTGGACTTATTTGTCTGGCCAAATTCAAAGAAACTAGTATTTGTGGTGCTGAAATATTAGCCTCCACAATATAAAAATGTATTTCGAGTACATTATGTGAAAAGAACACGTTCTGCCCTAAATTGGATAACCTTAACCAGTTGTCCGACATTAGCTGTTTTAATCCACATAATTCAATTGCGATGGTGTTAGGTGGGTTAAGAGAAGCAAGCAATATGATCCCTAGGAAAGCACACACTTCAGAGCTCTCCTAAATCCCAGAAGCTTCTTTTTCATGAATGGCACATTAAATATGCAAAAATCTGGTCTAATTGACCAAATGACACGAAAAGGAAGAAGAACAAGCAAACACAGGAGAAGTAAAAAGACACCCCCAATTACTCACAGAAGGAAGCATCCCAAGCATTTTTGAAAGAATGGGCCTTGCTAATGGCCCCGAGGGCTGCTGTAGAATAACAATTGGGAAACCAGGGGGTGATAAGGAGGGGGAGAAGATAGCCAAATGAGAAAAACCTTCGAGAATAGGAAGTATTTACAGCCACACAGTGCGAGGAAAACAGAGGGAAAAGAAAAAGAAAAAAAAAATTGTTCAAGAGAGAACATTTACAGTATGTGCCATTGAGAAAATCTGACAGATGCAGTAGCAGACGATAAAACCACCTCCTCGCGGAGCTATTCCCATACTGAGAGCTGCATTGTTTTTTAAATAAATTTTTCAATCAATGTGCTGTTTGCTCTCAAAATTAAACCTCACGCTGAGATGGTGAGCTGCATTCATTTCAGTCATGTCCTCTGAAAGCTGATGAGTCACTACAGTATAAGGAATCTGCCTCAGTCATAGCCTGACTTGTGACAATGAAATCACGTCATTTGTATTTCTCTTACATGCTACTGTTAAGACTGAAAATTACTATGCAACATTTATATAACACTTTACCAAATCATAAACTTTACTGGCATATTATGTCACAGATTATTAAATGAAAAATTAAACTTGTCATGAGAAAAATGAACCTTTTCCACTTACAGATAATAAATGCAGTAAGCATACAGATCAAAAGCTGTTTCTTTCTTTTCACCACAGAACCCATGTGCCTAACAAAATTCTTCACAACTTAAGTAGTACCATCCTACCTATTGGGTCTCTTGGATTAAAAAAGACATGTTAATCTGTGTTCCAAAGCTTCACAGGGTACCCAATCATCATTTTGAATACGAGAAATAGTCACTGCGATTTGTTGAATACTAAACATATGAGAACAGCTTCAGAAAAACAGAAGAACTGAAATATCTGTGCAGAATAGTTACACTGTATGCTACTAGCATGTAATGTGCATAGACGTTCTAATGCTGCTTACTGCTGTCAAGGACAACTACAGATATTGCTTCTGATGCACTGGCAATTGCTATGTCCCTCCCTCACTCTGAAGTAATTCAATTTCAGCTAGCAACTAACAGTTACAGCCAGTCATTCCCTATCAATCTTCTTGAAAATGAAAGTCCATGAGAAAAAGAAGGACCATCCAAACTAGAGCAGTTACACTGTCCAATATACTCTCATAGAATGCACTTTTATCTTAATAGACTTGAAAATCAGTGATGAGAATTAAATTATCTTTTTTTAAACGTGGTATAATTTTTTTTTGCATGAAAATATTTTCAACAATAGTAATAAATATCTCAAAGTACAAAGTAACAATTCTTGAGATCATTAAAAACAGGTAAATAATATAAATCTATACTACCATATATAATCACAAATAACAGAAGTGGCATTGCTTCTCTCCCAAGTTTCACAGTGGTAGCAGAACACAACACAGAAGCACAGAATGGCTGAGGTTGGAAGGGACCTTACAGTTCACCCAGTCCAACTCCCTGCTGCAGGCTGGTTGCCCCCCACCCACTCAGGCTGCCCAGGGCCCCATCCAACCTGGCCTTGAGCACCCACAGATACCCTGGGCTAATCCCATTCTCATAGCAGTAGTTCCCATCAGTCTTTCCAAATGTCTGCTAGGAAGAGGGTCCCAATCACACCAGGTATATTGCTGGCAAAAAAAAAGTCAGCATCTCTATGAGGAACATATAACGGCTGAGATTTTCCCTCAGTGGAGCAGTAACTGGGGGTGTTTCTCTCCCCCTCTCTGCTACCTCATGAAATTCCTTGGGATTTAAGTGCGTGAGAATTCTCAACTCTATGGGAAAAGTTGAGTAAGCCAACAAGTTAGAAAATACTGCACATCTAAAAAGAGAGCTCTTGACTGCTAAAACATCTTTATTCAGGAAACCAAATAAGAAACAGGGAAGAACACTGTTATCTAACAGGTAATAAGATCTTAGTATGGATAAAGTACTCTGGCAAGATGAGAGCTTTCACATCACTCTTAGATATTACTTCACTAAATTTCACTATCTATCTTTTAGTACCTTTTTTCCTCAAACAAATCAAAGAGATGCCCAAATTTCTAAAGGACTTTAAGTTCAGTTTTAAAATTTTGGGTTTTTTTTTTAATATTCGTACTATAAGATAATCATTATAAATTGCCTTCTGCAGCTGGCTTGTTAGAATTTCAAAACTGAAAAAAAAAAGTAGACTAATAATATCATTTCTATTTTCACTGTTATATTGCCTTATTTTTATTTTTTTTTCCTTCAATTGCCTGCAATTACAATACAAATATCACCACTTCTACTGCATTTGCCAAAGAAGCCGGGCTGTCATTGCTGCATCCTTTGCTCAAAGCTCCCAGCAAAGCAGATGGCGAGTTGCCCCCAGCAAGGTAACGGCATGACTGAGCTCTGTCTGAGACCATTCAGATCACCCTCTTGGTTCAGCCAACAGCATTTTGTCAAGGCTCAGATTATTAACTAAGCAGGCTCAGTTTAATTACACTACTAAATATCTTTCACATACTGAAGAGGTAACAAAAGGAATTTCAGTACTTTGGCACATATACAGAACTGAACTAAAATTCACTTTTGGTGAGAGTCATCAGGCTTTAAAGTACATTCTGTGGCTGACTTCATTCATACACAGAGGAGAAAAACTGCAAAGCTAACAGAACAGCTCCTGTACAGATATGGAAGACACCACAAACTGTCGCTAGTTTCAGACACCAACTACAGTTCATCTGTTTCAAGTGAAATGGTTTAGAAACCTGCTTTATCTCTCAATAGTAAAAATCAGGTTTTATTAATTCAGCTAGAAGGCCAATAAAATTGCTGCAGCATTCCAAGTGTTTGGTTATCATCCAACTCATTTATTGTACTGCAGGTTTAGAACAGCCCTACAATCTTGCTCAAAAGTGAACACTGAGCAGTCCCATTCAAGTCAAGCCATCTGTTTACACTAGACAACTTTACAAAAGAGTTTCCAGCAATGCTAACTATTGTAGCCTTGATGGGACCATTCTTCTAACTAGCATGCTAGCCAGCCATTTCCTAAATATCCTTACAATAGCATTAAGCAGTGATTGCATGGCCATCTGAGCCAACCCACTGACTCACTACCATGGACAAAGGGTCTCTTTTTTCCCCACTCCAAAACCACTCCTACTCCCACTCAGCGCTGAGGTTCACTTGCTTTTCCAGCTTCTAGTGACTACTGGACCTTTCTTTGCATTGTCCTAATTCACTAAGCCATCAAGAAAGTACCCAATTCACCAGACCTAGTTCAGTTTTCCATCAGATTTGTACATGAAAGTCATTCACGGAGCGTCTAATAAGAAGTGGTACAAATATAAACAAGCAGGAACACAGGCAGCAACACAGGAATGTGTCATTGCAAGAGGGAGAAGAACGGTTTCCTCTTCCCAGTAGCAATAGCTGTTAAATTGGCTCATCAGCTCTGTAAAATCATAACCCTAGGTGACACAGTATGAGGGGGCCTAGAAATCTTAAGTGGGGAATCCCACTATTGGTGATTGATGTGAAGTTTGCAGCCAACTTCCTGCTTCTGGGCAGGCCTGTGAAGGACTATCTATCCATGCAGGCACTTCAATTTTGCAAACCTTATACTCCTTCATAGTAAACTAAACCAAATCAAACCCTCTGGTATGCTTATCTGAGTGCATAATGGCTTCTGAGCATGAAACCCATCACTTAGATTGTAAATGTGAATATAGCAGTTCCTGGGATATCTTGAGTACTACATGTCTTCGTTTCTAGTTAAGATGCCACAGAACTTAACCAAAAACCCCATCCCTCACCTTGTTCTACAAAAGTGTGAGCCTGCAGTCATCAGCCACAGAAGTCGCTGTTGCAATGGACTCCCTTTCTTGAACTTTACACAACAGGATGTGGCATCATGACCTGCTTGCATGAGAAAATTACTGAACAAGTACAGTGCTGATTTACAGTGTCTTCTGCTGAATATCTGACTTCTTGAGTGCAAAAAGGCAATTTATTAATACTAAAAGCCTAAAATATAACAGGGCATAAAGGAAGAACAATTTCAGTTAACTCTTTTATGCCATTTTATTAATCACCAGCAAACTTTGTAACAGTGATCCTTAGATCTCTAATCCACTTCAAACTTTGCAAAACAAAGAAAATATTAAAAGGCTCAAAACCAACAGTAAAAGCTAGGGGCAATCCATTCCATTGAACATTTCTATGCTTACTCATTAAACTTCATTTTCTTCAACTGTTCTAAAAATGTGAGGGAACAACAATAAAAAAAAAAAAAAAAAAAAAAAAAAAAAAAAAAAAAAAAAGTTAATAGAACATTACCATAAGAAAGTAGACTTCAAAGTGGATCTCAAGCAATAACAAGCTATTAAAAGAGATGTTTACTCTTCACTGAATCCTATTTTCCATCTCGAAGATCAGTACAACTCAGGGGTATTTTCTTTGAGATCAATGGAGCTGCACTGGCTTGACTGAGAAAAGCCCTTACTTTTTCTTTATCTAAATCAGTTTAAGATATTTTATGAACAAAGTACAGATATTAAATTATATGCAGAAGCACTTTAAAATAATTTGAAAAAAAAAAAAAAATGACTTATTTGCCACACTTAGTCTAAACTATTAAAAGCACACCAACAAATTATCTGATGATCAGAGCTAATTAACCATAGTGACCTAATCTAGCATAAAAACATCAACTTCTCTTTATATACATGTCAATCTGTAGATCATTAATTAGAAGAGACCCTTAATGTTTTTCGTCAATGACACCTTCACATCCAAAGTGCCATATGACTTCACTACTTATTAAACAAAGCTCTTGCTCCTGCTTAAAAAAATGTGATTCCACAGGAAGATTTGAAGTGTCAAGGTATCTACCCATCTGAAATGTTTTCACAAAGCCTCAGATAGAATAAGTTTTGTAGGAAGGCTGAATTGCATTTAATCCAATACCGCCCACTGCTATGATGTCTGATTGCTGCTTAATTAAGAATATGAGTATTAAGTAAGAAAAATCTTGACACATGAACCCCCAGTTCTAAATATATGTACTAAATATTGAGAAGAGCAAACATCATTGTACTTTGATATGACAATACTCTAACACTGCAGGAAGTCAAGGGGGAAAGGCTTCAAATACTCTTACTGACTTCGTATCAATTCAGGAAGCCCAAGAAGAAAATTAATAACCTTTAATGAAACTGCAGCCTACCTTTCCCCCAAATGAATCTTTGCTCATTTCCTGCAAAACACATGAAAAGTAAATCTGGATTAAAGTGGGATTTCATTGCTCAAATTTCCAATCAGCTCAATATATGAAAGAAGATTTTGGTTTGTCTTACAGGGAAATTGAAGCAACACATGCATTGCACATTTATCTTAGCTAAAATCTCCTTAGATACCCTGCCTCTACGTCTCAACTTCTGTAGCTTAATTATTTACTGTAACTCTAGCATTTGGCATAGAACCTAAATCTAACCAGGTGTCATCCTATTACTGCCTTCAATTTTTAACTAAAATTTTGGGGGTTGTGCCATTCTTCACTTTAGCTGATTACTTAGCAAATTCCTGCTATGCTTTGCTGAACAGTATACAGAAAGAGTAAATTATTAAGAAAAGTCAAGATAGGTATTAAAAGAAGGCTATTTATTAAAAGAAGCCTCACAAAAAAAAAAAAAAAAAAAAAAGACTGTCAGGGCACTGAACTACAACTCATTAATTAAAATGCAAGATTAAAATACATTTTATCAAGATCACTTTCAAATGTTCAGCCCTCAGGAAAAAGTAAGTCTAGTAAGAACTAGGCAGGCACCAAGTTTTGCTCCTGATTTTTTGCAAGTACATCACCAAGACAAACAAAAAAAATAACCCTAGTGCAGGAATATGATGAATGCTGCAACCTAGGGGTCATTTACAGTACTATTAAACTGTACATAAGGTACACATTGGCACAGTCATTTTCTTTGCCATCCTTTCTTCCTCCTCATTACTCCCAAATTCTTAGTCCCTGAGGAAAGCCTCCTTCAAGGTCCTCTAACAGTGGGTCTTGTCAGGGACAAAATCTCACAGGCAAGCTGTTCTGTCCCAGAAACATACACTGTGCCATACAATGGTGTACCAGCACTGGCTCTGGTCTGTCACCTACAGTAATGTCACTATACATAATCTTAGAGACATCAAACAGATTTGAATCAAGATAGTGTCTGTAAACACACTGAATTATTAATTTGAAGATTGAATTCTTAGAATACTTGATGGAAAAGCATATTTCTCCAAGCTATTCTTCTCTCTACTTGGGTTTACCACACCTATTCTATGCATCACTGGCCTCACTTCATGCAACCATTCTTTATGATTGATATCACACCATACAGATTCAGTTTTCAAGTAGGGCTTCATTCCCATAGGTGAATGAAGATCTTCTAACAGCAACAAATTTTAAGTCACATTGGTCTGAGCTGCATTTAAATCTTCAATGAGAAATTGTTGGTTTAAGATGTAAACCAAATGTGATGCACTAACTTCATGTAATGGCAAAGCTGTGCAAACCACATTTTGACAAGATGCCTAGAATACAGATAACTGGTTTTCTTAAAAATAAATAGATTTATTAATTAAAAGAAAGTTTTAAAAAATTGTATTCTGGACTTGATTACAACAGAAAACTTTTAAAAGCATCAGGAAACTATGGATTATTGAAAAAAAGGAGCAGAAATACATCTTGGAAGTCAACCTAGCTGTGATCTTCTGGGCCCTTAGCTCAATATAGAACATAAAAAAGTTAGAAAACTTGCACATGTGTAGTAAGAAAGACCACCAATAGGAATGGTTAGGTTTCCAGCTATGTTTCCAAGAATTTTAAGTTTACACTATTACTATGATTACCTGCAAGTAAAATATGACCTGGGTAAGAAATCATTTATTTCATGTGATTCACAGCAACATGATTCTGTCCCCCTCATGCAAAGTGTGGAAGAAATGAAAAGATCCGTGAGAAGCAGAGAAGAGAGAGTGCTGAGTAGCAAACTCCAGTTTAGATGTTGTAAACTACACAGAACAGTAAAGGTCTGGCCTCTCAAAAGCAAATTAGTACTTTGCAATTAAGTACAGCAAAGCCAGAGTTTCAGTGCAAGTGCGAGTATGTGAAATTCTAAATAAAAGAAGGCTGGTACTGTTTTGCAACATGCACTAATTTAACAGCATTGATGATGGCAAGAAACAGCAGCAAAGTTAAAATATTTAATTATTATTTTACATCATCTGTGTTGAAATAGTTCATCAAGACCCAAGGTATCCTAAAAACACAAAACAAGAAAGAAAAAAAACATACATAGGCTCCAGAGATAATAAATACAATAAATTTAGAAAGAACGTTCTTAATATTTTAAATCCAGAGAGAAGGGCTCTTTTCTATAAAGAAAACTGCATTTTTATGAATGATTTATATGTGATTTTTGTATATATGAGTGCTGTTATAAAGAAGCAAACTGCTCCTCTGGCCCCAAACCATTAGGAACAGAAAAATCTTTAACCGCTTTCAGGTACTAAATCCTCCCCTCAACAGAAGTCCAACAGGCCTTCCACATTAGATAAGGTGAGGCCGATAACAGACAGTACGTGGAGCACCGCATGAATGTACAGATCTGGTATGCTTTGCAGAAAGATTAAAGAACTCATTGTTCGCCTGAGAAGTTGCCCTAGTGAGCTCATGTGCCCTCTGCAAAGCTGCTGAGAGTGCAACAACCATCCTGTGTCTGGGGTCTGTGGCTATGAGCGTGAAGGCCTTCCAGATTCCTCAAAACAAACATTAACATCAGTCCCATGACCCTCCTTCTTGCAGTTAGGTGGTTAGTTTTTCAGATTCCACCTGCAACATTTGGTGACAAAAACTACCTTTGGGACAACAAGACCTAGAGAGGCCTACAGAACCAGGTGCTGTATGACCAGCCATATAAGGGGCGGTATTTTTATTCAGCTTTTAAGTGCTATGTTGAGGTCTAGTAAATCCAGAATTAAATAAAACAGGGAAGAACTGTGATGTTCTCATCTGAGCAAGTGAGCAGGTGAAGCTCGTTCTAGAAACACTGAGCACATACTAAGAACACTCAGGTATTGCCAGCCTCAAGCCTTCAGAAACATTACTGGAAGCACATTTTAGAAATACCAAGGATTAGGCACAATAATAAAAATGTTCCCCAATTTTCTTTTGAGCCTCAATTTGGTTTCAAAATTCTCTTACTAATTTTTATTTTATTTTTAAATCAGAGTCTGGCAATCTCAGGATTCATAAGCTTATACTAATATTCTGTTTCTACTACTGCCTGCAGATTGATGTTCCAGACCCCACACTCTTCTCATATCACACCTTTTGCAAGGCATGTCCCAAATGGCTAAAAGTGGCCGAGGAGCAAGGAAACACACTTTGAGGTCAGCGCCGCAGCCCCCATTGCACCCAGCGTGCAGCAGCACGCAGGATTAGCTGGCCGCCCAGTGTGACCTCCCTGCTAGGGCCTTTGCAGGTCTCCTGCTGCACATTAGCCATCTCCTCTTTCGCTGCTCCTAAGAGGGAACTGCTAGCAGCAGTTGCTGCATAATTACTTGCTTGATTCTGTCTAAGGAGCTTAAGCTAAGAGTTGAGCAAGGCAAGCAGATTAACCATTTGTGCGCACACGCAGCGCACCAACACGCACAGCCGGCGGCTCGCGGCCCCACAGCCGGGCCCAGGGGCGCGCTGCGGCCCATCACCCCGCCACAGCCGGGAGAGCGCGACCGGCCCGGTCCCGCCAGCCCCGAGCGCCGGCCCGCTCCCAGTCACATGCTGCCGGTCGCCTAGCAACGGCAAAGCCCAGCCGCGGCGCTCCACCGTCCGGCCGCGAGCCGTGAACGGCACCGGCGGAACCGCCCCCCCCATGGGCTGCAAATCACGGCCGCCTCGGGCTACGTGCGGGACCCGCTGCCCGCCGACACCGGCGCTCAGCACGGCTCCGGAAAGTGCCCCCCGGCACGGGGAGCTCCGTACCACAGAACGCGCGCTTCGCTGGCGAGAAGGGAGCAGGGGCCGCAACGAACAAAACGGGAAGGCTCTGTGAGGTTCTGCCGGGCTTCATCTCGCCCAGAGCCAGAACGGGTGCTCGCACCCTGGGCACGCGGTGCCGCATGGTCGAGGTGGCCCCTCCGCGCCCAGCAGCGCGCTGCCGCCACGCACAGACCTAGAAAAGTTTGTACGAAGCAGAAAAGCCATCCCGGGATAACTTAGTAACAAGATAAGGGAAAGTGAAGAGCTGATATGTGTTTCAGGCTTTTTTAAAGCAGAACGAACTCCCAACACATGGCCCTGAGGACAGCCAGCTCCCTGCTACCCCTCAAAGGCTGCTCTGCCCCCGCGGCCGGCGCTGGGCTCTGCTCACAGCCTTCCGGGCAGCGGGAGCAACGCTTACCTTGGCAACTGCCCTGCAGGATGCACGCAGCGAGCAATAGCAGCACTCCGCAGGCAGCTGCTGCTCTTCCACCCATCTGCTGCCGAGTTCCCATCTGGGCTGGGATGCTCCGGCTCCCTCCGGGCCGGCCGCTCCGCTTCGGGTGCCGCTCCGCACAGAGAACTCGGGATCTTCTCCTCTCCCGCTAGTTACAGAAGAAAGGCGCGCTCCCCTGTTGAGACATCGCGTTCTCTATAAACTCCCACCCTCCAGACATTGCATAAAGCTCTTTATACCCCGCGGCCCCGGAACTAGCATGAGAGAATGAGGCGCGGAGCGGGCCCTGAGACCGTACTGCCCGCCCCTCCCTCCGCGGGGCAGCGGGCGCCGCGTCCCAGCCCGCAGCGCTGCGCACTGGGGCAGAGCGGGACACCATCCGTCTGCAAGCGGCATGTGTCCCTGCCTGCAGCGTCCCAACGACACGCACCGAACGAGGGAAGCGAATCTGACAACTTGGAAATACCCAGGTAGCTAATGCAAGGGATAACGCTTATCAGCTAGTTATTATCGCTCCTCACAGAAGTACTGCAAAAGGAAAAGCACAAGCAGTGTTATTTCTGCTCTTTCTTAGGAGGTATAATCAGATTGGTAAAGTACTTTGGCTGAAAATGCTGAAGACACCAGCTGGGCACCTTCCTCTGGTTCTAACCCAACACATGAGGAACCTGTCTGTGTTTTATTGCTGCTGTTGAAGGAATCATATACCTACAAATGAAGCTGGAGCAGTACAGAAGAGCACAGGGAAAGATACAGATTCCCAGATGCTTCAGGACATGGGCCTAGGAAAAGGGCACACATTCAGAACACTTTCTGCACAAGTTCAGAAATGTTCTAGATAAACTAAGTGAAGTTGAATTCCTTTGTTCGGTACTGATTAGGCTTCAGCATAGAAAACTGAGATATGCCAAGCTGTTCCCTTCTATGCGTGTTCACACAGATGTGTAAAAAGAGGCTCCTGTGCATATGCATGGTGGGAAGAGATGGGTCTTGTTAGTCTTACAAGAAACTTGGTCAGATGAATTCCAACAACAGCACCCTTACAAATTCTCCATATCGCTTCTATTAGTTTCACATCCCACTCATTACAACTGCTCGCTAGCAACAGAATGGAAAGTGATATTTAAAAAGTGATATTTAAAACCAAACTTTTCTTTTTGCTTTGGACTGTAATTCCAGGTTGGGGGGGAGACCTGCATTACACTTGCAGAAGCTGCAAAGGAACACGTTGTTGTTTATTGGCAGACAGATTTTTCTCCAGGTCCTGCAGGACTCTAATCCTCCTAGCCCTTTCCTAAGGTTTTCTATCTATCGGGCTTGAAAGGGAAGCAGGCGGGGAGTGGGGGGGTGGGAAGGGGGGGAAGATGTGGAGTGTGGGCTTTTGCGAGGTTGTGATTTATGCAGGTTCGGGGCTGTTTGGTGTAGTGGTACGACACAGCACCGGGGTCAAGCCACAAGAAACACTGGGGGCAGATCAGAATATTCAATTAGCTTCCTGGCACCTCTGAATCACAAAGAGAGGATAAGATCTCTCCATCACAAGATCCAGAGCTGCCGGGGGAGGGGACCTGCCCTCTTCAAATCTCCCTGCTCCCTCCCACCCGCTCTCCTTTCACCGTAGGAGAACAGCGCTTGAAACATTCCTTTCTGCACGGAAGGACTTTTCCTATTGTTGTTTTCTTTGTGTTTAAGTGTTGCCAACTTACTGGAATTCTTGTCGTGGTTTCACAGCAAGGCTCAGGCTGACCAAACGGAACCAGCTGCGTTTGTGTATGGGGCCGCCGCCACTTTAATCCCCCAACAACGCCAATGGGGAGGGACGGAAGGGATCCTCGAAGGGGCACGGGCAGATCCGCTCAGTACCGATGGGTACCTGAAAAGCCAACACACCAACACTGTTCTTAACTAGAAGGGGAATGGTTTAAAGTTGCTCACACTCAGCAGTGTGCAGACAGGGCCTGAGATTCTATGATTCTATGAGAGCTGCAACCCCAGGCTGGAAGCTACATGCACCCTTGGGTCACTGCTTCTTCAGGTGGCCTGGATGCAAGGTTTGGGAGGCACCTGTTTCACGTGTCTGGCACACAGAAAGCATGCTCCTGCCTCCTGTGCCTTTACAGTGCTACACATCACCACTTCCCAGAGGGCTGCGGAAAAACATTATTCTTAAACAGGATTGAATGGAGACACCACACAGTGAGGGCAAGCCCCTATGCTGAGGCTATGGGTCAGCCCTCCTCACCATTATTCTTAACACTCAAATAAAAATTACCCAGTTACTTTGCTGGAGAAGAATGAGAGTTACTAAGGAGCCAGCATAGGATCACGCTGCTTTCAGTTTACTTAATCAAAAATTTTCTCCTCTCACTTAACCTAACCACCCAACCAAAGGGACCCTATTCTGCTGGGCACCATCAAGCAGCACTTCAGGAGAGCTGAGCTGCAAGATGAAACATATCCAGGTTTTCTTGTAACTACATCCAAGACAGCACCAACATAGCGCAGCTCTCCCTCTTAGCTTCCTGTTGGCTGTCAGTTGAACATTTTCTGACTGAATTAGATCTAGGTTTTTTCTATGCATTATTTGAGATTTAAGATGCATATTACATCTGTTGCAAGGTTAGAGGGAGAAAACCAGTAATACTGGTATTTACTGAAGTCATGTTTTAATTCAAAATATAGTTTGGGAAGTGTTTGTTTACCTAGTCTATACTACAAGCAAGCAATTGAAAAAGCTCTTAACATTATAATTCAGAGCAAACAGCCATGTTGCTTACACATGAAAGGTGCATGCTAAGCACTGAGGTTAAAAATTGAAAGGCCTGACTTCTGACCAAAGTTCAGTTCTAATTTGCAGCATCCAAGCTCATCCAGTTCTTAACAAATAGACAAGATCACCAGGGTTGATGTATGACTAGATAAAGACACAAAGCTGATGGCTAAAGGAGGAGGGGAGAGATTCACTCAAAAAAGCAGCAGGTCAGACAAATTTCTCATCTGTTCTGAACTTCCCAGAACAGTTTACAGAGACTCAAGATCTGCATTATCCAGTGCTTTACTGGGTAATGTAATTGCCACTGGCATTTGGTAATCTTGTAGCCAATTTGTCCTTGAATAAACCCAAGTTTTTCCAAATAGAAAACATTTTATGTCACTAACAGTGTTTTGAATTTCACATGCAAGTTTCATCAGCCTTTAGTATGATAAGCTACTTCATTATTGTTTAATCATACTAAAACACAGCTACCTATAGCCATACTCAGAATATTGGTATGAAAAATCATACAAATCTAAATTAAAAATGACTCTATCTCTAGCTGGGTGATAGTGTAACAACCCAACAGCAGCAAGTTCATTGTTCAGATTTCATCCATCTTTGCTGCTTTATGATTTAAAGTGTCACACTCATTTAACACAACAACAGAAACCAGCCTTTGAGTTCACCAAGTTCCTGATATAAGCCACATCGTATTTCATAATACCTCAAATAATGGCACTCACTTGCCTGGGAGGTATTTTTCTCAAATCTTTTTTTAAAGACAAAAATAAATCAAACCAGCTAAGTTTGAAGTAATAAAAGAGGGCCTTACTTGACATTTTTCTCAAGCATCTAATGCATATTCAACACTAAAGCATGAATTTCCAGAAACACTGGATCAAAGGTGGATATACAGTCCACATGAATGCAAAAAACATTGGACCCAGGAGATGTGAATCAGGCCAGACTGAACCCATTAAGTCAGGGCAGCTCAGAGCAGCTAGTGTTGTGGAGAGGGAGAAGTTCTCAAGGTCTCCTGGTTAGTAACACATTACAACTTTCAATCTGGAATTATAGTACTGCACCCTGGAACAGAAAGAAGCTCATGGAAACTGTGCACCTTTTGTAAAACTGCCACTGAACAAGTGAGACTAGCAAAGATACTCACAATGGCATCAACCAAACAGCCCTGTTTGCTTGTTTTTGTTGTTTTTTTGTTTGCTTTTTTTACTCTGCAACAGTGGGCCTGTGAAGGATTTTAACAGCAACAGTATAGAGGTGAGAGGATTTCTTTACCTGAAATGTGGAAGAAAACAGTGAAAAATTAAATACTTCCAATTCCCCCCCCCCCCCCATTGGCACTGTTTGATTCAAACTGCAAGTCCCAGAGACAGTCACAAAACAAGGATCGGTATGTGTTCCCCCTGGCTATAGCTCTAGTTATCAAAGTTCTTGGTACCTGTCTTATTGCAAGCAAGCTTCTTTGGCACTTGGTCTCTAAGAAACAAAACTCCTCACTTTTCTCACGTTCACTGACCATTCAGCAACGTCTCTGCCCTGCAAAGGAACAACATATAGAAGTTGTACCTGAGAAGGAACAGGGAGTAAAGAGGCATTTCCAAACAACTTACATTCTAAGAACTTATTATGGTACTCACAAGGGAAGTAGGGTAATATGGAACAACCGTGAAAACCTTTTACAAGAGCAAACAGCTATGCTGAGAAAACTCAAGACTGGAATCCTTGTCTTCTTCATATTTTTCCCAGAAAACAGACGTCATTCTTACAGCCAAGTCTAGGCAGCATTGCAAAACCACATGTGAACATCCCAAGAGCACTCATATGGTAGAAAATAATTACTCAATGAGCATCCACCCTGGGTTTCACTGTATAAAACAACAGAAATATTACTCTTTCAGATGTTCATTTACATGTTCTGTACGATACAACCCACTTTGAAGGTTATGCACCTCAACATCATATTCCATGCATAGTACATTTTCAAAATAAGAGCCAAAGCATTTTCATTTCTGAAGGTCAGACCCGCTGTTTTCCATAGGATGCTACCTCATCCAATATACCAGTAGGTATAGTCATTGCTGAAGACAAAGTAGCAAAGGAAGTACACTGTCCCATATGCTACAGAAATGTAAATTAATACAGCTGATGAAACAAGAAAGGAAAGAAGTTTATCACACTAGAGAACATTACTCTAGTTCTGTCCAAGCAACAGCCTTTCTATATAAGAAGTCACTTAAACTTCTGAAGCATTCATTTTTGGTTTGAGACTCCTCATTAGGAGACTTGCAAAGAACCCATCACAGCAAGGGGTACCTCCTACTGTTTTGAAGACAGAGAGATCAACATTATTCAGAATACGATCTTAAAACCACAAGTTACTCCTCTAGTGGTTAGCTTAAGAAATTTTGCATCTGTAACACTTGAGTTTCTAGTGCAGTTGCACTACACCATAAGGTGAAGGACAGAGTCAAGAAACTGGAACACATTCTTTACTCATGCTTACATTCCCACTGGAACAGTAGTTTGAGTTTGAAGAAAAAGCATTTACAGCCATGCAGTGTATCCACTGTAATTACTATTGTCTTCAGCAGTATGGAAGGTCCTTTTTTTTGTGTTTGTTGGTTGGTTTAAGATAAACCATTGTCCTTAAAGGTCATTGTAAGTCAGAGCCACAAGCCATTCAAAGAAATAGCAGGTTTCATACCACATTCCCCTGGACATTAAGAACTCCTTTCGTTCCTTAGGAGTGACTGTTTAGCATTTCAACTTCCCTGAAAAACTAAAGCTACATCACTTTGTGTCAGGCACTTTAAGAGATACTAATGAAAATGCCCTAGGTCCCCATAATCCTTTGTGGCTGATTAGGTACAGAAGAAGTGTTGTTTCATTAATTGGAAGGCTATGAGCTTGAAACCTCATATTGACCTGAAAGTAATGTTTTATTCATATAGGCATGTTGTACTCAAAACTCCAGAAATAATTAAGAGGACAAGCATCAAATCTTAGACCTTTGAATTATGAAGCTGGATAACCAGTTAATTATTGCACAGTGGGAAAAAAGGCAGAGAAGATTCAGCAGTTCTGATAAATTACCATTTCCATATACCTATGAAAAGCTGATGGGTGATCAGGAACATGCTGCTAAGAACGTCTTCAATTCTTAAACCATTCAGATTATTTCCACAAGCTGCAGTTAAAAGGGTTTTTTTCCTGGATTAAAATATATATACATATATTTGGGGGGGAGGACATAAGATTAAACTCTGACTCTATTATACCAACAAGGGAAAGCTCCAAAGTTCAGTAGTCAGCTAAGATTAATCAGCAATGACCAGCTCCCTGAAGCCAGCAGTTAGAAAATAAGGTATTTTTCAGAAGGAGACAAAAAAAGGCATGATTTTAGAAGCTAGATATCTAGTTGTTTTAGATGCAAGCAGAAAGTCATTTTAGTCAGTAAACAGTTTTTTTATCAACTTCTCAGCCTCCTGAAATTTTCTTAGCTGCTGTTCCTGAACAGTCTTCAAGTCTTGTTACCTCTTAAACATAATGAATAGCAAGAGTACATGAACCAAAGGTAAAGGTGTTATTTTAAAAGCTGCCATCATCCTGCAGACATGATACAATGATAACTAAGAGAAACTTTGCTGACTTGTGTTTACATTTTCCAGCAGAAGTACAGAACTCTCTTTCCAGCATGATACCTAGTGAAAATTCCAGACAAACATTCACATCCTCAACCATAAACACAGTCACCATCCTTGTAATATGAACTAGTCATGTCTATTCCTTTATGCATCTTGCTGCCAGTAATCACTGTTGACTCCATCTTGCTTGTGCTTTGTCAAGTCTCGTGTATCTTGCAAAACGTTAGCTTTAGAGAAGCTTTTTCACCTGTTAATTCATGTTAAGTGAACTTCAATAAAACTTATGGCACAATCAAGATACATGAAACTTTTTCTTTTTAAATAATCCTACTTTTCCAATTATCATCAGATTACAACCATTTCAATTACTGAGGCATTGACTACAATCAATAATACAAACATACATTAAGAAACTATATAACTTCTTATTGGCAGCATTCTTCTGTTTCTACAGCAAGGTCTTTTGGATGAAAGAACATTAAAACCAAATGTTACTTGTAGAACTATATCACCAAGATCTATTTGCCATTTTCTTAATGAACATCCTATTCTTCCCTATTTCTGCTGCCATATCCTCAGTTATTCCAGTATGGATCACATTCTTTTAAATTGCTATTTCCTTTCCCTCTCTTCCCTCCCCTTCTTGTCTTCCCTATTTCTCCTTGCAGACACTAATTTTCTTCTTTAAAGATAAGGTTACAAGAGACAGCAAACAAACAGAATGTAATCAATAACTGCAGTAGTTTTTATTACTCTTTTTATAGTACAACATACCTCTTATGTAAACTCACACATAGATCAATTTGGAATACAAGATAAAAGATCAGATTAACGACTATGAAGTTGCTGGTTTGAACTAACCTATCACTACAAAAACCTCATAGAAACTGAATGTGGACTAAGGTCATCAGAGCAGATTCTACTCCAGACCACAAGAGTGCATACCAGAAAGAGATGAAGCCAAAACAATACAGTTCCTGTATTTTGCTAGCTCCTAGTGATCCCTGGGCAACTAGGTATGAGATAGAGCAGTTTGCTGACTACTTACTATCTCTGTGATGTTTAAATCCCCCTAAACCAGGATTAGGGAAGGGCAAAAGGTACTTTAAAGCCACCTGTCATCATCTCACACACATCCCAAGTTAAAGACAGTGAAAGACAAAGGATTTGGGGGCAGCTTTCCATTTGCGTTCGACCTTTAGGCTTTAGTAGTATAATAATCAGGTCAAATTTGAAGAAAAAGCTACACAAAATCCTATTCTTCCCAGAGATTCTGCTAATGGTTAATGATAAGAAAACTGAGTTTCCCATATTCTAGAATGTCAAATCTAAAAATAACGCTGCTATCACATCTAACCCATATCCAAAGAGACACAACTGCTTTATGTGTTCTCAATTAGCTGCTTCAAGAAAGGAGATGACTTTGCCTGTAATGAAAGGTAGCTTTCCATGAATCATTTCCTAAGTCAGGCTACAGAATTTGCTATCATCCCTGCTCATCTTACTTTTTTTTTTTTCTAAGTATAGACACAAGGTTATTTCGAGCAGCATCTTTCATTAAAACTTACTATCTTGGTGCCTAATCATATTTTTTACACTCTCCATCCAATTATCTCTTAATCCTAATAAGACTTCTGGGTGCTACTATCAAACACACATGAAAAATTACTCTAGCTGTTTTATCCCTAAAAGCTGAATAGTAGCTGCAGTGTTTCCAGCATATTTAAGTAATCTAGACCTGAACAAATACTTTAATTTTTATGTAAGAGTTTGCACTGATTGTAGAGAACATTTAAAGTTTGTGCTCAGGAACACAGTAATATATTCATTGATTCCTGTAACCTACTTATACCGAGTTATAAACCCATTCTTTCTAGCACACCAATTGCTAGCTAGTTAAATTCTAGCAACTGCTTTTAAAAATTCCAAAGCTAGTTCTACGTTTTAAAGGATTTCTTTAAGTCTCTAAAGAGCATACAAACATTTCTAGGACAGGAAAAATCCAGTGAGGATTCTACTATTTAATTCTGGTTTCAAACCACTAGCAGAAAATTAGCCTCAAGCATACAAGATAGTAGGAAGATTTAGAAAGGCTACAGGAGTCAGAGTCCTTTTTCCTTTCCTTCCTTTTGCTACCTCTTTTCCATGGCATTCTTTCACCCAGCTGCAGGGCAAGACACAATCATAAGGAGCCTTTACCATGCACATTAAGGCTGGGGAAAACCCAGGAACATAGAACACACGCACTTGATCTGTTTTGTACTTGTGAAGGATAAAATGTTAACTCAGTGTACAATGTTCAATTATATCAGTTAATCATATAGCAAGAGCACAGGACTGATCTGGCTTTATTTTAAATTATTTGGAAAAAGAAGTGAGAAAAATATCTGCGCACACTTTCAAACTTCTCATCCACTGCCCATACCTCCAACTACATTCAGCGTAAAGATGCTGTAACAGAAACTCTCATGTCAGACTCCTAAACAGAAACTGTGACTGCGGCTTCAAAACCAACAATACTCACTTGCTAAATTTTTGACACCTTGCTTGAACACTTTCCTGCTGAAGCAAAAGATAAGTTGACAGTAGACTGTATTCAGTCCCCTGTATAAAACAATACTTTTAGGGACTTCATCATACTCTATCACTCTTGTTGCAGCTTGTTGTATAACTCACTCCTTGGTTTGAAATTTACATTCAGAATGGAGAGGTCAAAAATAAACACAAACAATTAGAAACAATTTGATTACACTACATATTTTGTTTGGTGGCTTTACCTGGTAAGTTCACTGAATACTCCTTTTAAATGTATTTTTAATGTCATTTTCATCTTTGTTTGCATTTCTCTATCTGCCAAACAAAGCAGAGATCTCATACCCCAAGATAAAAAAAAAAAAAAAAGAAGATCAAGGGGTAAAGTTCTGTGGGCAATGTCAGCATTTACATTTTCAGACTACCCATCTTTGCAGCTCAAACAGTTTGCTGAATTTAGTTTGGTTTATTTAAACTGCCTGTCAGAACCCCTTCAGATTTTGGAGTTAATATTTGTTCTACACTACTTTTCACTGAAAATGAATGACAAAAAGGAGTTAATAGAAACTTTTTTGTCAACTTGATTGCAACATCAGAAAAAGAGCTCAGTTTCACATGCACATTTGCAGAAATGAGCCCTGTTTTCCTTGAATTTCAATCTGCATTGTGACATGCTGGCAGCTGACTCTGCTCCTTTCTCAGCAAATTTCTTCAGGTGAAAAAGTGGGAGATGTTTGGAAGGAAGTCTGCTTCTTTTAATCTTATCTAAGCACTCCCGAAAGGAGTTAGAGCTGAAGATAAGGGATGTTGAGTCACATGTGTTGTCTGCCTTGGAGTTAATGTGCATGGAGAAGGATCCCACTTCCACAACACCAATTTTAAGCTACTGCAATTCCAGTATTTTTACAAGAGATGTTCCTGATATGTACAAGTATGAAGAGTACCAGGCATAGTCATAATATCTAATTGAAATGGGAAAATTAGGGCTACTGCCTGCTGCCATTGCAGAGCTTAGTAGGAAAATAAAATCCATGCCTTGCCTTTGAAGTGGTCTTTACTTCAGCCATCCATGGCTAAAAGGGCTTGAGGGGAGGAGAAGAAATTTTTCCTGCTCTCTCAGGTGACATTTAACAGATCTAAGCAACAGACATGGACAGCAGGAGTCTACTCAGAAAGGCCTATAGCATGACTGACTACGCATTTAAAATAGTAATATATCCCATACAACTAATGTCTTGGTCTTTGACAAAGGACTTCTTTCTTCTTGACTTTATCTTCTTTCTGATAGTAGCCGTTACTGACAGGGCTGAAATGGACTGAATAGCTGACACAGTGAAGATTGTCAGAAAGAAGACCCCAGTATTAAAACAAACAAACAACCTATCATTAAAATCCTTACAAACTCTCTAAATTCTCCTTGCTTTCATTTGGCAGAATAACCATCCTAACTATGTAACAACATGTTTTGTAATACATAATGATCGGAACCAGGAGCAACCACTTCTAGATAGGTGACTTCACTTTCTTCCCCACTTTTTTTTTATTTTTAAATCCTTCTAATAGCACACTAAGTATATGAAACTCTAATAAATTCTACTCCAGGCCAATAAAACTAAGTAGTAGCATAAGAAAAGGAATGCAAGAGGTCCATGGCAAGAGCAACTAAGACAAAATCACTGGTTGCATCTCAGAAGCTTACAATTATGGATGAATCCAAGAGTGACTTAGCTGGCCTTTCACCCACAGCAACAGCCACTTGCTCAGCAGTTTTGACTACAGTTTTAACTCCATCTGTAGCCTGTTTCTTTAACTAAAACTTTCACACTACCATTCTCTGTTCATACACCAGCTTCTTATTTTAACTTGCCATATACGACCCTATACTAAAGACCTTCCAAAAAGGCCAACCCCATTTGAAAATCAACATACCTAAGATGTTCTTGGGGTAAAAAGGTCCAAGATCCACCGCTTTATGCTACACCACAAGCACTAGGTGCTATAAATGGCTACTGCTTTGTCTAGGTCAGGCTTCACAAGCACGCAGAAAACATACCACTGCTCTCTTCAAGCTAACCTTACGTCACACATGTACTCCCAATCCTCCTACCTACCACCTAAAAGCATCACCTCATAATATAATCAGCTTTACAGGCACAGAGAAAATGTCATTATGAAAGTGAGTTTTGAGACTGTTGGGGGCAGTTCTGTCCCACAGCATCTCCAGCATCTCTAATTTCTACAAATGAATACACAGCAGTGTAAAAATAAATAAATACCCACCACACTATTGTTTTTATAAGATATATACCTGCAGCTGACACGTCAATGAACTGCCTAGCCAGAACATAAAAGATACAATGAAGATAGTTTGAGATGTTGCCCATGGAAGGTACCTTGCCATTTTAATACTCAGTCAGCATGTATTCAAAGTTATCTCAGTTCAATATATAACATCAAATACATAAGAAATCAGTGCTTGGAATTGTATTAATTTGAACTCAGAAATGTTCCTTCCCAGTCCTGTCAGTTTTGTTGCTATCACCACATGACTATTCAAAAGCATTTCAACCAGGGCAAGAAAACTTCCTGAAAGTGTAAGCAATAAATGCAGGTAATTTAAAAAACTGGGGGAGGAGCCAGCAGTTAGGCTACCTTTGCATCTCCTCAAAAACAGGAAAAATGACACTGAAATTTGCTCATTTTGAAAACCTTCTGATTTTTTTTATTTTTTAAGCATGCTTAAGTCTTTTTTCTTACAAATGTAATTATTCTTTTCTGGAAATCTTAATATTTTGAGATGATTCAAGATCTACTTTAGCCATGATAAAATTAGAGAATATTTTGAATCAACACTTCAATTTTAGCTGAATCACCAGTATTCCAAACCCCATTCACTAACAGATTAACAAAGCTCATGTACTAATTTTTGAGGACCCCTGTGGTGTCCTAAGTAAACAACAACAACAAAAAACAACACTTTATTTTCTGGGATATAACAGAACAACCTAGGCTTTTCAAGTCATTTTTAGAAGAGAAAGATGAAAGTCTATAATGTGAGATTAACTCTAGAATGGACTGTTATTATGCAAAGAAAATTGTCATGCACTGGTCAGTAAATACTCTAATCAGGCTTGGCTAACAAAGCTTATATTTCAGTCATTCCAGGAGGAAACTCTATTCACACAGATCTTTCTTGCTCTCTTTTTGTCCAATACAGGGACACTTCCAGTAGCATACTTTACATTATAGACCAACAGCTTCTCTGCAGTGATTTATGATAGCATTCCACAGGTCAAGGAGGAAGATTTCTGAAACAAGCTGATTGCAATTACAGAGCTTTTACACGTACATGACAGCTCAATTTCCTGGAGTTTTTGTAAAGCAAGTATGCAGGTTTGAGTACTGATACCAACAACTAGCTCAGCTAGCCACCTCAAACCATGCCTCTGCAGTCAACCAGTCCTGCAACCGTTCATGCTTGACTTAAGACTGACCCCCAGTGGTCATATCTTCTAATTGATTCTCTGCATACCTACCGGCTTCTTAAAAAAACTCAAAATAAAAAACTCAAAATAAAAAACTCAAAATAAAAAAAAATGAACCAGCTAAAAACTTGTACGATATATAAACTTATTTTCTTAAAAATGTCTAACCAGTCAACTGTTAAATACACATGCATCATACTGCAGAACACGTAGGCCTTAGAAGAAATCTAGATACCAACTGCCTCGGAGCTAATCCTACAACAGCTCTGGAAACAGGGTACATCCCACTCTTTCCTTTAGTATCCAACAAGAACTCTTTCAGCTTGAACTGAGGAAAGATTTCAGAGCGCTGCTCTGCTTATTTGCACAAAAAGCATCTAAGAAAGTACTTAAGAGATAAAGCAGCAGAGTTTCACTCAGAGGTAAGGCCTTCGAGTTAAGTAAATACCATTCAGGTTATGGTTGACCTTAAATATCTATGCTTCATGTAGCAAGCAGAGTATCTGAAGTCAATATTAACCTTCAGATTTCTCAGTTGATTTTCTGTTGATTTTCTTACCATGAAACAGAAAGCTGAGACTTGTTTCTTCTAGTTGTGTTTACATATACTATTAAGGTTTAACTTTTATACTAGTAAAGCCATGGTATCCTATTATAGATTTCACTTAAACCAACGTTAATGTTGTTGTGCATTGTTAAAGAAACAGAATACATCATTTTATCACAGGAGAGAGCCTTGCCAGTTTTTTCTTCTCTGGTGACTGCGGTAACAAGTACACAACTTACATAACACAATTATTTGATAGCTACACACAAAATACATAAAAACTCAAAAATAGAACTCTCACTGAAACAAAAATATTACTGAAATAAAACCCACCATCATTAACGTCATGATTTGTACAGCAGTTGTCAAAGCCGGACACAGAAATCCACTCAGATCCTCACCAGGCTTCAGAAGACCGTCAGCCATTTCACCCCCTCACACCCCTTGTCTCCACTTGTAGGCATGTTCTCCTCAGGTTAAATGGAGGGAGCCTGGGAGGCCTTCCCGTTGAGCCACGTGCACGTACAGGTGCTGCAGCTGGGTCAGCTCTGCACTCAAACGAGGCTTAGGCAACAAGAGGCAGATGGGTTCAGGTGTTAAACCTTTTTGTTACCGCCTATCGGGCTGAGCCGCAGCCACGAGCCTTTCCCGCGCGCAACTGAGGGGCAGGAAGGCGGCAACTGCACGGAGCGGAGCGGTGCAGCGCCAGGGCACAGGGCGCGCTCACAGCTCCGAGGTCCGCTACCGCAGCACGAGCACCGCTATGTACTGTAACATGCTGTAACTTACAGGGCATTTTTCCAGCAGAGCAATTCTTTTTGCAAATGCCAGATGATGTCTTCTCGATGTGCTACATGAGATTAAAGCATCTGCTTTCTACTACAGCTCCACCTGAGCTTCCACCCTGAAACATAATTACTGTAATCAGAAAGAAGTAGTGTAACAGTTGGGTATTGCTGCAGCTACCCTGCTGCTGAATGTTAGGTAGGTAGAATACTCCAGCAAAGTATACTTTGCAAGTAGTAACAAATGCAACAGCAAATTCAAAGTAATTACTTCCCTAGGAGCTTTGTCATTGGTACCAAAACAGCAAATCAAAAATTTAGGATCTCCTTTTGTTTCAATTTTAAGAGTATTCTTGATTTAGTCAAACAGTCGGTGTTAGTAAACGTTCAGTCAACATTCAGTATCTTAAAAATGTATAAGCACTGTTGTATACATATGCTTTCATTCCTTTGTAAGCCTGAATGCCCCAGATCTTGAAAGTGAGCATTGCTCAAGAATACTTAAGTTTACTTATTCAGGCAGTAAGGCAGAAAATACCTCCTAGAGAGGGAAATTAAAAATGAAAGAAAAATATTCAAAACGCTATCATATTGATTTTACAAGTAGATTATGCCCAGAGTGACATTTTGGCTGTACTGCATAGAGATAAAATGTGAAAATACTGAAGACAGCATCCTCTCTTCTATGTCTCATTAGAGAGTAGTAAGTTTTCTGTCTCCATCTGAAAAATTCCAAAGAATATTAAAAAAAGGAGAAAATGGAGAGACAGGTAAATACCATCTGTAAAGGAGACAGCTGTGCTTACCACACCTGTCACAAAGAGTCATCAGAACTTGTTAGAATCTGCACAAAGATTAATTCTTTGACATCAAAAACCTTTCTTACTGCATTTTCTGCGGCAATGAGTCCAGATGAAAACACAATACAGCTGTCTTGCTCATTACATGCTCTAGATTTGTACAAAAAGCAAAGATAAATCCTGGCTCTACTGGCATCAGTAGTTCTGCCACTACCTTCACATCAGCCAGGATTTCATAGCAGGTTTTTATAAGGCTATGCCATTATGACATAATTTTTCATACAGAACAATCAGCTTTTGTCACAAATGTATGTCCAAATGACGAATGTCTAAAAACTGCAGCCACAACTACAAGTTGATTTATCAAGACAATGTTCTCAGCCTGCATCTAGGGCTGCCAAAGCTGCTAAAACACATTTTGCAGTTAGAAGGCCAAGTTCTGGTTTCCATTTTATCTTTCTTCAGATACAATCTTCAGTGAAGTTGGATTTAGGGTTGTTGGTTTTTGTTTTTTTTTTTGTTTTGTTTTTTTTTTTATTATTATTATTAACTTTGAATATTTGAATGTTTCAACTGTTTTTCTTAAAATTCACACTTGTGATACAAGTTAAGGGACTGAGAACCACATTCTTTGTAACGCTGATGTTTAATATCAGAATTCAAGATATTGTAAATGGCACACTTTCATTATTTTACTAGTTAAAGTTAAATAGCATAATGGTCATGTACTTACAGGTATAATGAAATAAGTATTCCTGGAATACTACTACAGCACAATCCAGGCAGGTTAAATGGGCAAGACTGTCTTGAGGCCATGAAACACTAGAAGACTGTGTGAAATGTGCAGATTTTTAACAGTTCACAGCAGACGAGAAATGTATGTTATTCACACAACATATTTCAGAAGCATCACTGAGACAAAATGCTTCCACGAGTGCAAAGGTAAAAGGGAAGTGTGTTCCATCTGCTTCATACTGCTCTCAAAAACTGCTCCCTGGTGTCTGGGTATTCCCTTAGTGTGTGGAAATACCTGCATAGTATTTTGCTAAGAACGTTATCTCATAATTACTTCTTTCTCCAGTTCTGTTGCAAGCTTGTTGGACAGCTGAAGAAGGATGAGTCAGGGCACTGTCACATTCTAGTTATTCTAATGTTAATGATGCTAAAAAACAGTAGTTAGTCCAGTTTAACAGAACCAATGCATTCACTGAATTTTGTTGAACAATGGATTAGGTGGTCATAGTTGAGGTAGACCAGCGTGTAAGAGCTGTACTCACAGGCAGGGAAGAGGGACAGAGCCAGGTAAGAAGTCTGGAAGAGTTAAGCTTGCTGTTCCTTCTGTCTATTAGGTAGTGACAATGAGGAGTGCTGATGGTGCAAGAAGTCACATTACCACCACAGGAACTGGCCTCCCCAAGCCACTGCTCTTCATTCAGTATTCCTTCAAAATGGCCCTGCAAATTCATGGAGCTCTGAAGCTGCTATATAGTAGTAATGGAAACAAAAAAAAGAGGGCATAATATTACTTATGTTTCCCTTTTACGGTTCATGATCATAGCTTTTAAGACATTTATTCTATTTTTAAAATATTAATGATGTAATGCCATGATAAAGTTAAACTGGTAAACATTAAACTTGGTAAAGTTTGTAGTAAATGAGACAAAAAAGCTCACTGTTCATTTTTAAGAGTTATCTCAATTGCATCAATGCATACACACTTCACATTTGCATCATTTAGGTTCTGATAAAATGTCATTGTAAGAATACTGCTTGTATTGAGAACATTCAATTTCAGAAGACTGCAAGTCTAGAAATGTACTGTATGATATGTCACATACCTGGAATTCTGACAGACTAACACCACACATCCCACACAACCAGCTATAAAACAGAGGCCCCACTAAGCTTTTGAAGTTGCACCTGGGGGGAAAAAAAAATCTTCAGGTTAAACATTGCTCATTAATAAAAAGAAATATCCTGAAGCCAAGAACTTGCTACAAAACATTCAAGTAGAATAGTCATATAAATTAGAAATTATTTGCCAGTTATGTTTTGAGGTAAGAATTAGCAGTAAAAATGAAAGAATGACAATGTTATCCTAATGGGAGACACACAATCCCAACCATAGTTAACATGCTTTTTCTTGCTAGAATTAGATTTTTTCTCAGTAAGATTTAGGAGCTATGTGAGATTTATTATATCTATTTCAGCTAAACACCACATTACTTTATTCCCTAAGGGGCAAAAAATTTTCTTTTCATTTCTTGCTTTAACCAAAATCCAAAAATATCAGTATAAACAGGGAAAAGCCCCTCAGACTCCTTGTTTGTGACTATCATACAGAAAATGGGCTGAACTGGCAGACTCTTAAGGAGAGGACAATGGTTAGAATCAAGTAGTCTTCATATGCATGCAAGTAGAATATTATGGGTTTATGAGGAAAAAGATGTACTATATGTAAAAGAGCAACCTGTGTGATTAATTTGTTCATACTGTAAAAGCTTTCTGCCTTTTATATTTGAAGAATTAGGTGACAAACTGCTATCTAACACTGGCAGAAGAGAGAGCCTTCAGGAGGCATAGTCACCTAGCTTAGATTTTGAAGGCATCACAGTGTCTGTCAGAATCCTTGGTCTCTACTACAGTTTTTGAAAGAACAGGTGTCATCTGAAGAAACTGCACTGCTTTCTTACTGGCCTGTCTTTTTTGATTTCCTCATGATGGATAATCTCATCAGCAACTGACATAGGCTGGTAGGTAGGAAAGTATGTTGGAGTGAGAGCAGTCCTCACCCGTAAGTTTGCAAGTACGCACAAGAGCTTCTTGTGTATTTAAAAGGCTGTAGGGATGGTGGGGTGTGTGAGGTGTAAACCTGAGATACACATGCATAGCCTGGGGAGGAGAAAAATGAGTGGGTGGGCACTAAGAAAGGGGAATGGATATTATTGCTCCTCTGCTGGCCCCTCCTGACACATGACACCAATTCACACAGGAGCTTGCAATCCTACTTTTCCATCCTCTCCTCACAGAGCATCCAACACAAGCAGGACAACACTGCTGGCACAGCATCCAGGGCAGCACGCTGCATATCTGCAGAGCCTTATACTTTGGAGCATCAAGGTAAGGGTCCTTCTGTCTTCTCAGCATGTAGGGATACCACAAATCCTGCCACAAACTAGAAGGGGAAGAAAAGTCTTGCAGACCAGGCTGTGTTAGGGACTCCTCTCAGGTGATCATGCCCTGGCAGGTTTATTCTTGCCACTGAGCTGCCTTTTTGCTATGTGTTGTAACTAGCTGGGAAGTGTTAGCAGGGAGATGGCAGCAGGGCAGAACTGACTTATCAGTCCTAAGCAGTGTGTGAGTTCCAGGTATGTCTCTGAATCTAGGACAAACAGGTCCCCCTGCAGAAGGAAAAAATCCAGGTATAGGTAGTACAGCACTCTGTGCCCATATCCCAAGGCTTGTACAGTAGGTACATGCATGGTGGGACAGCAGCCGCAGAGATGACTGGGAGAGATGCCCTCTCTAGGACAACTAAAGACAGGAGCATTGTCTCAGCAAGGTGACCCTCCGTACAGAGGATTCTTGAATGGAGAGAATGGAGGAAAACTTTGTCTGACTCTGTATTTATGCACCAGCTCCAGGCAAAGCAGGTTTTAAAAAACACCTGTGAATTTCACTTGGAATTCACTCAGCAACCATATGAACACAGCCAGCATTAGGGTTTCTGAGAAGTGCTGGTTGTACAAACACTACCAGGAAACAAGAGAGAAGTATGCTTCTAAAATATCCATCTCCAGCATGAAGTGCAATATATGCACTACACCTGAAAATCTCTCTAATACATTTATTATTCATTGCCTTTTTTGCAGAAGCTCTTAGCTAAAGAAAATAAAATCAGCTCATTTTTAGGGACTACACTTGAAAATACAGTCTGTTAAGCAACTTGTCTAAGCAAAACTGAACGTTTTATTGTCCTTGCACTGCTGTACTACACTACTGTATTATTTGTGTTGTTTAGGAAAAAGAAACCAAGTAAGTAATGTTCTTCCGATTCTGGTGGCTTTTGTGGATACTTGAACATGAATTTTCAGCAGAAAATCTCAGTGAAGAACAGAGATATGGACTGAGAAGACATACAACTAAACACATTCTGTCAAATACTGTAGAAAAATATCCCAACCTAAGTGATCAAGGTGATTACTGTTATTTTAAAGCTTTTTTTCTTCTTGATTCCTTTACTCAGATCTACATGGCTAGCTACATTTTAAAGCCCTGTATTTTTGCACTTTGATTTCTTTACTCCTTTCTCTCCCTTGTCCTTACATATTTTATAAAAGGAAATAATGCGCCTTTATTGTTTTTTTGCCTGTTTTTAATATGTTTGGTAGCCTGTTAGTGTCACTTCAAAAATAGTAACCTGTATAACTTTATTTATATAGAAGTAATACATTTGGTAGTTCATAAAATTATTATTCTCCAGTGTACACCAGTACAGATCCTGCTCTTAGAATTTCATATCACTAGACGTAAGAGTCAGTTAAGTGACATAATGTAGCTCTATTAAATCACTATCCAGCATCTCATTCTGTCACACTCATTTTCCTGTAGATGACTCATCTTTCCAGCCCCCATTCTGGTAACCAGCATGAAGACAGAACATGTGTATAAATATCATAGCAACATTTATCATTGCATAACATTACCTCACTTTCAGTTTCTTATTTCTTGGTGTGTCTGCTCAGGAGTAAGTTCTTCAACCTTTATGTCCTGCATTCACAACAGTTTCACACTTGTTATCTCAGGTGTTTTCCAAAACTTCCATAATTTAACTCGCAACTTCAAAGCTAAAAAATATATACAAGGATAGAACAAGATTTATTATTAAAACCCTCCACTCACCTACCTACCTATTTATTCTAGATGAAGACTGCATTCTGGAGATTGCTTTTTTACTGGACAGCTCGGAAAGCGCTAAGCATTATAATCATGAACAGCAAAAAAAGTTTGTTTTGGAAGTAGTAGACCAAATGAAAGGTCTGCAGCTTAGTTCTGGACGGACCCTTATCTGGAGGATGGCCTTACTCCAGTACAGCAGCACTGTTTACGCAGAGCAAACTTTTCGTGACTGGAAAGGTCCTGAAGCATTCAAATCCCACATTGCTCCTATCACCTACATAGGTCATGGTACCTACACAACTTATGCTATTACTAACCTTACACAACTCTTCACGACTGAAGGGACTCCAGGTAGTTTGAAACTAGCTGTACTCTTCACTGATGGAGTTGACCATCCAAGAAACCCAGATATTTTTGCAGCTACAGCTGATGCTAAATACCAAGGAATTACATTGTTCACAATGGGAATGACAAGAGTAGCTGAAGAGCCTAGCAATGCTGCCAAGCTCCGGCTCCTGGCCAGTGTCCCAGCATCCAGATTTGTTTCCAACCTCCAGGAGAAAGGAACTGTGGAGAAGGTTCTCACAGAAATGGTACGTACACTAATGTTTACAAACTGTTAGAGAAATGTGAAGAAAAAAAAAAATCTTACTCCCAATAGTTTTGAATGCTTAATGCTATTAAAAAAAAATCTGTACTTTTTACAGTTTAAAGAGGCCCACTTATGGGTTCATGTGCACTTATTAATAAAGCCATCATGCCAAAGCACAGGTTTGTTTTTTCTCCATGTTATTCAGATCTTGCCACTCAAAATACTGAATCTGGAACTGAATTCGACTCAAGGGGATCTGTTACAAAGATATTTTTTATCTGAGCTAATTTGATAACTACCAAAGAGCAATATACTCCAAGCTAAATCTTTCCTAAGGTGTTCTTACTGTTCTCATTCTATATATACATACTGTTAGGAACACATCAGAAAGAAATCTGATTTTTCTCAACTGCAGAATATATATCATTCATTCATACCAGGGGGCTGCTACTATGCACCACTTTAAAATACAGCAGTATAGCTCCTAAGTATGCTATCCCATCTACCTAGCTAACTCCAATGGTTTACATCAGTTTACCATTATAATTGTAGCAAGTTGGGCTGGCAAGGTGTCAGTGATTAATGCAGTTAATCTGTAATAGGAAATGAAATTATTGAAATTTTTTTTGAATGGAGAGATTGGTAAATTGTTTCTCATTAAAGCTTAATTAATGCTGCTTACTATGTTAATTGCTTAACTTTTTACATAGCTGCTGAAATAATTATTTTTCACATCTATTGGTATTCTTCACTGGATTATGACATTAAGTTTCTAATGTTTCCAATATTTATTTTTGCAGAAAGATCTGTCTGAAGAAAAAGTAAGTAATTCAGCCCATGCAGCATTCCTGCGGACTTTCACTGTTGTTTTGGGAACATAAAATTCAACAAAACTGATAGCATAACAATGTGGTAATATATGAACTCCAGTAGGATTGCCCTCAAGTAGAACATGTGAATTTGTATGTTCACAACAAAGCTTTACTTTACTATCTAATTTCATTTGCTTTTCCTCCTGCTTTCATAGTTGAAATATAACAGTGCATGAGGATAGTGAGAACTTGCTGATGTATTTCAGAAAGTCATCCAGCAGACTCAGTGGATAAGAAAATACGACATCAAGTTAAGAATGTGTTGCAGTTCTAGCCCCTAACTAGCTTTCTGCATCAAAGAGCTAATGAAAACAAAGTTCCACCATTGCACTTTTCCATTTCTCCACACTGTGTCACTCTGACTGCAGGCATTCATAGGTGCGAGTGCCACTTTGTGGTGAATGAGGTCAACATCTCTGCTAAAAATTTTTAGTCCCACTTAGAGAACAGTTACCTCAAGGGAAGTCCATTCTGATGAGCAGTTCAAAGAAACATATCTGCGAGTCTTTGCAAAACTTAAACCATTTTGATTTTCACTCATTTCCACTGGTGTGTTGATTTTTCTGTCTAAATAAATTCTGAATTGCATGACACTAAATGTTATTGTTGGAGAATACGTTACTAATAACTAGGATATACAGGCAAGAACAATGATTAAATATTTGCAGATGCTTTGAGTGGAGGTGTCATAAATAACACAACCAAAATAAAAAACACTATTCCTCCCAAATCAAGCCCAGAAGTTGTACAAACTCTGTATTAAGTAACAATTTTTAAGTCTCAAAGAGATCCAAAAATCTCATAACTCTGTACCACAGTGATGTTTGATTGGAGCACACGACTATAAATGAAAGGAAATGAAGATTATAAACTACCATAATGAACACCATTAACTAAATAAAAGTAATACCATCTTTTGTGTACAGATCAAGCTAGAGATAGACTATGATCTATCCTATATTCATAGTAGGAGTACAGGAGAAAAAAAAATGATACATATTTCCTTACTCAGTTTGTCTAGGCTGTATCTACATAGACTAATAAACAAAACAGATCACTAATCACAGACACTCAGCATGCAAACTAACCTTGTGAGGAACCTGAAGGTAAAGATGCACTATCAAGATGCAGTCTAAGGAGTAGGAACAATACAGATTTGGGGGATGGAGTATAGAGGCCACACTTGATGATTTCTAAACTGTCAACCAAAAGATATTTAAATGCTTTTCAAAAATAACAACTGTCTGATCACTTCTTGTGTATTCACAGTAGCCACTCAGGAATTTAAAATCAAAGGTAATGTGTTTTCTCTTGACTAAAATGTACTGATCTGAATTCACCATTTTCATTCAAAGTGTCCCCAGGCTGCCATATGTAAATGTGAGAAGGGGGAGAGGGGTCTTCCTGGCCCTGCTGTAAGTAGCTGTCATTTCTCCTTTTCCTATGGTTGAATAGCTAATACACAGTATAAATCAAGATTTTATCATTTGTATTTTCTAGGAAATTATCTGAACCTTAATCCCAAGAAAACAAAAGCTAAAGCTTCAGTACAATCATCCATAGATCCACTGCATGGCAATGTCACAATAGGAAATGTGCAGAGAGATTTCACTTACATGAAATGCTCCCTCTGAAAAAATTATAGTGGGATCTGATGAGGTGCTCTTATTAGTTAGAAAAATTTAAAAGGCAGGAAGGGGGAATATTCCTCTGTGAAACAATAATTCACCTGTTACAATCAGAAAACTGGGTCAGGTGAAGGTAAACAGACCCAACTCAGAATCATTAATAACTGAAATATTATCTGGAAGCAAAAAAAAACAACCAAGAAGCTGAAATACTACGAGCAGCCAATTGAGACTTATATTGTCTATTTACCCTCCTTATTTATTTCAAAAGGATTTATGTTTCAAAAGGTTCTTTTTAGTTGAACAGTCTGATATGGTATCCCTAATATTAAACTACGGCACCATAGCAATTCACATTCCTTATCCAAAAATGAAGAGACAGTGAGAGAGCCTGAAGCAGAACTGCAGAGATCTGTCCATTCTCACTCTTTTGACCTGCATAAAAATAAATACACACTTGTTTTATCCTGCACCGTACAGCACAATTTCATTGAAAATATAGTCAGTAATGCACAAACAGTAGTCTTATATGGTTATTATTTTATGTCTTGGAGAACCCAAGTTCCTTTTACAAAAAGCAGTGCAGAGGTCAGAAGAAAACTACACAGCCACCAAGTAGCTAGAAAAGCATGTTATCATCTGTTCAGAGGAGAATCAAACTTCACTTACAACAAAAATAAAGGAGAAAACTCGTCTATTGAGCCAGTCAGGCTTCCAGGAATTCAAGATAGATATTTTTAAAAACATACAGGAAGCAAATAACCTAAATATTAGAAAAGACGTTGTCTAATTGTGTTAAAAACATAAGAATTCTGTTGCTTTTCAGGGCAAAAAGGGTCGCACTGGGGATGACGGAACTCCAGGCCTGAAAGGAGCAAAGGTGATCTGATTTTTCAGATTTAGGAAAAAGATTTGTTACACTGTTAATATAGAAAGACTATCTTAGTAGTGCTCATGTATTTTTCATCTATGACTTTTTTTTTAAAAGTCAGCATACTCCTTTTTGCTATAGTAATGACTAAGATCCTTTAAAACAATTAAATCTAACATAAAACCACTACAGTGCAAAAAGACAGATTTGGTATCCTTCCTGTACCACTGAGATATCTACTCAGCTTGCCCAAAAAATGTTATCTTTTCCTCCTTTCACTGATCCTGATGTTGGATTATTCATAGGGGGAAGCAGGCCTTAATGGAATTCCAGGACAAGATGGAGTAGAGGTAAAAAATAAATTTTTTAATCCCCTTTTTCTCTAGTTAACAGTATTAATTTACTTCAAGACAAAAAATAACAAAAAACAACTTTAGAATAGGAAAGATAGTGAGTCTTTAACACTAGAACTGAAAACACTATGATTGCTAAAAGAAAGTGAATAATTCCTCCTCATAAGGGTGAGCAAGAAAAATGCAGTCTAACTCCTAGAAAGTGAGGAAAACTTGAATATAATAATCTAAGAACAGAAATTGATGGTTTGCCTACACTTTTACAGATCCATTTCAACTTTTCATTTGACAAACAGGTTCCAATGCCCCTGACTCTGAATTTATTCACATATGAATCACTCTGCTTTCTTTGTTCTTATTTATCACTATATATTTATTATTTTGTGACTTTTTTCTTGCTACTCTGTTTTAGAATGCTTCTTACTATGACAGAAATATGAATTCCAGTTGATCTGCTTTTACATAATTAAAATCACAGACTTAAATGATATTTTCATAAGACTTGATCACACATATAAAAGCATCTATCTTGACCAATAGATGTAGTATTTACAGTCATGTTGTAATGTTTATCAGAGCTATAGTAATCATCCATTAGAATCTGAAATGCTGTTTTTCTAGAGACTGTGAACAGCTAATAGTTTCATTTGGTCATATATCCTTAAAAACTGCTTTACTTTCTTTTCCCAGGGAAAATCTGGGTACAAAGGAGAGAAGGTACTACTTTCAGTAAAAAATTCTGCTTATGCATCAGAATTTGATGTTACTATTTATTACACATATTGCTATATTTCCAGTAAACACTAGTGATGAACACTGACATCTCCTTACCTGGTGTTGCCCAAGCTCTCACTGAGTATGTTTCCCTTCCCTTATAGCACAATTGCTATAATACATCATGAAAATAACAACATTTACATCATTTTCACCTAAAGCACTCAATAAGGATAATATGCTCAGTATCCATCATAAACATTTCTCTCTGTTCCTTTTAAGGGTGAAAGAGGTGAATGCGGAATCCCAGGGATAAAAGGAGACAGAGTAAGTAACCACAAAACTGTTAGGCTTTCAGAAAACAGTTAAAATGTAGAACTACAATTCCCTGAACAACCATGTTGACAGGTGTAAGGCAAACGTTGATTGTAAAGCTGAAGAAATGTTAAAATGTACAATTTTATAACCAAAGCAAGAAAGAACACCACTTTCAGTAACTTTCTCATCTCTTCCTATATTTCACTGGAATAACTCTTAACGCTCAAACCCGAGTTTGCTTATAACAATGGTAAAATTCTAATTGACTTTAACAGAGGCAGAAGAAATCTTAATATTCAGAGATTAAGTAGTATTCAGAGGAAACAAGAGGTGAAAATGGAACAAAAATTTGCAACTCTAACACCACTCTTTAATATTTGGTGTATAACTCTTACTCTGAATTCTGATTACTACAGTTCATTTAAAAAAAAAACTGTCAAAACTCACTGACTACTGAGCCTCTCCTGGCTTTTTTTTGTCAATTTTAGTAATAAGATACCTAAATCAGATACCTTAATGAAGTTATATAAGTGATTTTGACTGAATTTAAATACACACTTATCCTTTTTTCCCCCCCCCACTTCTTTTTCAGGGTCCTGAAGGTCCAGTTGGCCCCAGAGGTACAAGAGGGCTGCAGGTAAAAATAAATATTTTTAAATGTATACAGAGCTACAAAAACAACAAAACCTTGTTATTTGGGATCCCAAGTTCTGAAATAATACCATGACAACATTCATAGAATTCTTGAGACACTTGAGCTCATGTCATCCAAAATCATATTAAATAGCAAAATAAACAATTTGGAGGAGCACTCTAGACAACTGATCCCAAAGATTGCAGCAAATACAGCCCCATCAAAACTGAAGTTATTTATTTCCCATTCACAGTGAATTAACAGTTTCACAGCCTAGTAGAAGTAGATAAAAGTGCTTTATTTTCTTTTCTTCCCAGTATTGTGACTGAAGGCCAAAAAATTTAGCCCATAATAGATGCTTCAGGAGATTTAGCAATAGATTGCCTTTTATAATAATGAAATAAAAGGACAACCAAATTATCTCCCCAACACCCAGAGTAACTGAACCTATGCTTGTACCAGAAAGTATAGCTTCTGTTCTGAAGCGCTTGCAACTTGTATTTTCATATAAGCTATTGCAAACTTGAGATCTTTACCAAAATTCCATCATTCTGAAATCTTGAAAAATCTCATTAAAACTGTTCCTGTTTTAATAGGGTCCACAAGGACAAACTGGAGATCAAGGGCCTGAAGGCCTACCAGGATCAAAGGCAAGAACCATATTTATTTCTCCTCTTCATCAACACTGAAAGGCACCAATGCAACCCATACCATTTTTGTAGAGAATGCAGTTGAATATAACTTTGCTAGTGGATCATAAACTTTGCACATTCTAAGAGACTATTAAGAAAGGCATTTTTTTGCTCATTATATTGTGTTTGAGTCCAAATCAACCTCTGTTCTTCCATCACTATATAGTCAACAAATACACAGAGAGACATCATTTGATCAGTATCTACAGATTACAGAACTACAAGGATTATCAGGAATAACTGAAAATAAATGAAACCACTCACCTACCTCCTGGGCTTACAGAAAATCACCAAAGAGAAGAATCTCCAGGAACTGAACCTTCCCTGAAGGGAGTCAGCCCTTAAATAGGGTCTAGGAGAGGTGTAGCCAGGCTTCACCCCTTCTGTCATGCAGCTGAATTGCCTTCACCTGTGCTCCTGTGATTGACTCAGTCTTTGCCTCAGGTGATCAATCAGTGGTTCAGGCCATGATTTAACAGTTCCTTTACATAAACACACAAAATATAGCAGCGTTGCAGAATAAATTTTAGTAGTAGTGTAGTATCGCATTTCTTCAGTTTTCAGGTTACAACTATTATTTCTGTAAGCGCAAAGTAGGAATTTTGTTTGGGATCTCTAATACAATCTCTGTTTGAAACTATACACTCTCAAAAATAATTCAGTCGTTGAGAATTAGTAGTCCTGTTTACTGATATTCAGTAGAAGATATCAGAAGGTGACACAATTGTTGGGTCCATTTTAACTTTGTTAAGAGAGGTTACAAACACACTTTGCTTCTCAGAAAGAAAACTTAATAAATCAGTAAAGGCTGATGGATCCTCTAATATATGGGAACTGTTGAGTAATGAGGCAATGAATGAGTCAGCCCTGAGAGCACAAGTGAGAGCAATTCAGCTGTGCGACCAGAACGGATGGTGTCTGGCTGCATCTCTCCTACACCCTATTTAAGGGCTGACTGCCACAGGGGGAGGCTCTCTGGAGATTTCTTCCTTTAGAGTTCTCTGCTGTGAGTCTAGGACATGGGTAGCATTTTATTTATTTTTTAGCATTTTTTCTACTGTGGTAATCTTGTTAATTATACAGCCTGTAAAATACCATCTTAGCTATGCCACTCTATTAACTGTATGTTTATTGATTGCTCTGGCTACTGAAAAATAACATTGTGGAGAAAAACTGGGAAATGGATGCTGTTTTTTGTTTTAAGATTAAATGTTGTATTATCTGATAATGCAAAATGTGCCCATTCTTGTGCTACATAACTTTACCTCTAAATTATCTTTTTGTTATATTCTTTTATTTCATGTTTAGAGTATCTGCTGGCCAGTAGTTAATAGTATGCTAGCTTGATGTGGTTGAAAGCTGTATTATCACGTGTAAAACAAAGTATTTGGTTATTTCTGGTTGGTACAGAAAATAGCTATGCTCTTAATAAAAGGAATTTTGAATAATGAAAAAGAGAAGATAAATGAGAAGTGTAAGATTATACCAATGAATTGAAATTCCAGATATACAAAAAAGAAATTTCAAAATCTGTTCTTTTACAACAAACTGATTATTTTTCCATCCTTTTGATAGGGTGAAAGAGGTCTCCCTGGGCCACCTGGCTTACCTGGAGAGACAGGAATAGGACTGCCAGGCCCAAAGGTACAAACATGTTTTTTCTTCCATATTATGTATTTTATAGGCTGAGAACAAAAGCTGAGACAGCTGAGATAATATACTTTATGGTATGTGAGAAACTTCAAGCCCCAAAATATATTTTTTCCAGTTAATACTGTAAATGGAGAATGTGATTGTCCTCTAATGCTGCAAAATGCTCCAGCTCAGTGTCTGTTGGGCTGTGCAAGTCTGAAGATGCTCAGACCTTCTCTGCCACTCGTATATTCAACAGCACCATATTTGCAAGTACAGAATATCTGATGAGTATTTTTGTGCTACACATACAAATTCCTAAACAAGGTATTTTCAAAATATGTTTTTGTTTGAAGGGTGATGCTGGTTTGACAGGAAGACCAGGCCCTGTTGGCCCACCTGGAGTAGGTGAGCCAGGAATTCTGGTATGTCTGTTTCTTATTTGGAGAGGGGGAAGTGGGAAAGAAAGGGAGACTTATCTGTGCTTTTGTAAATAAGATATATATATATATATATATACATACATATGTTGACATTCATTTCTTTAACTAGCTCTACAATATTTAGTATTCTATCTGACTTTCAGTTTCCTCAGTAAACTGGAGATGTTTTCAATTCCTTGACTTCTCTAATAATCTAAGTTTCCGAACAATGTAAAAGTAACACCTTATGCAATGCCAAACAAACATTCCATGTTGTATATCTTTCTGACTCTTTTCACTAATAGTACAGAGTAAAGAGCTGCTTTCCAGGGAAGGAGCAGTCTGTGATGTGCACCTTTGTTAGCCACAACATCTATTTTTAATGTGATAAGAAAAACTGTTTTTTGAAAGTTTGCATTTTTAAGAAAATTTACCTGTGAATATGTTTGTCACAAAAAGTGTTCTTTTTATGGTTGAATGTCATGCAATTAGCTTTACCTGAAAACAAGGCATAGTTCTAAAGCTGCATACAGAACAATTTTCAAGCCTATTTATACTACAGAGTAAACCAAGCCCAACCTACTGCCATTCTGTGATGTATATGCAATCTCAAGGAGCAAAACAGATGCAGGAAAGCATTGTGAAACAGGCTGAATATATGCAAGTTGAGAGTTTTCATTTAAAAAGTTTGATTGTCTTATTTGCCCCTTGTGCTTCTATGAGATCTGCTTTCAGAAAGAGAAAAAGCATGCTATTGTTCTCTTCACTGATTGCCATTAAATCTCTGTATTGTGATAGGTTTTCTTCAGTTTCATTCAGCATGGACTTTAATGTAGTTCTCATTCTCTCATGATTATACTGGTACATTAATAAGGATTAGTAACAATTTGGAAACTAAATTAAAGTGGAGGGAGTAAAAACTTCAGAAATATAAGGAAAAGGAATCGCTGCTACATACGGTGCGATTAAAAGTAACCAGAGAAGTAATACTGTCAGCCTTGTTATTGCTGCAGGCCAAAATGCTCATCAGTGATTCACTGTGAATATCACTATATTATTTCAACAGGTTATAACTACATACAGACATCTAAAGACATGCTTATAACCTACAATGACACAGAATGTGCTGCTGTTGATTTGACTGATTAATGCATATTTTGGACCATCTTATACTTATGTTAACAGGGGCCTCCAGGACCACAAGGTGTTCAAGGAGAACGAGGTTTACCAGGAGAAGGGCTTCCAGGAGCAAAGGTACTGCAGTGGAAGTGTTCTAATAGCAAAACATCATCATTACTTGAGCACATGCCAAAATGAGTTCACAGCAGACAAGAGAACCTGATAAATTAGCTTTTAAATAATAATAAAACATAGCTGCAGTTAATTCAGTAAAATATCAGAGAATTCAGATGGTCAGAACAGAATATCTAGGGAAAGATAGCTTCTGGGACCTCTAAAACTGTTATTTAATTCCCCTGACACTTTATTTGCAGAACGAAAGCCAGGAAAGAAGCTGTAATTGTAAAAGAGCCTCTAGTCTGTGTCTTAACATGAACTATTATAAAAATGGTTCCCTAGATGAAAATTATGCCCTTTTGTTGTTGCTTTTTTTTTTATGTACAGGGACCCTTGCTCTCACTAATGACAGGCTACTAATCTTAATAAGTACCTCAGCCACTGGCTTCTGTATTTTATCAAATGGCTGAATTCAGCTTGTGGGTGAAACTCTGTCTTGGCTGTCATTTTGTCTTTTTGTTACAAGTGACACAGCTGTTCCAAAACAGATACTTTCCAAGGCCTTGTATGTGGCTTTGACTTGAGTAATCTGCTTCAAATTTAGCTGACTTCTAACTGTTTTCCCAGGAAATGCACTGGTTAAGTGTTCATTGTAGTAAAAAAAAAAAACAAAAACAAAAAAAACCTAAAGTAGTAGACTTTAATATGTTGTACAAAAGCCTCCTAGTGGGCTTCTTAACACCTCACTGTATGATGGTTAGTTCTTATATTTTAAACATAGTTTTAAGTGCTATGCGATACAGCTTCAACCCTACAAAGCAAAGAGTTCCTTGCTCCCATACATCTACGCTATAGGTACACTCATTTTTATTCATCCACCAGAGATTTTTTGGTTGGGAAAACAATAACAAATTTGTTTTATAGATGGAGGCATCTATTGTTCCTTTACTAAGAATCTTACCATTTTTGCTTTGCACAATACTGTACTCAGCTGGGTTAAAATCTGACTGCTGCTAGCATCATTCTCTCTTAAAATATGCAGTATTTATTGTATTATGGATTATGTAAGCTACCTAGCCTCACTGTTGATGGCTTATTTTCACTTAACAGGTCTTATCCATGAAAACAGAAAGAAATTGAAGAAAGTGTGTTCAGAAATCACTGTATTGCCACTGCAATATCAATTCATGTGGGCAGAAATAGTGCAACTAACAAGTAGCACACAGTAACAGTGCGCAGTGAAAACAATTATGAAATAATGTGTAATCTTACTGAAACTATTGAGCACTTGAGACAAACAGAATAAATTAGCCTAAGGGGAATTCTGCCAGTTTTACTGGAACACTTGATTTGGCAAAAAAAAACTTGTTCTTTTTACTGCCAAATCTGACCTGAAGACAAGCATGTATCAACAGAGTCTATACACGTATTTCTAATTCTGTCAGTGTATGCCAAGTATGTCAGATCTACAGTTTTCAATGTATTTTAGGCAGGTGATTTCTTAATCTAAAACAAATTGTACATTTGCTTTCTTTCAGCAGAGTATTTTTGCTAAAAACTTGCAACACAGTTCAGTGAAATGAAAAATATAAGCAAGTGTTCCAAACCACCAGGTTTAAGAATGTTCTTTTAAGCAAAAGTTCATGTGATATTTTTCAGTCAAAGGTAAAAAAAGGTTGAAACTGGTTGTAAGGGAGAGGAAAAAGCCCATCTGTGGAATAACTTCATTGCCTTGAGTGATTGAGGCAATCTGCACAAGCTAGCAATCTGTACATGTTTTATTAACAGAAATTAAAGAAATCACTTTTTTCCTTATTAATAATCTATATTTTCCTAAAGACTGCTGAACTGTAAATGAATGTTTAAAAACAATGATATTTATAAATGCATTTCTATGATAACATGACTTGGTCTTGTCTTTATTCTGGAAAAATTCTTAGTAACAGCTAGATCTTCACTCTCACACTTTAATGAGAACAATCCATGAGATAAATCAGTAGGAATTGGTTTAGCCTCAGAACTCAGTCCTGCTGACACTTAAGTCAGCTGTGATTTTGACATTGATTTGAAGGGAAGCAGGACAGGACCCAGAACAATCAAAGTGAGCAAAAAGGTTTTAAAAGAGAAAAAAGCTTGTTCGGCTCTTTATCAATAATTTCAAACAGCAGAGCACGCTCATTTAAAAAGACAATCTCTTTGGTATCCTAGAAAACAGATCCAGGAACTTCTGGTCCTCATTTCAATTTTTGAGATGACAGAGTATTGTCTCTAGTTACTTCAAAGAGAACAGCTGTGTGTTTCTATAGCTAACATGTTATTTTTTTCATGTAGGGAGACCGTGGTTTTGATGGACCAAAAGGCCCTCGTGGACTTCCAGGTATCAGCATAAAAGGTGAAAAGGTGAGTAATACATCAAGGGATTAGCAAAGTGCCAGTGAATCTGCACAATACAACCTTGATACTCACTACAAACAGTGCAGTGAGGCAAGTCAGTCAAAGAAGACAACAAGGTATTTTTGTTAACAAATTTATGCTCAGAAACTTCTCCCAGCATCTTTAAATGTCTTCGTATTAAAATAAAAGAATTAACAAAAAGCTGATTCTGTGGGAACGTTAAGGTTTAGAATGGGGGGGGAAAAATGACTATCAGTTGTTAGCAGCAACAGAACCAGGAGGGAATAGGTGCATATATTTAAGATATAAGGTCACATCCTCAGCTTTGATGGTTTAAGGAGATGTTAAGTCAACATGACTAGCATGGGAGCTATCCCAGATTATTTCTGTATCTTTATACAACTAACCAGCTGCACTTTGTTAGGGTGAATTTGGTCCACCTGGTTTACCAGGACCAATAGGATTACCTGGAATTGGAATTCAAGGAGAGAAGGTATGGTCTTCAGTTTGCCCTCACTCCACAGCTAAATGTCTAATAACAGAATATGCTTTATTTTTAGTAATTAATTAGATAATATTTTCAGGGAGTGGAAGGCCCCAAAGGACCTCCGGGCTCTAGAGGGCTACCAGGACAGGGACTACCTGGATCAAAGGTTAGAGGATTTTATGAAGTAAAAAGTCTTTCTCGTGTTCTCTGTATAAGAAATGGTCTGTCTCTATCTATATGCTTGTTCAAGGGCTCAACATCTGAATTAGTTGCAGGAAATTATTTTCTTTATTAAAGTTATTAAACTGTAAAGCAGTTCTGACTCCACTGAAAAGTCCTGATGAACCTATGGCTTAGCTCTCTTTTTATGCTTTGTCTCAGCTCGTCACAAATACTAGTTATAAATATTAGTTACCTTTAGAGGTAACTAATATCAGCCAATAAGCTATACTTTTTCTGGTATTTTTCCACAGCAAAGGAGGCCTGATCTGGTCTTGAAATTTCATCATGTTGTAGGCAGGTGCAGTAAATCAATTCTGAAACGTTGAAAATAAACTTGAAATAAAAGAATACCAACATTTCAAGACTATCTTTTATTCTCAGTGCAGTGTTTATTTTCCAGAAAAACAAATAAAAAAAAATGCATAGCTTACAGATTAGCTGCCTTGTTAATTCTGCTGCCTGTTTTCTCGCCCGATTTTGTGAATTTACTGTTTCTAGTAGTCAAGAATGGTCCAAGATAGAATGGTGACTACCACTGCTGAAGGAGAACTGTCACAGTAATCTAACCTTGATTAATTTGCACAATCCAGAATTCTTAATAGAAGGGTTTAACCTTAGTGTTTTGAATGGAGGTTTAGAGTGATTTTTCTGAAAAGAAGCATCATCAGATGATGTTCTGAATGCTTGCAGGCTGTTCAAGAACAGTACAGAGAACTAAAGGTACAAAGTGAGTCAAAGGTTCACACCAGGTAGAGCATTTTGGAGCATCAGAGAGCATTTCCTTTTACACCTGAAATGATTACACAGGGATGTTTTACTACTGGTACAAAGAATGAGAATAGTGAACTGCTTGAAGAGCTCAGATATGCTGTTGAATTGTTAGTGGGAAACATTGTTGATGTATAATTACAGATTTACATCATTAATCATTTCTACCTGCAACTTTTTGGTGACAGCTCAAAAGGTGCCCAGGGATCTTGAGATTTTTAATCTTTGTGATCATGTTCTTAAATTACACTACAGGTAATATCATGCTATTATTTTCTTTAAATATAATCAACCAGAAATTTGCTTTTGTATTTTTTTGTTACAAAGCTCTTAATTTCTACTTAAAGGGTGAACAAGGCTTGCCAGGAGAGACTGGAGTGCCAGGAGAAAGAGGTATTGGAGAGCCTGGTTCTAAGGTATATTATTAATAGATGAATTTATTCATTTGGGTTTGAGAATTTGTGCTTCTTGAGTGTCCTTTCTGTAGACATATAAAAATAAGTCTAGAAATAAACTGTTGAACAATTAGACATTTCTTTCCTTTTTTTTAATAAATGAGAGTTGTCATTATAAAGAAAAAAACTACAAGACTTGAGTTCATATGCATAAACAGTTCCTATATATACATATACAGTTCAGTAGCCTTTCTAAAAAAAAAAAAATAATAAAATAGATTTACTTGATTTGGAGTCTGCATTTAATAGAAAGACTTACTTTTATTGATGTCAGGGTGAGCCAGGCCTTTCAGGATTGGCAGGTTTGCCTGGCCTTCCAGGAGAAGATGGAGCCCCTGGACAAAAGGTTGGTTCATTTCTGTCTGCAGCCCACCTGCTTCCCTTTGTGCATTCTTACTCTTTGCTCTATGCTGATATCCAAACCTAGAAGAGAAGATCTTCATGGACTAGGGGAAAAGTAGCACATTTAAAAAAACAAAACAAACAAACAAACAAAAAAAAACCAAACACCATGTTTTCTAGGGAAACTTTTCTAATTTTGGGGATGTTGGTGGTTGTGTAATCTTATTTACAGATGGCTTTTTTCAATTCACTAAATTCCCTGCTTATAAGACTGCTAAAATGGCTACAGGCAACATTTAGTAGCTTTCTGATGATGAATAGAAAACTCCACGTGTTTTTAATTATGTACTCAGTGTGTTCTGTCATTGTATGGGAACTGTTGAGCTGAACCACTGATTGATCACCTGCGGCAAACACCAAGTCAGCCTAGGAGGCACAGGCAAAGGCAATTCGGTGTGTGACCAGAAGGGGTGGAACCTGGTTCCACCCTTCCTAGACCCTATTTAAGGGCTGACTTCCACTAGGTAGGGTCTTTCCAGAGATCCCTCCTTGGTGGAGAATTTCATCGTGAGCCTAAATCTTTGGATATGGGTGAGCATTCCTTCTCTTCTTGTTCCTTTGTTATCTCACTACAATACTCTTTCCAACTGTACTTTGTTGACTGTACAGTTAATAATTAGGAAATATGCTACTTCATGCATTTCCACACAGACTTTTACAGTAGTTACTTCTGAATATGGGAAGAAAATTCTGAGCCCACTGAATCAGTGGGAGTTGTTCCAATGACTTTAAGAAGCCTGTGATTTTTAACAAGCTTATTCAAGTAATTATTGAGTTGACCTTGCACTGTTATCTGTGTAGTTTTCTGAGATAGTGCTTTTTTTTTTTTCATTCCAGGGTGAACCAGGATTACCTGGTCTTAGAGGTCCTGAAGGTGTTCCAGGTGTTGGAATACAGGGTGAAAAGGTAAGAATGCCTTATTAAAGTAAACACTCTAAAAGGAGACATTCTAAAGCTCCAGGAATAGGCTTAGCTGGATCTTCTCTTCTTTGGTCCAATGTAAGTAATTAAATAAATCTCAAGAAATAGGTTAATAATTGTTTGTAGAGATGTTGAGCTGTGGAGTTGGTTTCAGCCTGAAACAACAACTTTTAAAATAATGAAGTTAATAAAATACCATGCAGAACATACTACTTTTTTTTTTTTTTTTAAAGCTAGTTAGCAATTAACAAAGTTTACACTATGTATTCTTGTCTTTTTCTGACTGAAACCATTAACTGATAAGTTAGAGAGGGTGTTGTGGCCTTTTTTTTTTTTTTTTTTTAAATGCAAAAAGATACCTTTGAGTAAATGATCTTCTGTTTTGGTTAGTTTTCTTGAACAATATTTTTAATTACTCAATTTTTCAGCTGCAAGAGTATATATGATCTTTAAGACTTTTGGGTTTTGTTTTTTTTGTTGTTGTTGTTGATTGCTTTTTGTTTTTGTAGTATTCATGGGTAACTCAGTTAATTCCAGATGGAATCTATTTGGTTTTAATTTTAAAAGTCCCAAACTGGACAATTATTGAGCAGAATTAACTGGCTTGCTAATGAAAGCTATGGGAAGAACCTACGTGCAACAGCTGCAGTATAGCACTTCGCCATGTTTCATTGATATTTACAATTAATTTCAGATAACACAATATTTTGGTATGTATGACATCTGTTTCTGTAGGGAGATCAAGGCCAGAGAGGAATACGTGGATTAACAGGACCAGCAGGAGTGCCTGGGCCTGCAGGAGCTAAAGTATGTTCATTATCACACTGTGTGTGTGAAACAGCCCTCCAGAACTTTATCCTAGATTTCAGAAACAACCTGCATGAAATGAACTTAACTCTTAAAAAATAGCTTTCAAAAAATCCCATGTTCAGTTAAGGTTTTCCTACGCAAGACACAGCACAGTCATTATAAACATCCAGAAGTGTATTTAAAAAAACTTTGCATTTACCATGTTGCTTCCTTTGGAAGGGAAGAAATGAATTGAAAAAAGTTAGAGGATACTAATAGTGCCATTCTGTGCTGAAATATTTGGGAAAACAGTACAGTGTCTGGCATATACAACTTCATTTTCCCTTACACTGGTCAGACTCATGGCTGATATTCTTTTACCAATTTGTAGTTTGAATTCTCACTAAAAGTGAGAGAAAGGCTACTCTAAGTTTATCTTCCAGTTTCTTATTAAGTCTTTTGCTATTAATTCATACAACAGAGAATATTTCCGTATTAAGAGAAAAAAAAAAAAATAATCAAAAGAGGTAATAAATTCCAAATAGCCCCATCAGTGTAAAAAATCTGTTGTAACAAGAAATAATACATTTATTTTTTTTCCTCATATTAATACACAGCTGGACAGGAGGCTTTTAGTGCTGAATGTGCTGGGCCAAGTCTAGAATATACTAAGAAAATGGTTTCTAGTAATACATATTTATTCAGGGACTGAGAGGAATGTCATTTCCATTGAGAAATCAGAACTGTACTGATTATCAGTTCTTCAATGGTTAGATTTCACTTCACACGGAATATAAATAAAACATTAAAACTTCTGACAGAGTTTGAATTAAATATGCACAGATGTTTTCTCAGAGAGATCCCTGTGCTACTTTCAGGGAATAAAAAAAACCAACGTTGTTTTCACTCTCAATCCTTCACTGCAGGGAGAGCCTGGTGTACCAGGTCGTCTTGGAATGCCAGGCCCTCCAGGAAGAGCTGTGCCTGGACCAAAGGTAATATCTTCCTATTATTTCTAAATTCTAGTACTTTTTAAAGTGTGAAAACTGTGTAAAGTAGGCCGTACTACTATTCATGTAAATAATTTCAGCCTTAAGAGGTTAAATAAAACTTATTTCCTATCAGTTATGGATTGTATCTGTTTTAGTTAACACCATGGCTTGGTATTAACTGTTTGCCAACTTGAAGTGTAGGCTATGTGTGCTCTTGTCTTTGTCTTTGAGAGACTTAGTATGAAAATACTTTTACTTCTGCTTTTAGCATTTATCTTACATACGTGCATTCATATATTTTTATATACAGTGTTTTAATAACAAAATAATAATAAAAAAACAGCAATCACTAGTTGGTGGTTAATAGCATATGCAGCTATGGTACATCTTTTCTTCATTGCAGGGTGACATTGGCCCACCTGGTCTTGCTGGACCAATTGGAGAACCAGGTCTTGGGCTGCCTGGGGCAAAGGTAGCTCCTAAATTGATTAACTCATTTCTGATAGATCTGCAGAATAATGCAAGATTTCAGTGAAGCAACAGCATATCAGCAAAAGTGGTCAAGTGTTATGCAATGCTTACTGAAAATATTGTACTACATTGCTGTGGTATAAGGATTTGCAGAGTCAGATTACCATGGAGAGTCAATCTTTCAGACTCTATGAATCATAAGCTTTCAGATGGCAGAGAACCATGTTTTTAATTTACAGTGAGTGAATACAGCGAGAACACATAATTTATGTGCTCACAACTGCTTATCTGTTAAACACAGCTGATTTTTCTGAGCAGGTTTTAGATAAACTGCTCCATTTCTAATTATGGCAAGGTATAATATGTAGGTTCCAAACATATCTCAGAACATGAGCCAATCCAGTCATGTGAGAAGAGATTTCTTAAGTAGTGAAAGAACATGAGAGTAGCTAATCTCTAAGGACTTCTCTCTGGTGCTTATGTAGTACTTTCTCAGTGTTAAAATCTAACTTTTCATCATCCTTTAAACTAAGCAAATTTGACAATATTCTTGAGTATTGTCCCTGTCCTCTGTTCTCTGACTGATCTTAAGCCCTCAAAACTTTAATTTTGGCTACACTCAGCATTCTTCCACTAATAAGTTCCTCACTGTTTGCTATCAGTATTAGTGCTTTTGCTTCACTGTCTGCATGGGCATTTTCTTGGCATTGTTATGCATACTCATATTTTGGGCAGCTGCAGAGACAAACACAGTCATCCACCCATATCATCCATTCAGGTTCAGCTCAGAGCAGCTTTCAGCTGTCTGTCAAGATGGGTTTGTTCATTCAAAACTAGAATAATGGTAATTGTAACAAGATAATGCAACTGAATCCGTTCCTTTTTAAGTGTAAATCATAGTAATAGCAGACAGATCTAAGAAAAAGATTACTGACTTAAAAATGAAAGGTATCACATTTCCTTAGAGCTATTAAACATTCTAGTTTTAATCTGGTATCATGTAGTACTGACAACCTACAATAATAATTTACAGTAACAAACACACACATAGGTAGATAAAAATCAACTTACAGTATCTCTGACAAAGAAATTTCATGCTCCTGGAGTATTTCCTGCTAGCAGCTGCTTTGGCAGTCATCTCATCCATTTTTCCTGTTTTCATCAGGGTGATCGAGGCCCTCCAGGACTCCCAGGGCCCTATGGGCCAAAAGGAGATGGTTACCCTGGTCCACCTGTAAGTTTACAGATGATTCTTTTTAACGTGAATTGGGAACAAATAGATAAAACAAAGTGATTGGTCTCTACGGTTGATGTGCCAGGAAAGATTTGTTTGTATTTTAGGCTCTTCAACTGTGGTAATGCATTTTAGCATGGAGGGAAAAAGAAATTTTCTGCTGTCTAAGACCTTACATGTCCCTTACTCCTCTTGATTATACAATGCAAAATATTCCAATAGGAGAAATTTTTTTTTTTATAATATTACTGAGGTTTCAATCAGTTCCTTCAAAATCTTAATGTAGGTTACTGTCTTCTGCCCAGCCACCCAGAATTTTAAGCCCAAACAGAAGAATATAGCCCAGCTGAACAGCTGTGTCCACAGACACGAGTATGAACTCCAGGTGACCCATCAATCTTCCAGAACCACTGAAAAAGCAGCTACTATCCAGAGCCAAATGAGCAATCTGTCCTCAGTTCTATTCATTGGGCTGCTGAGGGTGGCACAAGGAACTGGTGACTTACGTTACAGCCCTTTACATTAGTCTGTACTGGTAGATAAGAAAAATGCATGCAGAAAGGATACAAAGAGGAAAAAGCTCTGTTCTTCTCCATTAAGAGAACACATGTATGCAGCACTGGCCCCACATAGCCTGTTCCACCAGCCCTGGCTTTGTCATGCTGGTTAGAGTCAGGGGAGTTTGGTTACATACTAGCATTGATTTGTGCTGAAGACAACTGTATAAATGCATACAAACATTAGGAGTAAAAATTAATGAACATCAAAGCGGAAATTTGAAGCTGAAGCATTTATATGTCTTGACATTTTAGTGCAATCCAATCCTGTAACTGCTTTTGCACTAGGTGCTCTGGATCAGACTCCTGACACATGCTGGTCTCTTGCTTGACATGGAACACACATACGACCACCACTGACAACTTTTGGCTTATTTGAGTGGAATTTAACCACAAAACACAGTGACCCTACAGAGTCAATATATTCAGGATACAAGCCATATTGTTAACAAATGAATGCAGTTAACACAGCTTGAAATTAAATTAATATTCTATCACTACATACAATTTTCAGGGCTTGCCAGGCCTTCCTGGGTTTCCTGGTGAGCAAGGCCCTGATGGAGTTGGACTACCAGGACCTAAGGTACAGATCTTAACTGCAAGGAAAGTAAATGCATGCATATATTCCATGTACATATAGTTCCTACCCATAGATCACAGGTAGATAATCTTTTTCATACAGCTTTAATTTACTGACAAGGTAAAGGTAGATACCATAGAAGATCTTCAAGCTTCAGTTCAAAACTTGTCTTGATGCTGATTGCAGGCTTACTTGAATGCAGGTAATTATTAATAGATTGACTGAAGCTAGTTAAACACACCTAATTGTCTCTTAAAAGACTAAACATATTTTTTCACTCTCATCAGTCTAACTGTCTGAAGGCACTAACAAGAAAAGCACTCCAAAGCTGTACCAGCATGAATACAGAGTCTGACAGGCAGGAAAGCTAGAAGATTATTGCTGACTTGCAGAAATTGGAGTTTATTTTGTGATATAGGAATTGTAGTGCCTCTCTAACTATTGCATAACTGACTGTGTATGTCTTTATATGTTCGGACCACTAGCTGCTGTTAAACGCCAATATCCCCTTATTCTGCCTGCAGTATTCATAGTTTAGCACTGTTTATACTTACAATGATCTGTTCAATAATTTTCCTCACCTTGTCCAATTTGAGTACAGCAGATGCTAATAATTCTAGAGATAAATCAAACTTTATATTCACTACTTATTTTTTAAAGTATCCATTTTCAGGGTGATCTTGGTAGCAGAGGACCGATTGGTCTCCCAGGTCCACCAGGAGAAGGTCTGCCAGGACCAAAAGTAAGCCATTTAAACACTTTTATCTTTTCTAGAAAATAAAAATACAGTATAAAAATATGTAATCATGCATACAGATATGTATGTTTTGTCTTCACACTACACTAGAAACAAGTTATCCCATAGATAACTAAGAAATAGTAAGAAAGTGTCTTCATTTTGTATAGGATCAGAAACATTTCTGCCAACCACCCTTAAGCCACTGTCCTTTTCCTACTGCAGAAGAGAAATTATAGGGTGATAATCTTGCAGCAAAATATTTAGCTCCAATTTGGTAGCAAACATTTCTTGTAGTGTTTGTCCTGACCTAGGATTACTGGTCTGGCAAGCACTTAATCAGTGCCTGTCCTATTTTTAAAGCTACAGGCAGATTGCTGAGCTATTCTAGAATTCTTCCCATCATTTTTTTTTTTCCCCACTCAAAGTAAATCAATAATATTCTAATGTAAATGTGATTAGAATGTACACCATGAAAAATGCCTGGGAATGAACAATTTTCCTTACAGAATGGATTTTTTTTGCTTCCACAGCTCAACTTCAGAAGTCTATTAATACAAGAGCTGTTTCTAAATATGAACATTACTGTAAAAGAACAAAGCCATGACAGAATTAAGGATTTTGCAACATCATAATGTGTCACACGTATAGTGTGTCTTTGTTCCCCACACATGACTAGGTGCATGGCTAAGCAATAGGAAAGCACAAATCCCACCTCTATTTCACTATACAAATGATCCTTACAAATGGAAGAAACTGAGAGTTTCACACAAGGATGCTAGAACAGCAGCATGGGTATAAAATTAATACTGTACCGTCTGTTTTCCTATGAAAAACTTAAACTGTAATTTTTCTAGAGATCTTTTATAAACCAGCTTGTACATTAGCAGCAAGAGATCTACAGTGCCACGTTCTTATGTGCATCTGCAAGTCTTATTGCGTAAGCTTAGTGGTGATGAATGATACCATAGCATTTAGGAAATAACAAACCTCCCCTAAATCTTAATTCAATCCCCTGTGTCCCACCAACACAATCTGTTCTTCAGTACAATATTCATCTCTGTCAGCAAGGTGATTTAAATTCACTGGCTACGAAGTCCTGAGTGACTTTTTTTTTTGAAGTATTAACTGGGTTTGGATAATATGATAAAGGATGAAAAAAAGTTGTCAGCCAGAGCAGTCTTATCCTCCCTACTTTCAAAAAGATATTAAATGTGGAAGGGGACTGACAAGAAATTAGGCAGTCATACAGAAATATATTGTGTGTCTTCATTATGAGTGGTGAATTTAACACTTGCAGGGTTTCGTTCTAGGGAGCCACAGGACGCCCAGGGCTGCCTGGCCCTTTGGGACCTCCGGGTGAAGGCATTCAAGGAATTAAGGTAAGATGACTCTGCTGAGTGTTCGATCTGACCATCACAGTATTAAGGAATTAAGAAACAAACCTCACATTCTTGTTTCTTACATTATAAGAGAGCCAGAAGCTGGACAATGAGAAAGTTAATAGGAACATCTACAAATTATGTTCTGTATCTGCTGCTGTTAACAACAAAAAGCCCAAGAGTTTATGAGCTGAGGGAGGAGGAATTTTCAGAGAAAGATGGAATCACAGAATGAGACAAAGTGAAAAATAATGTTCCCTCTTTCCCAGTCTCTCATGCTCTTGAAATAGGTGCATGAATTGCCACCTACAGTAGAAGTATATTCTTTATCCTGGACCTGGGTGTAATATTCTATTTTCCCCATAATTTGTGCTTTAACACAAAATGTAAAAGAGATGCAAGAGACAGAAGAAAGGAGGAACAAGAAGGAATAAAGTAGGTTGGAAAGAGGGAACAAGAGAATTAGATAACAAGCAGTTTTCAAATATAATTTTAGAGTAAACATACTATGGAAGTGTTTGAGAAATATAGGTAAGCTGTTACTGTGCCTCAGGTGTGTCAAGATAGTTGTTAAAATGCAGTTGAAACACTCTGCTTAAACATTCAAAATTAATGCATTATGAATGACTACAAAGGGTTAACATCACTACCTGGATTATCATTAGGGGGAACCAGGAATTCAAGGAATGCCAGGACCACGAGGCCCCCCTGGAGAAGGGCTATTGGGACAGAAGGTATGATATCGAAATTAGAGAGAATGCCCGAGACCTGAGCCAACATACTACAATGACTGAAGATGTGAATTCTTTGATAAGGGGATCAGGATTGAACGAAACTTCAACTGTTCACATGATCCTTTTAATATTTAACAGCAGCATCTCTCTTTGCGTTGCATATTTTGATATCATGAGGTTTATCTTCTAGTGCAGTTAGAAATACAGATATTGTTTTTAACACTGTTGCCTTTATCCACAGTTATACACAATTTCAGGGGTCCATCAGTACTAAAAGGAAGGTGTGTCAAAATCAGTTTCTGGATGGGATTGCATCAGTTCATAAAGAATATGCAAATTCCCACAGCCTAGCAGAAATCAAATCAAAGGCACTATTTCCTTTGTTTGCTGTTCTGAGCACCTTTCCTAGGCCAAAAGGTTTCTCAGAATGTTTCCATCACCTAATCTAAATACTACCTGGTCCCTTCTCAGTTTCCCTACTGTTTATCTTAGTTTCCTCAAACACATTCACTTCTATCATGCAGTATTCCAAGAAACATCCCTCTCTCCATGTATTTGTTGTTTGGGATGTTTCATTTTTCAAACTGCTTGAGCTGTATTTCTCCACAAGTATAGTTACTAGTACAAGTTATTCACAAAATTCACAGATACTGATTAATTTAAACAGTCTCTAATGAAGATTTCTAACTCTTGCCAGAAGCTGAAGGTGAATTCAAGAAAGGCAGCTAGAAATAAATGTGAGAAATGTAATAAAAATTGATTTAGACTTTGTCTGCTTACCTACATGACTTCCAAGGGAGATCGAGGAGCAACAGGTGAAAAGGGGAAAAAAGGAGAAAAGGGATATGTGGGTGATCCTGGTTTATCTGGAGAACCTGTGAGTAATTCAGTTTTATCACATCTATTTTCTTAAACTGCTTAATACTAAAGCTGGTGTGTGTTTTTCTTGCTACTTAACTACTCATAATCTGAAATGCTTAAGAAACTGGAAATATGAAGATGTTTAAAGGTATAAGGAAGACCTTTTTTGTGCGGGTACCCCAATTTCAAGGCAGATGTGGGTTCCTTCTCAAGACAGGGAGAGCTAACAGTCCTGCTGTAAGAAGACAGGACCACGCAGTCCTATTACTTGGCTAGCAAGTAACGGTAGATCAGACTTACCATCAAAGCTGATGAGTAGACATAGGAAGGGAAACTTTTAATTTCTACTGGCTTCCAAAGGCTGGAAAACAAAATGCACTCTTCTGCTCTGGCACTTGCATACTATTCCATATATTAAACTGAAAATCAGTGGTTCAACAGGTGACTTGAGGTCATCCACTACCAATGAAAGCTTTGACACCTTAAAAGGTTGCGGGTATGGTGGGTACAAGCCCAGTATCACAGGAAAACTATTTCTTCTAGCAAAAGTTCTTAGTAGCTAAGTATTATGTTAATGATGGTACCAATGAAGTCATATTTTGAATTACAGTGTTACTAATTGCATAGCTTAATTAATGATCATTGTTACAGGGCAAAACTGGACCAAAGGGAGAGCAGGGTCTAACAGTAAGTGAATTCCGTTATTTAAAACCTGTTAGGATGCGATTGTAAACAAAATACAAGGTAGTATCAGTTGAAATCCCACGTAAACTATTCTGGAAAGTGTTTTCTGGCAGTAATATAGAAAGAAACCACTGAAGGGCTTCTGGCTTTTTCTCATCTACTTCATGCTGATAAGGAATTTAAAATTCCTGATAGTGTCACATCTTCTGCACCTTCGTGTACAGTGAGCAAACAAACACTGCGGAAGTGTCGACTTTTATATGTCATTTGCAAGAGACAAATGGTAAAATATTTTTAATTTTTTTCATATCCAGAGAGAAGATATAATTAAATTAATTAAAGAGATATGTGGTAAGTATGTAGGAAAACTTTTAATTTCAGATCCTGCTTTTCTTCATAGAATTTACATTTTCTTCCTTTTGCAGAAGAACACCCACTATTCACTGTGCTCACTCTGTGGTTTGTTTTTTTTCTCTTTTCAGGTTGTGGTATTAAATGTAAAGAAATTCCTATGGAGCTTGTGTTTGTGATTGACAGCTCTGAGAGCGTGGGACCAGAGAATTTTGAGATTATCAAAGACTTTGTAACTGCATTAGTAGACAGAGTAACTGTAGGCAGAAATGCTACCAGAATTGGCCTTGTACTGTACAGTTTAGAAGTTCAGCTAGAATTTGGTCTCAACAAGCATACAACACAACAGGATGTTAAGCAAGCAATCAGAAAAATGCAGTACATGGGAGAGGGCACTTACACAGGAACTGCTATCCGTAAAGCAACCCAGGAAGGGTTTTTAGGTGCTCGAACAGGAGTGCGAAAAGTAGCTATTGTGCTCACCGATGGTCAAGCGGACAAGAGAGAAGCAGCGAAACTGGATGTTGTTGTTCGAGAGGCCCACGCAGCAAACATTGAAATGTATGCAATAGGAATTGTAAATACTTCCGATCCAACACAAGCTGAGTTTGTGCATGAACTAAATCTGATCGCTTCAGATCCAGACACAGAACATATGTATCTCATTGATGACTTCAATACTCTCCCAGGTGTGTTCATTGCAGTTTTATTCTGTATTATATCTGATGGCTCTCAGAATAGAGGGAATAAATGCATTATGTTTGTGCTAGTTACATTTTGAAATGATCAGGGTTATTTACAAGGTAAAAATTATAAGAACCTAGAGATGAAGGTTGCCTTCTTTAAAGGAGTTGTGATATAAGCCATGATATGAAAGAGAACATGCTGTGCCAACCAAAGGTGTCACCTACAGGCTACAAAAGCAGTTGTTTAAACTGGCTTCCTGAGAGCAGGGATTGCACATGCACTGTAGACCTGCTAGAGTGGAAATGTGTATCACATAGAGAGCGTACAGGCTGGTAAATCTGTGATAATAAAAAATATAGTTCAGGGAGCCTGAAGTGATCTTAGATACATATAAATAACCCAAAGGTGTACTGGATTACATGTGCATTATTCATGTGTGTAAAGAACCCAAATTTGAAAAATCCATTGAATTTCTTAGTATGACTTTTTTAATTTCTTTTGAACAGCTCTGGAGTCCAAGTTAGTCAACCAGTTTTGTGAAGATGAGCATGGTACCTTAATTTACAATCGTAACAGAAATGTTGCAAGAGTAAGTGGCCCATCTTTCCATTCAGTATCTTCAAGTCCTTCACATTACATGCTTCAGAACAACAATATTAATGGACAGGCACTGTCAGCACAGACACCTGGGCTATCTACAATAGAAAGTCCTCTGGGTCTTGATGATCTTCCTCAGCCATTGGTTCTGGTATGAAAATTCCGCATGTTTTATGAATGTTTTCTATTCCCTTCTCTGTTGCCTGATTAAATATCTACCTTTTTTTTTTTTTCTTTTCTGCAGGCAGGTACTTCAATAGGTCCTTTAATTTGCTATGCTTGGTGCTGGCTGTTATGAAGTTCATGTATTGCATGCACTCAGTTATCTGCTGCCAGCAGTTTAGTTCTGATACTGAGTTTAATACAGCAGGTTTAGGATTGACAGCTGGTCTGCTGAGGTTGAAATCTTGATTCTTAGCATTGCAGTCAGGGTAGGTGGGAAGGAAAAGTGTTAGGAAACCTGTAAATGATAATAGGCTGGTTCATTCTGAGATGCTTCACAGTATTTGAAAAGAAAATAAAATGTTTATTTCAGACCAATGTACCTACTATGGTAGTTAATGAAGCCTATGAAGATAATTTAGAGGAAAAGGAACAGTCATCCTCGGTAACAGTGGACACTAGAGGTATTTTTATCACTGTTAATTTTTTCAACTTCGAGTTCTTTTGGCTGATTGAAAAATAAAAAAATCACTGCCTCACTCTGTTGTTTTCACCTGCAGCTGTGACGTCATCATTGCCACCACCATCTTTGGACAAAGTGCTGACAGCATCTCTTTCAGCTGCAGGGCTCACACCGAGGCCAGGTTATAGATCATTTTCTTTTCTCTTATCCTGACACTGATTTTATAGTGCTTTAAATCAGAGTCACTCTGAGTCCATCCACTTCTGAAGATTTCATGAGCCCATGCTGTGGAAAAGATGATGCTTCGTGATTTTATAAAATCTAGCTGTACTTCTTGGCCAGCCTATTAACCAGTTATTGTCTCTGCATGTTTCAATTCCCACTGCTCATTTCAGAGCAGAATACAGTTAGCTGTAACTTGAGGCAGAGCTGATACATGGCACCAAAGAGAATGCAGTGCCAGGTGAGGAGGGCCAGTGAGCAGAGAGAGTTCTTTGGCCAGGAAGACTCATTCTCCCGTCAGGAGTTGGGAGGCCTCCTTAAGGAGAGAAGATGCAGAGTGATTTCAGAATTGGACAGACTTCTCTTTCAGAAGAGAAATGGGGGTAAAAAGTATTTAGTCATTTGAAGGAAAGTATAATAAAGAGCTGACTGTTCAAAGGACGAATTCTTTTCACATGAAAAATCTGAATGTGTTCATCATTTTGGATGTTCACACTTTTGGATTCCAGTAGCAACATGCTGTGATGGAACAACATGATGAAGAGTGTGCCTGCTGGGAATGGGGATGTGACTAAGATAGCTGCCTAATGCTCTATTGTGAATTCTATTGTTTGTTAAGTTTCCAGATACTGGTTGCCAACGATACATGCAGAATATTGATGCAATAATGTTAAACATTTATAAAGAAAATATTTTCTATCTTATGGTATTATTACAGTGAGTGAGACTAGCATGTCACAATTGATTTTTACACAGAATTGCATCTATTTCTGTTTATTTCTTTTTTTTTTTTTTAAGAAAATGTTCTGGGCCTCCGGTGCAAGTTAAGGCTGGATCAAGGGCCGTGCCGTGTTTATATCATAAAATGGTATTACGACAAACAAGCCAATGCGTGCGCTCAGTTCTGGTACGGTGGCTGTGATGGAAACGCAAATCGTTTTGACAGTGAAGAGGAATGTAGAGAGGCTTGTGTATTTTCTTCTGGAGGTAAGAATTTGCACCTATCTCTACGTTCAGAACTACCAAGTTGAAGCTCTTGCTTGTGAAGTTGTGAGGTATCAAGTACGGTACGTAAAGTGGAGCCCACTAGTTTAAAGAACATTAAGACTGTGAAGCCATATATTCACTAATTAAGGAAACATCTACCTGTACAAGCATACCCTAATTCCTTTTGCATGTATTTTATGATTGATTCCTTATGTAACAAAGCAACACATTTCCAGCAGTATCAGGAATTCATTATTTCCTTCTATAGAGACCAGCATAGCACTTGTAGCAATCACCCTTCCTTCTAAATTATGCTGTTATATAAGCACTGGCTTCATTTTAAATTATACATATGGCTTTGGAAAGGCAATCCTCAGTCATTAAAAGTCACGTAACTTCTCTCTGTTACAGAAACCTGACAGCTGGCATGGATTCTGCAGTGAAGCCTTCATTTTCTTTAAGGGAAACCACTCCCACAAATCCTACTTCACACTTCAAGCACAGAATATCCATTTCTGAATTACATGCAACTACTGCTCGGGTTGCCAGATGAACACAGCAAATGCAACAGCTTGTTCCCTACATGCTGTCCAGGTCACAAGACAGGGAGGTAGCTGAGTTACCCACCCCCCCAACCACATCCTTGTTAGATTTAGGCCTTTTATCCAGCAGCTCTCCTCAGTTTCCAGTAACTGGCAAGGTACATGACAAATGAAATCAAACACTTCCACAACTTTATGTGACTACACCAGTAGCTGACATCAACAAGTTAGGTTACTTCATGCCGAAAATGGTTCTTGTTGTATATTTCTGTTCCAAAAGCCCTGACTTTTAAATGCATTTTAGTATTTTACTGTTCCTTAAAAACTCACATGTTATGTTCAAAACATCAAACTAAGTGGAGTTTATTCTTTGTTGCCTGTCACTGCCATATGGCTTTTTACATTTGTGTTTGCATTTATTCGATGTCTCTTTTTATTTGAATTATATACTTAAAATCTTGTTTCTAATCAACTGTCTCTAGTTTTACTGCTAGAATAGAGAGCAGATAAACAGTACCTTCACAGAACTGATCACACTACTACGTTACTGCTAGATGTATTCCTGATTATACATCTGCCTTTCTACCACAGTCCTGCTATGGAATTGCCACAGATCAGACACTCCTGCATATGAAGCCAGAAATCGGGAATTTGCATTAGGCCTCAAGAATTCCATTACATCCAGTTGCTCAATAACATTTTAAGGCACATCCAAGAAATGGCAGCAAAATAAACCACCTGTCCCTCAAACTCTCCCCACAGAAGAGGTGCTCGGGTCCCTTCATCGTTCCGTAGCCCCCTGCTGGCTGTGCTCCTGCTCTCCTCCGCACTGAGGAGCACAGTACAGGACCCGCCCCGCAGCCTTCTCCACAGAGCTGCCGTTCAGCAGGCCAGCCCCAGCCCGTACTGATACGCGGTTTTGGAAGGAGTTTGCTTATTCGGGAGGGGATGTAGCAATCCTAAATTGCTACAGCTAGAGCATGTTCGTCTGGTTACACTTTTCAAATTATTCTAAATTATAAGTACTTGAATACAACCAAATTAAAAAATATATATATTTTAAACTGTAATTCACCAACTTTCACACATTTTACATCTACCAGCTTCACAGGGTTGGTTTTGCTCGAGTTCACCCACAGTGCGGCCGTTACCTTGTACCAGACACATCTACGGCGCGAGGAAAAGCCGCACCCGGTGCCCGAGGCGCCCGCCCGTCCCTCACACAACGCCCACACACGCCCTTCCCGCCAAAACGCCTCCGGCCGCCTCACGGAGCTCGGGGCGGGGCGGGAAAACAGGCACCGCCCCCTCCGGAGCGGCAGCCAATCACGAGCGCCGCGGGAGCGCGCGACACCGCCCCCGTTGCCAGGGCGGCGCGAGGTCTCGCCAGAGGGAAGCGAAGCGGCGGGCAGCTATGAGCGCCGTGCTTGACGTGCTGTGGGAGGACAGAGATGTCCGCTTCGACATCTCCCCGCAGTGAGTGATGTTTGCCTGCACCGCCCTTACAGCGGGGGCTGTGGGGACCCGGCCGGGGCGCCGCAGTTTATCGTTATCTGTCGCTAAACTGGGTGAGGCCGCTCTGAGCGGCGCGGTGCGCGCTGGGATGCTGTGGCTGTAATGGCTGCTCGGTCACGTGACGCGGAGGGGCGGGAAGAGGCGGCGGGGTGAGCTGCGGCTCCGTGTGTGCGCCGCCAGGTGGCGCTGTGGGCTGCTAAATCTGACACCCAAACCGAGCTGTTAGCGGGGCGGTTGGGGGAAGGGGGTTTGTTGTTGTCTGGGGTCGGGAAGTCAAAATAAACGTGTGCCTTGCGGAGGGAAAGGGAATTCGCTTCTTGGGACCTGGTAGTTCTGTGTGCCCTCAGCCTGGCTCCAGGACGGAGCGCAGAAAGGTACGGAAGGAGACATGGAGATCCGCGAGAGCGGCTCTTGGCTTTTCCGCCCTGCTCTCACAGCGCCCCCTGCCGGTGTTCAGCTGCAGTTGGTTTGTCACGACTCTCACGCGTTTATTTACTTAAACTTAAAAATAACTTAAAAATAAAGGCGTTGGTATTTTTCACGTGCTCTGCGTGGCAATAACAGCTTCGGGTGCGTGTGGTTGATTTGTGTGTGGGGGTGAATATGTGAGCTTTCTGTACGGTGATGCACCAAGCAAAGGGGAAGAGGAAAGGGAAGCGAGTGAGGAAATAGAAATGGCCTTCCCTGGGAGGAGAAATGTATTTCTTCTTCGGTTCTTTTTCAGACAAATGAAAATGAGGCCTGGAGAAGTCCTTATAGACTGCCTGGAGTCTATTGAAGATACCAAAGGAAATAATGGAGACAGAGGTAACTACTTGCTCAGGAAAACTGTAATTTTCCTAATAGTTACTCTGCATCGGTGTCAGAGAACAAACCTTCCTGTTTCACAGATCTGTTTCTGCTGGGACTATTTTCAAATAGTATCTCATTCGATTATGGGAGCTGTAGGCGTGTAGGGCAGCCAACATGCTCAGCAACACTTCCAGGGCCTGGATGTGCTTCTGTGCAGAACACAGAGTTGAAAGAGTTCATGCATGTGGCATGAAGAGATGAGGTTATTTGCAAAGCCAGCTGAGCACTTAATGCACTCTCTGTCTCTTCTTTCCCAGAGCAGTTGTGCAGTAATTGTGTCTCTGCTTTTTTACTAATCAGGTAGATATGGAATCCATGACTGTTTGGTTTTGAGAAATGCTGGTATAAATAAAGATTCATTTGTTCCTTTTTGCTGGATTTCCTCTCCTGGTATTAAAATTAGGGAAGCGGAGGATGATTAAAGATTGTCCTCCAGAGACATCCTGCTTTCCTTCTTCCTGTCAAGATGAGGGAATATGATGGTGTTGCAAAAACTAGAGGTAAATATTTACCACAGAAAGGAATGTTTACTTTAATGGTAGTTATTCAGATTAAAACCCTTCACACCCTTTATTTCCAGGCAGACTGCTTGTGACAAATCTGAGGATTATTTGGCGCTCATTGTCATTGCCCAGAGTTAACCTGTGTAAGTATTATCTCCTTTTAAATGATTGAAAATGTTCTGTTTCCTTTGTGTGGTGTGCAGTACATTCACAATACACAATACAATAGGTTGCACTACAGAATACTAAAATCTTGGTCTGCTGTTTCTGTACGGTCTGAAATAAACTGCTACTGGTGAATCTGTCTGTTGCATGGAAACTGTTACTTTAATTCACTGCAGAATATTAATATTCAGTGGCAATTTCTCAGGACAGGAATTGAAGAGTGTTTTAGCATATCTCCTGTTTAACCTGTCTGGAACTTTTTTTTTTTTTTTGCCTAAATTTTGAGTTTCTTCTTAATTTGCATTACTTAAACCTCCTGTTGCTGCCTGTTTAATTCACATACAGTTTTTATTCCCCAGAAGTACCTACTTTTCCAAATTTACTATTGTGAGCTCTGAATAAGCGTGTGATTTTAACTGTGTGAGTAGCCAGCTAGTTTGCTGGTATTTAGTTTGCTGGAGTGGGGCCAAGGTGCACTATACTCAGTACCCAGCTCATTTCCAGTGCTCAGTTCCTGAAAGCCAGTCAGTAATGCAATCTGTTCTGCTCCTTAGCAGTGCAAATGGTCTCTGACTGGTTGTTCTTCTGTATGTTCTCTCATCGATGTGCGCTTGCACAAGTGCACAGCACAGACATGCTGCCAGAACTGAGCTTTTGGAAATGCAAATCTTGCAGAAGCAAATCCCATTTCTCTTTTTTTTTTTTTTTTTTTTTTTTTTTTTTTGAGGATGAGAGGCATCAATAAACAGTTGAAACAAGGGAAACTCATTAGATATTAGAATAAAAATGTTCACCACAATGGCAAACAGACAGCAGTACAATGCTCCAGAGTGGCTTTGGAAATATTCAGATTTGGAAATACCTCCTTACTTCTTTGGCAATACTCGAAACTGAGCTGAACGCTACCTTGAGCATCCAGATGGAATTAGTTCTGCTTTGAGAACAGCATTGGAGCAGATGACTTCCTGAGGTCTTTGATTTTATTATGAGAGCCCGGATGGTTAACCACAGTATGAAATTCTTGAGAACAGCACCTAAAGCTGCAAAACTTGGTATTGTGCTTCATAATTTGGAGTACCAGTTTTTCTCAAAACTGTTTTTGTTTTGTTTTTTTTTCCCTTCCCATTTAGCTGTTGGTTACAACTGCATTATAAATATAACTACAAGAACTGCCAACTCAGTAAGTTTCAAACAGTACTTCTTAAAATAGTGAAAGAAGGTGTAGTTTGTTATTGTTATTTATTGCAGTGTATTAATCTGAACGTTTACTTGCAGAAAAAGCAATAAAGGAATTTAGTTTGGGAGAGTTTCACATATTTATCTAGGAGCATGATTCTAGTCAGTTCCCTAGGGCAGTAAAGCTTGTGTAATCACAGTCTGGTGATTTTTCTCTGTTCTTGATAAGTGAAATGCCTGTTGGTTTGTTGTGTCTACAGCTAACAAGGATCTAGAAACAGTACTTTTGTGAAAGCTCTCAAATGCATAGCCTGATTGCATACAACTGTGAAGCCATTTGTTTGGCAAGCAGCAAAGAAGTAGCAGGGAGATTTTGTAGGTTCCTCAGCCAGCCACATGGTAGGTGCCAGCTTACCAATTGGTCTGTGTACGGCATGGCTGCTCAACACACTCATCACCCTTGGATGGCACAACTCTCCAATTCCCATGGCACAGCTACTGAGGTAGGTAGCAGACAGGATGCAGAGCCAGGGTATTTGGGGAGCAAAAAGAAGGATGGTGACTCTGGATAATAAGAAGCAAATACTACAAATGTATAGCAGACAGGCTTCATCAGTTCTGCTGATGGAAATGCTAGTTCCTGGTGCAGGTGGAAAAAGAAAGAAATGCAGGACAGCAGTAGATCACCAGACAACAGTAGTAGAGTCAGGATTGTAGAGTCAGTGGTAGAGTCAGGATTAAACCACAGGATGTGTGGCCTTACAATACTGTCGAAATATTAAATTTCGAATTTTCCTTACAGAAATTACGGGGACAGACAGAAGCTCTGTACATATTGACTAAATGTAATAATACACGATTTGAGTTCATATTTACCAATGTTGTTCCTGGGAGTCCCAGACTCTTCACTTCAGTTATTGCTGTGCACAGGTATCATACTTAAAATAGTGTTTGTTCACTTGTGAAATTCCCTGGATTAAATACATGGGATTACTGCTGTTGGTACACGGTCCATATTTAACATTGACAAAACCTTTCCAAAAGAGGACAACAGAATCTTTAGAAAGAGGAGAGAGGATGCTCGCAAATTATACTAGATAACTGCATGTAAAGAGAATTAATGTATGTCAGTAGCAGTCATGGGCTGAAGCATTCACCCTTTGAGTATAAACTGAGGAAATTACAAAAAAAGAAAAAAACCCAACTAACTAAAGCATGCATTTTTGATTCAATGTTTCTGTCTGTAATCCATGTCTGTGATTGTTGACAATGTAATGGAAATGGGAGTTCTAAACAGAATTTAACTCTGACTAAAACACTGACTTGAGATGAATGTTTCTTTCCTACCTAAAAGTAAGCCACCTGAATGACCGTGTGCACAGTACATTACTGTTGCTTTCTATTTAAGAGCTATGGAGTACATATTGTTAGATGTTTGTGTTGTGAGTACTTATCATTAGATGTCTGTGACTTAACTAGCAATGAAAAATAAATGATTTTTGGTGTATGTGTATGTGGGAGGAATTTATGCTTTGCAGCACAGGTTGAGAGATGACAGTCTTAAGGAAAAGAAACATTTTAACATGAACAGTACAGGAGTTCAAACAGATGTTAAACCAACAACAAAAAACCTCTAAGCTTAAAACTAATTTGAATAAGGGGAACTGAAACGCAGCAGTTTACATTGACGAAGATTTAGTGGTACTCTTGTTTCTGTACAAGGAAAGTTGAAAATATGTAACATTTAACACTGTTGTTAACCTGGTGTTTTTTACTTTTTCAGAGCTTATGAAACTTCAAAAATGTATCGTGATCTGAAGCTGAGAAGTGCACTGATTCAGAACAAGCAGCTGAGGTTGTTGCCACAAGAACAAATATATGATAAAATCAACGGAGTGTGGAATTTATCAAGTGACCAGGTAAAGTGAAAAATGAGACTGTGTTGACTGCAATGAACTTAAAATGTTTTGGCTTTTATCTAGCAATTGTACTACTATAGTTTTGCAACCTCAGAGGCAATACCCTTAATTAAGCTCACTAGCCATTGCACACAAAAAGCTGACTTCACATATTTACCACTCAGCACAACAAAGTTCTCTTCTTGGCAGACCAAAGTCTATATGACTCAGCTAATGTGCAAGGAACTAGATATGCAGCTCCTGTTAATAAAAGATATTTATGAGTGTAAAGCTCTGTATCATCCTGAAAGACAATCTTGCTGTTTCCAAAGTGCTCTGCTGCGTGTTTTTATGTTTACTTGCAGCCTTGACTACTTTGTAAGACAATATTGTCTTTTGATTACTGGAAATTGAAAATACTGGAATGGGAATCTATGTCTTAAAATGTGCAATAATGAAGGAGGAAATTAAAAATATTTCCATTATTATACATGGAACTAGTTACAAGTACTATTCAGAGCTGTGAAACAAAATGGGAGCTGTTATTTTTGTCTGTGTAGCTTTAGTCCAGAATGGAAACAGGATTCATCCTGACAAGCTAAAAAGTTCTTTCCTCCTCGTTCCCTTGGCACACATCTACACAATTGACTAAGTTTAACCCACATGCCATTATACTTACTCTGTATGCCAATTCCAGATCTGTACAGTTAAGAACACTCTCAGACGCTCCATGCACTCTCGTTAGGTCTGCTGTGCTGTGATTTGATACTGCTTTGCTGCAGCAGTAGGAACTCCCAAGTGATTTTCAACTTGGGTGTTGTATGCTTTAAAGATGGGATCTTGCTTCCTAGCAGTCATTAATAGCATTTTCACTGGTTTCCGTGGGAAAGGATCAGACTTTTATTGCATTGATTGGAAAGCTACCCTGCTAGTGATAAACAGGTTATCAGTAATCATCGTGTTAATGGGGAGAAAAGGCTCAGTATTTCAAAGCAGCTCTAACATACCTTTTCTTTAACAGGGAAATTTGGGAACCTTTTTTGTTACTAACGTGAGAATAGTTTGGCATGCAAATATGAATGACAGCTTTAATGTCAGCATACCATATCTACAAATTGTAAGTATCTTAAAACAGCCATTTTCAAAACGAAATGGGATACGTTCTGGTATTCAGTTAATGCTCCCATCTCACACTGACCCAGTATTTCATGTCCCAGTGTCAGGGAGAAATTTGGTCTTACCAGCATTATCTACAGGGTGGATTTCTTTTCCGTCCAGATGAATTGGAAGCTTTCATTAGCAACATGAGATGAGATGAGGAATGGCTTGTATTTTTAATTTCCAAACTATTTACTCTTATGCTCCGTGTCCTGAGACTAATGAGCTGCAAATCTGATGTTCAGAAATGAACTCTTTATACTTTAGATAAAACACTTTTCCTGAGGCTTTACTGTTTCAGAATTGAAATAGAGTGAATGCTGGTAGCCAGGCTTCCAAGAGGTATAACAACAATTACTACAGTGGTTAAAAATTAATAATGTTCTTAAAAACACCCTCTGGTATTTCCAAAACAGTTTTTAATGTTTTATTTTGTTTGTTTGTTTGTTTTAACCTCTTTACCGCTAGCGTTCAATAAAAGTAAGAGACTCAAAGTTTGGCTTGGCTCTTGTGATAGAGAGTTCTCAGCAGGTAAGAAGCTTTATTAGCCTTTTAGTAGCAGTTTTCAGAATTAGCCAGCTGTGTATATAAAATGTTACAGTACTGCTTTTAAGCCCCTTTCTTCTGTGTGGCCATTAAAAGACAACTTTAAAAAATTTATCTACACACCTCTTGAAATGTCAGTATGTTCAGGTAAACGTGGCTGTTGTGAGTTACGGTGTCTCTAAGCAAAGCAACAATAAACCAGCCTGACCAGTTCAAAGTATTTAGCTCTTATAGACTGTTTTCTGACAGATTATCTTTGAGACCCAATTCTGTATTTAAGCAAGACCACTATTTTTAGTCTTTCTCAACTATGTGTGCTTTGCTCTAAGAAAGAAAATCACTTTTCTTCAATTTGACCTCGATCAGAAATGATTTTAATGATAAATTAATAAATAGGTAGTCTTGTATATATAATTTAACATTTTATTTAGCAATGATCTCAAGGACTAAGCACTTGCTGTGTAGCTAGGAATAAATCAATATATCACTTTGTAACTTCTCCCACCTTGCTTAGATCTTGTTTCTCTATGTAAGATGTTTGTTACCCGTTTATCTAATGGGCTAACAGTTTAAAGCTTATTTATCACATAAAGAAGCATTATCTCTGTTTTTTGTTTCACTTCTGGTTTTAGTGGCAGACTGAGATACCAAAATACAGGTGATGTTTTTATTATCAAAATTAAATTTGCTGTCATTAAACTACAAATCCTCACTGGGGGAGGAATGAGAAGGAGTTGTTCAAATAATAAGCAATAATAGACATCTTTTTTTTCTCTGTTACACAGAGTGGAGGATATGTACTTGGTTTTAAAATAGACCCTGTGGAGAAACTACAGGAGGCAGTGAAAGAAATTAATTCACTTCACAAAGTTTATTCAGCTAACCCTATATTTGGAGTGGATTATGAAATGGAAGAAAAGGTAGACTATTCATCTGTTTTAAATTAGATGCGATATTATGTTAGCAAGCAGTAACAAAAATACATTAAATGTGTATTGGATATATGGATTTATTTACTTCAGCATTCTAACTTCTAGCCTCAATCTCTTGAAGACCTAACAGTGGAGCAGGTTCAAGATGATGTGGAAATAGAACCCAGTGGACAGACAGATGCTTTTGTGGTAAGCTTCTCTACAGAGATGGGAGGAAAGAAGTTTATATTCAAATATAAGAGGCGTACGGTTTTAATCAGCTGCAACTAAACGTTCTGCATTTAAGCACACCTACATGCTTTTTATTCAAAGTCCTGATTACTGTGTGCATTTATTTGGGGTATGTTTTTTTAATCTTAGCACAAACTATTATTCAGAATAAACAGGAGTAGATGGTAATACTTGCTTTTTATAAATAAATAAATATACATACATATATACATATATACGTCGTTTTTCCACATATTAAGATAATGATTAGTCACGCAGTACAGTCAAATACATTGCATTAAAAAAACTCTTTCTCCTCTTGGAACAGATTATTAAGAGTTGGCATCTGTACATTCAACTGCTCGTCTGAGATTCACATTTAAAAGATTTTTAGAAAAGCAACAATAATTTTGAGCCAATCCTGCCAACTGTTGCACACCTGCTTTTACCAGTTTAGAAAATGGTATTAGCATCCCTCTCCCTCTCTCCCTGTATTGAATAATAAATATTAAAATAATACAAATATTAAAATAATAAAAATACAGTTAAATGCATTAGGCTGTCCAGAAACTTAATGATTTTCCTTCTAGGAATATCCAAATTTACTTGCAACCCAGAAAGACCTGGTTCGTTTGATTTCACAGGGAAAAGGTGTTCACATGCTATCCATAACCATGTCTTCAGCATGGTTGAAGACCTTTTCCTTAAAGGAAGATTTTGCTTGTTTTCTTGATGGCTTTGTCACCTGAATTAAAGCTCAGGTTCTTCTTCACAAATACAAAGATCTATCACCTGCTGGTCCAGAGACTTACAGGGCTGCAGATATTTTCAGAGTTTGAGTCTTAATTCCACACAGAACTGGAAAGACAGTATAATTTTCACAGTCCTACATGAAAGAGTAGAAAACTGCTTAACTGTGTAGTTACTCTGTGTTCATTTCTTATACTGAGAGTGATGTTGATTGCATTTTAATACCGTGTACACATTATATGTCACAGTTTTTAAAAACTGAGTAATGCTGCTGCATATGTAGCAGACAGTATTAAAATGCTGTTAGCTTGATGCTGATTAAAATTTTATTCCCTAAGAAGTATTTGTTAGCGTAACAAATGCAATGTGAAAACTTTATGATTATTAAATCTTTGTTTATTATGTTGGAGAATTCAGAGATTGATGTTATTTAATGAAAACAGTCCCTAACTTCTTTTGTAATTGATTAAACCCTTTTGTAATTGATTTCAACATGGGAGGTACTTTGATCTTGTTTATAAAACAAAAATAAAATATACGTAATCGTTTTCTTGAAGAAAATTTACCAATTTTCACCCAAAGCGTTACTAGCAAGCTTGTATTTAAACTGTGTTGTTTTTCTTGTTTCTTTCTTTTACAGGCTTACTTTGCTGATGAAAACAAGGTAAGAACATGCTTCTTTTCATACTGTTAGATTTGTGTTGTTATAAATTGGATAATTAAAAGTATGTTATTTTTCTGTCTTCAACGTCTTGCACATTCAAAAGCAACATGATCGGGAGCCTGTGTTTTCAGAAGAACTAGGACTTGCAGTAGAGAAGCTAAAGGATGGATTCACGCTGCAGGGACTCTGGGAAGTAATGACCTAATTTAGATGGTTACGTAGTGTTTCCCACCCAATGAAAGACTCTGCTGATTTTGTGAGATCTGTGGTTTATTGAACAATACAAGAGTGGCAGCAAAAGAACATACCAAAGTTTAAAAACAAAGAAAAAAAAAAACAAACCCAAAACAGGCAAATATTGTAGAGTGTGAACTAAGAATATGTCATAAAGATTATTCAAAATGTAGGAAGGTATAAAAGCTGCTGTAGGAACGATGGCTGTCGTTTTGTTTCAGCTACCATTTTATGGCACACGACCATGACTGCTAAAATGCTGTGCAATACGTGTTTTAGTTCTGCTCTGTGGTTGCCTGGCTGCTGCTGGCACACCAATACCCCAGGTGATTTTAGCGTGTGTCGTGGATTTATGAACTTTTTTGATTGAATCAGAGCAGTGAGCCTCTTCCTGTAAAAGCACAGGGTCCATCCTCTTGTTTCAGCCACCAGTTTCTGTCAGAAAAGGAAACCTCTACCATTTTGGTAATGCAGTATATAGCATACAGTTTTATGCTCAACTTAAAGTACTCAAATATTTTTACACAGCAAATACTTTCCCAATATAATTGAGTCAGATTTCCATAATTTGTTTCATTCTGTGCAGCATGGATTTACAAAATGTACAACCCTTTGTATCTATGTTGGTTGTGTCATTGAGCCGGTGTTGTGATACTGGCAGCTTTTTGACAAAAAGCAATACCGTTTCAGGTATTAGTTTTCACATCTCATCATTTATGAAGAGTTTTTCATACATTGTTCCAGGTACTTTATTGTAACCCTGCTATCAAGCCATGTTCTATTTCTCTCTCTCTCTTTTTTTTTTTTCTTTGTCAGAGCCCTTTTTTCTTTTTTTTTTTTAAGCACTCACATAAATAGATTCTGTGTCTGAGTCATTAGACCTTTATGGTGTTATGTGTTAGAAATGAGTCATTTATTGTTGATGGGAAGATGCAGCTGTTACGTTTTCTAGGGAGATCAGACCTCTGTAGTATTTTCTATAAGTGGAAAAAGTCAAATGAGCTGTCCATTCAGCTGTTGTTTAGCAGCTGACTGTTATAGTAAGGCATAAAATATAATTGTGGTGATTGTAGTGCATCTTTCAAGGTACATATTTCAATATGGTTGAAAATAAACCATGATTTCAATAAACTTGAGTGATGTTATAACTGTATATCTTGCATTTTTGTCCTGTTCCATTACATTCAAAGAAAAATATGTACTATGTGGGTAAAAAGCATACTCTGAGTTAAGTACAGTCTTTCATTAAGGTGTATTAAACAGCTTCAGATTTCCTTTGTATTACCACCTTATGCTCCCAGTCTAAACTGTGAATTTTTACCATATGCATAATCATTCTAAATTCACAGTTCTTAAGCTACTTAATTTGCATCCTTTACCTTAAACTGAGATTTAAAAAATTGGCTTTGTTAGCATCTATTAAATAGTGTATGTGTGTCGTATTGCGGTTTGTTTTGTTTTTTCTTGTCTGTTCTACTTCTTAGGTACTGTTTTCAGTTTAGTTGTACAGCAGCTAATATGGTTTCTAAAGTAATCAGATGTGAAGGGACTGGTGATGTTTATAAATGATCTGAAATGCAGAATGATCGGAGGTGAGAGGTAGACCTAATTTTCAATTACTGTTAAAAACTTTACCTGGATATTTTATACTTTAAGAACTGTTTGTTTCTAAATAAATACAACCAAATCAGTGTTAAGAAGCAGCTCAAAATTAAGTTTTATTATCTCTATCTTAAAAATGCTGGTGTGAGGTATGTAATAAAAATTATTTTAGGATAGAGATAATTTATATAGTAAAATATCTCATTTAAAATCTGTAGCAAGGCACTGTAGAAAGTAACATTCTGACAAAGTAAACTAATTGCAGCTGACAAGTTGATTAGCAACACTTGTATTGAGAATATTGATAAAGTGTATGTTTATGATTTTGCTCATAGCTGTCTCACTGAGGGTCACATTCTGCCGTCCTTACTCATGTCAAATAATTTCTTACATTGCAAGTAATCTCACTGATTAAATGTGGAGAGTGATGGCAAAACCTGACCACAGTGAGTAAAAGCAACAGTTGCTTCTTTCAGTCTTTGACAGCTGTGAGAACAACTCTTTATTTTTTTCCAAACCATGCATCTTAAATTCCGACCTGTAAGAGTAGGTACCTATATTTAGCTAGTGAGATTAAGTTGCAGAGGCTTCAGGCAGGGCAAAGCACATTGGTCTGTCTTTTTTACAGACAGACATTTGGGCAGACAGCAGCACAAGCTTTTTGCTCCCTCCCTTCCCCAAGTATTTGCAAAATGGATTCCCAAAGGGAACTGACTGAGGAACTCAGACTTTACCAATCCACCCTTCTTCAGGATGGCCTCAAAGAACTCCTGGAAGAGAAAAAATTTGTAGATTGCTCCCTAAAAGCTGGTGACAGAAGTCTGCCTTGCCACAGATTGATTCTGTCAGCATGTAGCCCTTATTTTCGTGAGTATTTCTTATCTGAGCAAAATGAAGAGAAAAAGAAGGAGGTAGTTCTAGATAATGTTGACCCCAACATCCTGGATATGATCATCAAATACCTTTATTCAGCAACTATTGATCTTAATGATTCTAACGTGCAAGATATTTTTGCTTTGGCCAGCCGCTTCCAGATCCCTTCTGTATTCACCGTGTGTGTCTCCTATCTTCAGAAGAGGCTTGCTGTCGGTAACTGTCTGGCTATCCTTCGATTAGGTGTTCTGCTTGATTGCCCAAGACTTGCATTTTCTGCCCGTGATTTTGTTTCAGATCATTTTGTGCAGATCTGCAAAGAAGAGGACTTCCTGCAGCTTGCACCAAATGAACTTATCTCCGTTATTTCACCTGACAGCTTAAATGTAGAGAAGGAAGAACTGGTATTTGAAGCAGTAATGAGATGGGTCCGGTCAGACAAGGAGAACAGGGTAAAGAGCCTAGGAGAAATTTTTGACTGCATACGTTTTCGTCTTATGCCAGAAAAATATTTCAAAGAACATGTTGAGAAGGATGATATAATTAAAAGCAACTCAGATCTTCAGAAAAAAGTAAAGATTATTAAGGATGCGTATGCTGGAAAACTGCCTGACTCTAGCAAAAATAAAGAAAAGTCGAACAAAGGGGAAGTGAATGGTGATGTAGGAGATGAAGATTTACTGCCGGGCTACCTAAATGACCTTCCCAGGCACGGCATGTTTGTCAAAGACCTAATTCTTCTGGTTAATGACACTGCTGCGGTAGCTTATGATCCTCTTGAAAATGAATGCTACCTGGCAGCCCTGGCAGAACAGATTCCCAGAAACCATTCCAGTATAGTCACCAAACAAAATCAGGTCTACATCGTTGGAGGACTGTATGTGGAAGAGGAGAACAAAGATCAGCCTTTCCAATCATACTTCTTTCAGGTATAAGCTTTCTAATTATTATTGTTGTGGTAAGTGCTTATTAGAGTTATTGGAAAGTACTTAGAGTCTGCGCAAGTGAATTGTCATGTCTCTGTATGGTTAGTGGGGAGGTGTTCCAATAGAAAGCTCTTCTTGTCTCATGGAGATAAATAGAGGGACTTGTATCTTCTCTTTCAAGATCAAACCCTGGGTAAGATCTCAAGAAGGAGTAACTCATATATAGATATAATATATATAGATATAATGTTTGTCTTGTTTGTGAATTATTTTTATGACAGAATAATATCTGTATTTTAAATATCACTTTTTCACTAAAATTTCACAAGCCCTTTTGTTGCATTTACATTTGAAAGCCTAAGGGCATTCTAAAACATAATTTATTGGTAGAAGGTTGTTCTGGCAAACTGTCAACGTCACTATACTAACTACCGTGTTTCAACCCAGTGCAAAATGTTAGTGTGTATAAATCTTTATAAAGCCAATTAACACAAACTAACTTCCATGACATATTTCAGAAAAGCAGCAAAATAATAATTTGGCGTGCTTACATTACAGACAAATTCTGTTGTATATTTAGCTGTCTGTCTACATGCTGGTTTTTAATGCCTACATGATCTTACGGTGAATTATACAGTGTGCTATTGGCCTTGGTATGTCTTTAGGCACACTGACCTTTAGTGAAAGTAGGTCTTTTGACAATATGAAACAAAACAGAATGACAGTCAGTGATAGGATCCTAAAGCCCTCACATACCTAAAAATGACAATACTGAGTGTTTATAGCGCTATGGTTCGCTGATTTCACACACTAGGAAAGAGCTGGTTTCAAAAATTTTTCATAGCTGTGAGAGGAAAGCCGTGTTGCTAGAGGGGGATTAGCACTGTTTCATGTCCCTTTATGGGTGAAAAATGCTAATCAGTAAAGTGCAGAACTTGTTACAGCTGTATTCTTCCCATAGATAAACCACATTGATGTAATCCAGAGCTGAATAATGAGGCTACTAGACAGGCGTCTCTGAAAAACTACTTCAAGAGTGATCCTATAATCTGATTAAATGTTCAGAATGCTACGTTGTATGTCTAAATTAATATCCTGAAATCCTGATTCCTCTTCATCATTAAAGATAAATCATCTTTAAAGTTGCTTGTTGCCATTACTGCATATAGTTAAAATACTTTTCTGCGTTACTCATCTGGCTGCTCTCTGTAAGATGTTAATATGGTGTCATACCCACATTCACTTCCTAAAGGTCCTTTCTCTGTTAGTCATGCACCTGTTACTCTGTTACTACAACCTGTTGCCGTTTGGTTTTGTAGCTGGTAACCCAGGACAAAACCAGGCTGCCACTGTCTCAAAAATGCAGGATACATTGTTTATTGCTCTATCAGCTGTGCGGATGCCACCTTCAAGGCTGATACAGAAAGCAGGCTGTCAGCTGTGATCTGCATGTTTTGACCTCTTTACCCAAATCTAGCTGCTGGGGCAACCCACAGCCTTGAACTACACTTTACCATTGCTGTAGAACATTTAGTTCAATAGGAGTGGGCTGTCGAATCTGGGGGATGCATTTTACCTCAGCTGTGGAACATACTTCTAGAAAAAGGACGTCACTGAGCTAAACCCAGATCTGATTGCTTTGAATGAACTTTTTCTCGCTTTACATCAAATGCATTTATGCTCATGCCAACACAGATTTTACCTTTTCTGCCTGTACATTATCAAGTAAATCTATATGCAGCAGAAGAGAGAAAATACCATATGTTAGGGAACATTCCAGGTTGAATTTTAAGTTCTCAGATTAAAAACAACAAAACAAAAACACAAACAAGGAAGTATTCCAGTTCTATGAAAATAATGTTCTGTTGTTTTTTGGTTTTGTTTTTTCTTTTGTCCTCCTGCTGCTTTTCTTTTGGTGTTTTCACCTTAGTACAGTTTTAGGAGTACTTCAGAAGGGATGACATCAGTGTTATTGCCACTGGTGCTGCACTGCCTCTCTTTTTGCTTAGGAACAAAGTCTTTATCCAGAAATGTCAGGAGCTTTTGCAGCTATATGAGATGAAACATCACCTCTTTTGCTCTAGGGATTACACGTTAAACATCTGTGCCATTTGCTATATAATGCTTCAAGACTGTTAATAATGTCTGGCATCTCTCACTGTAGCAGTTAGCACAACCTGTTCAGTGTGGAGTTGTGGAATGGCAGAGGTGTTTGTTTCCTTCAGAGAGGAAGAACTAAACATTCTTTCCAACACATAGGAAATCCAGAGAGTGTGGACCTTTAAACAAGGAAGAAGTTAAAAAAGCAAAGAAACTGTGAGGAATGAGGGTGAGCAGGTGCAAAGAGTGCTGTGTAGCATTTGCTGGATACTAGTGTCACAGTGCATGGGTGGGTAAAAAATAACCATTCAATAGGTGCACCAAGGGAGGGATGATGTTCATGTGAGGATGATGAGGATGATGTTCAGGTGAGCAGCTGAGCTGTTGAGATACTGAGAGATTTGTGGAACAGTTTTGTCATGTGAATGTTTACTACGTGCCTTTGATAACACTTCTGTTGTGGTGCTTTTTCAGCTGGATAGCATTGCTGGTGAGTGGGTTGCCCTTCCTCCACTGCCGTCAGCCAGGTGTCTCTTCGGGCTGGGAGAGTCAGACGACAAGATCTATGTAATTGCAGGCAAGGACCTTCGCAATGAGGAGTCTCTAGATTCAGTATTGTGCTATGACCCTGTGTATGTTTAACATTTAATTCTGCCCAAAGAGAACATACATACAGCCCATTGTTAGTTGAAGGAGCCTAACAGCAGTATTCTTTGTTCCAGGGCAATGAAATGGGGTGAGATCAAAAAACTACCCATCAAAGTATATGGCCACGCTACCATCTCAAACAATGGACTGATATATTGTCTCGGTGGAAAAACTGATGATAAGTAAGTCTCTAAGTCTTTTAATGATTATTTAGAACATTATTTGGTTGGTCCTTTATAGATTTTATGTCCTTACTCAGAAATTAGGCTGTCCACTTTTACATCTCTACATTAAATTAACTAACAGTTTGGCAGAAGGCAGGATGTTGTAGTCTACAGGTTGAGTCTTTTTCTCAATAAGGTAAAACTGCATGTAAGTTGTAATCTCAAGTAGTTGTTTTAGCTATTTTTCTTCCTTCAAGGGAAATTGCATACAGGTTCATCACAGTTACAAGGATCCTCTACAAGCGTTATTTCCTTCCAGGTAGAAATGCTAAGTACCAAGGAACTACTCTATCAGCTTTTCATTTTTTTTTCCTCACCTGTAGTGCCTTTCATACCTAAACATGTGATAAAACCAAATCAAAACAAAGCTTTTACTGCTACTTAGTGTGTGCTAGTATTTTCTTCAAACAAATGAGTATTTTAAGTACAGCACAGGAACAAGAAGCTGCAGTATAGATAAAGTTACCAGCAGGTCTTCCTTTGCTTTCATAAGAATGAGTTCACCTGTGCTGTACCGGAGTGAAAGTGACGTTTTCCAAGCCAGAGTTTTCATGTACAGCATAAAATCTAGGTTCTTAAACATGCCAAGCAAATCTGTCTAGATTCTCATTGAACCAGGCCAAAGATGAAAAGACTTTTCTTTAGATGCCTGAAGGAATTATCTGTTTAATGTATTTTTTTTCTTCTGGAAGAGAACAACAGATAGTATTTGGGGACCTTAGCTCCTCCCACTACAGAGCATATTCATTTGTATAGATTCAAACTGTCTAATGCAAAGACTGCGCCTTTTTTTCTTTGTGTTTCCATACTAGAACTGTAAAACAACTGAATATATTTGAAAGCTACATTGGTCCATTTACATACATACTTGTTTAACTAGGAAATAATGCTATTCCTGTTCTTGTCTGTTAGTAAATTTAGTTATTTCCTTAACCTTTGTTGTACATTTCCTCCACAAGATCATCTTAGCAGAACACTCTGGGAAAGGTACAGTGAAATTACTGCCCAGTGGAAGTAGCATTTAACGTATGGTTTAGTTATATGGATGTGACAAGTGCTTTTTAGACTTGTAAAAATTTTTGTCCATCCCCAGGTCAAATATGAGAGAGGAACTCATGGAGAGGAAGAGAGGCACAACACATAAACACACACAAGCTGCCTCAACTAGGTCTCACTTGGAAGAAGCCAAAGTCCATCAGAAATGATCAGTTTTCTTTTTTCTCCCCAGAAAATGCACTAATAGAGTATTTGTATACAATCCAAAGAAAGGAGACTGGAGAGACCTGGCTCCAATGAAAGTGGCTCGCTCAATGTTTGGAACAGCCATCCATAAAGGCAAGATTTTCATTGCTGGTGGTGTCACTGAAGAAGGCCTTACTTCATCTGTTGAAGCTTTTGATCTGACCACAAATAAGTGAGTGCAGTGCTCAAGCTATTTTTAAGCAAATGTTTCATCATCTGCGCATTTAAAATCTTGAGATGGTCACAAAGGTGTTCAGAAGCTGATATTAGAATAAAATTATCAAAACCTGTGAGAACTGGTCTCTGGGAGGAGATGGATATAATTCCATTGTACCAAGACTTGCATTCCTGCATGAAGTTCCTGCAGGGATGGAGAAATGAACTCAGTGATGACTGATCTCAGCATTTTTTCCTTTTACTAATCAATTTCATTCAGGCAGTCCTGAAAAACATCATCTATGTTAACCAGAGCTGTATTTTGCTGCTTATCATTTAGTAAATTTCACGTGTATTTGACATGTATGTTTTTCTTTTTATCTATCTTCAGGTGGGAGATTGTGCCTGAATTTCCCCAGGAGCGAAGTTCTATCAGTTTAGTCACCTTAAGTGGATCTCTGTACGCTATCGGAGGCTTTGCAATGATTCAGCTTGAATCTAAAGAATTTGCACCCAATGAAGTCACTGACATATGGAAGTAAGTTTAACTTGAATCATACCTTCCTAATAGAAAGCTCTATTGGGCAATGATTTTTGTAGACAATAGGGAGTAACAATAATAATACATTTACCTTTAGAAATGAACGGTAACATAGATTGCAAAGGACTTGCTGACAAATAAAAATGTCAGAAAGTGACACGTGCAAGATTTGGATATAACTATTTCAATCTGCTGATGATTTGAATGGTCTGAGTCGTGGCCTTTAGATTCTTTTACCATAGAGCAAGGATGTAAGTGAAGGTCAGGTTTGCAACTGCTTGAGGAACCTGATCATCCATGAAAGCTCCTGATGAGATGCATCCCAGAGTCCTTAGAAAATTGGCTGATGTAATCACAAAGCCACTCTCAATAACTGAAGTCATGGTGGTCAGGTGAAGTCTCTGGTGACTGGAAAAAAAAGCAGTGTAGAAACCATTTTTAAGAAGGGTAGAAAAGATGACCAAAGGAGCTACTGAGCTGTCAGCCTTACCTCAGTGCTGAGGAAGATGATGACACAGATCCTCCTGGAAAGTATGCTAAGGCACATGGAAGAGAAGGAGGTGATACGGGATAACCAGTACGGCACCAAGTCGGTGACAGGTGGTATCCCTCAGGGGTCAGCACTGAGACCAGTGCTCTTTAAAATCTTCATCAGTGACATCAACAGTGGGATCGAGTGCACCCTCAATAAGTTTGTGGATGACACCAAGCTGTGTGCTGTGATCAACATGCCCAAGGGATGGGATGCCATCCAGAGGGACCTAGACAGGCTCAAGCAGAGGGCCCAGGTGAACCTTATGAGGTTCAATAAATCCAAGTGCAAGGTCTCACACAGGGGTCATGGCAAACTCCCCAGAAATAAGTTGAGGGTACTGGTGGATGTTAAGCCTGGCATGAGCCAGCAATGCACTCTCAGCCCGGAAAGCCAACGGTACCCTGGTGTACATCAAAAGAAGTATTGCCAACAGGGAGAGGGAAGTGACCCTGCCCCTCTGCTCTGTATTGGTGAGACCTCACCTGGATTGCTTTGCCCAGATGTGGAGTTCCTGGCACAAGAGAGACACAGACCTGTTGGAGCATGTCCAGAGGGCCACAGAAATGATCCCAGGAATGGAATACTTGCCCAAGGAGGACAGGCTGACAGAGCTGGGGCTGTTCAGCCTGGAGAAGATAAGTCTGTGGGGTGACCTGAGAGCAGCCTTACAGTATCTAAAGCAGGGGCTGTAAAAAAGGAGGCGGCAGACTCTTTAGCCTTTAGCAGGGTCTCATGTGGTAGGACAAGGGTCATGGTTTCAAGCTAAAGGAGGGGAGATTTAGATTGAACACTGGAAGTTTTTTTTACAATGATGGTGTAAGACACTGGAACAGATTGCCCAGATATATGGTGGAAGCTCCATCTTTGCAAACATTCAAGGTCAGGCTGGATTGGGCTCTCAGCAACCTGACCTAGCTGTAGGTGTCCCTAGTTGGGCTAGGTGGCCTTTAAGGGTCCCTTCCAACTTAAACAATTCTGTGATATGTGGTAAAAGAGTAAGCTGCTGTCTCTGTTGGCAGGTTTAGCCTTTTAAATGTGCCATAAAAGCATTCTGGTTTATGACATTTTTATGCAATAGTCTGCACATACAGAAAGGTTTGTACATGTGTATTAATAGTCAGATGAGTAATTGTTCTGAGGCAGAAGTCTGCTAGATTTATTTATCTAAGTCACAGTAGAAGTGATGAAACATTGTGTCTCTACTGTGACTCTTCCATTGCTATGGTAGACTGAAGAGTGTTAAGTGGCAAAACCATAGAAAGGATGCCCATAATAAACACTTTCATATGTAAAAATTTGAAAAAAAATAAAAAATCTGAAGGGATCTGCAGGAGGTGGAGACTTTTATAGGAGAAGTGAAGTTTGAAACAGGCCACAATGAGATTTAAGGTTCAGGAAAAAGTCAGCCCACATGGACAAGAATACTTGTTCTAGAGGACAAAAGCAGCTTTCCACAGCTGTGCTCAGCACAAGGTTGCTGCAGGCCTTTGGAACCTGAATATTATTCTCCTTTTCTTAGACAAAGCTACATTCTGACCTTATTTTCTTAATTGCAGGTATGATGATGAAAAGAAGGAATGGGTTGGCATACTGAAAGAGATCCGATATGCAACTGGAGCATCCTGCTTGGCCACACGTTTAAATCTCTTCAAGCTGTCGAAACTGTAAACAAAATGCTGGAAAATGTGATATGACGCAGGAGTTTTCATAGGCTCTTCTGAATTTGTTGCATGAAAAGTCTCCAGATTGTTCAGAGTTTTGTAGCAGCCTACTAGTTAAACAGATAACTGTTAAACAGTTAATCTGTCTATCCAAGTCTTAAGGTATTTACTAGCTAATCAATAAGAAGTTAATTTTTGCTAGCCTTTAAAATCCTGAAGAATTCTAATTAATGTTATTAGAATAAATGAAGAATTCTACTCCATGGAAAATAAAACTAGTTTAGCTATCCTTATTCTCAGTCCAGGCCAGTGGTGGCTGATCTGTAAACAGTGCTCAAGAACTGAATAGATTGATAAATTAAAAACAACTAGTAGGTGCTGATTTTATTCTAACCAGCTGTTTGTAAAGCCTGATTTCTCCCTTCAACAGTGTATGCAACTCCTGCATTCTCCAGTTATATCTTGAAAACGTTTTCAATGGAGCCTTCTAAAATTAATTTATTTAGCCTGGAACTGAAATGCATATTGAAAACAGAAGCACCAACCTTAGCCAGAGCTGAGTAGGCAGCTGTGAGGGGAAAAAGAGAATTTTACAAGGGTAATAGCTTTGCCTATTATGTTTTGGTTTCTCATAGCAAGGATTTCCACTTTTTTAAAATGCTTTTGTATTTATTTCCAAAGCAAATATTTAATGGAAAGTTTTCTCAGAGATCTGATGTCATTAATAAGCATTCATGAAAAATGCTAGAACAACTGATCACCAGTAAGCACCTATCTAAGAAATAATTGATGCATTTAATGTTTAAACGTTAAACCAGTAACAATTAAACTTTGTTTTTAATGCTGTTAAAATATCACATGATGGTGTCTTATATTTTGTGTAGATACTCTTTCTGAATCCACTTTTAGACAGTTTTAATTCTGTCCACACTGTGAGTACCCATAACTTGATCCATATACAACTTGAACATACCTGACCTGCAGGGTCCACCTCAAGCCCATAACCATCCCTGACTGATCCCTTCAGCTCCAGCCACTGTCACTTTTTACACTCTCTGGTTGCTATACAATGCCCACCTGTACAGAAGCAGAATCACACAACAGTCCTTGGACTTGAAGCTTACCTTCTGATATCCCAACTTCTATAATTATCTTCTCCATTTTACACAGATATAAGTACACTCCAGTATCTTCTACGTCCTGACAAAACCCTGGTTCTATGTGATCACAGGAAGCTGGTATGTGACTGGCACAAACATCACAAATAAAGCATTTTCACGACTGGTAACCAAAGTGGTATTTATGACTCTCTGAAGACTTTCCTTGGTCTCAATTTCTGGTTTTAGTTTTCTGCCTAAATTTGCTCTTCTGTGCACTCTCACTTACAGAACAAGCATCTTACACAGATTAATTTTGTTTTATTACTATTAGAAAGGAGTGGTCCAACTGATAATTACAAATATTTTCACAAATTATCCAGTAGCTAATGGGTACCTATGTCTGACACAAACAGTACTTTCTCCTTGTCCCTGTTATCCCTTCCAGGTTGCACTGAACTGGACTGCAGGTGTTAATGGGTCTGGGTGACTGGCAGACCTCTCAAGCTACTTTACTTTTCAGGTATGTGAAGCCATTCCAGAGGGTTCAAGCCTTTACTTCTTTAGCACATGCCATATCATAGGGTAGAAAAAGCAAGCAGCTGGAGGTTCCTCACTGCACAACACCCTCCCCTGACATTGTCACCCACGTTATCTCTGTTTCTAGAAGATGAAAACAGAATGGCTGTTACAGCAGTCCTATTCTTAGTAAATCTACATTTCAGTTTGTTAGTTTCACAGTACAGAGAGACTATGTTTGATCCCTATTGCTCATTTTGTCACATGCTGGAGGACAGACATAGTTTCCACTCTATTTGCTACCTCCTCTTCCACAGTCAGTGTTTCCAGCTCTTTCTTTGTACAGTTTAATATCTGGTCAAATCTCAGAAGGTAATAATGCAGTTGTATGGCAAAACTGTCACAGACCCATATACTTAAATAATAGCTTCCAGCAACAGAAGCTTTTACGCATCTCAACCACATCTTTGTAGCATATTGTGACCAGCTTTTTACAAACCCTAACAAATGCAGGATCCGGTTTCATGACACCCAATGCCCTGTGGCAAGCCTTAGTCCAGCTGACTCACAGATTTTGGAAGGTATTCCAGGGTTACAAGAAGTTTAATGTTATACAAGGTGTATAAAAAGAAAAAAAAAATTCTTGTAATTACATCTTTGGTATCACTGTGTTTCATACAGACGTTTTCTCAGATACTCCAGCTGCTCAGGTTTTGTGGACAGAACCATGGAATTCCACTCGAAGTGAGGAATCTGTAGAACAAAGTCATACAAACTTAGTGCTAATGTTGCCTGACACAAGTCACATACAGACTTTGCTGCAGCTGCCATCAGAGATGTCAAGTTCCATTAAGACTATAAATGGCAAGCAATTACCCCTCTGAACTAAAAAATTGCTCTCACTCAGTAGGTGCTTTTAACTATCAGAGGAAAACTTTTTAAATCTGTTGGAAAGAAAATCCATCAATCTGCACTACCAACACAACTCAACAGAAGCCACAAAATATTGTTGACTGCTCGTACCTGAATGACCCGGTACCCCAGTATTTCCAGGTGCCGTTTTTTCACTGCAGGTTCTCCTTTCAGGTGGTTTGAATCTTTACTAAAAGCTTTTGAATCCAGAAATTCCAAAGCAATTCTGCAAACAAACCAACAAAATGTACTTAATTTCAGATAAAGTAAAATTTCTAGTTCAGCACTGGCAGCTGCAGGAAAACTTTTGCTAGATAAATCTTAACAGTTCATAGAAGAAAAAAATTAAACAACTCCCTGACAGGAGACAAAAGTTTTCTTACATTTATTTGGAGACACTTAAACTTTAGGAAGAGCATTTCTCTCCTTCATCTATTCTGTTCAAATGGCAGAAGCAGCAACCAGCATTTTCAAGGATTACGTTAGAAGAGGTCAGAGTATTCCAATGTCATAAAATACATATTTCAAGAATCCCCGTCTGCTCTATTGTACTGAGTTTGGCTGAGGTGGATTTAATTTTCCTCCTAACACCTTACATGGTGTCACATTTTAGATGGGTGACCACAACACTGTTGATAACACACTCGTGTTTTGTCCATTACTACATGCTGCTTACACAGCAATCAAAACCTTCTGTGTCTCACTCTGCCTCCACAGAGTGTAGGCTGGGTTTGACAAGAGTTAGGAAGGGACCTGCTGAGACAACTGACCTCAACTGGCCAAAACACAATTCCATACAGCCCACTACACTCAGGAAGGCTAAACCTAATAAAGCTTTTGGAAAAAGGAACAGAAAAATAAATACTCAAGTGTTCCATCAACTACTCAGGACATAAACATCAAAAATTTGGTCTAAATTTGATCTAAAGCTTGAAGAGTATAAAAATTTCATATACTGACCTCTGAGCCCCTTGTGGCAATGCCTTTCTCTGTTCATTCTTGATGTCATGTCTCAAGTGTATTTCTCTCAAATCATCCATAAGTATATTCTGAGCCATGTAAGAAAGAGGCTTTTTATTTTTATCCAGAATGCATTCAAAATCTGTGAGAAAACAAAACATAAAAGTAGAAAGGGAAAATAATTTGTTCAGCACAGTGTCTACTTCTAGACAAAACTAAGTGACAACCATCATTAGAAGTATCCAATATTTGATGAATTATGCAAAACTGTTAGAAAATGTACTCTATACAAACTGCCAAAACAGGTATTTCTTATTTGCTGTATCTTGTGGCCTTCAAATAGGCAGCCCCAGGGGATTCCCAGCCTTAGTGATAATTGCAATATCAGCAGTTTCCAAAATAATCTCTGAAGGTGAAACTTCTCACCTATTTCATAGTAGTACGGTGTGAGAACAGATACTCTTGCATAATGGCTCCCTCCTAAGACCTCTGCCAGCATTCTGTGAACATGCTGTCGCAGTGGGTTTATTCGGCTAATGCCTACAAAGACAAAATGAAGAATTAATAAGTCAAAATACAACAGCTGAAGTTCCATTTCAGAACCCTGTGACACTCAAAATACAACAGCTGAAGTTCTGTGACACTGCATTTTTGATAGCCAGCCGACTGAATTAAAGTTTTCCCAGTGATCCTTGGTGTTATTCTGTCATAGTTCAGAGGTCACATCATCATCTTTTAGGTAGAAAGTGACAGATGCCTACTGAGCACAAACTGCAAATCCAGAATTTCTATCCCAGTTTTCCCAGTCACACACAACAAGCACTTTGGTTGCAGAATTCATCAGTTGAATTTTGGTTTTAATCATTATTAGACTGTTAAATAAGTATTTAATAATTTTGCACCCATTACAGGCATAGTCTGCTGTTACTCCTCCACGTGTTGCAGATTGCTTAATACCTTGCTCCATTAAATATCTTCAGTCTCATAGATTAGAAAGCAGATTAGTCTGACAGATAGCAAAGCAGAATTAATACCATAAGAATTAATGGAGGAGACATTGTGTTTACATCAGCTAGGCTTCCTGAGATCATTGCTGTTATGAAAGATCTCAGCTGCTACACCTATGAGGCTGAACACTTGAGCACTCCATCTCACAGCCCTGATGGACCTTGACTATGAAAGATGACAGCAGTTTAGCGTCCTAAGGGCCAAGACATCAAAGTGTTCCATTCTGAAAACACAGCATTTCCTCCAGTAGACAATCCTGATGATCCCAGTTCTTACATTATCCTTTGTGTCATACCTACCATCTCTATTCTGTTTAAATCTTAGTTCTTACATATAAATACCTCCTTTCCAGTACATCAGTTCTCCTGGGAAGAACTGCCTTGCTATTTTGCACCTACTAAGTGCTCACGGTTTTGAAGAACATTGTTTCAGTGTATAATGGGGCATACCTTCCTGAGCTTCTACTGTGTGCCAGTGTCAGCACAACAGTTTTAGAACAAGTGCCCAGAAGACTGCTGAAAACAGACTATCATAATAACAAGGGAACAACTTACCCCTACATAACACATGCTTGAAATAGCGCTCATGAAACCAAGGGATGTGAAACTCCGGACATTCCAGACAGACTGCTCTGTTCAGTTTCATAAGCTGTGAGCGGACCCTCTGCTTTAAGGTATCAGACAGGACTAAATTAAACAAAATTTTAAGAAGTGTGAACTGTAAAGTAAAAAACCCATTATATTCAACTAGATGGATACTTCTGAAATCATTTACTAAAAATATGGTCGCTTTATACTATAGCATTTATAAAATTCACTCTACATAATTTTAGAAGGCTTCACAAAATCCCTCACAGAAAAATAAGTTTTGCTCAATATTAAGAGCAATAACACGGCAGAAGAAAACAGTGATTTAAATTCTTATCACTTATCTTTTGATGGCAAAATGGCAACAGCAAACAAGGCCAGGAAACAGTCGAACAAGTATTCCGTCTCTTATTTAGTGAGAAGAATCAGGTGGGACACATCTTTTGCACACCAGAATTCCACATTATTTCTTGAGTTTTATACTGCAGTAGTTTCTTGTAATAACATTACATTCAGGTAGTTTTATTTCCAGTAAAATTAAGCATACCAAGTGCAGTAAATTGACTGTAATTTTTTCAGAGTGAACTTGTCTTATCTGGTAACATCATCTGTAATATAATGCCAGTACTGCTAAAACACAGATTTTGTTTATTCCTTCCCTTTTAGCGTTCAAATACTGACTAGATCATACAGATCAATCCTTCCAGAAGACCAAACAATGTAAAGTCTACTTCTCAAGTTACATACATGACCACAATTCCATTTTATACTGAACATTGCATAACCCAATTCATATTTACCTTCAAGTTCAGCATTCAATCTGCTTAGGAAAGAAACTTCGAATACTGTCTTTATGATAGCTGGAGGAAAATATCCAGCCACTGCCAAAATGTAACCCAGCAGCACCAAGTGATGAGTATCAAAACAACCTTTACAAACAAGACAAAAATCCATATTAGCACTACAAGGCATTGAAAGGACTTTTATAATGCTTTTCTGCTTCCCAAGTCTGTCTTACATTAAAAATCTAACATTTAAAAAAAAAAAAAAAAAAGGTAACTCCACAGTTTATCTACATTTTTCCCTACAACTTTGGCATTTTTGGTGAGCTCCCAAATAACAATCCTTGGGGAATGCCAAAGGAATTACATTCAATGACAGCACATTAATCAGGCTTTTCAGTTGTTTTATACTATGCATAAGATACTTTGCTGGTCCTGGATGAACAGTACTTTTTAAAGAGTGAAACGAAGCCAGAAAACCCATAGAAATATACTTTTAATTTCACAGAGCACACAGACACATTTTTTCACTTGGCTTCATCTTACACACAGTTTTGTCCAGTATAAATAAAATGCTTCAGAGGCACTCAGCCTATGTTCCTCTAATATACTTACTCAAGTTAGAAGTCAGATGTTGGATACAGCTCTGAAAGAACTCTTCATTAGCAGGAGGATCATAGTTCAAAACAGAGAAGAGATAGACAATGAAATACATTTCCAGTGGGTGGATCTGGGGGAAAAACAAAAAGTATCCTAAGTTGGGCCATTGAAAAGTATTCTAAAACTGTTTTGTAGTAAAAAGGATTTTATAAATTATTTAGAATATGGAAACTTAATGAAGTACTTTTTCCTTTTTTTTGTGGCTTTTTTTTTTTTTTTCTGGTCCTCATCTTTTCCTATACAAAAAACATAAAAATAATAAAACGCACAAGTTGTTACAATGGCAACAACAGCTACAAGTCAAAATCTGTTTGATGAGGATGATCCAAGTGTTGCTGTGTGCTTAGACTTTAAGATTTTTCAAAGGTTTCCCATCCAATGTCTTTTCTTTTTAAAAACTACACTGCCACAAGACAAAATGGAATGTCTTTTACGTCTGTTCCTAATGAAGGGGTGGGGAAGGAGGAGAACATATCAAGAAAACAGGGATTTTGACCAAAACCACAAGCTACTGAGGAGATTCACACAAGAATGGGTAATGAAAAATATATATGCCATATGATGTGACTGTATTGTAAAGAGGTTAAAGGAATACTTAGTATGGTCAAATGTAAACCTGAATGCCAAGGATTATGGCTGACTGGTGGAACAGTAATGTAAGAAAGGAAAAGTAAAGAGAAGAAAGTGCAAAGTAACATGGGGAAGTACAACAACTTTCAGTGGACAAAGACAAGTGCTGAAAGAGTTACAGTGAAAAAACTCCTAGAGGCACTGTAGATTTTTCTCTGACAAACATTAATTCGATACTCAGGAGAAGCACTCAGTGCTTCCAGCACTGTGCCATTCAAGTCCGCCAAATTCAATAATGATGTAGAACAAGAAAAAGTTCTAGGAATATACCTCTCTGTGCAGAGCCACACCAAACCGTTTTTAGCACATTTCCAAACCTGCATCACTGTAATTTTGTTCCAGCAATAAAAAACTGCTGTATCTAAAACACCTGCAAGTGAGCTGAAAAGGTGAATTGTGTAAACCCACTTTAAAAAATAAAATAAAATTGTATATTTAATCAAAAGTCAAGAGAAACAAACAACTAGGTAAACCCATGAAGGTCAATGGATTTCCAGGGCTTGAATTCTATCTCATTTGCTACAAAGCTGTCCTTTTCTAATTGAAGAACTTACAAAGTAGATTAAAAGAAAAACTACAATACCTTGTTTATATTTTGAACAGTCACAGATGCTATTCTGTCAAGTAATGAAGGACAACAGTAGTTTGTTTTTATGAGAAAAACAGACAACTGTAACACATTTTCCCATGTTACTTGATCTATCAAACGTTGACATGCAGCCACAGTCTCCTCACTGACGACTTCCTGCAACCACCCTCCATTCACATGTGTGAGTTCTTCCAACAGGAGATTTAAGTTCCTGGCTTTCTGAAGCCTCTGAAATCCACAGTCATTTAGCTTTTGCAGAAGCTTTACATGTAGCTCAGAAGTGTTTTGCTGGTGCATAGTGTCATAATGATTCCATTTGACAAGAGCTGTAGCAATGCAGCTGATGTCCTGGAGACTACATTGAGGCAGAACTGCTGTTGCTTTATTTATAATGATTTCCTCCACTTGAGAGGATGGAAGCATAGCCAGTGTGCGAATGATTGCAGCAGTATCAGCAGGTATGATGCTAGACTTTAGAAAACTGAAAAAAGACAAACAGACCATCAATATTGACAGAGTGCAAACGTTTGCTTATTTTTGGTTTTGTTTTTCAAAGAAAGAAAACAAATTCATAGAATCATATGTTGGCCTGGGCAGGAAGGGACCTCAAGGATCAAGTTCCAGTGCCCTTGCCACAGGCAGGGTTGCATCTAAGTTCTACTTGAAAAGGCAAGAGTAGCACATTGTTTCAAGAATAAAAGAAGCACCAAGTCAGTGACAAAATTCACACCGACAGCGACCACCTAACTGGTGGTGTATCAATACATATCCTTCCTATAAAGTATCAGCCAAAATTTTCAATTCAATGTCTCTATGTTGCAGTAGCCAGTGGAGGGGGAAAAAAAACATGTTTTAAAAGGTATCACTTTTATTGGCAGATATTACTAGATCGACAGCCAAAACAAAACTCATTTCATATCCTTTGATTTATGTGTTTAATCAAATGAAATCACTGTAATGGCTTGTTACCTCTTCATATTTCAGGAAAACAAGTGTTTTAGCTTGTTACTTAAAATATTAACTAGACTACTGTGTAATACTTCAATTTAAAAAGACACTGAATTTTCAAGAACACTTACCCAAATAACAACATTTTCAGCTTGGCAAACAACTCCTTATCATGGCAATGCAACAACACCAAGCACTGTGTTATCTTTACCAACTGCAATACATGATAACTATCCAAGTGTCTGTGCAGAACAGAAACCATTCTGAATACAAACAGAAACAGATGACATTATATTATGCTAATGCAGAAGATACTGCAGAACACAATACCCCAAATGAAGAAGGGGTGCCCCACATTGCACAGTAACTAAATGGAGGGTTATATACACCCACACTCTTTTCCATCTCAGTTTTGTTGCTCATTTTACAATTGCAGAGGAAAGTTCTTAAAGATGCAAGACTTAGTAGATTGAGTTAGGACACAATAGCTTCTGAAGAAACAGCTCACATGCTAAGTTTACACAAAACAGATCATGTAGTAGTAAATAAGCTAAAAGCTCTATTACATTAACTTGTTAGAAATGAAATGCCCTTCTGTGAAATTCCTGAATTAATCACTTCAGGGTCTAGCTGTGATATTCTCAAGTCTGTAACAGCTAACTTTATGCAGAGCGCATGTGTTTGCATGCTGCATGTGACACACTCCGCTCCCAAAGGATACTATATATTTTTTCTTAATACATTTAAGTAATCTAAGCTATACAATAAAATTACTTTTCAAGCAGGTGAGAATGTCTACATTTCATTTTCTGCATTGTCTTCAGTATCACTAATGCCTGATGACTGTTAAATCCTTCTGCGATGAGTGCTGCAGTTGCTAGCAACCTAAAGAAAAGAAAGAAGTTATTTTCCAAAGAAAAACTGCTGAAAAGTCACAGCAAAGATTGTAACAATATTCTTTGTCTGAAGAGGGAAAGAACCAACAGACTACATCAGGAAATACAGGAAAGCAGATTCTCCCCGACTAGATAATTCTGTTGTCAACCACTCTTCTGAACAGCATGTTACAAACAAAAATACAAATGGATTAAATCAGGACAGAGTCCAACATTTCTGAAAGTAGTCAAGAATAAAAATTCACCATCAACCAGTAAGCTACAGATAGCAAAATCAAATGTAAGTTGAACTGATTCTGGGGCAGATAAGGCTAATAACTTGTTCTGCCATGTTTTGACTGTCATAAAAAAGATAAAAAGATATAGGAAAAGGTTTGTGATCTGGGGATTGGGCTCAAGGGTCCCCTCCAACAGCTACAATTCTGTGATTTCACACACCAAACTGGGGTAGGACAAGACTCCAATTGTTTCAGCTATTGAAGATCTTAAAAGGAAAATGTAATACAAAATATTTGCATGGGAAACTGTTGATCACAGCCTGAACTTCTGATTAACCACCTGAGGCAAGCAATGAGTCAGCTGTGGGAGCACAGGTAAAGGGAATTTCAGCTGTGCTACCAGAAGGGCTGCACCCCTCCCAGATCTTATTTAAGGACTGACTACCACTGAGGCAAGATCTTTTTCTCTGGAGATCGCTCCTTTGTGAAGTTTACTGTGAACCTTCAATATCGGTGAGCATTTTCCATTTATCATAGATTATCTTTGTATCATGATAATATTTTTATGAAATATCTGTTCAACCCCTGTTTACCTATGGGCTGTGTAATTGTATAACTGCACACTATTGCATATACTTCTCAGGAAAAAGGCAAAAAGTTTGTTACCATGACCAACAGTGAAAGGAATAGGAAACAGCAAGAAGATGGCCCTGAGTAACAATATTCCCATGCCCCTTAGTTACTAGATACAACTTCCTATGCAACTGTTTCCAGACAAACTGCTTTCTGTAATGAAACAATTAATTACTATAAAGTTAAGAGCAGAAAACCTAACCTTCGGATGGCAGAGATAGGCTCAGAAGTTACCCAAAACACCAACAGATTTTCAATTTCTGTGAAAGACTATGTAAAAATAATACCAGTTACGAACCTTACCTTTCTCTTACCTCGGACCCAGCCATAGGCCCAAGAACAAAAAATAATTTTGTGAAGGCTTCAGGATCATGATAATTCTCTATTGATTCAGACAGTAGCTGTTTAGCAATCAAGCGGAATTCTGCATTATCAAAACCCAGCTGCTCATACAGTCCAAAAATAAGAGTAATATTGTCTAAATCAAGATGAGTGGTGCTTTTCAAGAAAATCTTGTTGCATTTTTCTAGCAATGGAGGATCTGTCCGTTTATTAAGTTGAAGAAACTGTACAATTCTTTTGGCGTAGTTGAAGTGGACTTCTTCTCCTAGTAGCTGATCTACCTTCTGTAATAATCGGTCTTGAAAACTCCGTGAGATAACATCGGAAATGCTGATCATCAAAACTGACAAGATCCTAAAAAATTCAAATGACTTTAAGCTTACATACTGAACATGGTTAAGTAACACATTTTAGACTTCTCAAATAAATTAGTCAAATAGGAGAATGGTAGTGAGGATGTTGCTGGCTTCTGTGCCACGAGGAGTTCAGAATCTAATGCACAAAAAACAGCTCAGCAAAAAGTATTTGTTCAAATAACTTAAAAATAATGCTTTTAGAGAATTTCTGAAATGATTGCGATTTTTCCACTCTTACGAAGTTGTTTGTGATAAAAGTGCTTGCCTAAGGCAAACTTCTGCCATGTCTAACTTAAATTTGCAAAAAGATCTTTAATCTTCAGTGAAAAATTAAGGAAACCCAAACAATTCCAGGACACAGAACAGGGAGAAGAGTCACCATCATTCCTGAAGAAAAAAAATCCCTTCCTAATAGGAAGACTTCAGACAAAGGAGAGTCAATTGTGTAAAAAAATGCAGTCGTGTTCAATTAATTCAATAAGCAGGCTCTGCGTGTCTGAAAATAAATGAACAAATGGAGACTGATGGTGTTGGAAAAGGCTGGGGGAAAAAAGAGCGGCATTTGCTGCAATGGCCCAGGGAGAAGAGAGGCAAGAAAAATAAGCCAGCACTTTTTTTGCCTTGGGTTCTACTTTCATACTAAGGGACATGGTTTAGCAGGGAAATACTGGTGGTAGGTGGATGGTTGGGCTGTGGATGGTCTTAGAGGTCTTCCAACCTTTGTGATGCTACAATTCAACTGAATTTTAGTAACAGAATAATGTAACAAACACTTTAGCAAAAGAACTGATTAATTCACCTTGACAAAAAATGCAATTAAGAGAAATGAAAATAGATTTATTTTAAGATTTCTCATCACTATTCATCATGTCATAGCAGAGAAACTACTAACGGAAAACAGACATCTGGTGAATTGACCTGTATACTCTCAGAGAAGTTCAGAAGAAATTTAGAATCAGATTAAAGGTATGTCTTTGAATCCACTTTAAGTGGAACATTAGTTTTAATTAAGCACTTAGATTGGTTGCAAATAAATTCTTTAAAAAGTAATTGGGATATTGTTCTAACCTGAGTAAACCTTTTCATGAAAACCAATGCAGAAATCTTTTCCACTAACCCCAAACTGAATTAACTTTTAATAGAGGAAAAACTGAAAATGTTTAACCAAAACAACCCACCCAAAACAGTAATTGTGACATACTGCTTCACTCTGACACTTACCTTATATCCTGTATAGAATCCAGTTTCAAGTCCACAAGATGTGCTATTTTGCCAGTTAGGGGACTAAAATGTCTGCGCTGCTTGTGTAAACACAGTGCAAATTTAGACAAAGCTGGTAAGCTAAGGCTGTGAAGGCATCAAACAAAGACAGAATATTTGCCTTTTATTTCTAGTAAATAACTGAAGGCAAAAACCTAATTCAACAACAGTATAAATTGTAAGTAACATTCTAATTACAAAACAAGGGAACAAAATATTTACATATTTGCTGTGACAGTGATATCCTGAACTCAGGCAAAACACTCAGGTATTTTATATGAAAGCATACACAACCTAGAAACCCTACACAACCTAGAAATTAATACTCTTTTGAGAAGTCGGGGTAGCCTAGTGTGAAGCAAACCATGCCTACAGCTTACACTTTTCACAAAGCATACTAGTACAGTACTTGCCTTTCTAATCTTTTCCACGCTTCTGTGACGAGCACTCCTGCCAGTGAATCACGGCTATCCACATTGAGCCTTTCGAAAAGTCAAAGACACAGCAGTTTGAAAGTTTGCTTAAGAAACTAAAAGGAACAAATCTAAGAGACAAACGTCTTCCCATTATTTATCATGCTTTACATTTCCATTGCTTATTCTGATCAAACAAATGTACCCAAAAAAACATTATAAACATTTATGCATTCATAATCATAATTCTATTTATCATGAGTACAAAACATATCAGTCCTGTTTGGATCTGGCATAGGAAGTTAGATTTCCTTACAGCTGGAGTGTTACTCCAAAAACACCCTCTTTTTATTATGAGATGTACGATGTATAGATGTGGAAATCAACAAAATACTGCTTACCTCAGTATACTATACAGAGTGTCCACTATTGCCTCATTATCCATGTGTTCTACTTTGTTTTCTGCTAAAAAGCAAAGAGTTAGAAACTGGGAGTGATTTCTTACGTAGTCAGAAGTCCTTAAGAGAATTGGCTTCTTCTTCTGTAACTGCCATAGCACGTTCAAGGCAATTCCCACATGCTTTTCAGAAAGCCTGGCCTCGTTCCTGCCAACAAGGCTGAACACTTCATCTTCATGGGTACAGTTATTTATCTGGCTCAGAAGCAGATCGCTGCTCACAGTTCGGGCTTGGTAATGTCTCAGTGCAGACAAGCAAACTTGCCTCAAACAAAGCATTTTTCTAAGTCCATCAGCTACGTTTAAAGTGTCCAGAAAGATTCTTTCATTTTTCACAGTAAAACATTGTTTCACAGAACAAACTTGGGCATCTGAAAAATGAGCTCTTCTTTTCTTTTCATCCTGTATGGTCGCTACATTGGTAACTCAGTTCTGTGGTACCTGTAGTGAGACAGAATTCAAGCAGTTAAATATAGTCATAAATCCTAGCTAAAAATCAGTGTATCTACCTTTTAATATAGTAGTTAACGTAAGCTTTAAAAAACAAACAAACAAACAAAACACACTCCTCTGAATTCTTCAGAGCATGAAAAAAGATCAAAACACCCAGAAGTGATAAGAAAAGTTAATATTTTTGGTAATAACTTTCCAAATAAATTTTAAATACTTCCATATTAAAAAGCTACCCCAAAAATGCACGTGCTGCCATGCTAATACTGAGAAGGCAAAGATGGGCCTTTTCATGTGCAAGGAGAGCACAAGTCACTGCGACCTGCCCTCATATGGAGACCACTCCATGATGCCAACAAGGGGCTCAAAGGAAACGCAACTGTTAGCAGTAAAGGGAAGTGCATGAGCACAAGCTCCTGAGCTCTAAACAATTTTAACTAATAAATCCTTATAGCATGAAAGATTTTCTTCCCTGTGCAAAATGAAAGCATGCAAAAAGGTACACGTTTTCCAGCTATTACACAGTAATTTTTCTATAATGAATTAGCTTTATACTCCCTCTTTACAGGCTGCTTTTATTGCTTCTACCTGCTCCGTTTCTTGTGCTTACAAAGAATTCACTCCAATTTATCTCCGTGAAAAGTTGTGTGGATTGTGACGTGGATTCGAGCTGTTAGAAGTATGGAGAACCTCTTATAAGATTTTACAAATTGGATTAAACAAAGTGAAACAGACCAAAGGACGATCAAGACACTGTTAAATCACAACCAAGCAATCTCCAACAAAATCTTAAGTCCTAAGCTGACCACTTTTACAAGACTGTTTGCTAATCCTCCACATTTCTCAAGTTATCAGCAAATGCCATGTAGATGTATATGCATGGAACCAAACGTACCCAGCAATGATAGCCAAAAGTAGCGATCATTAATGGTTGTACCAATGGCTTTTAAACAGAAGCCACGATACAGAGCTGTCAGAACTGAGTGAATCTCTTCTTCCCCTGTGCTAGCAGCTGGGAGCAGGGACAGCAATATAGAACAACCTGCAGGCCGGTTCCAAGCACGACCCGTTCTAGAAGGTATTCAGCAGATGCAAGGGATTCGTCACAAACTTCTACACAGTTATAAGCTGTAGCGTATTTCAATATCTTATAAAAAGAAACCCAAGAAAAAAAGCCAAGTGTTCTGAAAATTAGGAACACAAAGATTCAAACCAGGAAACGCGCACATCCTCCGCTCACCGACAGAGATACACGCCGACGGTACGACAGCGCGGAGAGCGGCCCCGCGCAGCCGCAGCCCAGCGCTCCCCCGGCCGCGGCCGCGTGTAAAGGGGAACGGGGGCAGCAGGAAGCTCCGAGCCCGACTCCCAGCGTCGGCCTGTGCCCCGCGGCGCCTCGCCCCGAACCGACGGAAGGCCGCTCTCAGCACCCCCACGCGCGGAGCCCGGCGCAGCCAGCAGCCCGCACGCACCGCTTCCGTCGCAAAGTGCCGCTGGGGGCGGCGCCGGGCGGGACAAGCGGGGGGCGGAGAGGCGATCAGTCAGCATAGAGTGATCGGAGGCGATGGCAGTGCTGCGCTCGCTGTCTTCATTTATCCTTCCAGCTTTCTGTGGCGTGGCCTCAGGCTGTTATCGTTCTACCTGAAAACACAGCCAATATTATCTGGCGATCTGCTGTTTCGCAGCTGCCTATCACAGGTTTGGTTTTGTCACCGCTTAGTACTCCACTCAGTTCTGGGCTTCCTAAATCGTGAGTCAATCTCTCATCTGTGTTTGGTTTGTTGTTGTTTTTATTTTATTTTATTTTATTTTTAATTTTGGGTAGAAATTTGGAAGGAGAAGATTATGTTCCTGCTTTCCACAGGCTTCTCAGCATCTTATCACGGGACTTGCATCCTCCCTTCCCGTTACACATGACTACAAACCCCGCACTCGCTGCTCAGAGCCAGAAAGCTTCTGTTTCTATTGCAAACTGACATGTCATGAATGGCAACGTAGACGCACAGGTTGAGATCAGGGACGTTTTTCTACAGTTCCATTTTTAGCTCTTTCAGCCCCTCATCCCACGCGCCAATCACTGCAGCGGCTCTTGGGGCCGTTTGGCGCCCCGTACGGACCCACCTCCTGCCCGTTTTCCGGGCCGTTGACCGAACCGCCGCTCCAGCCGCGGCCAGCTGTGAAAGCTGCGGGCACCCGGCGCGCCTCCCGCCGCTCAAAGGCCGCGCTTCTTCCCGCCAGGCCCGGCCCGGCCGAGGGGAGTGGAGGCGGCGGGCGGAGCGCCGCTGACGAGCTCGAGGGGGCGGGCGCCCCTTCCCCCAACGCTCGGGCTCCTTCCGAGCGGTCCCCGCCGCCGGGGAGAGCTCCGCGCGGCCGGTACCTCGGCTCCCCGCGCCCCACCCGGCCCCGCGAGGTTCGGCCGCCGCCGCCTCTCCCGCCTCCGCGCCCCCCCTCTGCCGCACCGCCCCCGGGGTCGCCCCCTCCCGCCCTCTCCTTCCACTGACGCAGTCCGTGCCGCACCAGCTCTAACATGGCGGCGACGCGCTAAGGAGCGCGGGGCGACGCGGGCCGCGAGCGGGGTGAGTGCCGGCACCGCCATGTGGCCGGGGGAGGGCCGCGGCCTGGGCGGCCGCACAGAGTTCGAGAACCGGGGACGGAGGTCGCGGGGCCCGAGCCCCGGCACGCAGGGGGCGGGAGCCGAGCGCCTTCCCGGCCCGCCGGGGGCACAGCGGGGTACCTCTCGCCGGGCGCCGCTGCTCCTCGTGCGGGGCTTGTGCGGGGCGGCGGCTCTGAGGGTAGGGCCTGGGGCACCCCGCGTGAGGGCGGCCCCGAGGATATACGCGGGGCCTAGGAAGCTGCGAGCGGGCCGGCGCGGGGGGCGGCGGCGGCGGCCGGGGCCTGGTGGGAACTGCGGTTGGCGGTGGGGGCCGCGCGGCCGGCACGGCTCCCCGCTGCGGAACGTGCTGTCTGCGGCCTGGGTGCTGCTCGGCGCCGGCCTCGTCGTTTGAATGAAGCCTTCCTCCTCCGCCAGAAGGCGAAGTAAGCGGCGGTCTGCGTGCCACATGTTCTCCTCCCTCCGCAGGCCTCTCCCTGGGATGCGGAGCCTGGAGGAGCTGCCGTGGCTGCAGGAAGGTCCCCGGCTCCCTCTTAGGGCGTTCTTAAAGCTCTTCACGCGTTTTTGTAGGAAATGCATGTCAGACCCATTACGTTTATGGCCACGGCCAAGCCATCAGTAGCGCATATGTATGATTATTCTTGAAATCTTCAAGAGGCTTTGGAGGAGGGAGGCTTAGGAGAAAAAGCAATGGTATATTGAAATAGGCTGAAATTTCTATTATATTGCCTTACAATTCACTCAGATAGGTGTCTTCCATAGGCTTGATAAGGAGGTCACTTTTGTTGGTAGCTGCTCAGTGTTAGACTTAACTTCATGATGTTTTTAGTAAGAGAGAATATCCATTTTTTCATGTTCTAGTTCCATATTACCTGCAGGAAAAGTTGTTCTTTGGGTGGCGAAAGAGAATGGGTTTTGTTGCTTTTGTTTTTTTTTTCCTCTCTCTCTTTTTTTTTTCCCCCCTTTATTTTGTTTCACAATAATGCACTGGGAACAGCATGACTCACATTTTTAGGTGCCACCATGTTAAGTAAATGGTCAAAGTATGACAACTAGACATGTTTTATGAAGCAGTGCTTTATTTACATTTGAAGGTCTGTTTTTTAATTTACTATGTTTTTTTTTAGATTACTTTTTTAAATCATTAGATTTGAAAAAAGTATGGCTTTAGGATATGAGGTAGGTCTGAGGGGGCACATGAAAATAATATTGAGGATTCTTGGAGAACACCCTTTGGGGCTATATATTTTAATTAGAGCATTTTTTTCCAGTTCTTTTTTGAGAAACAGTTTTTGTTTAGGAGTTAGCTGATCATCCAGCTGTTAATTTTATTTATTTTTTTACTGGCCTTTGGATTTCAGAAAATCGGTGGGTTATGAGGGAGCTGGGAGTAAGTGTATGTGCTCCAGTGGAGAATATTACTGTAGTGCAGTGTGATGTTTCCACTGTAACTTCAGTCCTCTGTGCCACGTGCGCTCCCATACAAGAGCCACCTTCTATTAGGAAGCAGCCAGGAGCAGATCCAGCTGTCTTCTTACAGAGTGAGAATTTGGTTGGAGGTTGGGGTGGGGCTGGGAGGGGGTGAAGAACTAAAGTTGAGCAAGGAAGAGAACAAGAGATAATATAACAAGATTTTGGTGGGGTTATGGTTGGTAAATATACATCAGCATTGAAAACTGTGTGTCCAGCTGTTACTGTTTAGCCTAATTCTGCTCTTCAGTAGCTAGGACAGAAGTCTGAAGTCTGTTTTGGTGATTCCAGCAGGTGTCTGTCTTGCTGATTACATTGTACCTTTTTCTCTTCTTCTACACAATGCTAAAGCTTGTATTTTCTTAGTTCTAAAATTCTGGTTTATTAGTTAATGGCTTCTTCTGGACCTAATGCTGCTTCGGTTTCCAGTTCTGAATGGTAGGATTGAGGTAGTCATGTTCCTCACTGCTTCTGGGAGCGCTGTGAGCACCAACTAAAGGCATTTAGTTGGACACAGACCTGGTCACGTCTGTTTTTTTTTCACAACTCTTAGAAAAGAAAAAAGGAAAAAAAAAAACCAACAAATTTTTCTGTGCAAGTCAGATGATAGAAAACTGTGACGTACTTCAGCAGCAAAGTTTTTTCTTGGTGTTGACATAAGTGCATTGGTATTTTAAGGTATTTTTCATTCTAGGTTTCTCTTTATTGGGACAATGAAAGGAAGAGCATGATCTGGTGAAAACCTGTATCCCTGTTCAGATAGTTTTAGGAGAATGTTATCAGCTTCTCAGCTGAGTTTTGTGTTCTTCCAACCGAGATGTTATATCTAGGTCTGCAATCCTTGTGTACTTCAATATGGGAAGCTTAATTTTATGTTAGCTGCAAAAAATCTTAGTAAAAGTAATGTAATCTAGTTCTGCTATGCAGTAGTGTAGGAGTACATTCTGCATGTTTATTCAGAACCAATCTGAGCATGATCTTAACATCCCTTGAAGAGGATAGCAGGCTCTTGGCAGGCAATGGCTGATCTTGTCAGGTACCTCTTCCCTTGATTGCATTTTTTAGGGGGAAAAATATGATATAAACAGTTCAAAACCTGAGAAAAAGAAATTCCACAGACCTCTGTAAAAATGTTCTGTAGAAAAAAAATAGTATTTTAAGTCCTCATGATGACTAAGATGACATCCAGAATCTCAAATGCGATCAAGTGCAGTACCTTTTAAAAATCTGTGAGCAAAACAAAGTCCTGTGCTGCTGATTAGTAAACTGAAAGCAAATTCATTTATTTAGTTGTCACTGCTGCTATTTGGGAGGTTTTTGGTTTTTTGTTTTTGTTTGTTTGTTTTGTTTTTTGCTTTTTGTTTTTTTTTTAATAGGAGAAGGTCCTGCTGTTTGGGAGCACATTAAAGAAATTATTGAGTCTGGGATTTTTCTTGTTGGATTTTTGTTCTTGCCTTCAGTATCATCCTACAGAGCTGGAAGTTCTGACACAGAAATGGCACTAGTACTAAGTAGTAGTACTCATGTCTCATTTAGCAATCATACTTTCATTTACAGTTTAATCTGTATAAAACAAACATACCACCCTCGGGTTATGGCTGCACTGTCATATTTAGTTGGTGTGCCACTGCCAAAGCTTTTTCTTGGAAGGAGGCAGAGGAGGGTGTAGTTTTCGTGTGTTTAAGGAGACCCACCTATACCAGGGCTGGCCACGCTGTTGTGTGAGCCCTCTGTTCTGGGATTCAGCCCATGTGGCTTTAAGTGATTGTGGAACAACACTAGTGAAACTCATGCATGCTTGGTGTTCACTTGATGTATTTGTGTTCTCTAAATTCAAAATATTACTTAAAAGTATTTCTGAAGATTCTGAATGACTATCTTTGTAATATAGATCAGTGTAAATTTGTCTTTGTGTGTATGAAGATGAAGCAAAATGCTGGGAGTGTGGATTTATGTGGTTTATTTTTCATCTGGGCATCAAATGAAGATCACTGCCAAAGATAACTGTAAGTTGATGTGAGGAAACTAATAAGACAAAGTCAAGGAGAAATTAGAATTAGGGGAGATGAGAGTGGATATGAGTAGGTGATGACAGAATGAAATGAAAGAAGAGGTCATAATATCTTTTTTCCAACTAAATACATTTGTGCTCTGAACCTGTTGTGCTCTTTGCAGGGACTGGAACAAACTGGCAGTTGGGTGAGCTGTGTGCCGTGGTTACAGGTGAAGGGATCATTTTGCTCAGAACTCGGAAATAGTCCCGTACTGCTGCTTGCTGTCAGCTCTTGTGAGATGAGTGACATGTGGATGTTCCAATTGATGTGCATCTGTGAGTGCACATTTCAGTCTAACCCATCTTGACTAACCCGTTTCAGTTTGAAGAAGCTGTTATATTAAGCAGTATTATTACTAGATCCTTGCTAGCACAAGTAATTTTGAAAGGAAAAAAAAATCCACAGGATGTGTTTTTTAGCATATCAACTAGTAGGAGTTATAGTCTCTGGCAGAGATGCTTATGAACAGCCTGTGAGGGTTATCTTTTTCATTGGTGTGGCTTGTTTTGGAAGGGAAGTCTGCAGCTTGACCAGGAACTGGCCATCTTTATCCCGCATATACTCAAGTGAAAGAATGAGTAATGCAAGTGTGAAGGGATGCGAACCCTGAAAGACACAGCTGGTGATGCACTAGTTATTTTTTTTACTAGTTTTATTTTATTTCTTTTATTGGTGATAATGAGATTAACAATTCAGCATAGAATGCTTTTGTATTTATTGACCAATGGACTATTTGAATCATACTGAAGGTGGTTGGTTGGTTGTTTTGTTTTGTTTTTCATTGTTTCCTCTTCTCTTATTCAGGGGCTCCTATAGCAGGAGGTGGATGAAAATGCTGAGTGATGTGGTCATTTCAGAATAGTGCTTGGAATGTTGTATCCTTTAGTGCAGAGTTTTGGAAAGAATAAGTAAGCTGACTTGTCAAGGTTGCCCTTCTCCGTAGCTTATTTCTGTATGTAGGTACAGTGGATGCCATTTGGATTAACTTTAGAATCATATTCCCATAAAATTGTATCATGTATTGTGAGTTAATAGCATCTACATTTTAACTGATGTTAAATTTAAGGAGAAAAATATGCAAGTCATGTAAGCCCTGTTGTTACCAACACGTAGTATTGAGCTTTTCATGTAATTTTCTCTTTTTTATTCTCAAATAGCTTTTCTATGCTGGTTCTAAAGTCAGTCCATGTACTTGCTTTTAATACAGGCAAGTTTTGAGTGATCATTGTAAAGGATTGTATTTATTATTAAATACTACATGGATCACCTGTGACTCAGTAGTACTGTCCTCAGTGAAGAGATGTCTGAAGTGCTGGCTGTACAAAAGGCACTTATGTCTGTTGGAGAGCAAATGCTCTCTTGAGGTATAGGTAGTTTAAGGTGAATGTTGCTGGTATTTTAGCCTGGATGAAGAGGGCTGTGATTGAGTTTACCCAGCCTGTAAGCTCTCTCCTGCTTGTACATCTAACTCCCTTCCAGTAGGTTTTCATGCTTGTTTTCCAAATGTTTTTAAAGATAAGGCAATTTTGAATAGCTCAGGAGAGTCAGTTGCTGCACAAAAAAGATGTCTGTTAGTGTTCTCCCCAAGAGAGGCATTTGCAGCATCTAATAAAGGAAAGGTATGTTTATTTGGTGTGATATGCATTGTAGCATTATAGCGTTTGTTCTGAGTGGCTTTCTGCACAAAAAATGATGTGCTCCTTTCCTCTCCTGTGTAGCAGGTTGTGCTGTTGGCAGCATGTGAGTTGATGGGCAGCCAGTCCTCCTGCCCACCTTAATTGTGTGCTTGTCCTGGGTCCAGCAGCCTGTGACCCTGCATCCAGTTCCCTGGCTGTGTGCACTTTCTCTGATCTCTGTCTGGCTACAAAAGTTGCAGTAATAGTAATAGAAGAGATACAGCAAAACAGTTTATCTAGAAGAGCAAGCAGGCTGAGGCAGGGTTGCTGCTGCTTTTGGTGAATCTCTGGCTTGTGTGAATTAACGTGCCTGTTATACAGCTAAGCGTGTGTCTGTTGAAGTTCAGCATGTTTGCACAGTCTAGCTGTGCTAAGAATCACGTGGATGATAAATTGTTGAGTGGTGCTGCATGTAAATCCTTCCTGCGTTGCTCTTGTGATTGATTTTTTTTAATTTTTTTTGCTGTGTAATGTTGGCAAGATGCTAGGAGTGATGCTAAGCACAAGGAGGGAGAATGCAGGCTAACATGGTTCTGGAGTCTTTTGATTCTTCGTACCCTTTCCTTCATAAACTGGAGTGACAGATATCAACGGTTGTATATTTTGAGTCTGTTTTGTGGTGCAGCTCTAGGTGAAGCTTTAGGAAAGATGTGTGCCATATGTTGTTAGACTTCAGTAGTGTTTTCTGGCAGTTAAAAATAATAAAATTATGGATTATATTTCAAGTTTTGGAGAAAGTATTCCAGTCTTACAGATCTTTTTGCCTTCACTTTTTGTTTGTTTGTTTTTTCCCTCTCTGAATTCAGAGAGGATGCAGCCTCAGAGAAGTTCTATGACTGTATGTGATGCTAAAAGACTGCAGTTGCAAACAAAATTAAGTTACTGCTCATTACACAAAAACAAGGGGATTTCTGTGCTTAAAGATATGAGAGAAGTTGCATTAAAAGTGTTAAGGTAAATGGATAAGCAATGGCATATAAGGAAAAGAAACAATACAGAGCCAGAATTGCTTCATTTGACAGTAGTTTTGGAAGATCTACATCTTTTTTCAGTATGTGGAGTAGTTTTGATCCTAGTTAGAGCATCTCCTGATACTCTGACAGCAAGAATCCCGGAAATATGCCCAAAAATGAAGGTTTAATCCTCAACATGGCAACATATTCTGGTTTTGATCACTATAACTTCACTTCTGCTCTTTGACCAGTCTACTTATTTGTGGCTAAAGTCCTGGTATTTCTGAAAGCGTGCCCATCTGATTTGCTCAATTGTTATGAGGAACTCGGTGAAAATCTTTTGTGTTAAGCTGCTTACTTCTTTACATCCAAGTTTGACACAGTAGCATGTGCAGTCGGGGATAGCCTGTCAGCCTGTCACCTCTGCAGTCAGGAAGTCCATCAGTTTGCCTCAAGTCTGTACTTCCCACTGAGGAGTTGGGCAGTTTCTAATGGGAGAGGTGTGCTAATCAGGCTGCAGGTATTGCATCCTGGAGCTGTGGTCTGAAGCCATCACTGTAGTTTGCTGTGGGACACAATGTGCTGTGTAAGTAGTGAAGCAGGCTATATGGGAGGGGTTTTTTGTTTGTTTTTGTGCAAGGGCAGATGAGTGCTTCTCTCAGCATGGATGGGGAGTGAAAGCAAAATATGAGATTAGCAGCAAGACTTCATTTTTTGCTGTCACAAGATGATGGACTCAACTACAGCTGTTGAAGTTCATCGTTTCTGAACTGTCCACCTTGCTGTACTCCTCAACGTTACAAGCACAGTGTACTTTCTTGAGTTGCTGTAGTTCATGGTTGAGGTATATTAATAGAATCTTAGTTTAACTGGCCAGGTCGTGAACTGCAGCCACCAGTGTATTCTTGAGGAAAAGAGGCTGCCACAAGGCTTGTCCCCCTGACCAGAAAGTGTGCGGCCACCTCAGCTGCTGATGCTGATCCAAGCAGACTGCAAAAATGAGTCTGTTTAATCAACTAGAAGACAGTTGCAAAAAGTTGTTTGACATGGCTGTCTCAAAGCTGACTTTGGCTTCCTCTGACACTATTTTACCTTGATGATCCAAGAATTCCTCATCTGAAATATGTCACTGAAGTTTAAATTCGCTAACATTGCAGCAAGAATGAACAGAATTACTCATTGGCTCCACAAAACATGAAAATGGCTTAAAATACATACACAGCTCTTTCTTAATCTTTAAAAATACTGGTTTTGTGACCTGTTTCTAAGGTTTCTTTCTGTTTTTATCTCTTTGGCAGCTTTTGTTGTCTTTATTAAATTTTCCACATTGTGGAACTTGAATACAGATTCACTACACGAAGGGATAAATTCAATTTTATTTTTTATTATTTACAGTATTAAAATTTTCGAAGCCATGGGAGTAAAGGTCCAGAGACCTCGTTGCTTTTTCGACATAGCCATCAACAATGTACCTGGTAAGAAAATGAAAATAATCAATTCAATAACTGGATGTTCCTGTAAACTATTTAAGGATAATACAAATACTAGTTAACTTTGTAACAAATATGCCTTTTTCTTCTAGCTGGAAGAGTGGTCTTTGAACTATTTTCAGATGTGTGTCCAAAGACATGTGAGAATTTTCGCTGCCTTTGCACAGGTTTGTAGGTTTTAATATTATTTATATTTTCAAATGTAATACAATGTTTGCTAATTTAACATCTGTATTAAAATTTGCCTCACTTTTTTAGGTAAAGAACTAAGTACATCAAGCACTAGTTCCTGATGTCTCTGGAGATTTACCAAACTTCTCATAAATATCTGGTGTACAATCAAAGCAGTTGTAGTTTTTGTCTTAAGATGTTGCAGAGAGCATGTACTTATCAACTTTAAGTGCTGGCACAATAAGCTGATTTTCTTTTACTAGCACAGACACTACTGTTACATTGTATAACATCATCCATCTTGAAAAGTAGCCAATAAGAGGTCAGGCATGCTGGATTACTTTTTAGCTTTGCTATAGTTGAATATGTTTGAAAGCTGTTGCTGGTATGCATTAATATTTTGCTTTGCAGTAGTTTTGTTGGGTACTGGTGATTTCCACTCCTAGTGAAATTCAAGTTATTTGTTGAAAAATTTATTTCAGAAGATTCTTTGCTAGAAGCATTTCCAAGTAGAATTATTTCTCAGTGCGCTGCCTGTTTTGGTTGGAATGCTTGCAGCTTAGCAGAACTTGAATATTATCACAAGAATGATTCTGTGAATACGTAAATCTGTGTTTAATGTCTTCAGCATTTTCCACCTCCTTTTCTTTCAGTTTGTTGTCTTTCAGGTCAGTGCTTCATAGATGTTACTACTAAAAATCACTTAGCACTTTGTACTAGTACTAGTAGGTGTGAGCGCATAATTGCATTCATGTCAAGTTAGCTAGAGCACTTTGTGCAGCATTCATCCTGTCTACAACAAATGTAAGCATTATCTCATCTAGGGATTCTGGCTCAGAATCAGGTTATCAGAAATGGCTAAGAAATTTGAACCTCAAAGTGATTGTTTTTATTGGATAGTAGCATGTTTTCATGTGTCCATGGCATTTTTTATTTTTTCTCAAATGCCCAAAAAGGCAGATTTACTGCATAAGGTGTTATTACCGGATTTGAGATTTTTCACTTGAAGTCTTTGAACAGCATTTCAGGTCAGAAACATAGTTTGTCATTTACTTCAAAATCAAATCAGATTTAAAATCAGGGGCTGAACTACTGTGCTGTTTTATAATATTTGAAAATAGTGAAGAAAGTATTTTGACAAAGTATTTGTGATATTGATCATAAACATTTTAAATTTTAATTTTATTTGCACTTGTGTTTTTTTCTGGTGATTTTGAAAAATATATGCTATCTTCTTGAAATGGGTCAGCACCTCTGTTTTTACTGGCATGCCTGTTAGGTGTGTGACAGGCCAGCAGAGTATACAGCTGTACATTTATCATAGTTCCTATCAGAAATGCTTTTTGTAGCTGGTTAGATCCATGTGGAGGCATCAGGTAAGTTCAGAGGCAACTACTTGTTGCACAACTTGGAATGAGATTGTAAGAAGATAGTCTAGTGGTTTGGGAGCAATGAAAGGAGGAATCCTTTATCTTTCAGGGTAGTCTCTGCTCCTTGTTCTTACACTTTATTTTGAGGTTGGCTGTGACATTTACAGGGCCCCCAGCACGAGCCATTCATCTGGCTATCTCAGCAGAGACCGTATTTATTTGAAGGTAGGAACAGAAGTAGGTAGTTTTTAGAGGCAGAGAGCTGGCTTATGAGTCTGAAGAGCATTAGAACTGATGTGATGCAGAGGAGGAGGCTGGCAGTTGGAATCATAAGTTGGGAGGTAACAAGATTCCTTTAAAATAATTTCTCATTCCCTCCCTTTGTTGTTGTTGTTGTTGTTGTTTTTTTGCTTTTTTTTTTGCAATGAACATTTATTCTACCTTAGTCCTGTAACTGAAGATCTGAGTTTCTCAATTGCATATGAGCAAAGATGGTTATGTTAATCTGGCTGTTTAATTTCAGTCAACCTATTGTTGACTGTCTTCTCAGCAGTAATAGTAATATATTGTCTCCTTACATGTTTAAGTCTCTCCAGGTAGGTGGCGTTCTCCATTATCTGTGTGAGCTGTTAATTTAATTCTCTGTGAATTGTGTCTTGGCTGGCAAAAAAAAAGAAAATGTTGTTATTATGTTGTATACTAATGTAAGTAAGGAGTTCTTTTAGTATAACTGTAGAAATAGAAAGTAGGTTCTGCATTGCTTTCTTGCTGGCATTGCAAGTATGTGCCCACCTCACAAATGAATTTTTCAGAGCTTGGTAGATAGTTTTGATTCAGCATTTAAATAACAAATTTTTGTGGCAGAGATTGTACAGATACAAATAGTCATTTTGTTTTTTGTTCTGCTTTTTCTCCTTTAGGTGAAAAGGGTACAGGAAAATCCACCCAAAAGCCATTGCATTACAAAAGTTGTCTATTTCACAGGGTAGTGAAAGATTTTATGATCCAAGGTGGTGACTTCAGTGAAGGTATGATGAGAATCTTTCAAGAAAAAATTAATGCTTATGCAGTAGAATGTTTTGGGAGTCCTACGTAGTATCATTGGTTTACATTAATTATGCATGTTAACTGCTTTTTACCTACTTCTAGCATAAGAAACTTTGTGTGTAAACTGGAGTAACAAAATTACATAAATTTATATGCACATAGTCTGCTCTGTGACCTCATGTCTCAGAGCATTAAGTATTTAATTGCAAGTTATAAATATGAAGATAAGATCTATCTGTTGCTGAGAAGTAAAGAAAAAAGGGAGTATATAGCAGAATGTGGATAAAAATAAAAGTTTTCCTACAGATTTGCTTCTGCATAGTGGCATTATAAAGATGTCGTGATCTTTGCGTATCTTGCAGAGTAGCATTAGTGATTTGGATGCAGCTGTATGCTGTTTTTAATTATGAAGCATCTTTCATGTGGTGCAACTTTTTACACTATTACAAGTTTTAACTCATGTTTCTTCTTTCAAGGAAATGGCAGGGGAGGAGAATCCATTTATGGTGGCTTTTTTGAAGGTGAGAGTTATATCAGTCTGCTCTATTTTGGTGATACTATAAGCAGTTACCTATACATTCTGTGGTTTTAATTCTGTAAACCTGAACATCATGGCTTTTGTGAAGACTTTGGTATTAGAGGCCTTATGTTTTACTTCAGATAATGTTATTTTACTTCTAAAACAAGAACCTTTTTAATTGATGAAAAATAAAACCACAGGTGCTTTCATATGTCAGTTTTACTGGATTCACAGTTTTATAAAAAAAAAATTCTCAGCACAGTATTCTGATTCTGAACATACCTTTTTTGTTTCAGTAGTTGGCTAAAAGATGTGGATTGCCTTTTCTTCCGGTCAGAAGGAGAAACTTACCTCTATTATGTCTTTCTCATAAATCTTACCTTTGTAAGACAGTACAAAACCCTGCTTTTCTGAACCCAAGGGAAATTAAGTATGAGGAAACCATCCATTTTCTCACAGTACTGGTTCTCCTTCAATCATTGATGCCTAAGAACTTTTCTGTCCAGTGTGCTTCTCAGGCTGTGTTTGTCAGGAGTGTAATGGAGCATCTTTGTTTCTTGGAGCAGTTTCATATTACACCTAACCCTATATGATGGCCAGCCACCGCTGGCAGGGCAGGTTATCCTTCCTGCCATTTTTAATGTTGGACCTCATCTGAGCTTGCAGTGAGGCATTAAAAGAATGATTCTTTGTGGAGTCAGGCTGCAGTTTTATATCAGACGTTGTGTTGAATGAACAGTTTGCAATTGCCAAAAGGAGCAGGTCATACCTTGCACTGGTCCATATTTGGATCAAACTGCAAACTGACTGCATGCTAAAATGTCTGAAGACCATTAAAGCAAAAAATGCACTTGTTTCCCTATCGGTGAGTGGATTTCATTTAATGAAAGCAAAAGTGAGAGAGGTGAGAGAAGCAGCAAAACTTCTACTTTCTGGCAGTTGCAAGGTGTTTTTTCAACTTGGTCACAGTCTGAGACTGAATCTCTAGAAAGTATTGCTTGTGTGGCATCCTTAACCAACTCACTGTAGGATTAGATAGATACTCAGTGCGATGCAACATAGCAGTTATACAGGTTACTATCCTTGTGTACCAAGCAATACAGAATAAAATACTTTCTGGAAGAAACAGGATTTCTTAATAGTGCACAACTAAAAGCTTGTATTTTGCTCTAAAGAAGTAGTGAGCAGCATGTGTGGAATAAAAAGAACTCAGTATTTTCAGTTGTGGCTCTATTAATGTTGATAGCAAGAAAAACAAAACATATCTCTTATAAGAAAATTCCATTTTCCGTCTTTAGTATTTTTTCAGACTACAAACTATTAGTTCATATTTTCTCTTCTTAAATTACATTATTTAGAATGAAGAGAATATTGTTTTTGATAAAAATAGCTATTGTCTTTGAGTTTTAATGCAACTTTTTACAGATGTGACTAGTAAATTTATTTTACCTGAATGAGTTTACTTAGAGTAGAGTAAGTGTAAGTGTATGCAGTATATATATATAAAGTAATTGAAAATACTTGTTTTAGATGAAAGCTTTGCTGTAAAGCACAACAAAGAATTTCTTCTTTCAATGGCCAACCGAGGGAAGGATACAAATGGTTCGCAGTTCTTTATGTAAGTATTGAGCTGTTCTGAACTGTATGATTTGCTGTTGTTTTTTTAACTGTAAAGACTATTCTATGAGTTTGCATGGGAGATAGCCTACAACAGTAAAAAGTTGATGTCTCTTTAGGAAGTTACATGGAAGTAGCCATTTTCCTACTGAGCTCCTTAGGGGAAGGTGTTATCACTCTACTCTTTGGTGCTTATTGTTTATGCAGAAGATGTTTTGGCCCTTTTTAGTGGCTGTCTTCAAACTCAAGCAACAGCATAAGTCTGTTAGCTCCCTGTAGGGCTTTCTTCTAGTATATGTTGTCTGGAAGGAAGCAAAAAAGTTCCAGGGGTTCTCTAACTCAAAGCAATAGAAAAATGTTCTGTCACAAGATAATTTCTCAATGCAGTCTAGTTTATAGCTATATCTAAAGCCTAAACCTTTGGAATGCATCTGCATTACGTGCTTCTTTAGTTTAGAAGTAAATACTTGAAATTCATCGGTCTTATCCGTGTCTCACTATGTGGTAAGTTGTGCTTGTGATTTATCATTAAACCTTTATTTTGGAATATTTGGGTGATTGTTACTGTATGTCTCAGGCTTTGTGGTGCTTTTTTTTTTTGTCATGGCTGATGTGTGTATGCCTTAGTAATCCTAATATAGGGGAAGGCTATGAACTGTTCTGTTGTCTGCAGGTGCAGAGAGTCAGTTTTACTACTGACGTCAAATATTTTGTACATACAAGTGTTATTTTCTTTCTTTGCTGATTTATTTTCCCATGAGTTTTTTTTATTGTTGTTGGGTTCGTTTGGTGTTTTTTTCCCCTCCAATTTTGCTCTTCTGAGACAGTTGCCTTAATTTTTGTTTCTGTTCCTGGTAGTATTCTTGTGACTTAATAAATACAATTCTTAATACATTTATTTTATGAGGTTGAGTCTGAAAATTTATCACAAATTGTTCAATAAAAGGTTGCGAGAGATTGAATAGGTAGTTTATGTAAACCATACAATGTTTTTAACTGCATACAAACTTAGAATAATATATATTGGCTGTATTCAGTGTTGTTAATTTAGCAACTTTCATCATCTGTATGGATGCTTCAAACATTGTCTGCTTTCCACTAAAATTGACTTCTGTTTTTCTCTTTAAATTACACCCATTGGAAACAACAGAACTACTAAACCTACACCTCACTTAGATGGGTAAGTGTCTGTTACTTTCTTATACTTTTTTGAGATCTGCCTTAAAAATTAGAATTCTTACTTTTGCTTAAATTCTTCAGACATCATGTTGTTTTTGGACAAGTCATCTCAGGTCAGGAAGTTGTGAGAGAAATAGAAAACCAGAAAACAGATGCATCTAGTAAACCATATGCTGAAGTACGCATACTGAGTTGTGGAGAGTTGATTCCAAAATCCAAAGGTAAGCTTTAACTATACATTTAGGTATATGTGAACTGTGATATAATGTTGCTGATTTTCTTCCTGTTGGTAGACACTAATATAGAGACATTCTCGTTAATGTTATGGATGTACAATCAGTAACGAATTCAGTATTACTTAAGTACAATTTGTCTCTGAAAAAACATAGCTGGTTTTGGTGCAGATGATGTTTTCTCTACTAGGTCAGCCTTGGTGCTGGACTGGTAGGCCTTGTCCTAAAGAATATGTTAAATGTAGTAACAATCTGACTGTCTTCAATAACTGTGTCTTTTAATTGAATTGAAGTTATAGTTAAGTCTCCAGAACAGGCATGTGGAATAGGAAAGCCTGAAGGTTCCCTGTAGCAGATATCCTTGTTAAATAGCTATAAACTGTATTCATAACCTCTGCCATTCCAGAGATGAATGTGGCATTAGAGACTGGATTCTGGTTCCCTTAAAAAAATAAGGGTCAATTTCAGATTATGCTATCACTAGAAAATCTCAGTAGATGAGACTCGTGGTACATGTTTAGTAGGAATTCTATTAGGGATTGTCATCATTTTTCGTTCTTAGCACTATTTGGTGATAAGTTCTGTGAATGGTTACACTAAGGATTTTGAGGCATGAGACAAGGTTAATTTTATCTTTGGCCTAAAGAAAATGCAAGCATTCAAATGAGAGCACAATGACTAAATGGAAGTTGTAGTTTCAGTTGCACAGACTTACAGCTGTGAGACAGGCTTTTAAAATACTCATAAAAGGAACAGGAAGAAAAAGTGCATTTTTTTTTTTTCCTTTAACTTCTGGAGAGATCTGACTGGTCCTACCTGTTTGTCTGCACAGTTGTACCTGTTCATCTTGGTACTGTTAGGACCCTGGAGGCCTTGCTTACTGTAGCTGATCTGGTGTGCCGTGGAGTGAGGTTGCTGCCAGAGTGATGGGGGAAGGCCACTCAACTGACCATAAGGCACAGTACTAAATAATAGTGAGCAGCAGGAGCATTTGGAAATCAGCCAGATTTAGCCCTGCCCTCTGCTTTCCCAGTCTAGGCCTGAGTTTAGGGAGGAGCATGGGCACTAATGCAGAGCCAGCCTGATGAAGGTGCTACTTTGCAGAATGATCATGGTGATTGGAGAATCCCTCTATTGAAAGGGAAAGGCATTCTGTAAGATCTACAGAGGGAAGTCCACTGCTACTGAGAGGTGATGGGATGCCTGTAATTGTTTGCTAAATGCATAATATGAAGCAACTGAGCTGTGATAGCCTGAGGTAGCAGAGATTGAAGGAAGAGTTTTGTCAGCTGGATAACAGCCAAGCTGCTATCCACAGCTGAGAAGTAGGAGAAACTGCGATACTTGTGAGTATAAGGAAGAAGCCATGTGAAAGGAACAGATTTTTGGGAGGTGAATAGCAGCATAGAAGGTGATCAACTGAGTTATCTAACAGTGAAAGAAAGTATGCTGTGAAATATAAAACAGTTACCAGAGGAGTTGGCTTTTGGGTATGTGTTATCTAGGGTATAGGAACAAAGAGATTGACAGTAAGGGAAGTATAGTAGCGGTGAATTTATGTGGGAGGTTATGTTATGATAGCAAAGGAGGCTTAAATTGAGATCTATTTTATAGGCTTGTCTGATGTGCAACACAAAGGAATGGGGCAAGACTTGAATTGTCTATCACTTAAGTTAGCACCTTTACTTTTCCCTATAAAAATTAGGAAGTGATTATGTAAAGTAATGCATTTAGGAATCACGGATTGTCAGTGAAAAACATAAAGCTTTAGAAAGCAGTGATTTTGATTAATCACATCTGTCTGGACTTTTAATTTGTCTCCTTCCTTGCTTCTGTTCTTATCCCTCCAAACCGTAGATACTCACTTCTTCCATAAGCTCTTTGCATAGCATTGGTATGCCTCTTTGTACCAGCTGGTTACTCTGAAACTGTTGTTGCTTCACAGTATTTTGTGGGTTTTTTGTTGTTTTTTGTTTTTTTTTTTTCTGAGATGAACTGACCATTGGGTACAAATTCTGTGCTTTGGTTTTGACAGGTCTGAAATGAAGCTAGAGATTGAAGCTGTGAATTATCAGATCATCTGTTCTAATCTTTGTGACTGTTTCTAGCCAGGTCATTTGTTTGTTTCAGTCCAGGAGTCTGATACCACATGTCTAACTGAGAGTTGCTACATTTCGTAACAATTGAAATGTGGAGAGTTCTAGGTTATATTGTGCAATGTGATCATGTAATTCATGAAGTGTGGTGAATATATGTCACAGTGAATGGAGTAGGAAGTAAGGCATCTATTGCAGATGTGACCGTGAGCTGAAACCTAATCCCAAAGTTAATGATGTGGAACAGTTGAACTGTAAATAGAAGTCTGTTTCCTTCTCACTGACCTTCATGCTGCAGGAGTGGCTACGTTTGTTGTTTTGATTTTTAATTGCCCTGAACCACACTGGTTCAGTATTCAAAATAGTGTTTTCTCTTCAACAGAGTGAGTGAGTTGTCATCAGAGAGTGCATAGGTTGCTCCTACGTAGAAGTAGTGCCTCCTATTTATTTTCTGAAATTAATAATTAAAAAAAAATCTGATTCTCATGACCATTAGGAGCCATAACTGTCTCTTTACAGCTGGTATAGTATGTTTCCACTTAATTTTATACTCAAAAGCATATCCAGTTGCATCTAACATGCAAGAGGCAATAAGAAGTTTCTACAGCATATCATTTATCAAAAAGAACCTATGTGAACCTCGGCTAGAATCAGGTTTTGGTTAGCCAACTGTGGATCTGTCCTTGCCGATTTTATAATGTTTGTCCAGATGAGAATTTATTGTTTCCCATGAAAAGCTGATAGGAAGTGCTAGTCTATTACAAGAAATAATGCATAGCAAGGTGGAAATTGACTTATTTTTGTCAGCTTAACAATAGATTTAATGCAATTTTTGTTGCTATTGATTGTCTCTGAGGAATTGCTGCCTTCCAAGTTGTTGTTTTGAAAAAATTAGGTTAAGTTGTCCAACTGGAGAATTTACGCTGCACTCTTGTGATTGCTGCTACTGATGCCTATTGCTGCCTCTTTCAAGTGTCAGTCAACTTGATAATATCTGCAAAGCAGCTGAAGATACTACTATTGATAATTCCAAAATCAATGTGCGTTAAATAGCTGCTTGTTTTTTCCGAAGGGCAGTTTCCACATCTACTTTTCATAGAAGTGTTTCTTCTGCTTCAAGTTCTTTAAATGAATGTTACTGCTTTTCTTAACCTTCAGATCTCGATCTTGCTTATGTATAAAACAATTACTTTTTTTTTGGTATAATTTTTTAATGGTGAAGATTTTTATTTTTATTTTTCTTCCTGTCTGCACTGGTATTGTGTTGTGCAGTTCATGATAGAATGTCTTTGCAATTTGTAGGAGCCATGTCAAATAAGATTTGATGCTAATTAAAAAACTTAACTACAATTATATGGAAACAACCAGTGTGCCCTTCCGGAGCTTACAATAGAATTTTTAATTTTGTGGGTAATAGCTTGATAGGAGTTTCTTAATGCGTTGGAGAGTATCCATGCCATTTAATTAATTTACCTGAAGCGTGTAATGGTTAAGTAGGTCTGAGTTCCATTAGTAGGCATAAAAAGATATGTGTGTTCTTGTATTACTTCCTATTGGACTACCATCAGATTGCTAATAAATTTCTGATTTGCAGCTCCAGTAGACACACAAGAAATGGTGATGTACATAATTAACGAATAGACTTGTCTTTAGTGTGGTTCTTTTTCATACCAGATGATTAGTAAGCAGTTTGTACCTTTTTGCAGAAAAACACCATGAGCTGAAGGAGCAGGGCTGTTCTCTGAGCACTGTTTCACTTAGTAGCAAAATTAGTAATCTGAGTCTACCCTCTGTTGGGCTAACTTCAGTGGATTTAGTGTACAGTTTATTTTCTAAACTTATCTCGTTTGTGGTTTGAGTATCCTTTACATGATGTCAGATTACATCAAAAGACCACTAATTTTATAAACATTTACAAAATTAATTTGTTCAGAATACTGCCTATATAGCTTCTGTTATATAAAATGTTATCACAAAACATACAAGGTTACAGTAATTCTTGACAGTACAAATTTAGTATTTTAAATCTTTTTTATGAAACAAAGTATTTTAAATTTCTTTTATGTTTATAGACCTGTACTGTATTTTACTTGGGAGAAACAGTCTTTTTCTCCTAAACCTTGTTTTAGAGTGTTTTTATGAAGTGCTTTCATTACACAATTACAAGCAGCTTAAGAAATTCCTAGATAAGTTGATTTTTCCGAGGTTTATTTATAACTGTTTGATACGTAAATATATGTCTTTATTGTTCTGACTTAAAGCCAAGAAAGAAGACAAGAAAAGACACAAGTCGTCTTCCTCATCCAGTGACTCGGAAAGTTCAAGTGATTCAGAATCCTCTTCTGATTCATCGTCGAATTCTGAGAGTGCTTCAGAAGAGAAATCTAAAAAGCGAAAAAAGAAACACAAGAAAAATTCCAAGAAACATAAGAAGGAAAAGAAAAAGAGAAAGAAAAGCAAGAAGAGGTCAGTATTGAGGGTTGTTTTTTTTCTTTTCTCCAACATATTCCTGTGCAGTATTGTTTTCCTTTCCTGTAACAACACAAAGTACTATTCTGTAACTTGGGGAGTAGGTATGTGGAACTTTTGGAGACTGTTTTCATATGTGACCTTACTTTTTCTGATTTGATGACAAAGTACAATGTCTGTATGCTTACGTACCACAGCTTGTACAGGAATGAAGGAAATGGACTAAGACTTTATATATTGGATTTGAAAAATTGCAGGAATATTTGATGTTAAGTGGTGATAATTCTGTACAGTTCAGTTTCAGTTGTATGCAGTGGGATTCCTGTACTACATGAGACTGTAAGCAGAACTGAACAAAAAAACTGAGTACAAATGAATGTACTTATACTGTTAACTCTGATGGATGTGCCGGAAGTGTTGCAGTTTCCCTAGAATGTGATAAAACTCAAAAAGTTATTATTTCTGAAAGTGGTGTTTCTAGTCTGATAGTTCTGTCAGTGCAGGTCACATTTTTCCAAGCTGATGCTAAAATATGAGTAACACTTACTTAGAGCCTAAGCTTTCTTTCTGTGGAATTAAGTCTGTTTCACAGAATTTTATTGTTTATATCAACTGCTTGGGAGTTATAATAGGTTTTTAGTCTGTTATATATATATATAAGTGTAAAAATCTGAACTTAACTTTCTTGATATATATTTATATTAAAGTTCTGTCTAAACAGAAAATAAGTGTTCAGTGTTGCTTCACTGGACTACATAAAATAAAAGTACTAATCAAAAATCTACTGCAGATGCGTGTTTCAGAGTAAGGATGTAGGAGAAAGAAGTTGCTTCTAAAACAGTTCCGTTTGTTCCCAAGTTTCTGATTTTTATTGTTTGCATGCTGAATTGAGAGAACTCTGAATTATTTGAGTTGATCAAATGCTTTTTTTCTCATCCGCATAACTTGCTTTAAACATAAATATTTGTTTATACAAAAATACAGTTCATCTAGTGAAAGTGAAGATGAAAACCCTGAAGCACAGCCGTTATCTACTGTCCGTCCTGAAGAAATTCCTCCAATACCTGAAAACCGGTTCCTAATGAGAAAAAGTCCTCCTAAAGCAGATGAGAAAGAAAAAGAGAGGAAAAGCAGAGAGAAGGAAAGAGAAAGGTAGTATTCCTGTTTTGAGTTTGACTAGATGCTGATAGTGGTATGGTTGTAGTGCTATATTAAAACTACTGAGTTATTTACATTTTAAACGGCTTAGTGTTGTGATCACTTCTGAATCATTTTTTTGGTTGACAGCTGTTGGGTTTTTTTTTATTTTTTAGAGCAAAAGCTTCATGTTTGAGTGTGGTGTTTTGGTGAATGAAAAATTTCAAACAATTCATTCAAGAAAAAGCAGATAAAATATGGTGCAATTTCGTTTAGAATTCATTATAGCTGTCCAAGCTGAGTATAACTTTGACTCCAAAAAAGAACTCAGTAGTCTATTGAAGTACTTTCTAGTAACCAAAACTGAAGCTTTCATGAGAAATTTTGGTTAATTAAGTAGCTGATACAGTAGTACAGAAAATCTCTCTGCATAATAGCTATGCCTCATAATTTCCAATGAAAAGTACAGCTAAAAATTAGTTTTCATGTTTCCTTCCTAGCTTTCTTTTCCTTCTAATGTCTCTTCAAATGAAATCCTTTTAATATAGAGACTAGGCAAGCTTGTCTTACCTATTTTTAGGTAAGTCTGTTAATAAACACATGAGTGGTACCTGTTCGGGCTTTGTCTTGAGTAGGTTATTTTTTCCCAAAGTGGAAGTTTCATATGGGAAGCTACTGCTGTGTAATTGCTGAATGTGCCCTTAGGAAATTGCGCAAGTTCCATGAACACTGATTTATAAAACTTGCACCATGTCAGGTTTTACGTTTTACAATTATGCGATGTAGGATTTCACGATTGCCCTTTATTTGTAGCTGATTCTGCCAGTGCTAGAAAGGTTTAAATACAATTAAATAGTTAAATTTCACCACTTAAGCTTCTGTTACTTTACAGTAGCAGATTTAATCAGACCTTACAAGTGAACATCAGCAGTTCTCATGAAATGAACTCATAGTGGAGCGTGGCTGTGTACTGTCACTGCCAGGACACAATAGTGTCTCTCAGAGCTGTGTGAGGATATTAAGTTGTCTTTATCGCCTTTCCTTCCTTCTCTGATGTTACAAACAATACTCATTTTTATTTTTAGTAATCTATCGAATTCCCAGTCAACATACCAGAGAAGGCTGCTGGTGACCAGATCTGGAAGGAAAATCAAAGGAAGAGGACCAAGGGTAAATATTTGCAATCCCTTCCTCAGAGTAAACAATGCAGTAACACTCCATGTTCATTAGGATGGTCAATTTTGTAAATTAAAAATGAATAAATAAATAAAAATTACTGTGCAAATGATCTGTGGGTGCATCATAATAGATTTAGGGGCTAAAGCTTGAAGTAGGACAACAGGGTAAAATAATTTCCTGTTTGCATAATGAATTTACCTTGTGGAGGAAGAATGTAAAACAACAAATGCTTTCATTGCATTGCTGTAGTATTTTGTGAATTAGTAAATTGACTCAGGTCAGAAGGGGACCAGAACCAGTAGTAGGATTGCAGGAAAGGACGTCTGCTTTTATTGGCAAGGGTGAACTTGTTAGGTTGCTTCTTCTGATTTTGTGTAACCATATGCTATTACTTGTAACAAATGTATTTATAATGGAAGTCTCTTCAAATTTTTAATAAAAACTGTTGAAAGAAGGTATGAAGAATTGTTTTGGTGTTGCTTGTCAAAGCGAAGAATTTTCATTGTCAGAAAAGTCAGTTGCATTTGTACTAATTAAAAACTAACAGAGGGCTTCTCAGGATGCTTGGGTACAACTATCTGGATGGAGAAGTTACCTTATAATAGTTACTTGATCAGATATTTTGTATTCCTGCTTTAGCTGAATGATGTCAAATACATTTTTCAGTAAATTAGTAACTTTTCAGTGAATACATCTGAGTCATGGTAGGTGCTGTGGGGAATCAACGACCAGGAATTAAAACATTGCTCTGAATTTCATGTGCTGCGATAGTTTAACTTGCACCTGGTTTTCTTTTTTTTTTTTTTTTTTTCTGTCAAGCGTTACCGGACTCCTTCCAGATCCAGGTCAAGAGATCGATTCCGACGCAGTGAAACTCCTCCACATTGGAGGCAAGAAATGCAAAGAGCTCAAAGAATGAGAGTGTCTAGTGGAGAGAGATGGATAAAAGGAGACAAGTAAGATGATTTCTGTTTAGTGGATGTGCATTTAAATTTTTGTATATATTAAAAGTAATGCATACTTTCTTCAATTTTCAGTTATAGTTAATTCCAAGAAAACAGGACACACTGACTTAGGTTATTCCATTGCTTAACTATCAGACTTTAATCATGCTCATTTGTCGTTACCATAAAAATGTAATTATTATTAGAAATGATGTAGTGTGATTTTAAGCAGCATAAGTTGTGAAGCAGCCTCGCTCCTGACTTCATTTTTCAGAGTGGAGGAGATTCAAATTTTTCTTTTTTGTTTTTTTTTTCCCAAGGAGTGAAATAAACGAAATCAGGAAAGATAATCAAAAAAGCCCAGGAAGAGGAAGGGAGAGAAAAACATCAGACCACAGACAAGTTTCTGAAAGTCCAAGCAGAAGAGGGGAAAAAGAAAAGAAAAAAGATCATAAATCCAGCAGTAAAGACAGGGAGACGAGAAGAAATTTGGAAAAAGATGACAAGCATAATAGAAGCAAGACCAAGAAAAGAGGTAAATCTAGAAGCCATAGTAAAAGCAGAGAGAAATCAAGAAGTAAAGAAAGAGACTCCAAACACGGCAGACATGATGAAAAGAGAAGATCAAGAAGCAAAGAGAGAGACCGTGAGAAAGACAGAGAAAAAGAAAAGCACTATGATTCTAGAGGGAGAGATAAAGAAAGAAGTAGGAGTAAAGAGAGAAGCAGAAGGGCAGGTTCAAGAAGTAATGAACGTGACCATAGGAAGAGTAAAGAGAAGGAGAAACATAAGTCAAGAAGCAGAGAGCGTGAGCATGCTCGAGGAAAACATAGTTCCAGCAGTAGAACAAGGGAAAGAAGCAAAAGCAGAGATCGGGGTAGAAGAGGTAGATCAAGAAGCAGAGACAGAGATCGCAGTCGAAGTAAAGACTATTCAAGGAATAGGGATAGAGAATCGAGAAGAAGACGATCAAGAAGCAGAGAAAGGAGAGGTACACCAGATAGATACAGAGGTAGAGAAAATAGGAGGAGGAGAAACTCAAGGAGCTTGGAGAGAGAGGAAAGTCAAAGCAGAAACAGAGAAAGGTACTCAAATAGAGAAAGTAGAAGCTCATATAAGAAGAATGATAGTGAAAGCCAAAGGAAGAGGCATTCAAAAAGCCATGAAAGTAGCAGTCCTGAATCCAGTAAAGGTAAGAAGTCTAGTAGAGATCAAGATAGAAGCCCTGATTCAAAAAAGAGACCAAGTAGCAAAGAGAGAGAATCAAAATCATACTTGCACAGGAATAATGAAAAGGAAAAGACCAGATCCTCAGCTGAAAAAGAGGTTAACCAAAAATCAGAGAGTCAGGAAAGAGATCATGCCCCTAGTAAGGATAAAAAGTCTGATCGTGAAACAAGTCCTGGAACAGATGATGACAGGCATGGATGAGTGTTTGGACTTAATGTTTCCATTGTCTCAAAGTTTTAGAGACGTTTTGAGGAACGCCTTTTTTTAAGATGTGGACTTCAGTTTGGTCTTTTGATAATCTAAAACCTGGATCATTTGTACTGCTAAAGTTTTAATAAACTTGAAATGAAAAAGAAATTCTACGTGTAATACAGTGTGCTGTGTTTTAAATATTTCCTTGTTTTATGCATCCTTGTTTGTTGGCAGCTAAGAAGATACTTTCTGTGCCACATGTATTTTCCACCTGGTGAACTTACACTGGTGCATACAGTGGCTACCTGTGAAGTAGATACACATTTACTACATGTATTCTTAATCCCAGATTTATTTTGCAACAGGTTATCATTCCAGTGTTGGTACATTTGTAATTCAGTAGGTGCAAATCCCAGGATTTGATGTTATTTTTGTGACGGAGAATGACTTTCTTAATTAATTCACTTTGTGACTTATAAAAATTCTTCACTGTACTTATCATCACTACCAACAGTAGAATTTATTTGTGTTGTAAGGCAGTCATCGGTGTTTGGGAATTCTTTCTTTGTCCTAAGTTTGACTGTAGAAGAATAGGTTCTTTTGAAGTGCTCATCACTTGTTGCTTTGTCTAACTTCGCTCTTGTTCTGTGTTTTCATCTTTGTCTACTGTAGAAAATTCGGCTTGAATGCTTCAGTCTGCCATGCCTCACTTCCTAGTTAATGAATTCACAAGGAAGTGAGAATTACCAGAATTCATAGTAGGTGTCCGCACATCTTGGAGGTGGTGGTCACTGGTCAGAATAAGGAACAACCAGCAAATCCATTCTATTTTTGCTGCTGCTCAACAGTTTGAAAAAGCAATTAAGACAGGCCCTTAAATTATTATTGTTCTAAGCAAAATGCTTCCTTCCTTGCATCCTCATCTAAAGACTATACTGCGAATTCATCCCCATCATTCCTCAGTTCCCTCCCTTTTATGCTTTCCTCTCATACTTTTAGGACTCTACCTTGTTTCTTTCTCAGCACCACACCTTCATGAAAGAGAAGGAAGTCAGTTTGGGTTGCTACAGTTACTTATGTTCCATAAGCCCAGAGTTGGTATGTGATGACTACCTTGTGGATTGAGAGGACAAATGAGGTACACACCCCAACATTTTTGTCGCTCCTTCAGTCTGCTTGCACCAAAGGCTGGCAAATCTTAAGGCTTCTAAGAAATCTGAAAGGCATTAATGTAAAGCTGTTTTGAAGTGTAACAATATTTCAGTAGTTGATTTTTAAGGCAGATCTGATTGCATGGTACAACTTGTTCTTACTGTTTTTGTAATGTTTGTTAATATTTTTTGCCATGTACTATACCTGTTTATAAATTATGAGTAAGTGTCCACAGCAGATGAGCAGAATTGCTGGAACTTGGTTTGACGTGCTCCAGACATTTATTGCTCTAAAGGAAATAACAAGTTGTTATGTCTTGAGAACAAAAGAAAATACAGGATTATGAACAAAGTGAGGAGTTCTTACTGGACAAAAACTAGAGGTGTGTACTGTCAGTTCCTAGTAGAATGGTTTGTAGTGCTACTTTGGCTATGGTTTTTTTTTTTTTTTTAGTGTTTTAGTATGTGTTTTGTGTTTTGCATTGTCATTTTTATGCAGAATTTGTAAAAACGTTTTCCAAGCACAAACAGGGTGGATTACATAACTGTACTTAAAAGGGAGTGAATTAAAGACCTGTAGAAGGCCTGTTCTGTGTATTGCCTGTCAGAACTCAGCACAGCTTTGGAGCAGTTCCTTCTTGATATTAGAAAAAGTGAAGAAATCAGGCTTAAGAATGGCGTTATGTGGCAGCTCACGCAAAGGTATGTTTTCTCTGCACTGTGCATACGTGGTGCACTTCAGGGGCTCTTTGAGTATAAATTGAAGTGTTCTTTTATCTTTTAGGGAGCTGCTATGCAACTTCTCATTGCTCAAAAGGTATGTTTGCACTACTAAGTATGTTCCTGCCAATGCCTCTGAAGGCCATATATGCCTGCAAACAAAAAGAAAAATCAACTATATTGAGTCCTGCTTTAGTAAATGGTAAAAATACCAGCAGACAGGAGTAAAATAATCCATAGGGAATGACATTAAGAGGTTACTAAGTCTTGAATATAATTATTTAAAATGTCAAAGATTCAGTTGTAATTTGCAGCTCTAGGTAATTTCAGAAGATGCACTTATGTGCTTTTAATAAGGAGCTTTCCTTGCTGTAGGTCAAAAATTTGTACAGATTAAATGATCTCTAATTCTTCCATAGCAGGTTAAAATTCATCTGAATAAGTGGCACAAAGATTGTTTTCCTGTTCTTTGACGTAACATGTAAGAAGTTGATCACTTAGAATTGCACATGGTGGTGGGATACTGTTGGTCTCTTGCTGAATGTGTGCTTTGTCCATATTGTATGTGATACTCAATTGTTTCAATGCTCAGCACCTTGCTTTAAGTTCAAAAACTACGGTCTTGTAAGAGGGAGAATGTGCCACTTTTGTGCTTTTCTTTGTGTAGAAATTAAGAATGCTGATAAGACATTCAGTGGGATAGAAGCACAGTCCTTTGGACAACAAGATATCCACATGCGCCACTGAGTTCTTGTCTGGTGAGCTTGTGGCTACTGCTCTTCCTGTCCTGGAACCCTTCTTCCCTCTATTATGGTTTTTCTGTTCTCAGCCTCACACTGTAACTGCTTTGCACTGTGGTCAGCAGTGTTATAAGTTGTTGGCTTAGTGATATTTTTCAGGAGGATTTGAAATGGGGAGTTCTGTATTTGGTGGGATGGTGAGACAGAGGGATCGTGTATTTTTTGCAAATTAATACCTGAATCTCCCTATGGTCTGACGTGGAAAATGCAGTTAATCAACTGTACTTGGGTTTCAGATCAGGTTGTAAGGGGCACTGGTTGAGGACCGATCTCTGTTCTGTAAGAGGCTCTTGTCTTCTAAGCGGATTCTTTTCTTCCCTGAAGGTCTTTGTGTGTACTGATTTTACTCCAGAACTGCTGTTTCAGCAGTTCTGAAAGCAAAATACACTTTCAGGCCAGGGAATTCCACTTTTGAGTTCTGGAATTTGGTTTTGGCCTTTTAGCTTTTTTCATAATTGGAGAAGGAAGATTTCTTCGAGAGTTCTCACTTGAAAGGGTGAGGGATCAGAACGTTTTTACTCACACTTCATACTGTGCATCAGCTACAACTTTTAGGCTGGAGAAAAGTAAAACCTAAGTGTTACTTGTTCGTACAGTTTCACTTTTAATGATTTTGATCCCGGTGGCTTTAACGATCTGTTTAGATGAACAGAGCTTCCAATATTGCACAGATTTTAATTTTTTCTATATCTATATATATTTTAAAGCAGTTGCAAATCAGACCTTGAGGTTTTTGTATGTTCCCTTTTTGCTCAGTATGTCCATGCTCCAATGCATTTCCTTTCTCATGCGTCTGCATGTACGAGTGAACAGGGCAGGGAGGTGGATGTTGTCAGAGGCCTTTCCTTCTCATTGTTTGGTGGAAGTGGGAGCTAGCAGCATAAAGCTGTATGCCTGTGGGGGGGAAATAGACCTGCTTTTGTGTGTACAGGAGAGATATCTGTATAGGAGATGTTGGTAGCACTTTGCTGAATGTGCTCATGATGCACGATAAATAGGTATGAATGCAATCTATCTATCTGTGTTTATATATACAGATGTATAGATGGAATAGCACACATAGTATCACACACGTGCATTAGTTGTAACATGAACAAGTGTGTGAGCTGAAAGAAAGACTGGCCATAACCTATGTGTAACAGGTAAGCATGTGGTGCCAAACAAGGTAGTCTTAGTTCATCTGAGGGATCTGATTGGTGTCAGTACTTGGTCTGATCTTGGTCACCACTGATTTTGGTTACCTCAGCCTTCAAAGCAGAATTTTCTTGGTACATTTTTGCTTCTGTGTATATTAATACTCAGTGAGGCCTCTTGCAATGCCAACCTCTTTTGCTTTGCTGCTCCATTACCTCCATTCCAGCTCCTCCCTGTCCCAGTATCTCCGAAGCTTATCTTGCTATAGAAGTAAGCAGCTCTGATGGCCCAGTCCAGCTCTTCCTATGCATTAGAGAAACTGTCTGGGTGACTGCAGTGGCAGCTGAATTGGGCCATGAGCGCTTGCTTGACACCAGGCGGATTTTTCCAGTTACTCAATTGTATGTGACCATGACTGTGATTGATTTGCAGATGAATGCTAACTTCTCTTAGAAACTGATGCAAAGTTACCTAGCATATTAAAAGATTAACCCAGCACCGCTATTCAGAGGTAAATACTCAAAATGAGAAAAGCAAGCCCACATCTTAATTTTCAGCCCCAGGGAAAAATAGGGAGCTCAGTGTGCCTTTCCTGTAAGGAGAGCAGCCTTGTGCTTGGTTCTGAGCAGCGCTGTTGTCAAAGATATCAAGAGAAACACAGCTCGTTAGTTTTACCAATAAACAGATTTTAAAGTGAGCTGCAGAGTTGACCATTAGCATGCAAGTACTTAGCATCTCGTTGTGCATTGAATGATGTTGCTTATGCAAATAAATTGTGTTTTTAAGTATTTTATTTTGTTTTCTGGCTAACTGGAGTTCCCCTGTCCTTTTAGCAGAAAGCAGCTGTCAGAAACCTGCTCAGTCACACGTAAGCACTGCTGACTTTCATGGCTCACTTACCTGTGCTTTCAGTGGAGAGCACAGCTCTGTTCTGCCACCAGGCCTTATTGCAGTCCACATTTTTCATCTGGGTATGGCACTGTTTTTCTTGGCCACAGTTCAGCCATGGAATTTTGTCTTCCTTGTGTTTATATTAGGAAAAGGTAACTGATGTACTGCTCCATCCAAGCTTTCATGCAATCACACATGACAGTTTCTATAATACATATGTTTGGGCGTGTGTATGGGTATGGTTGTGCACTGTGTGTATAATACTTATATGCACACACAGATGACCCTATTTCACTTCATGTATGTGGAGAACATACTTGTTGGTCCTCTCCTAGTATGTACTCATGCATTCATAGATTAAATATGCATATAGAGTGTAGATGTCCTGCATATACATGTGTATATGTCACAAACCTTGGATGGCATTTTTTTAAACGTTTTGCAAATTGCTGCCCCTTATGAGATATTTTCTATGAAGCTGCATTATATAGAAGAAACGGAGAAATGCATTATCAAAGTTTTATTTTAAAAAGGAGACTCTTTAATTATTTAAAGCCATTTCTAATTCTCTCTTGAATTTTGACTAGAAGGTTTGTTATTAAAAAAGAAAAAGAAAAAAGGAAGAAAAAAAAACCAACAAACAAACACCAAAAAACTACCACCACCACCAAAACAACAAGCAGACCTTACTGCCACCATCACTTTTAGGATGGAAAGAAAGAAATGGAAGTGCAAGTTCTGAAGTGTTTATTTCCTTCTGAGGCATATTGTAATCATGTTCTGCCCACCTCTCCTCTCTGAATAGAATTAATGATTCATGGTTTCTTTTACACAGCTTCCCCCATTATTTTACCTTCTTCAGTCATTGTTCACCTCCTACTTTTGGTGGTGCTGATGGCACTGAGGAGATCTCGTGCTCATCTGCCCTTTCCAGGAATAATTCTGGTGCATCACTATCATGTTTCACGTTAACATACTTGAAGAGGATGGATGTTTTTTATAAGATGTCTGTAACAAGTCTTCAACTTAATGTGAGAAGCCTTTGCTGGGGCCTATTGTTCTTTCCAAAGAGTTTTGCTATTTTTCATCATCATTCAATAGTTCCCTTCTTGTTTGATGCCTGAGGTTTTAGGGTTTGGATTGTATTATTGTGGGGCTTGGTTGGGGTTTTTTTGTTGGGTTTGTTTGTTTGTTTGTTTTGTTTTGTTTTTTTGCTTTGTTTGTAAATTCCCCCAAAACATTTATCTGCAAGTGGAGCAAAGCAGGTGTCATCCCCATCCAATATCCTCTTTGCAATTAAGAGTAAATATCTGTGTTGGGGGTTTAATAAAACAGAAGGTGGCAAATGGACCATCTAAAGTGCTTTAGAGGGAAATATCACTCTTTTCAAGGCTGTCTCAGAGAAGTTTGTGTTTGGTGTCATTTTAAAGGCAGCGTGATCACACTGATATCCGAAGCAGCCTTCTAACAAAGAGCCTCGTACAGCTGTTTGGCCACTTGAGTGTAAAGCATAAAGTTGCAGTGGGAAAGCACAGGTGAGGCAGTGTATTTGAACCAGTGAACTGTAGCTTGCAAACGTAACTGATTTTGAAGTAACTGCATGGTATCAAGGATTAGCAGTCTCTTTCACCCCTTCCTTGTTCCCTTTCATCCCCAACATGTATTCAGCCCACCACACACTGGGAAAAATGACAGCTTGCTACAGCGAAGCTGAATCCAATAGTGACTGCTCAAAGGGAACATACAAACTCACACTGCTGCATCCTGTACCGCACTGACAGGCACAGAAAGCCCTGTCTGCTTCTGCAGGTGTGCCGCTTTGGGGAGAGTGGAACCTGGGGATGCCCAAGGAGAGCAGTCGCAGTGCCAGCAGCTCCCAGCGCGGTTCTGACAGTGTTCCAGGGCAGGTAGGAATGCTCCTGTTTGTACTTCCCTTTAAATAGGATCAGTTGGCTCACAAGTTCCTCATACTTCTCAATGAACGTACTGTGTTAGCATTTTAAAAAAAGAAAAAGAAATCAATGAAAATGATGATAGTTTGGTCTCCTTTTGTTATTTGGTCCTTGTTTAATTTGTTTAAGGGTTTTTGTATACAAAAGTTTACATTTTTATGTATATTTTTCTTGTGTAAAAACTGATGTAATATGTATATAAAACACTGTGTATTATCTGTATATAGTGTGACAAAATGATTTTCTTTCTTTCTTTTGGATGTATTAATAAATCTTGCTGTGAAGTAGTTGTGTTTTCTATGGTGAAACCCTCTTCTCTGTGCCATTTCCTAACTCTGAGCTGTATGTGTAGTGCTTGCACCAAAATCTAATCTAATCCATCAGGTGTTTTGTTCTTTCCCTCCCCTCCAGCATGTCCTAAGCACAACTGTCCATCATTCAGGTAGCTGTAGAGTCTGGTTATGCTCTGGTTTATTCTGTATTGCTTTTTAATAACATTAGCTAATTAGTTTTGCAAACAAACTGAGGTCTTCAGTCTCACTCCTAATTGTAGTGCTTTCTAGCTCTAGATTACTAGCCCAAGGAGCAGATCCTTTTCGTCCTGTTTTTTGTCATGATTTGCACAGCCGTGCTTGAAATATGATCTAAGGGGTTGCATCAGAACTGTTAGGTCGTGGTCTGAGCCAGTGATTGAACACCTGTTGGAGGGGTGTAGCCAGCCCTGGGAGCACAGGTGTGAGCAGTTCACCGGTGTGATTGGAAGGGGTGGGCCCTGGGGTTCCCTCTCCTTGATCTCATTCAAAGGCTAGTGGATGAAGAGGAGGAGTCTGTACTTGGAGATGGCCTCCTTTGAGAGTTTCCAGTGAGCCCGGACCTTCAGAAAGGGTAAGTTATTTGTTGGATCTTCAGAAAGGGTAAGCTATTTGTTCTTTGTTACTGGACTGTGGCTGATAGCTTTTTTTGGGTGACCTGAAAACTGTTTGAAGGCAAATATATCTGCTGCCACCTGTCTTTATAGGGGTGTGCAATGGAATTTTGTCTTTTGTATTGTTATGCTTCTTGAAACTTTAAAACGTGTGCATCTGCTTCATCACTGGAGCTGCTAAGTTGCAGATTGGCGTGGATGATGCCACTGAATCTGGCTCAGTCCTGGATAGGGTGATTAAGCTGGGCTGCACATGGTACCATGTTTCTGGTAGGGCTCTGTGGTAGGAAAAGCCCTGGCTTCTGACATGGAGCTGAGGTTGGCCCTGGGTTGTACTGACTTTCCAGTGTAAGGTCTGTTCTTCAGGTTTGGCTTTTCCATAGCAGTGTGAAGAATGCTGTTTAACCAGAACTGTGCCTTGGGCACTCTACAATAAGTAAGTGGTTGCTGCGTCTTCCTTTTGGTATTTGTTTTGTGAAGGGTTCTCTTTTTTGATTTGAGGTTTTGTGGTACTGCTGACATCTGCTTTGCTGGTTTCCTTCCCCAGTGCATTTGAACTTGCCTTTTGTAAGGGAGAAATAGTTGTGCTTATTTGAGACTGTGCTCCAGGTTGTGGTTTTCATAGGCAGTCTCCTTTAATGCTGCCCTGATCATTGGAGTAACTATCAACAGAGACTGATGAGAAGGGGATTAAGTAATTTGACTTTTCTTTTTAATGAGCAGCAGCAGCACCATTTGAGACAGCGTAATTAGGGCTGCATTTTGCATTGCCTGATTATAATTTAGGCTGAGGGATAAGTGGTGACAGTGAATGATATGTCCTCCCATGCTAACGCACACTGCGAAGGTCTCAGCAAAGATGAACCTGGCGTGTGCTGTAATATCTTACCTTTAGGAAGACAGGAACAGCCCTTGAAAAGACAGCAAAGTGGCGAGAGGTGGAAGAATTGATTTGTTATGGTATAAGTAGTAAAAATGTGCTTGGAACAGAACAGCTGAAGCCTCTGTTTGAGGCAACAACGAGGATTAAGAAAATGTGGACTCTTCACTGGGCATGACTCCCCAGCAGAAACTGAGCTGTCGGCCCTTGGGCATTCAGCTGATGAGCTTGGTGATGCTACTCTGAATAAGTCAGGAACCAACTGAATCATCTGATCATTTCTTCTAGCATTTCCACGGGGGGAAAAAAAAAAAAAATCCAACAAAGAAATGCTCTTAGAAAATGAGTTGACTCTCAGTCTGAGACTTTACAAAACCAACCAGTCACTGCTGTGGTGCTGCGTTTGAAAACACGGGTTTTATTTGAAGTGGTGGTTCAGGAGTTATTTTCTCACCAAAGCTCATGAAGTTTGAGCTTGAAAAGCAGTTGGCAAGTTTTGTTATAAGAGCAACTGTTGCTCTCTCACACTCAGTGAAGTGATTGAAAGTAGAAGCCTTAACTAAATGTGGGAGCTGGCTTTCCACAGAGATGAAGGCAACCCGCTCCCAGGCATTGTCCCACCTGCAGGCAATAACAGGGCCAGCCTTCCATGTTTTCTTCTGGAGCTTCCAGCCCAAGTGTGGGGCAGCTGCCAGATTGGAGCTGTGATGCTTGGTGGAAAGGCTATAGGCAACTGTTTTGCTCACTGCCATGAGCTTCAGCCTAGGAATGGCTGCCTTGTTTTACTGCTGGTGCTAACTTATGGTTTGTGGAAAGTGCCGGTAGACAGTCTTGATACCACACGATCTCGTGAAACTGAAGTGTTGTGCTAGAATGTCCCTGGAAAGAAGGTGGCTTTTATATTCATGTGTATTCTTGGGCTTCTGCAAGGGAACAGCAGTGCAAACATTCGATACTTGCACTGAAAGATGTTCCTGGTACCAAGTCTTGCATGTCCCGTTTGTCTCTCTCATCTGTGATGGCAGGCAGCTGTGGTGTGGTGGGCTGTCCTGCCACCTGAACTCAGCCTGGCTCTGCTGCCTGCTTCTGCTCAGCTTGTGCACCGGCTGTTGCTTCTTGCTTGTTTAAAGTGCGGCTTAAAGCTTTTGCTCTCACTCAGCCACGTGGCTGCCCCAGGGGCCTCCTGCAAACCTGACCTTCGGGGCCTTCTACAGCGACATCTACAGGCTGACATCAGTTACGCAGCTGACATAGATGTGAATACTGTCACGCCGATCAATATTCTCTCATAGCTCCCTTGTGATCATCAAGCCTGCTTTTTCTGGGAGCGTGTAATGGACTTAGCTGCACTGTTTCCCTTTCCCTGCTGTGCTAGATGTGAGGGCCTTCTGGAGAAAGCGTGTACAATAGCACCAAGTAGGGAGTTGTCTGAGGCACCATGATCATTGCCTGTAGCCCTACAAAGCTCCTCTACCCTTGATACAGACGGTGTTTATCCAGCATTCCTTCACACTCTGAAGTGTTGAAGCATTTCTTCTCAGGCTGTGCCTTTTGTTCACTGTGGCTTCATGTGCACCTGGTAGCAGAGCTCATTAGGAACTGTGATGGGTGCAGGCTCCAGCTTGTTGGAAATATCCTCAATAATTTTTGGTATGTGATTCCAGTCCTTCCCGATATCTCTTCAGGCACATCCTTAGGCATGTCACGACTTGCATATTTTTACATTGTGTAGATTGTTGCTGGTTTATACAAGTATATTGTTAATTATTTTAACTTCTCCTCTTAGGATTCTTTATTACTCAGGTCTTATTTGTCCAGCACCAAAAATCAGTAGTTCTATTTCAGACAGCTGGACAGACAGGAGCTGCAGTCTTTGTACCTATGACTTCTACCTAATAACTACAAATTGCTTTACTTATTTAATGGGACCTTGAAATAAAATATTGTTATCTTGTTCTAAGTGCAGAAACAACATTTGATTCCCACAGTTCCCCCTTTTCCTCCTGTTGATTTCTGCAAGTTTCGCTTTTTCTTTAAGGCGTTATCTTATAGACCTATTACTCTTCATCTCTTCCTTCATTACCCATCTCCTCTAATATCATCATTTTATCTGAGTATGGTGGTGGTTCCACTGGTGTTTAATAATGCTGTCTCAATTATTCTCTGTACCAGTCCCCTCACACAGTGGTTAATACAGCACCCTATGACCACCAGGGCTTCTACTACTGTAATCAAGTAAGTAAATATGGATATAATCATCCCTTTCTGTTTACCAAACCGAGAATCCAACCATCCAGTGATAGAGGTATCCCTAAATTATCTGCCAATAAATTGGCAAGGGTAGTAAGCCCCTGCAATGCCACAGTTATTGTGCCATCCGGAGATGTGTTACTGGGGGTGAAGGTGTAACAGTGGGTCCCCAGCATTACACACACACACACACCCCTTTTCAGCTAGCATCATATCCAGGGCAATCCAATTCTCCCAGGCCATTCTACTTGTGGCATCTGTCTGTTCTGCAATTCCCTTAATTGCACTTTTTGTATAATTTATAAATCACTGTTGATTATAATCCAGTCTACATTCTTGTTGATCATCACCCACCAAAACAGTGACTCAAATCAAATGGTATCGCTAAGCTCCTTTTAGTTCTTCCAGAGACATTACTTTTTCAAAAGCCAGAGTGAATGGTATAACTAATTGAACAAGCGCACAGGTGCCTCCCCAATTAGGTGGTAGGGTGGACCATAAAATCTTTCCCCTGCAGTACCACCAGAGATCTGCCCTGGAGATTCCCAGTCTTAAATAATTTCCTGCTGAATCGTCCATAACATTCAAAACCTCACTGCATAAGGAAAAATTTCCCATAGGCCTAGTAGCCTTCACACCCTGCCGTGAGAGACAAGCTGTGTGGTTACCTACCTCTGTAGAGAATGCAGGAGGGATCTTGACATCTGTATCAGGCATTGGAGGAAACAAGAGGGAGAGAGATCTGCAGTCTCTATTTCCCCATGCAGTTTTCTCTTGGTACAGTGCAATCATGCATCACATTCCTTTGGGGTCCTTGGTCCATCCCAGCAGAACGGGTACCTCCTGAGCTATGGGCCATCTGAATGCACAAGCATAGCAATTGCTACGGTTGAGACTCTGGACAGTATATTTAATCCATTCTATCCAGGTATTAATGTCCCCATATCCTGTTTTGATTTCAAATGTTTATCTAAGATCTTTTATCTCCTTAGCTGTCACAACTGCAGGGTTTTTAGGAAGATTTTCTAATCCCTTTTTAAGCTCTTCCCTATCCTGGTCAGTTCGGGTATTTTCAGAGTGTATCCCACACAGCTATCTGGAATCTAGCTGTTGGATCTTTTCCATGCATATCTACCCCAAGACCAGAAGCGGTATTAACAATGCTGTCAGTCTTGTTAATTGTTATTTTTACCAGGTTACACTGATACTGGGTTGACAACATTAGTTACAATTATTTCTGCATCATCCTGTTCTATCAGGATGGCCTGGTATTTCAGGGATCTTTGGGGTGAGAGTCTATGTCCCCGTTTTGCCTCCAATAAAGTAAACATTGTATGAGATATTAAAGCTGGTATCCTTTGGCCCAATGTAGATTTACAGGCTCCTTGAATATCAAGCACCAGTGCAGCCACCGCCCTCAGACACCCTGGCCGTCCCTTACTGACTTCATCAAGCTGTTTGGAGCTTTACGATCAGTCCATAGCTGTGTATCTACACTCAGCACCATCCTGTCATTCCTGGGAATGTATGGAGTTTCTTGGCAGTTTGCAGCTCAGGGGTTTGGCAGATGGCTTCTTTCCTGGTGGTCCTTAAGGTTCAAAGTCCAGCTGTAATCCCATATCCCAAATATGTCACTTGCTGTTGAGTTATTTGTGCTTTCTGTAAAGCAAGACACTCAGCAAACTCTCAGTCCATTGCACACGGTTCTCTTTTGTTGCTATGGCATCCACGTGCTGCAGTAAAGTTCCACCCTGGGATGGAGGTTCCCAGGTCTCAGGCTCACAAGTTGGCCAGTTCTCAAAAATCATTAAGCTGTCCTCACAACCCTGGGTAACGCTGTCCAGGTTAACTGAGTCTCTTCTCTATTAGGGCTTTCCTATTCAAAGGCAAATAACCTTAGGCTTCCTTTGGCCAAGCCAGGCAGAAGAGACATCCTTCAAATCCAGAAGGCAAACTCCACATATTCATTCCTTAACTTGGTTAATAAAGTGCATGGATTTGCCACCACTGAGTGTATGCATTCAACAATTCTATTACTTGCCTTCAGGCCTTGTACCAAACTATAGCACTTGCTATCAAAAATAATTTTGCAAAATTGGAATCCAAACTCCAAAAAGCTATCTATTATTTCTTTTATCCTTCTATAGTTACACATCCTTAAAGGGCACCGCTTTACCCTGTCTGGGCAAGCTCTTGCTTTTACTTTCTATTCAGGGTTTAATTTTGGGCCCTGATGCCCACACCCCTAAGTATATCATATTTGAGATTACTGTAAAATAGCTGGGAGCTGCTCCTTGCTAGGCGTTGTCCTCCCCACATGGCTCTTGCTAGGTCTACCAGTGTTGTCCAGGTACGGGGCCATGCTTGGCACAGCTTCTCCCAGTGTTCCTAGTTATGAAATCAGAATCGGTCACAGCCTCACACAACACGTGTGCTAAGTAGGCCCTTTCAAGGATGATGAAGATGCTTGCTCGTGGCACTCCCTGCTCTGCTTCGTCCTTGTACCTGATGCTCTGTCCACAGTCCCTGCAGCTGGGACAGGCTGTTTCCCACCCTCCTTCTGCCCTATCAGCCCTCTGCCCTGCTCAGGGCCAGCTGGCTGCCAGGTCCTTGGCAGGACAACCAGTGCATTTCTAAGCACTGTGTCCCCTTTGTGTCATGTTCTGGCCCTGTGATTAAAACATGGCCTGTGGTATGTAGGTATTAAATACAAAAAGTGACAAAATCCTCTTTTTTTTTTTTTTTTTTTTTTTTTTTTTTCCCTTCAGCTTGAATGGCACGATAATAAATCCGCTCATTCGTGGCACTCATAATTCAGCCTTGTTTTCCCTCTGCCTCCTGTTTTGCTATCAGTGTGGGGCCTGCTTTGCTGCGGAAGGTGCCATTTGATGGAAGGGATGTGCTGATCAGAGAGAATGGCACCAACCTCCTGCACTCAGGCTATTAAGTTTTATGGCTTTCCTAGTGCCATAAAACCAATGTGTCCTGCTTTTATTTTCATTTGGACATAATTCTGTTTATTTTTCTTGCAGGGTTTTATACCAAGATAAGCATTCTTAGAGCATTTCGTTTACTGTGGGGAAAATGTCTTGGCAGAAGGAAGTATTTCTGTGCGAGGTCTGTGCTGCAACGTAAGTTTATGGCTGTAATTTTTACGTGAGAGATGCCAGGCTGCTAACAATGGAGGATTAAGCTTTCTACTTCTGTTTTCAGGCAGGTAATTTACTAATTATTTATCTAGGCACAGTTTCTTGCTGTTGGCCTCCATGGCGTGCTTACCAACACCTTATTGCTGTGATCTGTGCACAGGAGGCAAGCTGCCCAGGGCCTGTAACCACCTGAGTACTGCAGAGCTCTGAGGGAAAACCTGGGGTGGTGGGGCTGGGCATTCCTCCCACAGCTGGAGGTTGCATCCCGCAGTACTTGTGCAGAGGCTGCTGCATGTGGAACTGATGTTCCCCAAGCAGGAGGAGATAAGGGGAAACACTGTGAAAAGGGAATGTCTTTATTACTTTTTTTTTTTTTTTTTTTTTTTTTTTTTTTTTTTTTGGGGGGGAGATTCTTTCAATTTTCGTTTCCTCTTTGTTTCCTTTCTGTATTCATGCTTTAGCATTGGGTTTGATGTTGACTTGATAGCATTCCAACAAGGGCTTGCATATTTCATCAGGATTGTCTCCTTGGTTTCCAGGTCTGAAAGCAACACAATGTGAAGCAGTCACGGCAGTGTGCACATCTGGATGCCTCTTCATCCTCTGCAAACAGGTACTTTGATTCATTTCCATTCACCTTCATTACTTAATTTCCTAAAGAGGCCGCAGCTCTATAATGCCTGAGTGACGTGTAAGGCTAGACTAGGCTTTGTGCAGCCTGATTTATTGTGGGTGTCCCTGTTTGGTACAGGTTGTTGGACTAGATGACCTTTGGGGATCCCTTCCAACTCAAGTGGTTCTATATGCTTAAGCAAAGAATGCAAGTGTACCCAATAGTAACTTTCTTTGACTTTTAATGTCAATGTCATGATTTCCTGGGTTGGAGCCTTGTTTTCTTGAAGTTCTGAGTGGTGGGAGGAGGAGAGCCAACCCTGAGCTAGGATCGGGTGGTGCAGGAAAGAAACCCAGCCCTGTTAGAGGCCACCCGGTTTGAGCAGCAGGTCCTCTCACCCTTTTGGGTAAAAGCAAAGCGTGCATTCAAGACGCTGTAGGAGCTGGCAAGTAGTGACAGCAGAAGTAACTAGCCTTCACTCTGCATGAGGAATGGGGTGTGAAGCTCAAACCTCACAACTTCCAGAGCAGAACAGTGTCTGAAAGCATCACCTGGTCCTTTAGCTCACACCCTGCTACCCCATTTCCCAGCATTCCACTTCCCGGTACCTGGGTCCCCCAGCATCCCCATCCTCTGATGTTCTGGTCCCCAAGGTCCCTCATATTCTGGCATTCCGTTCCATGGCATCGCATTGTGCCCCAATCTCCCCATCTTCTGGCACCCTGCTCCCCCAGCATTCCCATCCCCTGGCACCCATGTTCTTTGGCACTCCACGTCCCCTAAGAAGCTGAAACAGAAGCTATGGGAACGCCACTCTCGCAGCCGGCGGAGTACAGCGTGCAGCGGTGCGAGGCACGGTCGCACCCGTTGGCAGTGGCGTCCCGTTGCCACCAGAGGGAGCGCCAGGGGAGCTGCGGCTGCTGGTGCCGGCTGTTCTGCATAAAAAAGGTACACAATACATAGATCGGTCTGATGAGGAGTTGGTGAGTTGGGTACAGATGAGGGCGTTTTTGGACTTCCCTCGTTTCTATCAGCTGCTTAACAATATGAGCAAGCTAGACTTGAGTATCTGAACTTCCCTGGTTTGCTTTCAATACAGGGGACTGTTGATGTGACTTCAGATGGCTGCTGTAAGGCACGTGAGTATGTTAAATCAGTGATTCCCTACTCAAATATGGCTGGGTTCTCCACTGCTTGAAGTCTTTCTGCATGCACTGACAGCTTGCACTTTCCATAGAATGGAAGGCTGTTCATTTATCAGCAGAGCTCTCTTGTACCTGAGGGTTGAGGCACTCCACCATCTGAAGAAATCTAACAGAAACGTTCTCCCCCATAGGTATCGACCTGCCACATAAATGCAAACGCAGCGTGAAGGAGCAGCACATTGTTCACGAGCACTGCGAGTCTGCAGCTCCAGTCCCAGTGCCCTTCTGCAAAAGGACATGTAGTACCTATTCTGTGTAAGTAGGAAACCTTTTTCTGTATCTGGTCTTCCTGGCTTCTTGTTTAAAGAAATTTCCTGGTTGGGAAACTGGGCGTGCAGAGCAGCAGCTGTTGGCAACGTGACAAAATGTCCTTAGTGCGATAGGAGTGCCCTTATCTTAGTCACGAAAATAGGCCCCTCATCCCAATTGTCCCAATCATTCTCAATAGGATCACTCAGCTAGAATACTAGTAGAAACCCTTTCCTTTCCTGCTTTATCTTCAGATGGGAGAAGGGCATAAAACACAAATTAATCTTAGGTACACTTAGAAGTCCATTCTCCTGTGTGTTTTACTGTTGCTGAGACTTTATCCAGAAACTGAGAATGCCATTGGGTGAAAGGCTTATTATTTTTTTGGAGTGCATTTGGCTTCTTAGGTAAGTGAAAGGCAAGTAAGTGAAATTATTTTAGCTTAGAGCTGGAACAGCTTATTCCCATCTGCACTGTGCTTTCAAACAGAGGAACACCTGAAACCCTTCTCCTTCCAAACTAATACTGATACTTCACTTAGTCACTCACCTGGCCTGTGCTGTACTGTCTGCAGCTTCAGTGGCCAGACAGTCAAGTGAACTCTTTGATCTTCTGTTTGCAAATGTAGAGGTCTAGTTGGACAAGATGCAGGCAGCAAGGTGAAGTCACTGTAATGAAAACTTTCAGGTTCCTCAGCTCAGAGACAGTCAATGGGCCAAACACCCCAAAAAAGCACCCAAATGCCTCACCCCACACGCAGGAAGACACAGGAACAAAATACAGCCTGAAAGCCTTACTTGGCTTGTGGGGTATGACCAGAGTTGACCAAGATGTGACTACAGCCAGCTCTCCCAGGGAAATCTGTGCAGCTATTTCTCGTATGTACATGCTCAACCACTCATTTGTAGCCTCAGAAAACCTCTTCCAGCTAGTGACCGGTCTGCAAGTCAAACATTTCCCCAGCATAATGCAAGAAAAATCAATGGCATTGCTCCAAGTACTCTTTCTTCCATTCTGTGTGGATTCTTTGCATTGTCATCCACTTCACTAGGGTAGCCCCAGGAGAACCACCCCTCATGAGTCAGTCAAGTCAGGGCTCAACTGGCTTTAGCTTGTAGCTGTTCTTTTCTTAATATGAGAGGATGGTACTACTCCCATTTGTTGAGCAGTTTTGATAAAAAAAAAATACCAGGAAGTATACTGTCCCATATCACTAAAGTAAATATTTGCCAGAGATACTGCCTTGTGTCAGCTGAACAAGTCCAAAGACACACTGTCATGTCGCTGATGTGAACTGAGCCATTACAATGTCAACTCTGATTTGCCTGTTGGGTAGGTGGCTTGGAAAACTTAATTCCCATTTTCACGTGGTTTAATTTAGCTAATTTTTTGTTTGGGTTTTGTTGCCAGTTGTCAGAGTTGGCAAAGAGGATAAGAAAACTAACAGTCTGCTCTGAGTACTTATTTGAGTAGAGACACGGTTCTTTCACATACTTTTCCACTGAGTGAATCCCCTGCCTGTGGAGTCGGACCGCTAGTTTTACCTACAGTGTGCTGTATCAATATCAATCTGTTATGATATCTGTAATCTTGAGTTTAAAATGAAGACCATGAACTGTATGTGCCCTCTAATATAGAAGGGATTGTTTAAAAGAAAGCCAGAGCAGTAGCTTAACAATTAGAATGATAAATTTGTAATGTAAATGTGAAAAAAACTGTCTAAGTATGACTTTGGAAAGTAATCCGATTAGTAACAAACTAGAAAAGTGGCATGCCAAATTCAGTGGATCACCTTACAAGTACAGGGGAGACCAAGCATTGGGAGAGAGTTGCGTCTGACTCTTCTACCGATTTGTGTGCCCGAGTGCATGTTCTTGGCCTTGTTTTTATTTTCTTTCTGATCCCAGGTAAGGAGGAAGGAAGGGCCCTCTTTATGCAACTGTACCAGTTCAGTTCATTATACTTTTTGCACTGCTATATAACATTCCATTTGTAATTTTGAAGGTGCCGCACTTGCGTCTGTCAGGCATCCCAAACGTGGATCACAAGAAAGAAGCGTGACAATTCTCCAATGCCACCAAAATAAAGGTATCCCTTGTGAAAATCTTTCTGGTTTTTACACTCCAAAAGATCTGATTATATAATATCTTCAGGGCCACAATGGGTTCTAAGTATCAGTTCACTCTGTACAAGGCCATTCTCACATCAGTTTAATTCTCTGATGACACCAGTTCCTCTCTTAGTAAACCAGCGTCCTCAGATGTGTGCCTGGTGAATTGGCTCTGTGTCAAAAGCAGACCAGCGTTAGAGAAGGAAGCTGCAAAGTTTTAGTTTCTTATGGACTTTATGCTTCTGTGGCTATGAAGACAAACTTTTCATCTCTAGGATAGTTTAATTGATACTGGCATTAATTAATTTATTATTATTATTTTTAATTGAGGGAATTTGTCTGTTGGTATCCTGTCAATCTAGGTTGAGTGTTCTGTTTACAGAGAGCCCCACTTCACCCAAGCTCCATCTTTGCTTTCTGTGAAGTTCTGTTTTTAAAATAATCTTCCTGTTGGGAAGGAAATTATTTAACTCTGATCCTCCAGAGGAACCTATCCAGTGAAGTCCCCCACAGACATGACTGGCTAGAAGTAAGACAGGGTAGCTAGACCGTAGTTCATCTCATCTACCTTCAGGCAAAATAAATATGCATCTAAACTGAGACTTGAGGCACTGTAAACTTTCAGGATAGTTAATGATGAATCCATTTCCTGCTATACCATCAAATTCTGCCTTAAAACCAGAGTTGAATCTGACTGTCGGGGAGCAATGTCCTACAAACAAAGGGCTACTGCAGTGCCATGTAGCCATGCCAGCAAATTATTGCTCTATGCTGACACTTAATTAAGTGGAATTGGCTTTTCCCTTAGATTTGTTTCTCTTTACTTCCCCGAGTGCTCCAACTTCATTCTAGATCTCCAAGTTCCACTTCTTATTTTTTTTTTATTTTTTTAATTTTTTTAGGTTCTCCAGCTTTCTAACATACAGCCATTTTCAGCCTGGGCATGGAAAAGATGACCCCTGAATGTGGTGTAAGTTGTGAATTCGTCTTGCTTTACTGCTACCCAGGAAAGTTCTCAGGAACTGCCGCATTCATCGTGCCCTTCCTACATGAACAGACTTGGGAGACCCTTCAAAGAATCGCTACAGTCTGCTACACTCACTCCGTGTGATGAAGTGCACATCTAGAGGCCAATTAACGAGAACCAGGTCAGCCCTGTTGCATCCCCGTAGGCGTTCTTCTTTCCCTGTGCCGAGTGAACGTGGTTGGACATCTGTGCATTTCCAGCAACAGGTAGTTAATTCAGTGGCATTTTCTAACCTACGCTGTTCTGCTCACGCTGTATTATAATAACGATCTTTAAAGCCTTCCTAAAATGAAAAGCTAATGTAGCTGGTTGCTTCGGTGCCACATCCGTTCTCATAATAGATGGCCTGGTCTTGCTACAAACTCCTTTTTGCAGGACCAGAGCCCGGTTACAGGTGGTCTGGTGCTTTTGTGTCAGAGTAAAGCAAGTCAGGCTTGCTAATCTGGAGAACTGCAGTTTTCTATTGCAAATGGTCTTCTAAAGCACAGTTTAACACTAGTCTGTTCTGAAGAGAAAGGAGTAGAATAAACTTCATCAGATTTTTACGACAGAAAAAACAGTAGTCGTGGGGGAATTGAACCTTTGTTAGTGAAAATGTGAGATGTAAAGCTTTTAGACTACTTTTCCCCCTCCCCTCTTTGCTTTCTGGCTCAGAAATTTTGTAACATCCGTAAGTAATGAAGATACAGCACATACAGCAGAGTCACCAATAGTTTTTTAATGTAGCTTTTGTAGGTTGCCAGTCACACTATTGATTATACAAAAAGAGATCTGATTCCTTTAAATGATTTTTTAAAGTTACACCTGATTTTAAAGTTTACTATCCCCTTTACTATCTGCTGTTGTTGGAGGTAACATAACACTTCCATCACAAGGATGCTCTGCTCACTTAATATATGGAAAATGAATGTTAAGTTTAAATAATAAAGCAATAGAGAAATATTAAAGATTGAATCTAAAGTTAGCCATTGCTATATAGATCCCTGTTTTTTTGTATCACAGCATTTGGTCATTAATTCTGCACCCTACTTTAAATATTTCTACAGGTTCCTGAAGGTGGCTTGAAGAACCGCTTATCCCAAATATCTCAACCTAGACGCCAGTCTCTCTTGATAGTTTTAGACTTCAGGTTATAAAGTGCAAAAGGGAATGAGAAACGGGATCTGGCAGGTGACTACGCCTAAGTCGGATAACAGACTAACACCAGGAAATGAAGCGCTGGAAATCACTGCCGATGGTGACTGGAGTTTCTCACCGTGTCACTGAACGTGTGAGAAATAGCACAGGTTGGCAAAGCATCAAGGAGCTATCGCATCCGGGCTGGACATCCACGCTCTGCTCACTGCTGTCCAGCGCTGTGCTGCGCAGCGCTCATACGCCACTCCGGTGACTTTCCAGAGATGAGCAAACTATATATTTCATGTGTTCATTATGTTGCCTATGGAAATTACAAGTATTTATATCATGAAATAATATGGTGTGTGTGTATATATATATATGTATAAAGACTGGTTTTTATTCTAACTTAATGTATTTTGTTTTTGTATTGTACCGCCAACTTCAACTACTGAGGTGTAACCTGTTTTGTCGGTTTGTGATTCTGTTTTTTTTTTTAATGTACTTTTGTGTGTGTGTGTAAATTTTATATTTACTGAAGTAAAGGTTGTTTTTGTGTAAGCGTTTTAAGTTTAAAAAAGAAAAAAAATAAAAGCTAATTTTGTTTCTCAAGTTCTCTCTGCTAAAACATGCAATAGAAAGAAATTTGTATTGTTAAATGATCCAATTAGTTGTTAAATGTCAACGCGTGTCTGTTTTCACGGGGAGGGGAGAAAACCCTGCTGAAAACGTATCTGAAATCCCAGTTGCAGAGAGCTTCTGGCGTTTGCAGACCGTTTCCCGGCTGTGTCAGGATGCAGTTTGGGTACTACCGAATCAGCAGTAGTCCTGTTTTACAGTTTTATTTCTCAGTTCCATCTTTTCATCACCTGTCACGTACCTTATGAGGCTGCGTGTTCGGGACAAGGTGAATTTAGATGACATTGTGAAAACGGGGCCAAACTCATCGTTACGGCTGACGCGGGCCGAGCGCAGCCAGGAAAGCCCGCAGCAGCCGGGGGGAGGGCGAGTCGGGGGGGGTGGCGAGCCGGGCTGGGCCGGAGGGAGAGCGTCGGGCGGCGGCGCTGAGCCGCGGGGGGCCGGGAGCCCCGCTAGGAGCCAGCGCAGCCCCGGCTAGGGCGGAGGGAGCAGCCGCACCACCGGGCCGCTCCATGCCGGCTCCGCGCCGCGCTCGGCCGGCCGTGCCCTACCCCACGAGCGGGGCCCGGGCGCTCGGCAGTTCCTTTTGCACCCCGCTGCTAGAAGTGAGAAACAGCGACAGCTCGTCGGAAGCAGCTTGCGACAGGTTATCGGAACCGGCCCCGCGCTGTTCCGTCTCACCCGAGTTCACGAAACCCGGATCGCTCAAGCCGAGCGGGGCGCGGAACCCTTACGCCAGCGCCCACTTCGTCCACCTCCGCCGAGCAACCCCGTTCGCTCAGGCCGTTCGTTTAGAGCTGTGACGGAGCTCTGACGGCGCTGCTTCGTAAAAAGAGGCAGTTAAAAGAAATGAAGCGAGAGACCTTCAGCTCGCTTTCCAAGTGACGACTGTGCAGATGGATGGATTTCATCCAGATGAAGTGAAATATCATGTTTAGTTTCTGTTTTCTTCACTGGAATAAATATTAGGGTCCCGGCATTAGAAAGCTCTTCGTCTTGTTCTTATAAAATCTATTAACTCACAAGTCTCACTCTTAACGTAGCCGAGCAGACGGCCGGTTTGATCTAAGCGACAGGTAGTTCGGCAGCAGCTTCGTGTCCCGTTCCGCCCTAAGCCCTGGGCGTTTCGCGTGTCCTCCGCGGGATCTCCCACCTCACTCCGCACGTTCAGATCTCCCCGCTTTTCCCGTCTGATGCTGCCGATGGCTGTGTAAAATACACGTGTAACAGCGTGCAATAAAAACATTCACACTTCTACCATCGTAAGACACGAATATGAGCGGAGTCCAACTTTCGGGAGTTTCAATTAAGAACAAAACTGCCATTGAAAGTGCCTTTGATTACAGCAGTCTTTACAGAGTACCCGTGTCCTTTACTGGAGACAACTGCAACCTCACTGACAGCATTCCAGCTGATGTTTGCGGTACACGAGCTCAATCCCAAGCGACACCGTACGGAACCGCTCGCAAAGCTACGCTTCACATTTTACCGGTCAGCAATTTTCTGTAGCTCTGCCTTCAATCACGTTTCTTGGGTCAGGTCCAAAGTACTCACAGGTTCAACACATCTTTTTTTTTTTTTTTTTTTTTTTTTTTTTTTTTTTTTTTATGAATGGGGGAAGGAAAGGGGAGTAGAGACAGCACAGCACGAAGCAGAGGCTGCTGGAACGCATTAAGGCCGGGGCCATTCTTTGGAAGGGCGTGGTGAGACGCAAAGAGATCCGTTTGAACGAGGCACAATGATTTCACTTATTAATGAGTCTCACAATGAGGTGTGGAGAAGTGGACAACAAACTTGTAAATGCAGTTCAGATCTTTAGTTCAGATCGGAAGTCCGCGTGTCGAGCTGTCAAAGCTCCCGGCCGGCGCTAACGAGGTAACGACTCCCAGGTGCCGCGGAGGCGCAGCCGCCCGGGCGCAGCCGCGACTGGTTCGCAGCCGGGGGCGGGTCCTCCCCCTACGCCTCTTAAGCTCCTCCGGAGGCCGTAGGGAGCTATCAGAAGGATCCGAGATTCCATAGAAGATGGTAGTCGGCGTGGGCTCCGCTTCTTCGTCAGGTTTCGGTGCTGCTGGGGCTGCTTTTGTTACGGGACTCTGAGCTTGGGGTTTTTTTGTAACGTTCTCTTTGTGTTTTGTTCCAGGTTGCGGTGGGACGTCTCCCGGTGAAGATCAGCACGAAACGGTGAGTCGTTCAGGTACGAACGAGAGCGAGGAGGCGGCGAGCTCCGGGGAGCCGTTTGGGGCCGTCCGCCCGCAGCGGGCGGCAGCCGGGCCGCCGGCGCGGAGCTCCCCCGGCATCTCGGAGCCGGGTTAACGCCGTCACCCGGCCGCTGTCACGTTTTCGGAGGGGACCACCGCTCCTTTCTCCGTGTCGAGGCGCCGTCAGCCCCCTCGAGGCTTTTCAGCGGGGGCTTCTCGGTGTCCTCGGTAAAAGAGAGCGGGATGGGGCCGTATTCTGGGAACGCAAGGGTGCAGCCAGTCAAGGACTGCTGAAACAAGTTTTTTTCTATTGCAGGCCGAGCTAAGGCTGCAGCGGAGCATCTCGTCAGCCCGAGGCGGCGAAAGCGGCGAGCGTTCGGGAGCCGCTAGGTAAGCTCTCTGTTCTCGAGTCTCGCTTAAGGCGGTCTCTTCCACCGACAGGAGCGAGGTGGCTATTTCACCCCCTACCCTTTATTTATAATTTCAGGAGCGCGATTTTGTCCTTCTGTCAGCAGGGAGAAGAGAGTATTGCAGTCGTCAGGATAAGCACCTTGGAGATATGGTAAGAGAGTCCTAAGGTATCCCCTGAGCGCTCTTTGCCTAGAGCTTACCGGGCTATGCCTACGTCCGCTTTGGAAGCAGGCAGAAGCGAGCCCTCAAGAGGTTTGTATGGTGTTTTTTGTGCTGTTTGTTACAGGCAAGGCGGACGAGGAAGGACAGACAGCCCAAAGGAGCGCAGCCTTCAGCGAGGGAGCGAAGAACAGCCCGTGTAAGTGTCATCTCCCCAGGTGGCACGGTGTGGGGCCAGTAGGCTGTGGATGTGAGTGAGAAGCAGAGCAGGTGAAGTTGGGTGTGAAGTGGTGGAGGTTGTCGTGTGTTAATAAATGTGTGAGTGTATATAATAATTATAATATATACAATTATATTATTTGCCTTAAATAATATGATTGTATATAATGTAATGATGTAATTCCTTACACATATATTATTATATCTGGGCTGTTTGGAGAGTTTGGTGAGTCTTTTCTGGGGTTGTTTAAGGGTTGTCTTTGTTTTTTTCACAGGGTGAGCAGTGCAGCAGAGCATTGGTGAGCCTTGGGACCTGGCTGTTTCTCAGAAGTGGTTTGAAGAGCAGAGTTGGCCTTGCATGGGTGCACTTGTGGAGTGAGGTGAGTGTCCTTTATTTGTTGGTTAGTGTGTGGTGCCTTTTGGTGTTAGGGATTTTTTTTTTTTTTGGTGCTGGTGTGTTTAGAGCACTGTGTGTGGTGGGACTTGTGGTTAGTTAGATTCACTTAGAGGGTGATAGGTTTGTTTTTTTGGTGGTGGTGTTAGTTAGATTCACTTAGGGTGATAAGTTTTTTTTTTTGGTGGAGGTGTTAGATTCACTTAGTGGGTGATAGGTCTTTTTTTTTTTTTGGTGGTGGTTTTAGTTGGGTTCACTTAGAGGGTGGTAGGAGGTGTTTGTGTTTTTTTTTTTTCTGTGTTTGTCTTGTGTTGTTGTGACTTTGTCCAGGGGGGAGAACACAGCTCACACTGGGTGACTGCTCTGGTCACTTAGTGTGGGCTGTGTTCTCCCCCCTTGTAATAATGCTAGAGACCCGGTTTTGCACTATCTTTAAAAAGATATAATTTTTTTTTTTGGGCGGGATGGTGGGTGAAACATAGTGGCAGTTGTTTTTTTTTTTGACCCCTCCCCTGCCCCTCTGGGGCCCCTCCCCTGCCCCTTGGGGCCGCCCCCTTGGGGCCCCTCCCCTTCCCTGCCCCCTTGGGGGCTGCCCCCCGTGCCCCCTTGGGGCTCCACCCCTGCCCCCTTGGCCCCTCCTCTGCCCCTTTGGGGGCAACCTTTGCCCCCTCGGGGCCCCTCCCCTGCCCCCTTGGCAACCCCTGAGTGGGGTTGTTGGGCCCTGCCCCCTTGGGGGCCACCCCTGCCCCTTGGGTCCCCCCCATGTCCCCTTGTGTGTCACCCCTGAGTGGGTGTCTGAGGGCAGCCCCTCTTTCCCCTTGGGGGCTGCTCCCTGAGTGGGGTGTGGGGGTGCCTCTCTTCCTTGAGGCCCAGAGTGGCTCCTTTGTGGTGGTGGTGCTCTTAGTCTTGAGGGAAGGAGCTCGAGTGAGGAAGAGCTGTGTTCTGCATCCTGCTGAAGAAAAAGACTTGGTTTAATTCAAGCCTCAGGTAAGATCTTTTTGAAACAACTTTAGCTCTGTGCCTAAGGGGTTCTATGGGGGTTTACAGTTTACAAGATTTTGGGTAAGTGGCTGAAGGTGAAATACACTGATATGCAATGCCACAGGCATAAGTCCTGACTGTGCTATTGATGCTTTACAGTATCAACAGTGTATGTAGGCTGAGTGGTTACTGAGGAGGGAAGCTGCTACATGTTCTCTGTAACATTATTGCCATTTCCTCTTAGTGAGGAAAAAATAGAACCTAACAGGGAAATAAATGGAAATGCTTGTGAAAGCTGTTGAGAGCTCTCTGAGACTGACTCTAATATTAATATATTAAAAAAATGTAGAAAACTATCTCTCTGTGGGCAGAGTTTTACTCTGTAAGAATATTAGTAATTGCCCGATGGGGGGCTTAAAAATACCTGAATTAGTGAAAAGCTAGCTCTCCCTTTTAATAGTGTGTCTTTTGCTTCATCTTCTTACTTGAGCAAAACTGTGAAGAAGAACTTTGGGATAGAGCTCTGTTCTTCTCGTTTCAATGCATTACTCTGAAATAGCGATAACTGAGCTTACTTCTGTGGCTCGGGAAGCGGGCGATAATTCCTTTTTGCAGAATTATTGGCTCGCGGAGGCTTTTTGGCAAGATTGTTTCTCCTGAGAGCGCTGCCGTTCTGCATTGCGCGTGGGATCTGGGACGCCTAAGAATATCTGCCCCCTAGCGGAATGACTAGGCTTAGCAACTCGAGGTTTAGCGGTGAAGCGGATACCTGTCTGTGTGTGACTTAACAACAGAAAATCAGTACTTACCTCAATAAAAAATGGATGCGCTGTCTATTTCTGTGCTTTGGTCTGGCTTCTTTGCTGATGAAGGTTTTTATCTTGCGGAATGTGAAGAGGAAGAACAATGGTCCCTTAAGCAATTGGCATTTGGCGTTGTGTGTTCTGTAAAAGAAAAAGTGAGACTTAAATAAGTAACAAATAAATCAGTAACAAATAAAACAAATATCTATATATATAAATATATATAAAAATATCTATGGCAGAGGGTCTGAGCATCAGACTTGCTTTGCTCAGTGAGTGTTTGTATTGTTGCAGCTCTGTTTCTGGAGCAAAGTGTTTCATGAACTTGGTATGGCTTTCTGAGCTGATGGGTGGGTGTGCTGTCCCAGCAATAGAGTGGTGGTGATTTCCTTGTTTTAAAATAAACAAAGAAAAAAAAAAAACCTTTTGCTTTCCATTTTTAAGATGAGCTCACTGTGAGCAAACTCTGGTTTCTCACTAGGTAAACTGAGCTAGTGCTTTGCTGTGTGACCCTCTGAATCTAACATGTAATCTAAGTTAGTTCTTGTGAACCTTTGTCCAAAGTGAGGCTCAGCTTTAATGCTAACTATACAAATACATTATGCTCTGCATCTTGTATTTTAACAGAAGTAATGAAACTGCACTGGGGTTCTGCCATACATGATTATATTACACACAAGCATTTACATCTTTATGTGAGAGTCTGCAATTATTAATAGGATTCACTTACAATCAGTTAATGACCTATTTGTGCTGCCACCAAAGTGAAACATGCTGGTAATTTGGGAGAGAAAATGGAGTCTTAGTTAACTATGATGCTGCTTCCCTAGTGACTTGACTGCAACAGAGTTTCAATGAGTTAACAGGTAATGTTACTGGTATGTGATGATGTTAGTGGGCAATTGAGGCGTTGCTTTCTGTGGAAAAACAGAATGGGGGGGTTATTTTACATAGGGATATCTTAAATGAATATTACTGAGATAAATGTTATGGATAAACATATCCACTAATTCAATGAAATTTCTTTTTGATTACAGAATCACAAAGCCAACCCAGTCAGAAGGGACACCTGACTCCTAGCTCTGCGTGAGATGGCCCTGACTACAACTGTTCTGGCTGAGAGCGGCATCCGCCTCTGTGAACCGTGTCAGCCCTGGGCTGTGATTGATGCCTCAGGGAAGCCTGTTCTGATACCTCAACCCTCTTTAGAGCACGGTTTTTCTTCATCTCCAAGCTGTACTGTCTACTGTCCGGATCCCTCTACAGAGCCTTTCTACCCCCGAGGAATCTGCGGCTCCTCCTAATTCAGCATAATTTGCAAATGTACTGAATATGTTTACCTTTGAATCCTGTATCATGATTAATTACAGGAATGCCTAAGGGAACTACTCCTGCAAAGAAGACCCTGGAGTCTGACTGGTGCCTGTCCCCCAGCCTCTTGCATTCTGATTTCATTCTAGCAAATGCTTGAAGCCTCTTTTGTATGGCTCTAAATCATTGCTTAGCCATTTGTTTGTCTGTTCCTACACATTAGTTTGACTCAGTGTATTAGATAGTTGAAATTAATGGATGTATATATTATATAATGGATGTATTGTGGAATGGAATAAAATTTGATTAATTATCCTGAATTTGTATATTTTCCTATCTTTCTGTCATTTCACAGATCACATTTTCTACATACTCACATTATTAGTGTAGCCTGCCATTCATATCAAGAATGGCTGAGCAAAAAGGATGGATTTAAGCTATAAAGCTTAAAACTGTCAAAAGCAAACAAAAAAACCCAACAAACACCACCCACCACCTTCCACACCATGGAAGTCCATGGGGTCATCATGTATCCATAAGAGAGATTTCAGAATTCATGCAGACAGAATGCACTGTCTTTCATTACAAATGTGGGTACAAACTCTCCCTCACCTCACTTTAACCTAAGGGCCAGACTCTGTGATTGTATCCCTCTGTCAGCAAAGACAAAAAAGGACTTACATTATTTTTTTTTTTTTCTTTTATGATAAGTCAGAAAGGAAAGCCCTAATCCTTAGATCGTGTGAGCTTGGCAAGAACAAATGGCATTAGACTGCGAGCACCTTTACAAATCAAACCTTTGTCCTATAATAGTATACAATGAATATCACTCTTTCAACAGGCAGCAAGTGTGGAAAATTAACCTTTTCCTTTTCCACTTTCTATGCTCAACTGTGGTAATTACATCCACAGTATTCTCCCTTCCACGTCAAACTTGGGTTACGGAGCTGAGAAGTCTTTCCACCCATACCCACACAATTAATGTCAAACTAATTTAAAGCTTTTTTTTTTTTTTTTTTTTTTTAATAATGGGGAAAAAAAACAACAACAAAAAAAAAACATTACAAGGACAATAAGAGATCTTAAACTTCTTGACCTGATTTAGGCTTTCTCAGCACTTTGTAGGTTCTTAGGGACTCAACACGCACAAAAACACAAGCAGAAGGAGAAAAAGGCAAGGGCAACATTACAGAATTCCTTTTTGTAACTGCACTGGTCTGCAGCAAAAAAGATGTCACGAGAAGAAGAATGCTCATCTGTCTCCAAACATGACACAGGCTCACTGGAAGTCACCCTTTAAATGAGGTTTAAGAGACATGGAGCCTCCCTGCAGTTGAATCCTCTTCACCTGTGCTCCCAAGCCTGACCTAGTCTCTTCCTTCAGGTGCTTGCTATGTGGTTTGGGCCCTGACTCTGCAGTTCCCTTACAGTCATGCAAATCTTACTGGTTATGGCATAAGCTATTTAGACTGAGACACCCTGTCCTTGAGACGTCGGACAGAACTGCTTCCCAAAGGGAAGCTGAATCGCTTATCCTTCTTGTACAGTGTAATAATACAAGAATAGTAATGTATAACTCAAAATAAATAGTACAAGACTGGTGGTAAAAAGATAGCCAGACATTATCTATAGGAAAAAACTCACCAATTCTGAGGCCTTCAGTCTAGATGGAAAATGATGAAGCTTGTCACACAAACACCACAAAGGAACAGTCTCCAAAAGAGATGCTGCCTCAGTGCTGGTCAGCCCTCAAATGAAATCTAGGAGAGCCGGAGAGGTGGAGTTGAGCTGGATTACCTCCACCTGTGTTCCCACGACTGACCCGACACTTGCCTCAGGTGGTTAATCAGAGGTCCAGGCTGTGATTAACAGTTTCCTATATGCTTCTCAATAAGTTTCCCCAGAAATGAGATCCCACAAACTTCTCTAGCATATCAAAAGCACACAAAAATGGGCCAAAAAAATCCATAGGAAGAAAACCTATTTCACCAGTGGGTACCTCTGGGGAAGAGAGCCATAGAGACTGTTGTGCTGTCAAGCTATTTTTCTAGCTCTGTTCATAACAGTGGCCTGATAAAGTAAGATTGTCAAACTTAAGAGCACACGCCTGCAGTTGTGGTCTGGCTCAATAAACCCTCTTCTCAATGACTTACAGTAAGAAAGATAAGAGACCACCTCTGAGGTTTTGCTGAGAAAAGCCACGGGAAGAATTTGCTCTGTTCTCAGTCAAGACAAACATCTACCTCTTAAAAGAAAACTAATTCCTGTAGCCCCATGAACTAACTGGTCTCCAACCCATCTGATTTTCAGTTGTAAATTTGCAATGGCAGTAATAAAACTCAGAGCACTTTAGTAAATCTTTTAAAAAGTACAAATAAAATCCAGGAAAATACCCATTCATGCAGCCAAAACCATTAATGCTACAACACATTCTGGGCTAGGAGGAGCCTTATCTTAATTAATCCTACCTGAGATTGACACTGTTAATGACACCCACCTGCAGAAACAGACAAGAAGATCACAAGAAAAAAAATACATATACCTATTCTCAAATGCTGAGTTAGAAAAGAACATAAAAAGAACTCCTTAAGGATGCCTTTCTAAGAGCATAAGAGTTCTCCTGGCCCCAGCAGGATCCCCCCAGAAACCAAGCTCTGAAAGTGGGTTTTAAAGGGGGAACTACTCAGCAGACACTGTATTCAGCTGTATGTCCAGGTGGGAGTGGGGGAGAGGTGGGGGGGAAAGACTGATGAACAGTTTTCCCCAGTGGCCTGTCTTGGAATCTTCAATGCCATATCGAATGATATGAATAGCAGGACTGAATGCACCCTCTACATGTTTCCTGATGACACCGAGCAGAGCGCTGCGGTTCATACAATAGAAGGGAGGGATACCCTCCAAAGGGTTTTAGTCACACCTCAAAAGTGAGCCCATGTGAACCTAGTGAGGTTCAACACAGCCAACCATCACTCTTGCTCAGGGCCTTCCTAGGTACAACCACAGACCAGGAAAAAAACAAAACAAAACAAAACACACCCTTATATCAGCCCTGTGGGGAAGCATTCAAGGGTTCTGGAGGAACACAAGTTCCATGTGAGCCAGCAGTGTGTGCTTGCTTAGAACCCAGAAGGCCTATGGTAATCTGGGCTGTGTCAAAAGAGAGGCAGCCACCAAGAAAAAAATCATCCCCCTCTGCTCTGTCCTCATGGAGCTGGAGCTGCAGTTATAGGACTGGGCCCCTGGGAGTGAGAAATAATGTGGAGCTCCCAGAGTAGGTCCAGAGAAAGGCCATGAAAATGAGCAAAGGGCTGCAGCACCTCTTGTATCAAGAAAAGTTGAGGGAAATGGGTTTCTTTATTTCAGAGGGAAAAAGGCCTTATTGCAGACTTCTAGCACTTGCAGAGAGATTATAAACAGGAGAGGGACTAGCCTTTTTTGTGGCCTGTGTGTGTAATGCTACAACATGATACAGAGCACAGCAAAAAGAGCAACACAACAAAGTCCTGGGCTGCAACAAAGCAGAGCGAGCCCAAACGAAGGAGCAGCCACAGATGCAGAAAGCAAGAAAAAAAGCTGCTTACCTTCTAAAAACCTCTACTGGGCCACAATCTACAGTAAGGTGCTCTCTCCTCCGCTGCCAACCCTTAAATGAGATCTGGGAGGGGGGGATCCTGGCTCCACCCCTTCCAGTCACTCATCTGTATTATGTGCACCTGAGCTCCCCTGGGTTGGCCTCGCCTTTCCACCAGGTGTTCAATCACAGCTTCTTCACATTCTTCTAACTAATGCTCTAACAAACAAGTACTAAAATTTAGACCACTTACTTGCCTTGAAGTACAACACCGCAATTGGTAGCACTGTGCAAGTACACAAACAAACAAAAAAAAGCAGAAAAACCAAACTTAAACGTTCTCTATTGTGAAGTTTCGCCTACACGAGGTATTTAATATCACGTAGGTCATGTTACCAGTGCGCAGCACAAAGTAATCAGTTATTGTGGAAGTCATATTCTCTGGCTTCGTTGTGAAACCGGTTCCAGGTTAACTGAAAGTGTATAAGTGTACACAGCTGCTGAACACTCACCGTCTTCTTGATGTATTCTCTTATAAAAATTAATTCTGTCAGCAATGGGAAATAATTCTTATTTCTAGGCTGTCATTTTTGTACAACTTCAGTCAAACTCAAAATATTATTCTAAACAAAGTTAGAAGAATTAAAGACTATCTCTTTAACTGCTACCTATTCCTTACTCTAGCAGAGACAGATGACAAGAAGCGCGGATCTGTCATATCTGGCAGTACCTAAAAGTGCACTGGCTTTAATCAATACTAGAGCAAATCTCAAACCTACATTTGATTGCTCTGTTGTGCTCATATCCTTCTGTGACAGAGCAGGCAGTGAAGGATTATGTTGTGCTTTCTCTCCACTGTTCCTTCCCTCTCCCTTCTTTTTCCTGCTCCAGTGTGGGTCCCCTGTACGCTGCTGTCCCCTTGGGGTGTACCTGATTCAGCGGGCACTCATCCGTGAGTGGAGGTCCCTTTGGTGAAGTAACTCCTCTTGGCTGAATTAACCGTGTGTGGGTCGCCTGCTGCGCCGTGGCACGTCACCGTCTCCAACCTTCATGTTCCCCCTGCTCCTTTTCACTCAAGTCGTATCCATGCCCAGTTCTGAGGGTGGAAAAACGCTGCCAAACTAAGCATGGGAAAGCAGTTAGCAGACTCAGTATGAGTGATAAACAAGCTCCGACTTTATTGCCCGAAAAACCATACTTTTATAGCAGACAGACGAGGGTGTTTGAAAATCACACACACTAATTGGAGGAAAGCTACTGCAGTAACAACCCTAAAACCCTCCTTCAAATCTGCGAGCCATTCATTCTTTTCCTAGAGGTGATTCTCATGCTGTTTATCTGCTCCGCAGCTGCTGCTCTGTGAAGTCCTAATCTTGATCCATAGCTGCTGCTCTGTAAAATCCTGCTTGTACTGCAACACAGTTTTTTCTGTCCTTTCCTTTTTACCAGCAGCTCCACTAACAAAATACTGTAGGTCCTGGGATAAGTGTGCTGCAGAGCGGCCTAAAAACAACTGTAATCATTGTAGCCATTCCCTAATATTTCACAGAGATCTCTCCTGCTGCTCCCCTTCCTCCCAAAATCTTGCTGTGGAAACCCAGTACAGATACCAATATCTAGTATTAGGAGGGGTGAAAAAAAATATTAGCAGGATTTCCTTCAAAACATAACAAAATAGTGCAACTTTGATGCGATACTAGAAAGACTGAAGTAAGTTTAGTGTGAGTTGAGAACAGAAATAACAAGGCAGATCATAAGTTTAGAGCTCAAAAGCCTTGATTGCTCGCCGTGAGAATACTTTCCCTGGGTCACAGACTGTTAAGCAGTGCTATTGCTAATTCATGAATGATAACATGGTTTGATTTCTTTCCACGGAGAATGTTTGACTAAATCTGTCAACAAACCCAGCTCTGTAATAACATGTAACTCTGGAAATGTTAAAATAACAGCTCTCAGGCCTTCACAGGAAAATCATTGGGCTGCCTGATGAAAAGTCAAACGCTTGTGGTGAAGGAAACCAAAATTCTGACTGTAAATGAGAACAAACCAGGTTTTCTCATTGCCATAATTGTCATCTGAAATTCCTTCTGTCAACTGCTAACTGGGAGGCAAATTTGGGTGAGACAACGTATTGCACTCAGCTTTACTGCAAGAAAAATATATATGTTTTCTGACTGATGGGTAATATGAAGTTCAGCTCTGTTCCACTATATTCATATGTGACAAAGCAAGTGAAATCACTGCCTATTAGAAAGTGAGCCAAGTGCTGAGCTTCTCTCTGTAGAAGGGGGACACGTTTTTTTTTCTTTTCTGTGGACTGCCTTAAATGGGCATTGGGGGGGGGGGGGGGGGGGGAGCACCTGAGGGGAGGTCGGGAAGGGGACGGGTTTTTTTCGCCGGGTTCCCTGCGAAGAGACAGCGCGGTCGGAACTTCCCGCCTCCCACAGCCCGTCGGCGAGACTGGGACTTGGTTTTCTCCTTGCTGAAACTCTCTCGTTGTTGTTTAGTGTTATTGGGTTTATTAAACTGCCGTTCGTTCTCAGATCATTCTTTTTATCTTCATTTTTTCTCCTAGACCCATTCGCAATCTCCCTTCCCTTCCCCTCTCCCGGAGCGCACGTGGCCGCACCGCGCCGCGCCGTTAGAGAAGGGAGGTACATTTTTTCCTTCTCGCCCTGGGTTTGTTCCCGCTGTCACGCAGCGAGCAATAGAGAGAACTCCGTGACAACTGAATACTGTCCAGGTCTGTGCAGGGCCGGTTATCTGGTACACTGTTCAAACCGAGAGACCCGTTTCTTTGTTGGAAATACCTCAGAAAAGGCTGGCAATACATGAAGGTACTATCCCTAAGGAAATGACAAGGAATAAGGTACCTTATTTCAAAAAAATGAAAATTAAGTGAAGAATCAGAACTCCAATTTTAAAATCTCCTCACAATGCAACTTATAGTCACTTTGTAATATATATAGACAGGAAGAAACAAGAAAACAGACTTGCTATATATTAATATATTATTAATTATATTAATATATTATTAATATATTACTATTAATGTTAATATTAATATATTATTAATATATTATCTGGTATGCTAGGGAAGGCCAGCAACACATCTTACAATTTTGCTCAAAACCAGATAAAAGGGACCGCTGAGAAGCACCAGCAAGATCCCATTTTTGGCCGATATCACGGGCACAATATTAGTTCACACACTACGTATGAAACATCTGACTTCCAGTTACTAAAGCCCTCCTGTTGTGTTGTGAGGATACTTAGCTTATTACCTGCACATGAGAACACCGGGACAGTTCAGCCCTTATTATTACTTTTATTAATAGCACTTTGATTCCATACATAGCAAAAGATACCAGGCATCATTTGCAACCATCCGACAGAGAAAATTAACTTTGTTATACATTGAAAACAATATATGTGATATATAATAAAAACACTTTCAGTGTAAAAATAATATGTTTTCAAGCTGTGCCTCGTGAAACTGTTATGAGAAATGAGCGTGCCTCACGTCTCTCTCCATAATATTAATTTTCACAGTACAATGCAAACAGAAATCCTCACTGTGGAACACCCATCGTAACATTTTGAAAGGGCTTCGATGCCTTTTTAGGCCACGGCTTTTGCCAACTGCATGAATTCAAAGTCCTTTTTTCAGTTATAGAAGATGCTTGCGGCACCTCTTGTAACTCTTTGTACAAATTAAGTTGTTTATCTATAAACTTAACCTTCAAAATAATCAAAGCCCAACCAGAATGCGTGACGCTAGGAAATTACATCATTACTAATTTATAGTGTATTGTAGTCTGTTGGACATTTCGTTTGGCAATTTTTTTCTGTCTTGGGCCTCATCTTTTCCTTTTCCACCCTTTATAACATTTCATATCTGTTTACTCAGTTCACCTCTCTGTGTCCCACCCTCATTTTCTTCTGTTCGATAATTTAATTCCCACCCTCATGAGTGAAGCACCGTTATGCTTCTCACTAGGAGGAGTCTGTATTAACTTCACACTCGGTTACAGATTCATTGAAAACCTTCTGAAATTCTTAAAGAAAAAATTCACTCCAACAGATTAAAATCAGAGGGAAACGAGCTCATTTTCAAAGAAAGGAAGGCATCAGCACTCAGTCTTTCTCGTTTACATCCATAATCTTAAAAAGGCAGTTTTTGCAGTTTCTTCAGAGTACTCTATGTTCTCTACATGTGATTTCAAGGAAGAAAGTTTATTTTCAAGCATATGAGCAACACAATTTTTATTTCCTCTGAGCTGTGGCTCAACAACCTCTATAAGATCACTCAGATGATTGTGAAATTTGTGCATCCCTTCTGAAACAGCTTCTTAAAATTGCTGAACAATCAAAACCCAGCAGCAATAATGCTGACAAACACACACCTTCGTCCCAACCACCTGGCACCTAAAACACACACCTATTATCATTCATACTGTCTATTCTCTTCTGCATCTTAAAACATCATTCTTCTCTTTATCTTTTTTCCTCTTTTTAGCAAAGTTCAGTGTTCATAGAGGCACTGTGAAGGTCAGTTGCTTTGGTTTTAGGTTTTTTTTTTTTTAATGCTTTTTTTTCCCCCGCTATTTGGTTTGGTGGCAGTCATCTATTTTACTGCTTACTTAGTTCTGCACAATTTAAAAGAACTGTTGAACAAATGCTCTTGTGGTGCAGGAGAAATTTTGCCATTTTTACTCTTCTGAACACACACACAGCTTGTGGATGTTTCTGAAGAGCAGCTTAGTCAGTCCCTAAACAAATATCGCATTTTACAAAATCCAGTCCTTTGTGAACTCTGTTACCAGCATTTAACCACATGAGAAAAAAATATATATATATAAAACAATGCATAAAATAGGACATGAATCAAAACACTCCTAAGCTATCACAAGAAAGAGTGACCTATGATGCTGGAAATCACTGGGGCTTCCCCAGTTCTACATAGATATGTTACAAAGTGCTTCACTGGAGACATTTTAATTCTGTCATCTGTATTTATTTATTCTTAAAGGGAAATTTAGTTGTAGTGTATACATACATATAACAATAAGGCCAAGTAGTAAACAGGTGAACCGGACTACATATCATTTTTCAAAATGAAGGTTAATCACTGACACCAAGTTTGGTATTTTATGAAATAGGCTGAATCATGTTCTACCATTTTGCCAGCCTCCAGCAGAGTTACTTCTCCAGTGAAAATACGATTTTCAGGGTTTTACTCTAACAAAAACAGCATCAAAAAAATGAAGGAATACAATTTTATTGTGGATCAACAAATATATGGTCTTTACTTGCTAAATATTTCCTTTGATTTTCCTCATTCTATGACTTGTGGAATCAAACTCCATAGCCTGTTAGGATATAAAGAAGGTATGTTTAATAAAGAGAATAACACTTAAGCTGTAGCTCCCCTTTGCCTTAGTTTCTGTGAGGCCCCCTTTCCCTTTCTGTAGCAAAGTGTTCCCTTTTCATCTATTACGGGAACCTTTTTCACTCTTCAGTTCCCCCCTTTTCTTTAATCTTGTGGGCCTTCCACCTGCTAGTTCATTTTATTCTTTCTTGACACGTCCTGAAATAAGCCCCGCTCCCTGCCTTTTGTCTAAGCTCATGCCTCTCCCATACCTCGTATTCCCTTCTGGTATCCTGGCACAGACACAAAGAGCATCTTATTACAACACAAGTAAAACACAGCAAGAGTAGCAAGGTGATGCAGACTAAGAAAAACTGTTTTAGTCATCAGCATTCTGAGTTTTTTCTAAGGTTACAGAAATTTTCATACAGCGATACCCCCCTTTTCTCAGGAGTTCTGTGGAATCAATTTGCCATCGTTGCCCTGCAAAGCCCTTTCTCATGAGGCCCACTTGTGCCCTGTTCCTGGTACTGGGAGCTTTGTAGTGTTGGTTTGCCCAATATATTCTCTTATCTTCCCTTATAATCAATTTCCATAAAATACTAAAGGGCATAACAATGTGTCCATCTGGGCATGTGCCCCTCTGTCGGCTTGCTCTCTTCCCTTCTAAATCATTAATTGGACTCCTGCCCTCTTTAGAATATTTTAATGGTTTTGACTTGGGTTCAGAGATTTTAAGTTTACCATCTGGAATTGAAGCCTTCTGCAACTGCCTGTTCTGCCATCTGATCTATCATCTTATTTTCTGTTTCCTGTACATTTCTGATGTCCTTTACAGCATATAGTAGCCATTGGTAGATTTACATCACGCTGTTTTCCTTGTGTGTGAGCAATCCTTGCTCTTTCTAGATGGTACTATGAGCGTGTGGCACCCCAAACACATATTTAGCATCTGTCCATATAATTAAGGCTCTCATCAAGGCAGTTACTTTAGTCTTTTGAGGGGAAGCGCCCACAGCTGATGGCTGTGCTCCGATTACCTGGTCAGTAGCAGTTACTGCATACCCTGCCTTGCAGGGCCTCCTTGTCTCACAAAACTGCAGCTGTCGGTAAACTGGGCATCATCTGCATTTTCTAAGGGTTTGTCCTTCAGGTTCGGCTGACCGGCTGCAATGTGCAGCTTCAGTTGTTTCAAAGCAGTTGTGTAATACTGGTTAACCGGGAGTTCCGCTAAGGAAAGATACAGGGTAGACAGTATTAGTTACAATTATTTCTACATCACCCTGATCTACCAGGACGGCCTGGTACTTTGGTGATCATTGGGGTGAGAGCCAATGTCCCCTTTTTGTCATCAATACATTAAACACTGTATGAGATATTAAAACTGGTAACCTTTGGCCCAGTTTAGATTTTGGGCTTCTCAAATATTGAGCACCAGTGCAGCCACCACCCCCAGGCACCCTGGCCATCCCTCACTCACTTCAAGCTATTCAAAGTTTACCATCAGTCCATAGCTGTGTATCCACGGTGAGCACCCTCCTGTCATTCCTGGGAATGTATGGAGTTCCTTGGCAGCTCAGGGGTTTGGCAGATGGCTTCTTTCCTGGCGGTCCTTAAGGTTCAAAGTCCAGCTGTAATCCCATATCCCATATACGTCACTTGCTGCTGAGTTATTTGTGCTTTCTGTAAAACAAGACACTCAGCAAACTCTCAGTCTGTTGTACACTGTCCTTTTGTTGCTGTGGCATCCACGTGCTGCAGTAAAGTTCCACCCTGGGATGGAGGAACTTGGGTCTCGGGCTCACAAACTGACCACTTCTCAAAAACCATTAAGCTGTTCACACAGCCCTGGGTAATGCTGTCCAGGTTAACTGAGTCTCTTTTTCCCCATTTTCTTTTTCTTTCCTATTTAAAGGCAAGTAACCTCAGGCTTCTGTTGGCCAAACCAGGCAGATGAGACATCCTTCAAATCCAGAAGGTAAACTCCACCTATTCGTTCCTTAACTTAGTGAATAAAGTGCATGGATTTTCCAGCACTGAGTGTATCCCTTCAATGATTCTATTACTTGCCCTCAAGTCTTGTACCAAACTAAAGCACTTGCTATCCAAAAATTTGTCAGACTTGGCAAAATTGGACTTGTGTACTTGGATTCCCATTCAATTACTAATTTAAACTCCAAAAAAAAAAACACACACAAAAAAAAAAAAAAAAAAAAAAAAAAAAAAAACACACAAAAAAACCCAAAAACAAACAAACAAACAAAAAAAACCCAAAAAACCAAAAAAAACCCCAACCAACCACAATTATTTCTTTTATCCTTCTACAGACACATATCCTCAGAGGGCAATGCTTTACCCTGACTGGGTGAGCTCTTGCTTTTATCTTCTATTTAGGGCTTCATTTTTGGCCCCAATGCTCACACCCCTAAGTGTGTCTTATTTGAGATTGATGTGACTCCTGGGGGTACAACATTGTTTTTACCAGTTTGTGTTAAAGCCAGACTTACAATTTTTAATCAATCAATATTGTTTGACCCTTAGCTCCAGTTTTATTAATTTTCTTGACAGAGTAACGTGGCATGTACAAGAATTTCTATATTCATGACTTACAGGTTCCCCCTTCCCATACACATACCCGGTCCGCTGACAGATGGTTCTTCTCTGTTCCTGCAGCGATCAGGTGGGGAAAGGGAGTCTCTTCAAGAAATCTCGGGGTGCGCCAAAGGCGTCCCCTCTCTCAGCTGGTCCTGCAGCTGAAAAGAGGGGGTCCCATCGGGGGTGCCAAATTAACTTGCGGAACCGAAGTCTATAGCCCGATAGAATATAAAGCAGGTATGTTTAATAAAGAGAAGTGTACATAGCCCTGGCGCAAGTGGTGTGCCACTTCTGCTGGCAGAGCATCAGTCAGTGGGAGCTGAGCAATTGCGTGGGTATCAGTTGCTATTCATAAACATACGAGTACACGTATCATAGCCATTATCCACTTCGCCCTTTCTCCACTCTACGTTAGCAAATGCATATAAAACTCAATTCACTAGTTCTACTTGCTCTCCCTCTCATCTCAGTCTCCACTCCTACCCCGTGGGAAACAGGGGCATGAGACAAAATCTGCACAGGGCTAATCTACCTGCCAAATTAAACCACAACACTTCAGAGAAGAAATATCACCAGCCACATTGATTAGGGCCACATAGCCGCAAAATCTGCAATAACGTTCAAAGGAAAAGAAAGGATAAAGCACCAGCAGGGAGATCCATGTTAAGAACTGGTGGGGAATCAGGCACATAACCACCCCTGAGCACAACCCATTCATCCCTTAAACTCAAAAAAAAATGTAAAGCATTTGGCAGAACACTGAAAAAGTGCAATGAAAGAAGTCAGCAAAAGCGATCCAGAAAGTGAGGCAAATTAACTGGCAGAAAAACTAAACCACAGCCAGCTTGGCAAAGGATGTGAACAGATTATGGGAAGAGTTGGGCAGTATCAGTAACCACTACACCACAAATAAAGGCCAACAAAACCTGCAGCTGACAAAAACGGATCCTCCCTATGCATGGAAGAAAGAAACAAAAGGCTAGCTGGCAATACAACAACTAAGAACACTAAGAAGCAGATTCATGCAAACAGCTACGGAACGTAATAACAAAATTCAAAGAAGGCAAGAGACTAAAAGCAGATCTCATTATAAAAAGCAAGCAAACAAATTTTATTCTCAAAAAAACATAGCAACAAGAAGTAGCTAACAAGCAATACATACATGACAACTCAGGCTCCAAAAGAAAAATGTTTAATAAAACAAAATGACAGTTAACAGCAATATCTTCATGCTTGCTCTTGCCACCAAGGTCCCTCGAGCCTCCACTTGTTTCTTCCGCAGCAGCTCCTGAAACAGAAGCAAGGAGAACATTGCACCAGCGGAGCAGCAAGCCCCCACAACTGAAGGAAAAGGGAAACCCCACCTCATAAAGGAACTTGACACCCGACCACATGCCCAAGAAAGGACTTGCACACCCTCCACCCCCCTCCACCCCCCCCAAATTCATGACGGCAAGAACAGCTTTGAGCAACTTTTCTCACCTCTCGGACTCACAGCGGACTTCCAGATGGTGCTGCAGGGGATCACAGAGGCGGGCAGACTGGGCAAATGAGGCTGGGCACACAAAAAGCAGTGGCCAAAGAGTCAGCTTCCCCGCTTACGGGGGACCCCCAGCCACTGCCTCCATCTCAAAGGGCCCGGGACTGCGGGGCACACTTGCTCCCTGAATTACAGGGCAGCCCCCATCCCAACGGCCGAGGGAGGCTCCTCTCTCCCAAGTCCGGGGCACCTCGACCCACACCCCGCTAACGGGGCGGTCACCCCACACAGCCTGCCAGCAGAGCACTAGCGCTCACACACCCAGAGCCTGATTACAGGCGGGTGGACGACACCCCTGGAGCCACAGAGCCCGGTTTCCCCCCCAGCGGCGGGAACAACTCTCGGAAGCCAGGCAGCGGGGCAAAACGGCCAAAGACCGCAGACGGGAACACAGACCCGATTCCATCTCACGGCCCCGCGCCTCTGAAAGGCCGGGGCCACCTTCCCGCCCGAGTACGGGGGGGGGTCTCTCAGAATGCAGCTCACCAAGCACACACGGAGGGTACGCGCAGCCCTGCCTACAGGACGGTACCCCCACATCCCACCCTCCTCAAGAAGCCCCGGGGAGCGTGAGGCTCCCGCCAGCGCCTGAACTACAGGCCGGCCCGCCCGGCAGCAGCAAAACATCACCAGCGTCTTGTTTTTGGGAACCCAGGGACCGACCTCGACCCACCGAGCGGGGAGGTCACCTCACACACAAACAGCACCTCAACCTGCACCCTCTGAAGGGACAGGGAGGGGTCATCCCCACCAACTGGATGGCTAAAGCAGCCGGCTGCAACGTGGCAGCCTCCCCACACCTGATTACAGGCGGGGCGGGCCGCTTAGGGGACAGGGGGCTTCGTGGCTTGGGACTCACACAAGGACAGGCCCGAGCCCTGGTTACAGGACGGCCTTGGCCACTGAACTACCAAGTGGCTCTGATCAGTACTAAGTAAAAGGGAGGGAGACAGGACACTCGCTGTGCTCGTGGGACTAAGAGGGAACACCCCTTTTGCGGCATGCACCAAAGTCCTCCGTTCCCCCCTAGGAAGTCAAAGCTAAGCTGCAGCCATCTTTGTGGAGGCCTAAAGGGAAAGGTCAATCGCTCAGTCACTCCACAAACACAATCAAGGAAAGGGAGGGGAACACACACACACAGATGCGACTTTCCAGAAGGGAAGGACAACACGGCACAGCCGATACCTGGGAATAAACCCGCAACCACGAGCAACGCACGAGAGCCTGTGGCCTGTCCCTAGGCTGCACGGAGGCCACAGACCTCAACGTGCCAAGGGGCTTCCCAGCTATAGCCAAGGGCCAAATGCCCTGACGCATACCCCGAGTACGGGGCCGTCACGTTGACGGGCCACCTCCAGGCAACGATGCCGAGGGGCCATGGGAGGAAGAGGGGCAGGGAAGCGGCACTACCCTGCTTACAGGGTGGCCGCGGGGTCCAGCGGGCTCCATTTCCCACTCAGGTGCGGAGAGGTGGCTTTCGCCCTCCATTACAGGGGGCCACGCTCCCCAGGCAGACAAAGGAGCAGCAAGGCAAAAAGGCCAACTAAAAGCAAAAGACCCGAGCCCTGAATACAGGGGGGGGTCGCCCAGCACAAAGCCAGCCTGGACACCTAGGGCGCCGGCAATGCTCAACTCAAATACGACTATGCCCCCGCTAATGGGACAGGTGCTTTGCCCAGAGAGCCTTTCTCCTTCCCCCCCGCGTCGGCACGCTTCGGCTTCCTCTTCTTGCTTGCTCCTGCCTCCCGGGTCCACACGCCGCACTTTCTTCCTTCCGCAGCAGTCTCTTCTTGTTTCTTCCGCAGCAGCCTCTTCTTGTTTCTTCTGCAGCAGCCTCTTCTTGTTTCTTCCGCAGCAGTCTCTTCTTGTTTCTTCCGCAGCAGTCTCTTCTTGTTTCTTCCGCAGCAGCTCCTGAAACAGAAGCAAGGAGAACATTGCACCAGCGGAGCAGCAAGCCCCCACAACTGAAGGAAAAGGGAAACCCCACCTCATAAAGGAACTTGACACCCGACCACATGCCCAAGAAAGGACTTGCACACCCTCCACCCCCCTCCACCCCCCAAACTCATGACGGCAAGAACAGCTTTGAGCAACTTTTCTCACCTCTCGGACTCACAGCGGACTTCCAGATGGTGCTGCAGGGGATCACAGAGGCGGGCAGACTGGGCAAATGAGGCTGGGCACACAAAAAGCAGTGGCCAAAGAGTCAGCTTCCCCGCTTACGGGGGACCCCCAGCCACCGCCTCCATCGCAAAGGGCCCGGGACTGCGGGGCACACTTGCTCCCTGAATTACAGGGCAGCCCCCATCCCAACGGCCGAGGGAGGCTCCTCTCTCCCAAGTCCGGGGCACCTCGACCCACACCCCGCTAACGGGGCGGTCACCCCACACAGCCTGCCAGCAGAGCACTAGCGCTCACACACCCAGAGCCTGATTACAGGCGGGTGGACGACACCCCTGGAGCCACAGAGCCCGGTTTCCCCCCCAGCGGCGGGAACAACACTCGGAAGCCAGGCAGCGGGGCAAAACGGCCAAAGACCGCAGACGGGAACACAGACCCGATTCCATCTCACGGCCCCGCGCCTCTGAAAGGCCGGGGCCACCTTCCCGCCCGAGTACGGGGGGGGGTCTCTCAGAATGCAGCTCACCAAGCACACACGGCGGGTACGCGCAGCCCTGCCTACAGGACGGTACCCCCACATCCCACCCTCCTCAAGAAGCCCCGGGGAGCGCGAGGCTCCCGCCAGCGCCTGAGCTACAGGCCGGCCCGCCCGGCAGCAGCACAACATCACCAGCGTCTTGTTTTTGGGAACCCAGGGACCGACCTCGACCCACCGAGCGGGGAGGTCACCTCACACACAAACAGCACCTCAACCTGCACCCTCTGAAGGGACAGGGAGGGGTCATCCCCACCAACTGGATGGCTAAAGCAGCCGGCTGCAACGTGGCAGCCTCCCCACACCTGATTACAGGCGGGGCGGGCCGCTTAGGGGACAGGGGGCTTCGTGGCTTGGGACTCACACAAGGACAGGCCCGAGCCCTGGTTACAGGACGGCCTTGGCCACTGAACTACCAAGTGGCTCTGATCAGTACTAAGTAAAAGGGAGGGAGACAGGACACTCGCTGTGCTCGTGGGACTAAGAGGGAACACCCCTTTTGCGGCATGCACCAAAGTCCTCCGTTCCCCCCTAGGAAGTCAAAGCTAAGCTGCAGCCATCTTTGTGGAGGCCTAAAGGGAAAGGTCAATCGCTCAGTCACTCCGCAAACACAATCAAGGAAAGGGAGGGGAACACACACACACAGATGCGACTTTCCAGAAGGGAAGGACAACACGGCACAGCCGATACCTGGGAATAAACCCGCAACCACGAGCAACGCACGAGAGCCTGTGGCCTGTCCCTAGGCTGCACGGAGGCCACAGACCTCAACGTGCCAAGGGGCTTCCCAGCTATAGCCAAGGGCCAAATGCCCTGACGCATACCCCGAGTACGGGGCCGTCACGTTGACGGGCCACCTCCAGGCAACGATGCCGAGGGGCCATGGGAGGAAGAGGGGCAGGGAAGCGGCACTACCCTGCTTACAGGGTGGCCGCGGGGTCCAGCGGGCTCCATTTCCCACTCAGGTGCGGAGAGGTGGCTTTCGCCCTCCGTTACAGGGGGCCACGCTCCCCAGGCAGACAAAGGAGCAGCAAGGCAAAAAGGCCAACTAAAAGCAAAAGACCCGAGCCCTGAATACAGGGGGGGGTCGCCCAGCACAAAGCCGGCCTGGACACCTAGGGCGCCGGCAACGCTCAACTCAAATACGACTATGCCCCCGCTAATGGGACAGGTGCTTTGCCCAGAGAGCCTTTCTCCTTCCCCCCCGCGTCGGCACGCTTCGGCTTCCTCTTCTTGCTTGCTCCTGCCTCCCGGGTCCACACGCCGCACTTTCTTCCTTCCGCAGCAGTCTCTTCTTGTTTCTTCCGCAGCAGCCTCTTCTTGTTTCTTCCGCAGCAGCCTCTTCTTGTTTCTTCCGCAGCAGCCTCTTCTTGTTTCTTCCGCAGCAGCCTCTTCTTGTTTCTTCCGCAGCAGCCTCTTCTTGTTTCTTCCGCAGCAGCCTCTTCTTGTTTCTTCCGCAGCAGTCTCTTCTTGTTTCTTCCGCAGCAGTCTCTTCTTGTTTCTTCCGCAGCAGCTCCTGAAACAGAAGCAAGGAGAACATTGCACCAGCGGAGCAGCAAGCCCCCACAACTGAAGGAAAAGGGAAACCCCACCTCATAAAGGAACTTGACACCCGACCACATGCCCAAGAAAGGACTTGCACACCCTCCACCCCCCTCCACCCCCCAAACTCATGACGGCAAGAACAGCTTTGAGCAACTTTTCTCACCTCTCGGACTCACAGCGGACTTCCAGATGGTGCTGCAGGGGATCACAGAGGCGGGCAGACTGGGCAAATGAGGCTGGGCACACAAAAAGCAGTGGCCAAAGAGTCAGCTTCCCCGCTTACGGGGGACCCCCAGCCACCGCCTCCATCGCAAAGGGCCCGGGACTGCGGGGCACACTTGCTCCCTGAATTACAGGGCAGCCCCCATCCCAACGGCCGAGGGAGGCTCCTCTCTCCCAAGTCCGGGGCACCTCGACCCACACCCCGCTAACGGGGCGGTCACCCCACACAGCCTGCCAGCAGAGCACTAGCGCTCACACACCCAGAGCCTGATTACAGGCGGGTGGACGACACCCCTGGAGCCACAGAGCCCGGTTTCCCCCCCAGCGGCGGGAACAACACTCGGAAGCCAGGCAGCGGGGCAAAACGGCCAAAGACCGCAGACGGGAACACAGACCCGATTCCATCTCACGGCCCCGCGCCTCTGAAAGGCCGGGGCCACCTTCCCGCCCGAGTACGGGGGGGGGTCTCTCAGAATGCAGCTCACCAAGCACACACGGCGGGTACGCGCAGCCCTGCCTACAGGACGGTACCCCCACATCCCACCCTCCTCAAGAAGCCCCGGGGAGCGCGAGGCTCCCGCCAGCGCCTGAGCTACAGGCCGGCCCGCCCGGCAGCAGCACAACATCACCAGCGTCTTGTTTTTGGGAACCCAGGGACCGACCTCGACCCACCGAGCGGGGAGGTCACCTCACACACAAACAGCACCTCAACCTGCACCCTCTGAAGGGACAGGGAGGGGTCATCCCCACCAACTGGATGGCTAAAGCAGCCGGCTGCAACGTGGCAGCCTCCCCACACCTGATTACAGGCGGGGCGGGCCGCTTAGGGGACAGGGGGCTTCGTGGCTTGGGACTCACACAAGGACAGGCCCGAGCCCTGGTTACAGGACGGCCTTGGCCACTGAACTACCAAGTGGCTCTGATCAGTACTAAGTAAAAGGGAGGGAGACAGGACACTCGCTGTGCTCGTGGGACTAAGAGGGAACACCCCTTTTGCGGCATGCACCAAAGTCCTCCGTTCCCCCCTAGGAAGTCAAAGCTAAGCTGCAGCCATCTTTGTGGAGGCCTAAAGGGAAAGGTCAATCGCTCAGTCACTCCGCAAACACAATCAAGGAAAGGGAGGGGAACACACACACACAGATGCGACTTTCCAGAAGGGAAGGACAACACGGCACAGCCGATACCTGGGAATAAACCCGCAACCACGAGCAACGCACGAGAGCCTGTGGCCTGTCCCTAGGCTGCACGGAGGCCACAGACCTCAACGTGCCAAGGGGCTTCCCAGCTATAGCCAAGGGCCAAATGCCCTGACGCATACCCCGAGTACGGGGCCGTCACGTTGACGGGCCACCTCCAGGCAACGATGCCGAGGGGCCATGGGAGGAAGAGGGGCAGGGAAGCGGCACTACCCTGCTTACAGGGTGGCCGCGGGGTCCAGCGGGCTCCATTTCCCACTCAGGTGCGGAGAGGTGGCTTTCGCCCTCCGTTACAGGGGGCCACGCTCCCCAGGCAGACAAAGGAGCAGCAAGGCAAAAAGGCCAACTAAAAGCAAAAGACCCGAGCCCTGAATACAGGGGGGGGTCGCCCAGCACAAAGCCGGCCTGGACACCTAGGGCGCCGGCAACGCTCAACTCAAATACGACTATGCCCCCGCTAATGGGACAGGTGCTTTGCCCAGAGAGCCTTTCTCCTTCCCCCCCGCGTCGGCACGCTTCGGCTTCCTCTTCTTGCTTGCTCCTGCCTCCCGGGTCCACACGCCGCACTTTCTTCCTTCCGCAGCAGCCTCTTCTTGTTTCTTCCGCAGCAGCCTCTTCTTGTTTCTTCCGCAGCAGCCTCTTCTTGTTTCTTCCGCAGCAGCCTCTTCTTGTTTCTTCCGCAGCAGCCTCTTCTTGTTTCTTCCGCAGCAGCCTCTTCTTGTTTCTTCCGCAGCAGCCTCTTCTTGTTTCTTCCGCAGCAGCCTCTTCTTGTTTCTTCCGCAGCAGTCTCTTCTTGTTTCTTCCGCAGCAGCTCCTGAAACAGAAGCAAGGAGAACATTGCACCAGCGGAGCAGCAAGCCCCCACAACTGAAGGAAAAGGGAAACCCCACCTCATAAAGGAACTTGACACCCGACCACATGCCCAAGAAAGGACTTGCACACCCTCCACCCCCCTCCACCCCCCAAACTCATGACGGCAAGAACAGCTTTGAGCAACTTTTCTCACCTCTCGGACTCACAGCGGACTTCCAGATGGTGCTGCAGGGGATCACAGAGGCGGGCAGACTGGGCAAATGAGGCTGGGCACACAAAAAGCAGTGGCCAAAGAGTCAGCTTCCCCGCTTACGGGGGACCCCCAGCCACCGCCTCCATCGCAAAGGGCCCGGGACTGCGGGGCACACTTGCTCCCTGAATTACAGGGCAGCCCCCATCCCAACGGCCGAGGGAGGCTCCTCTCTCCCAAGTCCGGGGCACCTCGACCCACACCCCGCTAACGGGGCGGTCACCCCACACAGCCTGCCAGCAGAGCACTAGCGCTCACACACCCAGAGCCTGATTACAGGCGGGTGGACGACACCCCTGGAGCCACAGAGCCCGGTTTCCCCCCCAGCGGCGGGAACAACACTCGGAAGCCAGGCAGCGGGGCAAAACGGCCAAAGACCGCAGACGGGAACACAGACCCGATTCCATCTCACGGCCCCGCGCCTCTGAAAGGCCGGGGCCACCTTCCCGCCCGAGTACGGGGGGGGGTCTCTCAGAATGCAGCTCACCAAGCACACACGGCGGGTACGCGCAGCCCTGCCTACAGGACGGTACCCCCACATCCCACCCTCCTCAAGAAGCCCCGGGGAGCGCGAGGCTCCCGCCAGCGCCTGAGCTACAGGCCGGCCCGCCCGGCAGCAGCACAACATCACCAGCGTCTTGTTTTTGGGAACCCAGGGACCGACCTCGACCCACCGAGCGGGGAGGTCACCTCACACACAAACAGCACCTCAACCTGCACCCTCTGAAGGGACAGGGAGGGGTCATCCCCACCAACTGGATGGCTAAAGCAGCCGGCTGCAACGTGGCAGCCTCCCCACACCTGATTACAGGCGGGGCGGGCCGCTTAGGGGACAGGGGGCTTCGTGGCTTGGGACTCACACAAGGACAGGCCCGAGCCCTGGTTACAGGACGGCCTTGGCCACTGAACTACCAAGTGGCTCTGATCAGTACTAAGTAAAAGGGAGGGAGACAGGACACTCGCTGTGCTCGTGGGACTAAGAGGGAACACCCCTTTTGCGGCATGCACCAAAGTCCTCCGTTCCCCCCTAGGAAGTCAAAGCTAAGCTGCAGCCATCTTTGTGGAGGCCTAAAGGGAAAGGTCAATCGCTCAGTCACTCCGCAAACACAATCAAGGAAAGGGAGGGGAACACACACACACAGATGCGACTTTCCAGAAGGGAAGGACAACACGGCACAGCCGATACCTGGGAATAAACCCGCAACCACGAGCAACGCACGAGAGCCTGTGGCCTGTCCCTAGGCTGCACGGAGGCCACAGACCTCAACGTGCCAAGGGGCTTCCCAGCTATAGCCAAGGGCCAAATGCCCTGACGCATACCCCGAGTACGGGGCCGTCACGTTGACGGGCCACCTCCAGGCAACGATGCCGAGGGGCCATGGGAGGAAGAGGGGCAGGGAAGCGGCACTACCCTGCTTACAGGGTGGCCGCGGGGTCCAGCGGGCTCCATTTCCCACTCAGGTGCGGAGAGGTGGCTTTCGCCCTCCGTTACAGGGGGCCACGCTCCCCAGGCAGACAAAGGAGCAGCAAGGCAAAAAGGCCAACTAAAAGCAAAAGACCCGAGCCCTGAATACAGGGGGGGGTCGCCCAGCACAAAGCCGGCCTGGACACCTAGGGCGCCGGCAACGCTCAACTCAAATACGACTATGCCCCCGCTAATGGGACAGGTGCTTTGCCCAGAGAGCCTTTCTCCTTCCCCCCCGCGTCGGCACGCTTCGGCTTCCTCTTCTTGCTTGCTCCTGCCTCCTGGGTCCACACGCCGCACTTTCTTCCTTCCGCAGCAGCCTCTTCTTGTTTCTTCCGCAGCAGCCTCTTCTTGTTTCTTCCGCAGCAGCCTCTTCTTGTTTCTTCCGCAGCAGCCTCTTCTTGTTTCTTCCGCAGCAGCCTCTTCTTGTTTCTTCCGCAGCAGCCTCTTCTTGTTTCTTCCGCAGCAGCCTCTTCTTGTTTCTTCCGCAGCAGTCTCTTCTTGTTTCTTCCGCAGCAGTCTCTTCTTGTTTCTTCCGCAGCAGTCTCTTCTTGTTTCTTCCGCAGCAGTCTCTTCTTGTTTCTTCCGCAGCAGCTCCTGAAACAGAAGCAAGGAGAACATTGCACCAGCGGAGCAGCAAGCCCCCACAACTGAAGGAAAAGGGAAACCCCACCTCATAAAGGAACTTGACACCCGACCACATGCCCAAGAAAGGACTTGCACACCCTCCACCCCCCTCCACCCCCCAAACTCATGACGGCAAGAACAGCTTTGAGCAACTTTTCTCACCTCTCGGACTCACAGCGGACTTCCAGATGGTGCTGCAGGGGATCACAGAGGCGGGCAGACTGGGCAAATGAGGCTGGGCACACAAAAAGCAGTGGCCAAAGAGTCAGCTTCCCCGCTTACGGGGGACCCCCAGCCACCGCCTCCATCGCAAAGGGCCCGGGACTGCGGGGCACACTTGCTCCCTGAATTACAGGGCAGCCCCCATCCCAACGGCCGAGGGAGGCTCCTCTCTCCCAAGTCCGGGGCACCTCGACCCACACCCCGCTAACGGGGCGGTCACCCCACACAGCCTGCCAGCAGAGCACTAGCGCTCACACACCCAGAGCCTGATTACAGGCGGGTGGACGACACCCCTGGAGCCACAGAGCCCGGTTTCCCCCCCAGCGGCGGGAACAACACTCGGAAGCCAGGCAGCGGGGCAAAACGGCCAAAGACCGCAGACGGGAACACAGACCCGATTCCATCTCACGGCCCCGCGCCTCTGAAAGGCCGGGGCCACCTTCCCGCCCGAGTACGGGGGGGGGTCTCTCAGAATGCAGCTCACCAAGCACACACGGCGGGTACGCGCAGCCCTGCCTACAGGACGGTACCCCCACATCCCACCCTCCTCAAGAAGCCCCGGGGAGCGCGAGGCTCCCGCCAGCGCCTGAGCTACAGGCCGGCCCGCCCGGCAGCAGCACAACATCACCAGCGTCTTGTTTTTGGGAACCCAGGGACCGACCTCGACCCACCGAGCGGGGAGGTCACCTCACACACAAACAGCACCTCAACCTGCACCCTCTGAAGGGACAGGGAGGGGTCATCCCCACCAACTGGATGGCTAAAGCAGCCGGCTGCAACGTGGCAGCCTCCCCACACCTGATTACAGGCGGGGCGGGCCGCTTAGGGGACAGGGGGCTTCGTGGCTTGGGACTCACACAAGGACAGGCCCGAGCCCTGGTTACAGGACGGCCTTGGCCACTGAACTACCAAGTGGCTCTGATCAGTACTAAGTAAAAGGGAGGGAGACAGGACACTCGCTGTGCTCGTGGGACTAAGAGGGAACACCCCTTTTGCGGCATGCACCAAAGTCCTCCGTTCCCCCCTAGGAAGTCAAAGCTAAGCTGCAGCCATCTTTGTGGAGGCCTAAAGGGAAAGGTCAATCGCTCAGTCACTCCGCAAACACAATCAAGGAAAGGGAGGGGAACACACACACACAGATGCGACTTTCCAGAAGGGAAGGACAACACGGCACAGCCGATACCTGGGAATAAACCCGCAACCACGAGCAACGCACGAGAGCCTGTGGCCTGTCCCTAGGCTGCACGGAGGCCACAGACCTCAACGTGCCAAGGGGCTTCCCAGCTATAGCCAAGGGCCAAATGCCCTGACGCATACCCCGAGTACGGGGCCGTCACGTTGACGGGCCACCTCCAGGCAACGATGCCGAGGGGCCATGGGAGGAAGAGGGGCAGGGAAGCGGCACTACCCTGCTTACAGGGTGGCCGCGGGGTCCAGCGGGCTCCATTTCCCACTCAGGTGCGGAGAGGTGGCTTTCGCCCTCCGTTACAGGGGGCCACGCTCCCCAGGCAGACAAAGGAGCAGCAAGGCAAAAAGGCCAACTAAAAGCAAAAGACCCGAGCCCTGAATACAGGGGGGGGTCGCCCAGCACAAAGCCGGCCTGGACACCTAGGGCGCCGGCAACGCTCAACTCAAATACGACTATGCCCCCGCTAATGGGACAGGTGCTTTGCCCAGAGAGCCTTTCTCCTTCCCCCCCGCGTCGGCACGCTTCGGCTTCCTCTTCTTGCTTGCTCCTGCCTCCTGGGTCCACACGCCGCACTTTCTTCCTTCCGCAGCAGCCTCTTCTTGTTTCTTCCGCAGCAGCCTCTTCTTGTTTCTTCCGCAGCAGCCTCTTCTTGTTTCTTCCGCAGCAGCCTCTTCTTGTTTCTTCCGCAGCAGCCTCTTCTTGTTTCTTCCGCAGCAGCCTCTTCTTGTTTCTTCCGCAGCAGCCTCTTCTTGTTTCTTCCGCAGCAGCCTCTTCTTGTTTCTTCCGCAGCAGTCTCTTCTTGTTTCTTCCGCAGCAGTCTCTTCTTGTTTCTTCCGCAGCAGCTCCTGAAACAGAAGCAAGGAGAACATTGCACCAGCGGAGCAGCAAGCCCCCACAACTGAAGGAAAAGGGAAACCCCACCTCATAAAGGAACTTGACACCCGACCACATGCCCAAGAAAGGACTTGCACACCCTCCACCCCCCTCCACCCCCCAAACTCATGACGGCAAGAACAGCTTTGAGCAACTTTTCTCACCTCTCGGACTCACAGCGGACTTCCAGATGGTGCTGCAGGGGATCACAGAGGCGGGCAGACTGGGCAAATGAGGCTGGGCACACAAAAAGCAGTGGCCAAAGAGTCAGCTTCCCCGCTTACGGGGGACCCCCAGCCACCGCCTCCATCGCAAAGGGCCCGGGACTGCGGGGCACACTTGCTCCCTGAATTACAGGGCAGCCCCCATCCCAACGGCCGAGGGAGGCTCCTCTCTCCCAAGTCCGGGGCACCTCGACCCACACCCCGCTAACGGGGCGGTCACCCCACACAGCCTGCCAGCAGAGCACTAGCGCTCACACACCCAGAGCCTGATTACAGGCGGGTGGACGACACCCCTGGAGCCACAGAGCCCGGTTTCCCCCCCAGCGGCGGGAACAACACTCGGAAGCCAGGCAGCGGGGCAAAACGGCCAAAGACCGCAGACGGGAACACAGACCCGATTCCATCTCACGGCCCCGCGCCTCTGAAAGGCCGGGGCCACCTTCCCGCCCGAGTACGGGGGGGGGTCTCTCAGAATGCAGCTCACCAAGCACACACGGCGGGTACGCGCAGCCCTGCCTACAGGACGGTACCCCCACATCCCACCCTCCTCAAGAAGCCCCGGGGAGCGCGAGGCTCCCGCCAGCGCCTGAGCTACAGGCCGGCCCGCCCGGCAGCAGCACAACATCACCAGCGTCTTGTTTTTGGGAACCCAGGGACCGACCTCGACCCACCGAGCGGGGAGGTCACCTCACACACAAACAGCACCTCAACCTGCACCCTCTGAAGGGACAGGGAGGGGTCATCCCCACCAACTGGATGGCTAAAGCAGCCGGCTGCAACGTGGCAGCCTCCCCACACCTGATTACAGGCGGGGCGGGCCGCTTAGGGGACAGGGGGCTTCGTGGCTTGGGACTCACACAAGGACAGGCCCGAGCCCTGGTTACAGGACGGCCTTGGCCACTGAACTACCAAGTGGCTCTGATCAGTACTAAGTAAAAGGGAGGGAGACAGGACACTCGCTGTGCTCGTGGGACTAAGAGGGAACACCCCTTTTGCGGCATGCACCAAAGTCCTCCGTTCCCCCCTAGGAAGTCAAAGCTAAGCTGCAGCCATCTTTGTGGAGGCCTAAAGGGAAAGGTCAATCGCTCAGTCACTCCGCAAACACAATCAAGGAAAGGGAGGGGAACACACACACACAGATGCGACTTTCCAGAAGGGAAGGACAACACGGCACAGCCGATACCTGGGAATAAACCCGCAACCACGAGCAACGCACGAGAGCCTGTGGCCTGTCCCTAGGCTGCACGGAGGCCACAGACCTCAACGTGCCAAGGGGCTTCCCAGCTATAGCCAAGGGCCAAATGCCCTGACGCATACCCCGAGTACGGGGCCGTCACGTTGACGGGCCACCTCCAGGCAACGATGCCGAGGGGCCATGGGAGGAAGAGGGGCAGGGAAGCGGCACTACCCTGCTTACAGGGTGGCCGCGGGGTCCAGCGGGCTCCATTTCCCACTCAGGTGCGGAGAGGTGGCTTTCGCCCTCCGTTACAGGGGGCCACGCTCCCCAGGCAGACAAAGGAGCAGCAAGGCAAAAAGGCCAACTAAAAGCAAAAGACCCGAGCCCTGAATACAGGGGGGGGTCGCCCAGCACAAAGCCGGCCTGGACACCTAGGGCGCCGGCAACGCTCAACTCAAATACGACTATGCCCCCGCTAACGGGACAGGTGCTTTGCCCAGAGAGCCTTTCTCCTTCCCCCCCGCGTCGGCACGCTTCGGCTTCCTCTTCTTGCTTGCTCCTGCCTCCCGGGTCCACACGCCGCACTTTCTTCCTTCCGCAGCAGTCTCTTCTTGTTTCTTCCACAGCAGCTCCTGAAACAGAAGCAAGGAGAACATTGCACCAGCGGATCGGCAAGCCCCCCCAGCTGAAGGAAAAGGCAAATGCAGCATCGCAAAAGAACTCAGCATCTGACCACCCAGCCAAGGAATGCTTTATATTCCCCTCTTGCACTGTTTTTATTGGAAGGACACCAAACCTCAATAAAGTAATTATTCTGTTCTATGTCAATCACTGTGCCATCTTGGGTCTTCTAAATTGTGATAGTGGCCCTTTTACAGGGAGAGGTCTCATATTCCTCGTCTGGTTGATTTGAGAGTCACATTCACATAAACTCACCTTATTTCTTATTTAGCTGCTCATGACAATATAGCAGCATGAAGTTACAAGTAAGATTTCCCACTTGTTACATCTGTTACCATGGATCATCTTACATATTATTCAAAATTTTACATTCAAGCATCAAGTTATCTCTGAATATCCACCCTTTCCCTACTATAGAGCTTTTTTACACATTTATCTTCTTATACCCGGGAGCACCACTTTAGTGCTTCTTTCTTTTTATCATCAGTATACATCTCATGTATCCCCCCACCTGTTACTGAGAAAAAAAATAATGAAAAAAAAAAAAAAAAGTTTATTTCAACACGACGATTGCAGTTTATATTGCTTTATTATAGCTGCTCACTGTTGCTTCGAAGTATCTTCTTTCACATGGCAACGCGTCACTCTTACCGTGCTTCCGAGCGCTTTCAGAGGTCTCTCCCCTCAGAGCCCGCCCAGACGCCCCGGTCCCGGCTCGGTCCGCCCGCCATCGGAGCCCGCGTGGCTGCCCTGGCTCCGGCTGTCTTCCATTGGAGCCCACGCGGCAACGGCGGCGGTAGCGGCGGTCGCCGCCGTCCCGGCCCCGACCCACCTCGGCCCGGCGGCGGCCGCCGCAGTCCCGGCCCCAGCCCACCATGGCCCAGCGGCGGCCGCCGCGGTCCCGGCCCCGATCCCCTCGGCCCGGCGGCGGCCGCCGCGGTCCCGGCGCCGACCCACCTCAGCCCGGCAGGGGCCGCGGTCCCGGCCCGGACCCGCCGCGGTCCCGGCCCGGACCCGCCGCGGTCCCGGCCCCGACCCGAATCCGTTGCCCCCAGCCCCGCCGCACCTCGGTTCTGAAGAGCGCTTGCCGCCCGTGCCTCCTTTGCCGCCTTTCCCTCACAGCACCCTGTTCCTCTTCACGCGCTGAGGTAAACTCCTCACTCACTTGCCCGCGAGCGCACCTTTTATAGCTGTCCCGCCAACCAATCAGAATCCAGAATGCCGCTGTCGCTTCCCGCCTCTTTCTCTCTCGCTCCCCCTCAGCGTTCCCGCCCTTTCCAGCTGCGGGCAGCCATGCCGGGGTCACCCGCAGGTCACCTGTGGGTCCCGGCCCCACTCGCGGTCGTTGCCGCCCGCCCCCTCATGGCAGATTAACCCCACAGGTGCTCTCACTCACCGCCCCAGCACCTGGCAGAGCTGGCTGTGGGGAAATCAGTCCTTTACTTTCAGTGTTCCTTTTAGCAGTCAGTTATGCTTTAGGTGTTCCTTCCTGAGTTGAATGCAGCCACAAACATGACTGAAATAAATATATATTTTAAAGGAATTCTTCTCCATCACAGCTCCTCCCTCTGCCCCCACAGCAAAAAACCCTGAGCTCAGAGATACTGATACTAAGGTTACCTGACAGATGAAGGATATTATTTGTTTTGTAGAGAGGCTTGTATTTTTTAACTTCTTTACACATCCTGCTTGGAAATGCTCACCTAATCTCTGTGCTTTGCACCGCTCCTCTGCTAAATTCCTTTCATTCTCTCCTTGGCTACTTTCTTTCTCATTGTAGCAATGGTCCAAAATAAGGCTATGGAGCAGACCCAATTATAGGTACAGAGTATATGCTGCTCCCACCAATGGGCTATGCCAAAATAGGACATATCAGTAGCACAAGTGACTGAGTTATGAGGCAAAGTTTCCCTTCAGGTGTTCTTTCACCTGGCACGTTACCCAGTCTGACAGGCTGCCCTCAAGAAAGGCACCCAGGACCTGAGGGAACACGTTATGGTACAGATGGTGTATCACACCAGCGTCCAACCCATTTACACTGCATTCGATTAAGACAAATTGTCACGAGCCACATGTATTTTCTCCAAAAGTAGTGCTTCCTTTTTATTTTCATGGAAACTACAACAGGTAAAATGAGTACAGTAACTCTGATAGAGCAAATTCTGATCTACAAAATGCTGTTTGTCAACATGGTCACCACCATTAGCTGAGCATTTTTGCTAGCTACGAACATGAGGTTGCATGCTGTGCACATCAAAATCTGCACCAGCACACACAACCCACAGTCACTATCACCGCTGCTGGAGTTCATTACACACCGCCTTCTCTGTGCTCACACCCACAAATGTTCAGCAAGCACCAATGAAGGTCAGTGGGTGCCATTTCCTCCCCTGTCCCCCCACCACAGAGGAATGACACACCTTTGCTTCATACGAACTTCCTGGATGTCAGATGCCATTTTGTCAGTGTTCCTCTGCTTCCATCTGTCAAACAGCAACAATACGTAATGTTAGACTGGTCGAAGGTTTAAACTCTACTGCCATACCACCAAAATTCACTTCTGATGTCTTGAGCCAACATTCACTTTTTAACTCCCAGTGTACTACATGATGTGAAATGGGAATAACAATCATAAAATGACAACGAGGAATTAATCAGAGAGAGTACATGAAAAGAGCAATACTATAAACACATTGAGGTATTGTTCAGAATCCTCACTCACTTTTAGATGTGGTTTTGCCATGGGCTAGCCAGAGTGTTTGTCAGGAACTGTGTTTTTGGAGTTCAGAATACTGTAGCCTTGTCACAGCTTCAAAAATTTCAAAATCCTATGCTCCTTACATTCAACCAGTTATCTTTTATGATCCATGGCATTAGTCTAAAGAAGTACAGAGTCAACTAAAAACAAAAATAATAATAATAAAATAACCAAAACACCAATAATCCACAGTGAGAATTAAAGCTATCGAAATTCACCAACATTTGAATCAACAACTGGGAACATAACAGTACTCAGATCAACTCTTACTGGTGGTATTAAATCAGTTTGCTCAATGTAAAAATTTGGATGTTTACAAAGAGTTCAAATAACAGACCAACTGCAGGCTGTGGAGGTGACCTTTTCCCTACATTCTTCACAATATCCACTCACAGATGAGTTGGTACGTTTTTCCTTAGCTACGTAAAGCCTTGATGACTTTCACAGAAATTCTGCATAGCTTGAGGCAAGAGTGTATATACATAACAGCTAAACATCATTTTGTGTTTGTGGAATAAGTTCTAAAGGAAGGCTTGCAACAGACAGCATTTTACTAGAACAAGATCACTGTGTATAAAGAAATAAGCAAGAGGTTCAAAACCAAAATTTGTTTTTTCTCTTCCCTGTTTACTGCTGTTGAGATCATTCCTAGAGGTCAGTCTTGCAAAGTAAAAAGCTGAATGGAGAAAGGATTTGGTACCTCAGCCTTTCCTCTGTTCCATGTCACAAGGGCCCCACCTCAATTAGTAATGGAGCCACATTTTACCTGGTCTTCCTCTTGGGTCACAGCTTCTTCCCTGACAGCGACACCTGCTCTGGCACCTGCTAAACAACTAGCAAGAGTTGTGACACAAACTGCTGCATCTATCTGGGAGCTGTGCTGCACACAATGTTTATGTACAGGCCCCTCTCTAGCACCAAATGAAAGGCTGCTCAACCCTCCTGAACACAGGCCAAGCTGCACTGAAGGCTGCAAGCACCTTGATGTAGATGGCAGCTAACCAAACTGCTAGAAGCTCCTAGAGACTTTGACCCAAACCATTTTGGCTCCCCCTTACCTTGATCTTACCTAGCATTAAGGCCAAAAAGTTATAGAAACTTCCTTGACAATTTATTCTATAGCTTACCTGCTCACAGAAGAAAATATAGTAGAATGCACTTGAGTAGCATGAAATTCAAAATCATTTCGTCAGACTAGAACATTGTGCACTGGCTGGCACATGTTTGGAAAGATACTAAAACATAACTCTGTGTTAAACACTGTCAATATACGATGTGACAGCCAGCTGGATGAGTAGGAGAATATAAACACTCAGAAGTAACAGACACAGGACAGCACACCTGAGTTTGGGGGTTAGGCATTGAGAGAAAATTCAGACAATATTTATACCTACTTGTAATATTCAAATTAATTTCCATGGGGACATCACTTAATTAACATCAGTTGTACGGAAGTCATCTCATTTCCATTTATATTCCATCCCATATTTAATATATGTTCCAAGAGATACTGCACTATGCTGCGCTACTTTAATCACTGTCCTTTCCTATTGTATTCAGGACTGTTCAAGTCTTTGACTGTCATGTAGATCAGCTTAACTTCAGCCCACATAACTTTTAGGATATGTTTCTACCTTAACCTGTAACCTACTTCTTAAAGGTTTGTTTGGATGTTTTCTAGCACTATTCATTGCCTATTTACCACAGAGATACTCTTTATGAAGGGCATGTCCCAGACTTATTTCCACTAAAAACCAGAAAAACCAGCCTCAGAGCTGTAGTATCAATAGTTGATTCAAATGACCCTTACCTGAGGTCAGGTAAAATAAATTTATGGAGGAAAAAAAAAAAATAAAAGAAATAAAAAAATCAGGAAAAGACTGTACTAACCCCTTTTCACCTATAGTTTGATACTGAAGAACAGCAATGATTTCTCCTTCTTGTGTCACCCTATAATTCTTCCTATTTGTTTCTTGCTCTTCTGTAGATATCTGAACTCTGGAAAAGTACATAAATAGAACCAACAGAACATGGCTCTTATTCTGGAGGATGATTTTCTACGCTAATTACACCATAAGAATATTATTGGGAAGACAAATTCATACACTGACAGGGTTATAGAATCATTTAAGTTGGAAGGGACATTTAAACATTGTCTAGTTGAGCTCCCCTGCAATGAACAGGTATGCCTACAGCTAGATTAGGTCACTCAGTCCAACCTGACCTTGAGAATTCTCCAGGAATGGGGCACATCCACCACCTCTGTGGACAACCCTTTCCAGTGCCTCACCACCCTTATTTTAAAAACACCTTTTTCTTATATCCAGTCTGTATCTCCCTTCTGTTAGTCTGAAACTATTTCCCCTTCTCCTATCACACCAGACCCTGCTAAAGAATCCATCTCCTTATTTCTCAGCACCCCACTTTAGCAGCCTTTCAGTATCAATCAAATCACCTTGGAGCTGTCTCTTCTCCAGGCTTAACAGCCCCAGCTCCCTTAGCCTGTCCTTGTTGTAGAGGTCTTCCATCCCTTGAATTGTTTCTGTGGCCCTTCTCTGGATGTGCTTCAACAGTTTCTTGTCTCTCCTGTACTGAGGATTCTGCATCTGGATGCAGAACTCCAAGTGATGTCTCACCAGTGCAGAACAGAGGGGCAGGACCACCTCCCTCGCCCTACTGGTCAGGCTTCTTTTGATGCAGCCCAGGACACAGTTGCTTTCTGGGCTGTAAGGGCACACTGCCAGCTCACATTCAGCTTGCTGTGCAGCAGTACCCCCCAAATCCTTTTCCACAGGGCTGTGCGTGATACTTTTGTCCCCTGGCATGTATTGATAGCAAGAGCTGGCATGACCGTGATTAAAACCTTGCACTTGACTTGGCTGAACCTCAAGAGGTTCACCCGGTCCTGTTGCTCAAGCCAATTTTTGCCCTGAAATGGAGTTGCTGGGTTACTCACCTTTAAAGAGGTTTTCAGTAAATACAAAGTGTCACAATTTGTGCTCCTCCTAAGGCCTCTTAAATCATTGGCAAGAAGATCAGGCATCTCAAAACCACAGTGCTGTTATCTTCTGTGCAACACAAGTACATCCTCAGGTGAATCTTCAGGGAACGATAAAGAAAGTTGGCTAAAGATAGGATATGGTCTCTTAAGCATAACAAATAGAGAAATGGTATCATCCTTTTAGATCCTTCTTTGTCCCTTTTCTGTGAACTGTCTGGCCTGCAAGACACAGCTAGTAATGAAAGCAGTATAATCAGGTTTCTTATATTTAGCAGTGAGCTTTTACATTGGAATCAATACAGTCTAAAGAGTCTGTCTGGACACAGTTCATAGCTTCTGGCAGCAGAGACTGCATACTTGGTGAGAACTATTTGCTGATGTTTTTCTAACATCTGGAGTCTAAAGTCACATCAGTGTTACATTTTCTTTGTTCTTACAGCTAAATGAAGAACAGAAAATAAATGACAAACTGAAGTGCTTAGCCATCACTCCTGATAAGATGATCACAGATCGAGGCAGAAGGTCACTTTTACCTGATTGTTCCCAAGACCTGGCAGACAGTTATATCTTAGATATTTGTAAGAGAACATCCTAATGATTATTGCACTAATGGTTAGTTTCAGAGCTCCAGCAATGTCATTTGGACTATATCTATTTTCAATTGTACAGGTGTCTTTTTGTTGTTGCTGTTTAGTTTTGTTTTCCAGTTCTTCTATGCATAACAGTTAGAAACTAAAAATGCAACATCTATTATTATTTTACTATAAAGTTAACTGATACACCCCAAGAGTTGATCTTCTAGTTTAATTTCATCCTAAGGGAATCTAATTCCAGTCACACTGACCAAAGCACAGTAACTAGGATAAATTAAGTAATATTCTGCCTGTTTTTTGGTGTCTTTTCCCCCTCTCCAGCAAGAACACTATTTTAAAGTTTAACTATACAAGAAAACTTCATACAATTTCTACACATGTTAATTCTGTTACATATAACCTCTTACCTTTCATGCAACTTATAATGTAGTTTTCAGCAGCTGCAGACATCATAATAAGAAATTTCATTGATTTTTATTGTTTATCAGATAAGTCTAAAGGACTTCATAAAGTAATCACAGTGATTGAATGAAGCATCTATATGCATCACCACAGCAGTAACTCATTGGTTACATTTCAAGAGCACAGCAAGGCTGTAACACTTCCCAAGAATTATTTGGCGGGCCACTACATCATAAGCCTGTACAAAACCAACATACTGTCAACATTGCTGCTTTAAGGGCACTCCTCTCTGAGAATATCTGAGTGATTCTTAAGATGAAAGGTGCTGTAAGGATATATTCAGCACACTGCATGTACTCAAAATATTGATCAGTGTCTAGTGTTACTTGTGCACTGACCTGAGAGCTAGTCACAGGTCTCCAATTGGACTCTGCACCACTGATCACCACCCCCTGAGCTCAGCCAGTCAGCCAGTTCTCAAGCCACCTCACTGTCCACTCATCTATCCCACACTTTCTCAGTTTTGTTATCAGAACAATGCAAGAAACAGTATCAAAAGCCTTGCTGAAGTCAACATAGACAATATCCACTGCTTTCCCCTCATCTACCCAGCCAGAGATGCCATCATCATAGAAGGCTATGAGGTTGGTTGAGCCCGATTCCCCCTTGATGAATCCATGTTGACTATTCCTGATAATCTTCTCTTCCAATTGCTTCGAGATAGCATCCAGAACAAGCTGTTCTGTCACTTTCCCAGGAACAGAGGTGAGACTGACTGTCCTGTAGTTTCTCAGATTCTCCTTCTCGCCCTTTCTGTAGTGACACTGGCTATCCACCAGTCTTCAGGCACCCTCTTCTGTTCTCCAAGACCTACCAAAAACAACAGAGAGCAGTTCAGCAAATACCTGTCAGCTCCCTCAGCACACATGGACATACCTGCACCCATGACAGCCCTCTCCTCCCTCAGCACTCAAGGGAAACTCCAGATACCAGAGCTCCCACACAGTCAACAGTGTGGATTGCCCTTTCCCCCCTCAGGATGTCTGCCCAGGTGCCCACATGAGCCCAGAGAGACTACGTCCCCTTGGTCTGGTTTGCTGCCTCAGTTAAATTTACAGATGCTGAAGAAGAGTTACAACACGTGCAAAGGCTGTTAAAAACAAGGAGACGTTTATGGTTGAGACAGGCACTGAACTGCAGCTTTCTGAAGGATGGAAGGATACCTTGTGAAATGTACACTGCAAGCTTGTCTTATTTGCTGTTTCCTAAGCACTTGCTGCAGGCTGCTGTTAGACATAGGATAATGGGCTAGTTGAACTTCGGAACTTCATACAGAGAAACTTGTACTCTCACATATCAACTGTACATACCTGTAGTACTTGATTTCAGAATTTCAAGTATTCCACAGAGGAGAAAAGACATCCACACCTGCAAGATATGAAAAGTCCAAATTTTTTCCATATAGACAGGAAACATCACAGTAATGCTTAATTAAAATTATGAGTTCAGATTGATCAGCACTCAAATCTGTCTCCAGTCACTGCTGCACAGCGTGCACTAAGCTGAGGTAATAATACTGAGATTAATTATAACCGCAGGTAAAAGAGTTTGGAGGTAGAAATCTATAACCTTCAGTCTATAACGTAAGGAATAAGAATGTTCCCTCACATTCTAATAATATTTTGACCAATTTATTTCATCTTTCTGTAACAGTTTTCTAGAATAATAATCTTCTCTGAGAATTCTGATTGCAACATAAACGAGGCAAAACAATTCATGCTCATCTAGGATAACTTAACTAGATATTGATGCACCTAGACAGCAGTTCAGTGACTAGCAGTTCTATGAAGAAATGTTATTTGTAGATCATAGCTCCTTTGAAGTACAGTTCTGTAACACAATGTAACAATATATTAAGAAGCCACCACCAAACCAACATCATATGTCTACCAGGAAATATCAGAAATATCAGTGAAGAACCTGGAAAGGCACCAGTATTTTTCTTCCATTAATTTCCTGAACAGTTATGGGCATGTAAAGAGGCCTAAAGTCCAAACAGTAGTTATAACTACTAAATCACGAATTACCTTTCATTAAAGTAAGTTTCTCTATAGTCAAAAATCTTTAATCATTTTATCCTTCATTGATTTGTCATTCTTTCCCAGAATGAGTGCAATACATTAAAAACAGTTCCATCCTGGGGCAGTAAGTTTCATAGATCACAAGGCTGAGATAGATTTACTTCCAACTTGACTCAGTCACAGCTTCCAAATACTGAGTGTAGACATCACAGGATCTGCCATGGTCCCCACTGCCTTAATACAGTACTGCTGAATGAAGAATATCACTGAGGACCACAGAGTATCTTTAGCAAGTTTCTAAGTCATATGAACAAAATGCACAACAGTAGAAACTGACTGGTCATCACCCCAAAGATAGAACACTTTCATAATAAATGAATACTAGCAAGCAGTTCTCCTTGCTTCCTCCTTCATTTTCAAACACAGTTCACCCTTAAGAAAAAAAAAACAACAAACAAACAAACCTTGAGCGGTATTTCCTTAAGACTGACATTTGTTCAGCTTTTCTGCAGGACTATGCAGCGCAATAGAGCTTGAGGAAATTAAGCCTTCATTGCTACCCTGCCCACACCTTACCCAGCGGAAGCCCATCCAGAAAGCGCACACCTCATTGCATGTCTTCTGCAAGTACACATACCAACATAAAACAATGATGGCTGCTCACAGGGTGAAGGCAAACATTTCACAGCTTAGATATGCATCCTGGAAGCTCAGTATGTGAAGAAACCTTCCTGCTATTCTTACCAGGAATCAAGGCTGTGCAACATGGATCTTCTCATATAGCAAGCACAGGAAACTATTTGTTAAAAACATTCACTTTTTTTCTTCAAGTACATTATGAAGACCACACACTAACCCATATGAAAGTCTTGTCTCAGTAACGTTCAGGGAAAAAAAGCAACCCTCAAAACACAAAATTAGGTTGTGGCCCTATCTGATTTATAGCATCCTAGGTTTTCCAGCTCCAATATAGTGCAATTACTTAAGATCTTTATAACAAGAATTATCTACAGAAGCTTACTGTGAGAATTAGTTCCTGAATGTTTACATTCCACCAAAACAGGTATTACAGGACAGAAAGTTGTAACAGTATTTCACAAACACCATTTCCCCATTGCAACAAGGGGGAAAAAAAAGAATAATTAGCAAACTTCTTAATTTAGCTGCAACTTTTTTTAACCTTACTGTAGCTAAGTAGTAGCGAGGTGGATGGAGTCAGCCAACATCTACCTGCTACACCAGCTGTTCACAGCCTCAAGAAGTATATTACAATTACAATCTCGATTTTTCCTTTTCAGTATGATTCACTTTTGAGTTTGTGCCCTAAAGCCCAGCTGGCAAGCGGGAAGGCTGCCTAGTGGCCAGCAGAGTTCTCAGCTGACTTGATCCCCTGGTCTCCCTATTAGAATGGCATACTACATCATTTATTTCACTTTGCACTATTCCAGTTACAAACAAGATTTCTACTTTCTCCTTTTAAAAATAAGCAATTTCTAATCCAAATATAGCAGAACACCCCATTACTGAGAGGAATGACTTGCACTGGTAAGTCTACAGATTCTGCAACAGAAAAGGTTCACAAAGCTTCTCACAGTGTCACAGAATCCTTAAGGCCAAGATAAACCACTAAGATCACCTAATTCAAACCATTAACCCATCACCACCATGACCACTAACCCATGTCACTCAGTCTGTCACTGCCTTTTTCTTGAAAAATCCCAGAAATAGAGAAAATACTTGAATACTACGATTTATGCTATAAAGATTCAGTTATTTAAATCACATATATGAAACCTGGTCTTCATAGAAATAAAATGGCTCAGAACAGTTAATAAATGCTATTTACATCTCTCCATATATCAACATGAATTTCATCTGATGCAAGGTGAGCTTTTTTGCCTTAACCAAAAAACAAGGGTATCTTTCTCACAAAACAGATATCCTTCCAGTTTGCACTTGTAGCAAAGCAGATCCTACTATCATAGGCTCAAATCACCTTACAGAACACCAATGAACCCCCCCCAAACTGCTCATGTCATCTAAGCACAAGAACAGGACAGTCAGCCCTTAAATGAGGTTTAAGTGAGGAGGAGCCTCCCCACAGCTAAATCCTCTTCACCCGTGCTCCCAAGCCTGACCTGGTCTCTTCTTCCAGGTGCTCGGTGGGTGGTTTTTTTATTAGCAGCAGGTGGAAGTAATAAGAGGAACCAGAAATTACCTAGAGCCATTCTCTCAATCTGATGTAAAATTAAAATACTCAGGTTGTGTTTTTGGAGTTAAGAATACTGTAGCCTTGTCACAGCTTTGAAATTTTCAAAATTCTATGCTCCTTACATTCAACCAGTTATCTTTTATGATCCACGGTATTAGTCTAAAGAAGTACAGATTCAACTAAAAACAAATAAATAACCAAAACACCAATAAACCACAGTGAGAATTAAAGCTATCAAAATTCACCAAATTTGAATCAACAACTGGGAACATACAGTACTCAGACTGACTCTTAATGGTGGTATTAATATTAAATACGTTTTCTTAATATGATAATACGATAGTCCATGAAAGGGACAGCAATAATAAAGTCATTGGTTTACTCCTGTATAGTTTTGCTATCTAAAAGAGGTATATCCTTCCTTAATCATAAAGACGCTGTTTATACAAAATGAATAAGATAGTTAACATGAATAAGTCCAGAGGACAGATGTTACATTGCTAAATACACATCCCTAATGTAATTGTTTTAAAATTATATTCATGAAAGCTCTGACAGTAACATCAAGTGAACTACTAAAACTAACTACACCAGCATCCTGAATCTGAATAGAAATTTTGCAACATCCAAACTAGATGTAGAGCATCTCCTATGGTCACGCAGGGGTTATTCTGGGCTTATTCTCTTCTATTTCTCCTACCTTGACCATATGTCTTATAGAACCATAATAGTGCACCTGGTTAAAACCATTGCATTTGGCCCTAGTTTTCCTTTTTGTAATTCAATAGAATTATATGAGGTTGTAGTTTGCTGGTGGTTTTTGTTTTGGTTTGGTTGGTTGGCTGTGTTTTTTTAAATTTAAGCTAGGTTCTATATTACCTCTTTATTTGTCGCATTAGGTCTTAATTTGCTAGAGAGCTATCAGCAGATTAAGACCAAACTGCATAAATTATTAATGCTCTCACTTCCTGGTGTTTTTTGTTGTTGTTTTGTTGTTGTTGTTTGTTTTTGTTTTTTGTTTTTTTTTAAGCAATCCCACTAAATTCCAGAAATTACAGTCAACACAACTGACAGTCAAAACAATTGCAGCCATTACTGAACCAGCTAAAAGCAATTGAACAGCTGTATCTTCTACAGCATTACTGAATCCAGAGACCTACAAATTATACAGACCTCATAATACTAGTTACAATTACAATGTGGCTTATGGAGCATGGATAAGTACGAATTACATGATAAATATCTTCAATTTATAAGGTAGTTAGAAAGTTATTTGTAGTGTAGTGTATTACTAAAGCAAAACTAAATGACTTCTAAAATCTTTCTAACATTTTATGCATTGTTATATATGTGTATTTTAGATTTTGTGTATTTGCTCTTTACAGAATATCTGATTCAGATATTAGGTAAAAGTCAGATGCAGAGACATATATGTGCATACAAACACAGACCTCCATGAGAATTTTGGTGTAACTTGCTATATAAAGGATTTTCCAGCAGTAATTGAATAAAAAGCAAAAATAAATCTAAGAGTACAAGTATGACTTATTCTTTGTGGAAAAGTACATAACAGGTCTCATCTCCCCTTCACAACCAAGCATAAATACCAGGCTTAAAGTGTAATATGGAAATAGGCTACCATTTTTCGGAATCTTTGTTTCTGTTTATTGTAACTGCTGAGCAGCTGTTCACATTGTTGAATTTGCATTTTAGAAAGCACATCAGATGCAAAGCAAGTAGAGGTAGAGATAGGCTAATAATCTGTTAATTCACTTCACTTGTTTCTACAAGTCATTTACAACAATTTTTCATACAGTGTATTTTCTACTGGCTTACTTGCTTTTTGCCATTTCAAATTAAGTCATTAATGAATCTTACATTATTTAGCCTAGGAAACCAATACATAATTTGATATATATTCACGCTATCAGAAAGCGAACATGATTTAAGATACTAAAACATAAATTAACAACATGGGTAGAAGAAAGCTTTGCCTCTCTAAACAATTCCTCTGTGCCGCTTTTGCTGAGCCCTGTAGACTGCAAAAATTTAAGTGTTTCTAGTACCAACGAATACAATCCAGGACACTACTGCTGGAAAAATCCTATTCATTGAAAATCATGCAAATAATTAGAGACAAGTAATTACCCACAAATGTTTCAATTTATTCCTACAAAATGACACACCTTAAGCTGTTATTTGTTTCAAGCCATGGAGTGAAGGTCGCTTATTAAGTGCAGATTCTGTTAGTAGATTATTTCTATGGGTTCTTCTAATGCTTCCATAAACACTCATGTGAGGACGTGGTCTCGAGCAGGGGCCATTTATCTTTTGAAGACCTTTTAATTAATTATTTTATTAAATGGAAAATGGGGAAGAGGCATGCCTATTTTAAGTTCAAGTTACCTGTGTTGAGTGTCTCCATGGCATAACCCAGTGATCCCAGTTTCTTCTTTCAGTCACTTTGTCAACTTACTGGAAATAGTTCTGGGAGGAGTTCGCCAGATTCTTCAGAGACCTTTCATTTTACCTTTGGATTTCTTCCAGTACACCAGGAATTGTACAGTTATAGCAGCATTACATATAGAAAATCTGCATGAGTTTTGAAGTTCTTCAACAATAGCAAATTATAATTCTTTACACTGTAATCACAGAATTTTTGGGAATATTTTTTTTAAAATATATCCTAAAATTAGACTTTTGGGAAAAGAAAATTGTAACAGTTGTTGGTTTGGTAGCTTTTTTAAAAGTGTTATTGATACATTCAAAAGGAAGAGTGTTTCTTGGGTTTTCTTTCATCAGCAACAGTAGCTCTAATGCTGCATTTGGAATCTGTGTACTCCTGTAGGAAATTAGAGAGAGTTATCTAAGCGCAATTACAATCCTCCCTGCGAGGGAGCCAGGTCACAAAGCAACAACTGACTTCTCACCACTTCCTGCAAAAAAGAAGGCCTGAAGTCCTTTGGAAGATAAGAGAACATGCATTGCACTATACTGTAAAATGGCAGAGCTGCTGACTATTTTGCACCTACAGAATAATTACATTTTTCTAGGGTTGAGAAAAAACAAACAAAAATAAACAACAACAAAAGAAAACAGAACAAACCCACCACCAACACACTGATACAGTGTATTTAGAGGAGGGAAAATAAACCTCACTTTTTTAGTAAAGGAAAAAAGCCCCTCTTGAAAAATACGTACAATAATGGAAGACAGTGCAAAACAATATAAAGAAATTCAAGGTCTCTGAAACATAACAAGGTACCAGCATTTTACTAACAAAAAGTGCAACAGACTTAGAGAAACACACCAAAATATTTCAGCTGCACACCCACCAGCAAATGAAAACAATTGATTAATAAAAGTCATTGTTACAATGAATTAGTAAAAGTTATGTTTTTTAGAAATAGGAAATCTTGCTGCAATCCAAGCAGCTTGGGTTCTTTGGTTCAGCCCCTTTAAGCCCAACGTGTGGGGCTCTCACCTCTTTGCTTGCTGAAGCTGTATTCCCTGGGATAATCAAGAATGGTGCTACCCCATTTAGAGACAGCCAGTGTGCACATGAAGCAGAAAAGTGCATTAGCTGAAGCAGACACAGTCAGTAAGGACCTTTACTTCAAAGAATTCTCATAGCCAGACGTGGTAATAGGGAAGCATAAAAAAAACCCAAAGCAGTGGAAAGAAAGAGTTCATTTTATACAATCAAGTGGTTAACCTGGCCCTCTGCCCAGAAATGTCTATTCTACCCTGTGGGCGGCCTTCTCAAAAGTAAAGAAAGAAGCTTAATTGAGATTAATGGTCTTTTCTACTGGGGTCCAGGGAAAGTCCTAATTAATAAAGCAGCATACTGAACAGTGATTATGATTTATAATATGCGAAAACTTTAGAATACTGAATAAGAACTGATCAACACAACCCTGACTGAGAACTATCTTCCACCTATCTCAGTTTACTTTCAATATAAGATACACCTGCCCAGTTCAAAGATAACATTCCAGTGTTTTATGCTTTAAAGGCCAATACACTTATTTTATATGCCAGCATTATCCAGACACTTGCTGGAATCACACTTCAAGCAGTTAGGACTTGAAATCATCTTACTTTGTGGTCACAGATAGAATTCCATAGATCTAGGTAACTGCACTTTTACATTTGATCATTTTGCTGGTAGTGTCTATTTCTAGGCTTTCTTGAAACATTAATTTTTCTCCACTTCTCCACCTATCTCCTGTAATGATGTTCTACATTTTCTTACACACTGTTGTGGAACTACTACTTTCCATATAGAAAAAGGCCAAAAATTTTCAGAGTAACTCCTGCCTAAAACCAATTGTTCACATATGAACTAGAATGCTATCCTGTTAAAAAGCATATAGTTTAAGAAATTCACAACAGAGATTTAATCATTCATATACAAGAACAATTCATACACATCTTCAAAGGTAAAGGAAAATAATTTACTCCTTCCTTTGTGATACACTCGTTTAATGTTAGATGTCAAGAATGTCCTGGTCAGCATCATAAAATGCCTTATTCTTTGATACACACTGAGTATGCACAGGAGCATATCCTTGTATTTTATGCAAAGAAATATAAATGCATTCACAAATACACAAATAAACGTATGCTTATTCATTCTGAAATAAGTATATTCAAATGCTGAACAGATAACCAATTAAATAGCAGAAATGAATCAAGGTATGCATTATCTTATTTTCTAACTTCTCTATCATCATTACTAGATAATGATCCACTTTTCCCCAGTAGATAAATCTATTTAAACGGAGAACCAATAAGTTTATCGTTCTTCACCAAGCCTACTAAAAAATTTCTACAGCCATCTTTTTAACCTTTGCCTTCCATTGATGCCTCAACTTTCCATTTCCTCTTGGCTACCTTAGTTCCAGTTCTTGAGGAAGTACTCCAGATTCACATACCGCCACCAATTTGCAAATGGTAAAACACATAAGAAGAAATTCAGGCAGGTGTAATTCTGTTGACCCCAGTGAGCTATACCTAACAGCAGAATCTCATTGTTGCTCTAACATGCTATTGATTAAACAGTCTTTGCATGAGCTGAGCATTCCTTAATAGTCACACACTATGCAATCATCTTCCGTTATTTTATTTCTGTGCCTTACTCTATGTTATTTAAATGCTAAGCTAAGAGGATGGACTTCTTAATACCTTTCTTTGCAGCACTTATTTATCTCTCAACTTTTTTTTTTTTTTTTTTTTTTTTGCTACAGGAAATTATTTAAGTTGAAAAAAAATAAAAATAAATAAAAACTGTTCTTAATAAACCTCATTCTACCTCACCCAGTGCCAGTGCTGGTCCTGAGGCAGCCAGGGAGAAAACAAAAGAGCTCACAAAGAATTACACAAGACAAATAAGACAGTTTTAAGATCAACTTTTATTGAAAAATTTAAACTGCATTGCATATCTTCTTTACAACTTCAACATTTCTTTAACCACAAAACAGAGATTCCATTTAAAAAATCTCTTCGTATTTGTCACCATTCTAAAAACAGTTTATCAATTGAGTAACGACAATTTTAAAATCCTGGGCTACTACCAAGTCCCCTGGTTCTGCCTGTTTGCAACGAATGGTATAATCTAACAATCTTCTCAATCTTACTAAGTACCATTAGTAATATAATCAGAATTTTTCTCATTCAAAATCAACAGCTGCTGCTGATTTTCATCTAACGATCAGCCATTTCCATAAAAATTACTTCAGTTCACAAGTTCTGTAACTGTAAATTCAGCCTAACATTTGCATATCATTTATTTGATCTGAATTCACCCATCCCAAATTGCAGTGATTGTCAGTGTAACTTAAAAGACAAAATTGCTTCCTTAGATTGTATTTTAAACCTCAGAAGAGTGAAGTTACTCACCTGTAATAGTAATGCTTTGATTGAGTCAATATTTCTGTATATCCATACTTCCTGAACTCTCACAGTCAGTAGTGCATGGATTAAAAAAACAGGAATGTCCCAGGTAACCTTTTGTTTGAGAAGCAGCAAGATATTACTCACATGCAGATTACCTACTGGGAAGAAAACACAGATGAGCTTTCTTACTGATGAATCATAGGATCATAGAATGGCTTGGGTTGGAAGCAACCTTAAAGTTTCAACTCCTAGACAAAATCAGCTAACCATATTGGGAAGTATTATGAGCCCTGTGCCCAGTACTGCAATTTAAAGCTTCACAAGAAAAAAAGCAATTGTGGTTATCTCCTGTGATAAGACACAACACTGCACAAAGTCAAGATAAAATTCAGAGTGTCGAAAGATGGATTTAAAGTGCCTGTCTCTAGAGAAGACATATCTGTGTTAACTGACTCATTTCTGAGGCAAGCTGGAGGAGCTCCACTTCCTCCTGGATGAGTGGCAACAGCTACAACTTCTGATGCTTCTTACCAGCAGAAAGCAAGACACTTCACTAAATGAAGCAGCAGGCAAAACAAAGAATATGTGCTGAGGAGATTTAGTTCTATTTCTGACTTCATCACAGGTCTGCACAAAGCTAGTTATATGAATGCCAGTAAACCATATTAGAGTCTGTCCCGTGGTTTGACAGTCAGTTATATCAGATAATTCTCTTTAGTTTAAACACTTCTAAGGAACATAAAATTTTAAGTACCATTTCTATAATATTGAGATGATGAACTGGATACCAGATCCATGAGGTTAAAATGTTAATGTTAGAGACAAACTGGATCTTACAGCTTTAGTAATACATTTGGTGAGTTAACTTGACAAGGGAGCAAAGTAAAGTCAGCATTTAACTGTCCTTACACAGACTATCCTAGTTTGTATTTTCTCATAAACCACAAGGACTGAGGGAAATCCTTCAACATTTTGTGTCTGGACATCAAATAAAGTAAGAAGTTGTGAGAGACCAGATCTCTGGCAGAAGCCTTTCAATTGAAATGCCACAAGGTCCTTCCCTTCAAAGCAAACTTCTTCCTACTCCTAAAAACAGTTTCCAGTGACAGACCACATGGTTTTGCTGAATAGCTTATAAAGAATAGCAATTAGTGTTACGGAAATTGTTACTGAAGTCAGTATTCACACTGACTGCTTCTGCAGCATGGCAAGGCCTCAGGTTTCAGTGAGGATGAAAAATGTTGCCTAGTAAAAGCAAAGAAAGGTATCAGCAGTATAATTAAAGAAAGCTAATGCCTAAGATGAAGAAAGTAAGATACCAACTGCACAGTATTAACAAAAGTAGCCTAATAAAAAAAATTCTGTGCTGTGGAAGAGGGATGAACAACTCTCCTACGAAAAGCTGGAAAGGCTGTACTGCACAATACACCATTTACCATTTTACCATTTTACAGATTCTTCCTTCTATCTGTTCTGACTCTTCTGTAGGTGTGATACAGAGTCCTCAGAAGACAACTCATCAGACCTGCAGGATGGAAGTATCTGGTATCTGTAGCTGTCTGTCCTTCCACAGTAACAAAGGGGGGGTAAAGAGGATGTGAGGACAGCAGAGTGTGCATTCACTGAGCATTTATAATATAATTTTATTACTGATTTGGGGGAAAAAGAATAAAAGGAAACCCAGATAATTATTGACTTGCATGGATAATAGACCTAGAGTCACATATGAAGAGGTTTAAAATCAGCATATTGCATTTATCACAGTGACAGTAATTCTGTAGACAGAGAACTATTGAATTTTCATTTTGTTCCACTATTCTGCTTTCACTATGGAGTTTTCCACTTTTTAGTATTGATTATGCAATGATTAAAACTGAACAAGCTGCAGATGACTCTGGTGTCTATACTTCGAAAAGCCTGTCTGGTTTAAATTGCTGTGACATGTCAGTTGTATTAAAAGATTGTGAGATTAATTTTTGTTCCAAACACACAGTGAATTATTTCACTGAAAGAATGACTCTCATTGAGACTCCTACAGAAATGCTACAGACCTTCAGGAATCTTTCCACAGAATTTAGTTAAAATGGTCCCAGAGATTAGTCCTGACATACAACTCAAAAACAGGGGCCTTGGTTAGCAACCGATATTCACTAGAAAAGCATTCAGAACACTGAACAGACAGTCAGACATTACATTCAATAAACTGAAATTTCTAATAGATTAAGGGGATTTCATTATTTGACAGCCTATGTACAATTAGAATTCCTTATAATCAGTAAAATTATCTGTAAATTATTATTTTAAGGGCACTAGGATTTAAATGAAAGTGTTAGCTAATATTTTCATATCTTTTCTTTGGCTCACAAATACACTAAAATACCATAGACATTATTTAGAACTTCAATAATATATAAATAGGATACATTACAAATGGAAGAAAATACAAGACAATTCTTCAGCATGGTAAATCTCTGCATATAAATAAGCAAATATTTTGTATACCTACAATTCAACAATTACCTTGCTGTAAAACTATTACATTTAAATCCTTTTACACAAAGTCATTTAACAATAATATACACAATCTACACAAATTAACCTCTAAAAATACAGCAATAATATACCTGTTACAATGACTCTGCTACTATTATCCCCGATGTGACACTAAAGGGAAAATACAACTATTTTACTCGAAGGTGCTGTTAGGGATTGCTGTTTAGTATGTGACAGAAGCACCACCAACAAGATTCAATACTGTTATACATTTTCTTTAGCTCCTAAGAATCTACGCTTTAGAAATGTTCCTATATGTCTATTTTTACCTGGCAGGAAAATCTGTAGCACATTATCCACATCATTAGGTGTTGAAGGAAAAGTTAATTTTCTTAAAGTGGAAAACATGCTGTGGCTTAGACTTAAGTTCATAATCTCTTTATATATTTATATATATATATATATATGTATATATATATAATTATAGATATATATTTATACTGTACATATATACTGTGCAGATTTCTTAATTTTCTATTTTCACACTTAATAATTTCCTGCTGACAATAAACAAGACCAATCTAAGAGTCAACAGTACTTCAAGATAACACATTTTCCCTCAGTAAAATGATCTACCAGTACACATATATTTCAATAGCCTATAAGCTTTTGTCGCTGTTTAAGGATGTCTTAGGAGATTGGAACTTAGAGAATTTCCTCAAAACATGTTCTGCAGAACTGGGTTTGAAAAATAGCCAGTGCTGGAAAACAGTGAATTAGAGAAATGAATAACTCAGCCATTGCACTACAGCTCCTGCCCCAATCTCTCTATTTCCTCAATGAGGAAGTCTATGTCAGACTTAGTTGCTGCTGGGTTTGAGATGACCATTCGGAAGAAGTTGACTTTATCGCCCTGAGGCTGATATCCAACCATGGTAGTACCTGACTCCATCATCAGGGCTTTGATTTTCGGTGCCACCTTTAGAATTTAAAATTGAGGGAGGGAAGGGGGGGACAAAAAGACAGAGAGGGGGACAGAGAGAGAAAGAGAGGGAGAGAGAGAAAGAGATTTTGAGAATTTTTGGTTTTTCTTTGAATATCACAAGCTGTCTACATTTAGGGAAAACAAAAGGAATGAAATGGACAGTTTAGAAAAGAAATATAAGATCAGTGAGAGATAAAGCTGGAAAGCTTCAGAGATTGGATATCTGAAGTAAAATCGGCAGTGATAATATTAATCTTTTAAGAAATCTTTTTAATTAAGTGACTAGCATCATTCTAGTATATTCATAATATTTTAATATATCTAATGTACGTAACTGGTATGTGCTGATTAATTATCATTATTCTTATATTCTTAGTATTTGAGTGAGAAGTCCTGAATGTGCACAGTTTTACTACAGCCTTTGAATAAAAAAGACATATATAAATTTGATGTGAAGAAACATTGGGGACGAGGGAGTATTTCTTTTGTTGTTGTTTTGTTTTTTGAAAACTCAGTCCAGAATCAACTTTTTGAGGGCCACAAATGCTTTTCATGGAATTATATGTATTCTCAAAGTCAGCTTGCTAAAGGGACAAGGTAAGGACAGTGGAAATTTTTCAACAAGATCTTTGCTGTAAAAAATATTTTCTGCTAGCATAAGCCGTGGAAACCTTCCAGCAGTTTTGCAGTACTGTGCATTTACTTCTGTTACACTTCCTCACTTTAATTTATAAGAAATACTTTTCCAACAGCCTTAATATGCAGTATTAGGTGAGTCCAGTTGTGCCATCCAGACTTTTCTCCTGCTCTACTGTCTGCCAGCCAAGGTCAGAGCTTTGGTTAGTAACTGTTTTGTAAGATGCTTTATGATGGCCTTTAACAATTAACACGGTCAAATAAAATATTTCATTCCTATTCCCAGTCTTACCTAACTCATTTATTTATTTAATTTCTCTCAGTTTGGGCAATTTCCCTAATGCTAGGTCATCCCAGGAATATCTGTTTTCTTTCTGGGTGTGATGAAGACAAAAAAATCCTTCACAAAGCCTCCCAATTTTATCCATTCTTCTTCCCACACATAAAAAATACAATTCATTTTTTACAACTATAAAATATTTCTGTTGTCTCCCAAATTTACTTCATTCCACTTCTATTTGTCTAAAATGCTACTACAATTTTTTTTTTTTTCCACTTTCCTCAGTTCCTAAGTAATAGAGAAATACTCTGGTGGTGCCTTTACAATTCCTTCATTTCCCTCTACCATTTCTCTAAAAATACTATCCCAAAGTCTTCCAAGCCAGATTAATTTTCATTGAAATGCAGTAATCAGTCAAACAGTGGAAAATCACCCATAACTAACCAAGAATACCTAAAGCCAAAACAAAAATCTGAGAAAAGACTTGCATGTTTCCAAGTCCTATATCTGCCCCAGAACTTTCAAATAGTTACCCTTCAGTTCCTCTTTCTGAAATGCTGCCCTATTCAAACGAGGTGAGGATGTCTTCCATCCCTAGCTACTTTTTAAATACTCTTACACACTTTTTGGACCACAGGAGGAATAGGAAACAAATAAACGAAGCCTGATTGTGTTCTGTATTTTGTTCCATAGGGAAAACTCTAACCCCAGCTAGAGATGAAGGTAAACAAATATCAAAGCCATAGCAAGAAATAGGAAAATGTTTGTCCTAGTATCCGGAACTTGTCAACACGGAGACATATTATTTTTAATAAGAAGAATACTTTGGGCTGATATAGCAGACTGTACATTTGCATTTAACATAAGCCTCATACCCTGTGCAGCTTTTCTCGTCTCTCATCACAGTCTGGCATGCCTCTGAGACTTGGTGGAATATACCAAAAACATACATTTGTGTGCTCCGGCTGCAAAAAGAACCAAACACATACATCAATAAAGTAATACAAGTCAAACATGTCTGGACCCTCCCCCTTTCCCCTTCCCCCCCCCCCCCCCCAAAAAAAAAAAAAAAAAACAACAAAAAAAGCAGAACTGTTTTTGCATCTGCAGTGTTCGATTCCTTATATGTTGCCCCGCTTTAGGATGCCAGTGTCTTCTGGAAAATGCCTTCTATCTTCATGCAGTGTTACAGTGAACTGCTTTCCAGGCTCCCTACACAGGCTTCCCTACACAGGAAAACTCCATTTTCCTCATTTTCCTTTTCATAGTCAATGAACAGACAGTGTATTTATGTTATTCTATCAAAAGACTTTATACAATGGCACTAGTAACACAAGATATAGCAAGACCAGCAGATCTGCAGTTAAGTACGTGGAATCTCAGCAGGCAGCCTTCGTGCTTTACATTCCATGTAAATCTGACTCATGGTTTAAATGAAAGAAAACTTACCTCTCCTTCAAAAACCATCTCAAATTCTTCTCTGTTTTTTATTTTAGTATAGAGATATTCTGCCAGTTCCAGGCATTTGTTGATCTGATTTTCAAATCCCACTGTACCCTATTTCAAAAAGAAAGTATTAATTACAGAGTACTTTTTCCTCCTCAGATGTAATGACCTTTTCAGAGAGATTTCACTCTAGAATGGCTTCAGAAATACAATATTTAGCAAAATTATTTCCAGCAATTTAGGAGTAAAGCCAATCAGTATTATCAGAAGCAGCTAAATGCACCAAATAATCTGTAATCGCCATTGGGTTCTGTTCTGTTTCTAAGAGAATCTATTATGATAACAGGAAAGGCTTTTGATATTCTTAATATAGTAAGTTTAGTTCTACTTTCTTCAGTTTCTAAAAATCCGAATGTTAGGTCTTGTTTCCCCAGTTCTTGCTGAATGACTGCAGACATGGAAGAGAAATTCAGCTGAAAGGCTGAGATTTGGGAAGTAATCTATTTCATTTAAGCAATTTGCAAGAACTTCGAATCTTAAAAAGCCAGCAAATAGAAACCTATCTGCTTAAAGTCATTTGCCTACCTACTGGTCTTTGTAGCATCTGATCTTCTGAAAGATCATAATCCCTTTAAAAAGACGAGTTCTGATAATAAGTAAAATAGGAAGAGCAAAACTTTTTGAAAGTACACTTCTACATATGAATGAAAAATTAAAAACAATAGAAGCACACTGCTATTCATTGCTATGCTGCAGGACTATTCCTGAACAACTTTGATCTAGTGATGTAAAACTTCTCATTTTCAGCCAAATGAATTGATGGGTAATGTTGTTCTACTAGCTGAATGGTTCTTTCCTCACCATGTACCTGTGTGTTTAGAGGTTGTGCTTACACAAGTATTAAAAAGCCTTCCACTGCATTACATGTAAAAATTAAAAAAATAACTTATGAACTTTAAACTGGACTTTTATGATTTACCTTTGCCTTCCACATCAACCAGAATTTGAAAATGTCTACATGCCGACCACACTGTATTGCCTTATCTCCCGTGTCATAGGATACATCATACTGTTTGTCCTGCTGGAAAAGATATCCTGCACACATTTGATTGCAGCCTTGAAGTATACCCTGTAATGAAAAATATGTATATACATGAATCATATTGCATATGTGCATGTCAATCTGTATGTATTTATGATACATAAAGATGTATATCAAATAAATACAGAATTGTTCTCTAAACAGACAAATGATGAAATACGGACCTTGTTTTGTAAACCTGAGACACAGACAACATTTTGTAACCTCATGTGTTTTCCTTAGAACTTCCTCAAGTGCATTTGGATTCTTAATTTCCAGCACTAACTTTGTTCAGTTCACACCTTAAGGCTGTGGTTTCAAGACTTAAATAGTTGATATATTAAATTATATAGTAGATTACAGTTGCATCCTCTCAGGGCTGCATACAGTTACAGAAAATGAAGAAAATAAAAAAGAAAATAAAGTCTTTATATTTTGTCCAGCTCATGATACCTAATACTAGATGATCATAAACAAAATGATCAAACCTGGATGGGCTTTGCTTGGCAAGCAAGGAGAAGTGGTGCATCACAACCACTGCTTTTAAAGTGATGGTCTACAATACAATAGAAACTTATGAATTATGGATAAGAGTCTACATAGAAAAAGGAGAAAACTCCTATATGTTACACAGAAACTTTTAAAATGCTGGGCAAGATTATTTTTTAAAAAGGCTTTTTATTTAAGCACTTTAGACTGACCAGTCACTAAGATCACAGCTGTACATTCCATATAAGAGGGGAACAAAGAGGCAGGTGCTCAGATGAAGTACACAAGCACAGCTGTAGTGCAGTCAGAATATGCAAAGATCCAGCAGCTGAGGATCTGACCTATATTGTTTACAGCTTTGGCAAAAGAAAAATAGATGAAACAAATGTACAAGAATACTGATTTCTGCAACACAGTATAAGCCCAAATGATTATGCACTATTCTTTTGAAAAGTAGTAATTGATACTAACAATTTTTTTACTGTTTAATTACTAAATATAAAGCAGACCTTCTCCCGGACCAGAATGGCGGAACACTGCAACAATACTCCCATCATCTTGTGTGGATTCCAAGTGACTGAATTGGCTCTGAAAATAAATAAACAAATAAATAAATAAATAAAATACACATCCAGATAGGTCTAAAAAAGAGAAATCCAACCCGGAGTTGCTTTAATTATCTGCTTTGAGCTGGAAACATTCAGAATTTTTAACCAGCTGATTTCACTATGGAGATTTTTACTGTCTCAGATCTGTGTCTCCTTTCCCAAAAGTACTGTCCAGTAAAGGAGTTTTTCATGTGTTGACTTCAAATATCAGACTCCTGATTAGTTCATATTGTTATTATTAATAACAGTTAATCAGTGTCAGAATGTGTTGATGAGATGAAATAGCGACTTCATCCCCCCAAAACCCCACTTTAGAAGCAGTACTAACCATACTAACAAAAACAGTACAGTTCAAGGTACTGACTGGGTGATTGGACAAAGAACTAAGGAAAAAAATCTGAAGCACTGGAAAAGTACAGTTATTTGCTGAACAGTTGGTGGAAATGTAAAAGTAAAGGAAAGCTCACTATGAATGCTTATCTGCTTTTCCAGCTAGGGCCAAAAGTGGCCTTTTCTCTGCTGTCTTGCTAAGCCCATGGACTGCTAAAAGGCTATAAAACTTTTTAATCCTACTATTCTGTGTGTAAAGGTTAAGACTCCTTATGCATACATGCAAGTGAATGCACAAGATCATCTAATTTAATTGCGAAGGTAAGACATTATATATTTTTAATATATCAATCTGGACAGTTTAATGATGATGCTAAAATAAATGTACCAACATCATATGTCCACTGACCTCCTCACCCCAAGTTATCAATTACCAAGTATCCCTCAATTCACTGTGTGTAACAGAGAAGGAAACCATGTAAAGATATTAACAGACTATACATGTGCAAATGCAATCACAGAACCATAGAATATCCCAGGCTGGAAGGGGCCTAAAAGGATCAAGTCCAACTCTGAACTCCACACAGGACTACACACAAAAACAAACAAACAAACAAACAAAACCAACAAACTAAAAGCTTTGTCTATATGCTTCTTAAACACTGGCAAACTCAGTGCCACACTTGCCTGTGGAGGTTGTTCTGGTGAATGAAGATTCCCAGAACAGCCTCTATCAGAATTTCTTTAGGCATTGTTCAAAGAAATTTCAAAGAGATTTCCTCCACTCCTACCCCCGGCTCTCAGAGAACAAGCACAACTACAGTTTCTCTGTTTTGGGCAACATGACAACTCCTTCACTCCAATCTGAAGACACATATTCCATAAAAATTCCAGACACAATTCCAACCTCCACCTGTGCTGGGCAGAATAGGAGTGTATCTCAGCCAAAAGAATAGTGTGGCTGTGGACCTGTGGGGCTCACCCTCCCTCTGGAGCCTCCTCAAGGCAGTGTGGACCAGCAGGTTAAGAAGGTGTGCCAATTAAACTTCTGTAGGTAAAATAAATTGTTTTTACAATACTAATTTCATATTAAGATGTGTTGGATTGGGCATGGGACACCTCCTAAGTTTGAACTGAAAGAGCTGGAGGGAAGGTCATGCTCTCACTCATACCTTGTTATTTCCTTATATCCATCTTCACAAATTTACACTGAAACCTACCATTTGCCTTTATGATTCCTTAAAAACTATGCCTACAACACTCTCCTCTCCATTGTTTGCTGACCAATAGGCTTGCCTTCCTTTGAGTCTGCTGGAAACTTGGTTTTCACTGATGTATATGTATATATACCTCACTGTTGTCTTTTGCAGAATTGCTTGTCATACTTCTAGTTAATTTAATATTTAAATTCTTTATTCCATCAAATTCATCTTTTCATGAATTTGTGAAGTGTCATGTACCTCATTAAAGTGTTTAAATAACAGGAGTACTAACAAAGGGTGCAGTACCTTTCTATTCCATTCAGTTTATGACGATGCTTTCGGGACATTAAGAGTCCACCTCCCCAAGCAGCCTGGAAGAGATAGGACCAAAGGGAAGATTTGTCATTCTGAAAAGTCTAACATATTTAACTTATTCAGGATCTAATAAATATTTTGATTCAGGACAAGACATGTAAACCAAAATCCTCAGTTGCATGACTAATACCATGTCAGTCAGTTACTCACATCTACATGAAGCCAGAGGTTGTATTTTTCACATATATCTGCAATCTCCTGTATTGGATCAAAGGCTCCATAAACTGTTGTTCCCGCAGTTGCATTTACAAAAAGAGGAACATATCCCTACAATGCAAATAACAGCATTATTTACAGAATTCAGCCTCTTTCAGGAAAAACAAAAAGTGAAAATCACAATTTTGATTCAGATGAAATAAACATGAATTGCAACTCTATGGAGTTTGCAAGTGTAAAGGAGTCAAGAAATCACAAGTAATCTTGATAGCTCTAACTTTGGTGGTTTCGTATAAGATGGTTACATTTTTCATTGCAAGTTATAACAATAAATGCCTCAAAATCAAGCTTACTGGCTACAGGTACTGACCCTGCACTCTCACACTTGAAAGTTATGGGAGTTTTAGGATTATCATCCAACAGGATTTTTTATAGTTTAACCAAACATTAAAGTTTGATTAAAGTGGTTTTAGTTTCACTTTTCAGCATTTTTCCATGTATTTCCAAAGATGAAGTTAATTTAAAAAGCCATAAAATACAGATGTAAGGCAAATATAAACAAAAAAACACCCAACGCCAACATTCTTTAAACAGTAAACTAAAACCATTGCAAGATAATTCCCTAAACAAAACAGAAATACTTAAACAATTGAAAAATACTATTACAGGATCTATATTGTTATATTGTTTTGTTTGATGGAACACTCAGCCTTCCAGGGAAAAGGTAACGCATTTTATTAAACCAAATAGTTAAACACTATTAAAAAAAAAAAAACAAACAAACAACAACAAACACAAACCTTTTGTTTTGCTTCCAAAATTTTTGCTTCTAAATCAGCTGGTATTATTTTGCCTCTGTAATTGTTGTAGAAACAAAGACAAAGAAAATTGAAGATTGCATACAGAAATACTAGCTACAGTTGAAATAATTTAATAGCATTTTCTCAACAGGCGATTAGCAACTCGACACACTGTATTGAACCAACCCCTAAGTATACTAAAACAAATTTAACAGATGAACACATTTAATATATTAAAACATTAGCATCCATCCTACCTTTCATTGCACTTTATCAAAATTACATTGTCTGTTCCAAACCCAAGTGCAGCTCCAGCTTTCTTTATTGAGTAGTGACTCTGCAGGAAAGCATATGTATACGGAGGGGTCATTTAATAACAAAGCATCTTCACAGTGTACATCAATAAATAAACAATTAGCAGTGTGTTAAGCTCACATGTTCTGAGGTAAAGAGAACCAGTTTAGGGACTGCAGCCATGCCTTTGGTTTTGACTTCAGGGAAATATTTGTAGCGTGCGGCCATTATGCTGTACATGTTGGAGATGGCTCCTCCTGTGAATGAATAAACAAATGAATACAAAAATAGTGATAAGAAAAAATGAATATTATACCAAAGACACACAAGGCCTCATTGACATTACCAGGGAAAGTGGCAGTGAACTATGAAAAGTAAATATCTGAAAAGCATGGCTTCTGTCTACGTAGCATAAAAAGAGACGCTCTAGAAAGTTATACCAACAGCCTAATCTATCATCTCTTTCAATTGCCAGTATTTTGCAACACTTTCCTAAAGCTATCAGTTTCCATCATGCTGCTTTTCCAGGACAGCTTCTTGTTAGTAAGAAAAATGGGAAGTCACCAAATTCTCTCGAGGCTAAAGTCATATGCAGTATAGACTTACCCCATCTCATCTGTAAATACAGAACCAGATGCTTAAAAGGTAGGTTTCTCCAGCTACCTTCATAGTGAGTTTAAAGAAAGAGGCACTTTGCAGGCTGATTCAGCTAGTATACTTTGATACTTCTGAGGAATCTGAGTTGAGGAAAAAAGCATCTTTTTCTTTTAATCTACAAAAATCCCAGTGCAGCTGGCCTAGTTGTACAATGCAGATGTCAAGATTTAGCAAAAAGAATTTCATCTATAAAGTTGAGGAGAATTCATTTCAATAGTATTTCTTCATCAACCAGAACACTGGGCAAAATTTTTCTCGCAGGTGGGACTAGAAATCAAGCAAGAGTGCTTTCCTGGTCTTTACGCAGGCTGTTCCAAGAGGAGGTGGAATTTGTCCTTCATTTTCTAAAATAGGATGGTCTTCCCCTCACCAACAAACACAGAAACCTGGAGTACTGTTGGGCACCTGTTGTCCAGACATAGATCTGGGGCTTCCACATGCTTCCCCATTCTTGTCCAGACATAGATCTGGGGCTTCCACTTGTTTCCCCATTCTACAACTGCTGATTGCTTTTATACCACCTTCAGGGGAAGACAACCACGGCCTGTGCTTCAGAACCATACTTTGGGATTTCTGAAAGTTACACAGTCTCTTTTTCTCAATAGCAGGACCTGGTTCTGGAGATCAGCACCTCAAGAAATGAGGCACAACAAAGGATGTTTAAATGCCTAACTGTGTTCCAGAATTTGTAATCAAGCTTTAACAACGTTAGCCAGTGTTCTATGTAGCCATGGTACATAGACATGCTTGAAAATAAAAATCTCTTTTTTCTTTTTTGTGGGATGCTTGAACAATGCATATACTTCAGGTGGAAAATTCCTACTTCTACAACTCTGACATGCTGTTTGGTCATTCAGAAGTGGGCGTTCAGACAGAGCTTATGGTTCTTTTAATTTTTGAACTTTTAGTCAAACCTCCAAGCACAAGAGAAAAACCCACCAGGTGAGAATATTCCATCACCATCTTTATTCGACCATCCAATAATCTCTCTCATCTTTCGAAGTGTTATTTGTTCCATGAGGACAAAAACAGGGGCAATTTCATAAGTAAACCTGTATGGACAAAGAAAGCAAAACAAACAAAATTAAATACAGATTCAAAAAACATAATCAATTGCTTCAGATTCTTAAAATTTTCCTAACTTGAGGATCTGATATTGCAAACCTTATGCAAGCAAATATCCTCAGAAGATAATATGTGAAATATTGGTCAGTAAAGACCTGCAATATCAATTTCTTTTCTATTGCAACCAACATGAGGCCTAATACTCACCATCACAGAGCTTCTGACTGCTATGTTGCCGCACATTTGTCTTCCAAAGTGACAATTCTTTATTAAAACAGTGAACTCCAATGAGCTAACCACAGCCATAATTAGAACTATTGAGCTAGGTCTCTGAAGTCTAAATACAATTAATTATGTGGATTTATTCTGTTGATGATCTCCAAGGACAACTTATTTCTACAATACCACGTGATCAATAACTGTCAAGAGTAATTATAAATGATGATTTTCTAATTACCAATTACAAATACAAGACAGCAGTCAGCGGTTGTATCCATTTAATGAAGGCAAAAAGCAGTGCATAGCCTGGTGTGCCATGATGTCACCGACAGATCTGCAGATAGAAAGTGGCAGCCATACAACCATTTCTGAGAAGGAAGCTACACGGATAAATTGCTACTGCTGTAAATAAACTGAGTGTTGGGCATGCCAAGAAAAAAAAAAAAAAAAAAAAGGTTTAAAGAAATATATATATGTAAATAATTGGGGGAGGGAAGGAAAGAATGCAGGAGCAGAAAGAAACTAAGCATTCCCACTGTGATTTTTAACAGAATCTTTAGGAAGGTGACACCCTGACACTTTGGATCTACATGATCATTTCTGTTTTCAGTGTTAATAATTTCACCACAATTTACATGTTGTTTTTTTAATACTAAAATGATACCGAGAATTATTATGGCAGACCCCAGGGGCACAAGCTATTCCTGAAAGCTTGTATTTCACTTATGTCTGAACTGTTTAGTTTAAAATATTAAAGTTCATATCTTTGCTGACAGCTGTCACTGCTATTTTGAGAGGCAAAATGTGATTTCATTTGATTTTATCATGATCAGAACTGTCAGATACAGACAGCTGAATACCAATCTGGAATTTGGGTGTTAACAGTGATTACAGGGACACAATGTTAACAAACCAGTTGATGTCTATAACCTCCTCAGTATAAAAAAAACACCACAGTTCATTTTGTTCTGTGTTTTTTCAAACATTGCAAATCTGAGACACATTCCAACCTTTATTTAGGCAAAATGCCCAGCTGGAGCCAACAGGAGCTCAGAGGCATACAGTGCAGTCTATATATGAGACAAACTGAAGTCAACATGATTTTCTCCATCAGTTTAAATGCATTTCAGATTTTACCTGGAAACCTGGCACATTCATCCCATGATGGAAGACTTCAGCATTTGTACAAGAAGTGCACAATATTAAGCAAGATCTTTGTTTATAAAACACTAAGACATCACATGGGAAATTGGAAATGTACCAAAAACGCAAGTAAAACAGTGTCTATTGATTTTACTGTGTAATTATTTTCTGAGTCCCTAAAGTCTGACAAAGAAATTAAAAAACCACAGTGGATGGTTATAAGTAATAAGGGCAGTATAGTTATGGTAGAGGATGGCTACGATTTCAAAAGTCACATCTTGCTTGTGGTCAGTCCAAAGCGTTGTCTGTTTTAAACTTGAGTGATTCTGAAAATTTCTGTAAAACTCAGAAACTGTATTTCAGAACCAATCTCCTGGCTGAACATAATGGTTTCAGTTCTGTTACACAATTACAGATATGTCTATGAATTAATAGTCACTAGCCTCAGGTCTTCACCAACAAAAGAAATGAATGGGTTTATGTTAGGAGTGGCCAGTGCTGACTTAATTATTCGCTCACCTAAAGGTAGGTGCATTTTTATCAGGACAAATACAAAACATTAGATAGCATTTTTATATGTTACATTTTCATAAGCATTGATGCATAATACTATCAATATAATTCTCTCATCCTAGCTACCAGGGTATGCATAAAGGGAACTTCCAGATCATACTATTACCCTCCAGCCCCCACATGACAGATCCTCAGAGCTGGCTGAATAATGGGAACTCCTGAGGATCCCAGTGAAGTCCTATGCTTGGTGGCTGAGCTGCAACTAGCACATTGGGAGGAGCTTATTACATTCAGTTTAAGTGATTGCCTTCACAGTGACATTTAAGGAACATTTCCTAATGACAATATAATATTTTTTTTTAAGTGAATGCAGATGTTTCTGTTACTCAACATTCCCTTAAGGAAAAAAAGAAAAAGAAAAAGGTATTTCTCTAACTGCGCGCTAGTATTTTATATACTGTTTGGAGGTGGAAAAGAAAAACAGCAAATGGAAGGCATTTCTTACTGCAACCCAGCATTACTGTTGCATTACGTGGTTATGTAACTGGAAGGTGAAAGCTGCTCCTAGATAAAGGTCAGAACCTGCTTTTCTGTGCTGGAATGCTGCTCAAAACAAGAGGTATGCTCCCCAGAGCTCAAAGAGCCACTCCAGGCACTGTTAATAACCTTGTCAGTGCTCTGAACTTGTATTTTACAAACACCTTGCTTCAACCATAATTGCAATTACTGCGTTACTGTTAAGGCACATCATGTTGACCTTGGTTGGCTGAAAAAAAAAAGAGCAATATACCATTTTCTATTTGGTAAACCTCATGCAAATAAATAGATGTCAACGTTCACAGAAAATTATTTGCAGGATATGTTGTTTAAAGTGTAAATGGATCAGAGTTTAGCTTTACAAAGTTAGCTATTCAACAACATACTCTTAAAACCAAAATAAGAGAGGCAAAACCTCTAAGGTTATCACAGTCTGTCACAGAGCTGAATTCTGATTTCCCTTATCATATTTGTGCAATTTCATTTATTACAAAAGGAGAGCTAAGTCAGAATAACTCAGTCAGTTGAAGGGAGCAAGGCCTGCAAAATGGTGCTGCAAAACTTGTTTTTGATGCAGAGGAGCAATATTTAAGCAACAATTTCTTCCAGAAATGCAATCAGAAACATTTTAGTTGTTACTTACGGCACTGAGGAAAAAAAAGCTCCTTGCAATACTTGCTTTACTATTTAAATGTACACTGCTGCTATTTGTTTTGTTTTCCCAAAAAGCTTTTACATCTGAGCCCTTTATAATATATTACATATAGCGCAGCAACAGTAGTCAAAAAGATTATAATTGTAAAGGGCAGGCTGGCTTTGGCTGGAGCACCTGATCCTGTTCTCCTTAGTGCTAATGCTACAGAACAGGCACAGCTTGTGATAGAGCTGCTAATAACCAGCTGCACTTAATGGAGCACCTGCTTGTGGATGGACCAGGGGAAAAAGCTCATGTTCAGATCTGCAGCTGCGTTTCTTGTGTTCTGCCAATAAGCAGCAAGGTACCCACTTCTAGAGGCAGCTTTACAGCTAAAACACACCCAACAAAGAGCTCCAACAAAGGGCTAAAGGGGAAGGCACATTCTGAAGTAGATAGACATAAATGCACAAAGACTGTCAGTAAGTTTTCTTTGTGGGTTACACTCATTACTGCAAAATTTCAGCACAATACCTTGCACTTTCATTAATTTGTTAAATTGATTAATTTTCATTAATTTCATTAATTAAGCTTTCAATAATTTCGATGTAAAGAAAAATCAGGTGGTTTTCACACTGGCAGATTTCAGATGTCACTTAATTTTTAGTGCTTTAATAAACCTTAGTCTGGGCAATTCCTTCACCATCACCACAGCAGATTTCAATTATATGTTTTAACCCCTTCAAGGCCACCCAGAAGCAGCACAGGGACAGGTGGTGGCCCAGCTCTGATACCTCTGAAGCCAACAGGAGAACAAGTATTTGTTTTACATAGTTTGTGTTTCATGGGTACTAATGCAGAATTACTCAGCCTAGAGACAAGTACTCGGTCAGAATACTCAGTCTAGAAACAAATGATTTAAAAAAATATCTGGAAAAGATCAGTAAGACTGATCCAAGAGATAAGAATTATTTCATGTTGTTCAGTTAGGATCAGATTTTTTTTTTTATTAGAATTGGCACATTTTGCTTACAGTGCACACTGGGATATTTTGGTTTATCAGGACTGTGAAACAGTTATAGTTTATATAATTGTTTGCTCTGTGTTACAGTCAGGGGAGACACTTCTAATGGAGATAAGGTAATTAGCACTGAAGTGCACGTCTGTCGCGATACACGCCTATCGCGGCAGCAGACAGCCCGCTAAGCACAGCCCTAGCGCGGCAGCTTACATGTTGGTGTTAGCGGTGGATGTCAGCCACTCCCCTGCCAAACCGATCATGTCCAACCCCGTGGATAGCTGATTGAAGAAGCGCGGGTGACCTGCAAGGGAACGAGAGCAGCTTAGAGCGACTCCGTCATCTCCGCAGCCCCGAGTTTATCCTATCTGCCACAAATCGCAGCGCTCACGACACAGCCGACGGCGCTTCCTAAACAGCTGCGTAAATCTAAGAGCGTTACCACCACGTTAATGGACGTTTCTATTACGAGAGCCCCCTCAGCTCTCACCGGCACTGCTCTCTGTCGCCACGACGCGCTACTCGGGGCTCTGTGCCAGGAGCCACCCCACCACCTCCCCGCCGCCCTCCAAGGGAGCCGTGCCCGGGCCGCGGCTCGGGGAGGGGAACGGCACCGCCGTGCCAGCGGAGAGCTGACGGCAGCGGGGCTCCGTGCTCAGTGCAGTGCCAGCACACAGGCACCGCATGAAGTCCTAGATAGGCGGCTCCCGGGAACGGGCAGAACTCCGCGGGGTTCCCATATTCCTGGAATTTCATTCTCTTGCATTAAATGTCTGACGAACATAAAGATGAAAAACTGCGAATTCAGTGTCATTTATGCTCTCATTTACCTAACGATATTGCTCCCCAGAGGTACAGACAGCTCGCATTTCATCAAGTGAAGGAGATTACATTTTAAAATGTTTTTCTGGGCTCAGCTAACAGCGCCGGGCCCTGCACAGGGAACAGCGGGACAGCACGGGCCCGGGAGGACCAGTTCCGTTGCCCGGATTGGAGCGGGCCAATTAGAGGGTCCCTCGGGACAGAGAGCAGCCTCAGAGCACCCGGCCGTGTGCGGGACCCGACCCGGTACAGTGCAGGAACCCACCTGTCCGCACCCCGTACTTGAGCGTATCCCGGCAGTCCACCAGAATCTGCTCCAGGGACTCAGGGTTGTCCGATAGCTCCAGGTTGAAGCCCTCCATGCCCTCCAGCAGCTGGTGCGGGTGGTGGAAGTCCAGCACTTTGGTGGATCTGTCAAACGTCTTCCTCACGTAGTTGAGGAGTATGTCCACGACCTCCAGCAGGAACTGCATCGTCTGCTCCTCGCCATTCTTAGCGGGCAGCAAATCTGCGGGCAAAGCAGCCGTCAGCTCCCGCTTAGGGAACGAGAGACGGAGGTGAAGAGCCCCCGGCCGGCCGCAGCCCTCCCGGCTCCTAGGAGCCGCGGCCCCAGCTCAGCGCTGCCTGAGGGGAGGGAGGCACAGCAGAGACTTATGGCTACCTGGGGCTGCTGGGGCCAATCACCCGCTCGGGAGGGGTCCACGGGAACGAGTAGCAGTGCACCGCTTCCGGGTGCTCGCCTCCCAGAAGCCAAAAGCATCCAAATTCCAACAACAACAACCTCTTCCCAACCCTCCCCATCTCCGGTCCCATACGAGCAGCCACAGGCCGTTTATTGCTGATCTACAGAAGAGGAAATTAATTAAATACGAAATTGCTCTCCTCCTGGGAGCTGGCTCTGGAGTGACCCCGGAGGAACAGCTGGAGCCGAGCTGAAGACGATCAGCACAAAGTACAGCAAATTGCATTTCAAAAAAACTTAAAGCACCTCCAACGCGTCTCTCAGCGAACACACAAACACGGCTTCCCCCAAAGTCTCCCAGTGAGCAGCAGCCCGGGCTGAAGCTGACGAGGAAGCCTGGAGCTGCAGGAGCACTTACCTCGGGCATAAAGGTTGGAGAAGTCCGTCTCGGTGCGGCGGAACCGGGCTTCCCGCTCGCTGTTCTCGCACGCCAGCAGGTTCTTGGAGGACTGCCGCTCCTTCAAGGAGCCCACGATCCGGCCTTTGTCTTCAAGGCTGTTGGTCCTCTGCAGGAACCCTACATCGTTATTGCAAGGTGCACAGGTCAGGGTTTTCTCGCTTCCCAACATGTTTCAAAATACCTACTGCAGTTCTCTAGATAGCAGTTCAAAGCGGTGTTTGCTCTGGGTCTGACTAATGAGGTCAGGAATAAGAGTATTTATGGGGCTTATTTGCCTCCAGGAGGAGAGCTCAAAATGCCATCAACTGCAAAAACCCAGCCATGCAAAAAACAAATTTTTGTCACTTAGTGCAGTGGTACATTCTTATTAAGTCGATCAGACAGATTCCACTTCAGTAACCAGCCACTGGAAGAGAGTTCAGGATGAGTCAATGCTATTTCAGCCTGCAGGCAAAGTTTATGGACCTAACAGACAGGGGCAATGATGTATGATGCAAATCAGGGCCACTTTGCTTCTCCTCGTGGTGCTCACACGCACAAAAGGCACAGGAGCGGGCAGACGTTCTGCAGCGTTCTCCTAGGTGCCCCACGGGCAGCACCCACCTAGCCCACCTCCCCACTCACAAAGGGAAAGGTGCCCGCAGCAGAATGAGTCCCAAAGGCTCTGCCACTGCCCTCGTCCTCCCTAGGGGCTCCACTCCCACCCACGCTTAGGCACTCGGCTCCCTGCGACACCAGGGCACGGCCAACAGCCGCTTTTCAGGCTTTGTCCCACTGAATTAGATGCCACCTGATAAAACAGCCGTGGCCCTGCCCTTTCCGTTGCCAACCAAGGCTGTGGATTTCGACTTCCCGGCGATGCGGGGTGCCTGGGACAGGCGGCAGCAGAGCCCAGGCTGAACCGCGGCGCTCGGGGCGCTCTGCGGTTTTGTTTTGAATGACTAACAGCTGAGCACGAGTCCCTCGGTGCTCGGGGCTGATCGGCAGAAAGCAGCATCTTGGGGCGAGAAAAGCCATCGCTGGAACCCCGACCCTCCACGGTCCCCGGCGCTCTCCGCTGCCGGCCGCGTGCCCCGGGCTCCCCGGGTCACAGCTTGGGACCGACATAGTTGCGTTGATACCGCCACTAATGGTCCTTGCAGCGAGTCAGGGGCTCCCGCTCATTAGGCGGACGGTTAACACCGAAGCGGGTGCAATTCAGCCTGAATTCCGGAGCACCCATCTTTCCCCAGAGCCGTGGCCTCGCTTCGCTATTCTTTCCCACCCCGTCCTTCTTCCTGGCTCCGTGCGAGGCTGGTGCCGCTGGGCTGGGCTCGAGGCGTTGCTGAAGGCTCTGGCCGAGGATGTTCACCCTGTTGGTGCTGCCCGGGCCGCAGGGTCTGTGTCCTGAGTGGAAAGAAAACCACACAGAGATCCAGAGAGAAGCAGAGCACGACCTGCTGCCAGGGCCAAATTTCCTGTAGGGACGGGGAGAGCGGCGCTTCCCAGCAGGGGTGCATCGTGACCCTCCGACAGGCGTTTCCGTGGAAGTGCGTGAAGAGGTCGAACTTATGCAAGTAGAGGGCGGGATGCGAGAGAGCCTCTCGGGCCCGGAGTGACAGCGGTTCTGCGTGACCCCACGCCGCAGCTCGGCAGGAGGCGGCGTGGGAGCCCTCTGAGGCAGGGACGGCCTCGCGGGTCCCCACTCGCGCTGTGGCCACGGCTCCGCGCCCCGGCTCTCCACAGGCAGCGTGAATCCCGCATGCTTGGGGCACGAGCAGAGCTCCGACGTGCGCTGCTCGCGGTCATCAGCCGGCACCGAGCAGCTGCCGAAGCGCCCGGACGGTGTTTCCACCGATCCCAAGCGAATGGTTGCAGAGTCGGTCCCGGCAGCGATGCTAATTGCAGGAGCAGAGCACGCAGCTCTGGACTCAGAAGGAAAGCTGTTTGCACTTCACACGCCGTGACAGTCTCTGAAACCTCTTTAAATGTCGTTTCTTTATTTGCTTGTTTTACAGTGGCTGTCTTCAGGCGGTGGCTCTCAGGCAGACAAGGGGCTCATCCTGACACCGGTCCGTTGTTAAAAGGGGAAACGGCACATAAACCTCTGGTGTGTAATTACCGTGAATGTCAGGCACTAATACACGAACCACCCTTTGTTCAGAACATGCGCTTCCTGTGAGCTGAGCCCTTATTTCCAGTTCGCATTCAAAGCGAATCGATTTCTGCGTGACATACAGGGGAACGAACCCCGGGCGCTGCTTTGCCACAGCTCGGTGACGGCACAGCGTTTAGTGTCGGAACAGCGTCTTGCAAAAGGCACGGACGAGGAGACAGTGGCTGTAACATTCTGACGTTGCCTTGTTTAGCACGTGTGATCAGAGGTTGGCAGCCTCAGCGCTGTGCTCCATGTGCTTCTCGAAGGTAACATTCCCGTCCGCTCCGCGGAGCTGGACATCCCAGGCTGAGGGCTTCAGTCGAGCACAAAGAGGCGTTGCGATCGAACCCCGTTATTCCGAACCACCATGGGCATGGGATATTTGTCGCGCCAAGCAGAAGGAAAAAAAGCCGGAAAAGTGAAACAAAGAGAAGGGAAAAACAAAAACAAAAACAAAAACAAAACCCCACAGCATCCATGTTGGCTTTGATTTCCCTTCGCAAATCCAACGCTACGCGTTCCTGCCGCTCTCCTACCCCAAGCAGTGCAGGGGCATGTCATTTCCAGTATATCTGAACCTGCACCCACACAGAGGGAGCTATGCTGTCCCCCCATAACCCCGCTCCGGCGGCGCGCAGCGGGCCCAGCGGGGCGTTACTGCATCAGTGCTGCTCGCCAGGCTAAATTAAAACGATGATGAGAAGCCCATCGCCGCAGCAGCGAAGGGGAACGCTCCATTACACCCGGCCCGGGGCTATTTATAGAGCCAAGCGGCTGTCGGTAATGTGCCTGCGGGTGCCGATGTGATCGCTAATATGTCCCGGGTCAGGCACTTGAACCCTCGTCCTTTTTCGGTCAGAACTTCCGCGTAATAAAACATGTAGAGAGTGAGCTTCGGCTCAGGAGGGAAGGGTAAGGGGCTCAAGTACGTCACTGCTTGCACAAAAAGCCCATTTCTCTACCCCGCCAACCAACACAGGCAGCAGGGGAATGGGAAATCCTGTCCATATGCACAGGGCACGGTCTCAGCAGAACGATTCTTGCCATCAGAAATGAAGATCAGCCTGTTTGTCTCCAAAAGCGAAAGCGCCGCTGAGAAATCCGGAGCAGGACGACAGCTCGTTATCTGCAAATGAATCTCCTGCTCTAACATCGCGATCTGATTGTGCATTTGTTTCCCTTTCTGCGTTCCATGTGCCTGCGCGCTGACTGGCTGCCAGCGCTATCTTACCAGTGCAGCACGCTGACGGATTGCCTTTTAATAAGGCTCTCGTTAATCTTTCTTCCCCAGGAGATCCGTATTTTCTACTCCGATAAGGCTGAACAGTTTCAGACGGAGAGGCGGCCAAGCCCCGCCAGCTCCCTCTGAGCCCCGCTTCCCGCTCCCCGGCGGCCGCAGGAGGGGCGGAGGGTCAGCGGCCGTCCCAGCCGTGCCTGGGCACCTGGGAGCAGACCCGGGGCGCGGTGCGGAGCTGCCGTGAGACCGCAAGGGGGAGCCCGAGGCCTGTGCGCCCGGTGCTGGGGCGGAGGGGTTCGTGCCCCGGCGGAGCGCGATCGGAGGAGTGCCGGAGCTCGGGGTGGGGCGTCCCGCGGGCGGACTTACCGCATATCTTCAGGCCGATCTTCCTGGTGCATCCGTGCGCCACGCCGCACCACGAGTCGTAGGCTGCAAGAGAGAACAGAGATGTTCTTTGGCGCGGAGGGACCCCAGTGGGACCCCGGCCGGGCTCTGCTTTTCCCCATCTCGTTCCCTCCCCGACGTCCCCGTTTCGACGGGCAGCCAGATCTCCTCGTCCCCGCGGCGACAGCGTCGGGAGGAGAGAAAACGGCACCTGGGGCCGGAGCATCCCATAATGCACTGGCGGGGCTCCAGGGAAGTGGCAGCTTAAAATAAAGTGGCGTGAAATGGGGTCACAGACGAGTTCAGGAATTAATTGGGTGAATAATAGTATTCGACTCGATGAAGGGACTTGGCTGGCTGGGCCGGGGCCGAGCTGTCGGGCCGCAGGCAGCCGCACCAGGGACGCTCCGTCCCTGCCCTGCCCGACGCCCGTTGCCCGCGGCTGTTCGTCAGGGCCGAACTCATCAGCTGCACGGCCCCAAGCGGCCCCAGGAAACGCCGCCAAGAGGCGACGCCGGGTCCTGCGTAGTGCACCGCGGCCGCCCCGACGGGAACGAATTCGTCCCGGCAATGCGAAACGAGCAGAGACAGGGAGAGGAGGGCGGCGGGTCTCCCGTCACAGATCTGGGCAGAGGTGGAAGGAGCCCCTGCTTCGGCATATACGCAGCCGAGCCGCGGAGACCGCCCCCTCCACGCCGGCGGCGGAGCCGTGAGACTGTCGCTGGGGCGAGGCAGAGGGATGCGGACCCGCTGCTCCACATCCGATCCCGCATCTCCTCCACGGGCGGTGGGAAGGCTGCAGACATGGCGGACCCCAGCGGGAGGGAAGAGAGCGGGCCGGGACCGGGCTCAGAGCGCGGTGAGCAGCGGTGAGCGCTGCCGGGCTCGGCAGAGGAACCCTCCCAGCGGGGCCAGGCAGGACGGCGCGATTCTTGCGCTGCCTCTCCGTGCAGCCCTTCACCCCGGTGGAGGCAGCCTCAGCGCTCGCCCCCTCCCCCCGACCGCGGGACAATGACAGCCATGGCTCATTGCCCCTACAGCCCTTCCAGGGTAAAAGCGGTTCACTCTCCGCTGTGCTTCTCAACCTTTCGTTTCTTCCTGCCTCCCTCTCTTTGTCTCCGGCGCTTTATAGCACCGAGACGTTCGTTTCAGTGTTTTGGCAGCCGACAGGGCCGTCAGCTGATCCCATATCCACCTGCAGCAGCCTCCGCTTCCCACTCGTACCTCAATAACTCAAGGCGAATTCAGAGCAATTAGGAATACATGGCTTTGAAAAGCTGCAATTAGCATCCCAATTTCGCTTGATTATAGGCTTCAGCGCGGGTTGAAAGAAAGCGCTAGCATTAGCATTTATAAAACGTGCGGGGGGGTGGGGAAGAACCCGCTTTGAGCCACCGCTGTAACTTCGCCCCTTCACAGATTCATTTTCTCCCCGCCCCGACTACATCCCCATTTTTCGGCTGCCCGCTGTTCAGCTCAGCGCCCACATTCGTCAGCCATGGCCGCAAGGCGGTCAGGGAAGGGCTGTGGGGGGCTCTCCCCGCCGCACGGACCCCGCTGCCTCCGGGAGGCGGTTCCTTTGTGTGAGCACTTTGCGCACCTTGTCTGGCGGCGCGGAACAGGCAGCTCTGATCGATCGTTTCGTTTGGAAACGGGGCTTCCCGAGCCTGAGCGGAGAGAGCCTCCGAAACGCTTTAAACGAGGAAAATAATAAAACATACTTGTGGGTCGTAAATTGGTTGGGGCGGGGTCCGGAGCGTCGTTGGAGGACGAGGGAGCGGAGGAAGCCATCCCTTCAGAAGAGCCCCAGTCCGGAGTTCGGATTTCCTTCAATATTCCTCTGAGGGCGAGTGGGCAGCGAGGAATCTACTGGAAGGAAGGGATAGAAGGCGCGTTTAGTAGCCCGCTCTTCTGGAGGACAGCGCGAGGGGGCGTGGATGCCGGAGGGTGGGAAGCGGTGGCCCCCGGTGAGCAGAGCGGGTCCCAGGACAGGTCGGGCACCCGGGCCGAGTGGGGCTGCCGGGCGCGGAGGCGGCTGCTCCGGGGCCAACGCGCTGAGCGTCACGCCGGGAAGATGCCTCGAGAGGCTGAAGAGCAGCCGCGTCCCCTCTCTGGATGCCGAGGCGCTACCTCTGCGCCGGAATGACGGGGTTAGCAGACCGTGAAGTCTATCGCAATTATATCGCTGAGCAGGGCGATGAGATGGCTCGAGTCAAATGGAAGCCAGTGTGCGGAGCGGGCTTCGAAATGACCTGCCCCGATGATGACCTACAATCCCAACCGGAGCCCATCGCCATGCCTTATCAGCCAATCCCCGAAACACACGCCGGGCTGAGCGTCCTACCGCTAAACCCCCACCACAACAAAGGTGCATTTTTGCCCAAGCCCAACGACACGCGTCATGCACGTATGTGTTTGCACACACATGTTTCAGCAAATCAGGGGCAAGGCACGCTCCATCACGGCCCGCGTTGCCATGCAAGCTGCCGGAGCTGATGGTACGAGGCGGCCGGGGGAAGCACACCGGCCCCGATCCCACCAGATGTGTTCCTTCCCCCGCCCGCCGGCACCCGGGTGTCGGCAAAGAATGGCCGAGTCAGTGCCCGCTCATCCTTTTGTCTCTGTAGCTACCTGCGATTTATTTTATTCCCCTTGTAAAGAAAATGAAGGTCGCGGTAACGAACGAGCGCTTTCTTTGTTAGCTGCTGGTTTCACGTCTGTAGCTAACGGTTCGTTGCCATTGTCGGGAAAATTTACGTCCCGGTGTAAACGCAACGCATCGATTATTTCAATGGTAAACGAGTATTTCGTTTTCCTCTATTTTTTTTTTTTTAAATTTAATTTTATTTTTTTTAAATGAAAAAGAGAACGACCATAAAGGAGAAGCGATTCTTCAGACAATGCCTAGAAGCGAAGTAACAGGTTAACGCGATGTCTAAGGCGCTGGCTATCTCGAAATATCCGTTGTCCCTGTGCAGCTACGACAGCGATCAAAACCAAATTTAAGAGAAAAAAAAGCTCTGGATCCTGAAAGCTGCTCTCAAAGCTTTGGAAATAGGACGCGGATGAGCGGAGACTTACCGAGGGGCGAGCAGACCGCCGTGCTACCGGAGCCCAGTCAGCAGCGCGACTCCAACCAGGAGCGACTCGCCGCTTATAAACTCCGCCAGAAACGACGTCGGAATACCAATCGCGCGGCGGAATTTAATGCGAGCTGACCTTTTTTTCCAGAAGTACTCGGATTTGCTTTTTTAAAAGCGTGAATCGCCGGCTGAGCTACTTCGACGCAGGCATGAGTCACAGAGCTGCCGCCGCCCCCTCCGCGCCTCTCCGCACGGGGCTGAGGCGGGGACTGGAGGGGCGGCCCCGCTTCGCCCCGCCGCGCAGGGTGGGACTGACTCGGCCCCCCCACACAGCGCTTGCCGCCGGGCAAGTCCCAGTGCCAGCGGCGCTTCCCGCTTTCCCTAGACAGCACCGGCTCGCCCCAAGGCCTCCGGCCGCGCTGCCGGGCACAGCGGCGTGAAGGCGATGTGTCCGTGCTGACCTCCGGCCCCCGGCTGCGACCCGCCCCGCGCCCCGCTCCACCGCCTCTTTCCCTCCGCCAGAGGGTGGCAGAGGCACGGGCACCACCGCTCGCTCTGCCTTCCCGGCCACATGAGAACACCTGGATTACTCCCCCAATGCTGCCGCTGGATTACCGCTTTACACTTGCCATCCTTTTGCTAAAACGCGGAACATTTGTTTCTGCACCTCCGACAACCCCAAATCCACGTTTCCCCACCCCACACCCCAAGCAGTGCTTTGCTGACATGTCGCGGCGGTGAACGTGGTGCTAGGTACCGATGTGTTGTTGTGACTACGCAGACTCCCAAAGCAATTTCTGCTCACAGAGATGACACGTAAGGGGCTGGGAACAATCCACGATGAGACAGGAGGAGGGAAGCAGCCAGGTGGGGCTGGAGGATTCAGCCACTTGCGGAGTGCAGGGGAACGGGGACATGTTCTTCCCGAGGGGCTCGAGAGGAAGAGCAGAAACTTCAACACCTTTATGGAAAGGAGAGCTACAGACTGAGGCATTATGCTGCCAAGGAGACTGTCTAGGAAGCGGACACAAAGGACAACCAACGAGAGCACTAGAGGCAGCTTTCAGACACACGGAGGTGCTGACCGCCCGGGATGATGTGACTTTCTGCCATCATTCCAGGGGATGGTTTTTAAAGGTGGTTTCAGCCAAGTGGAAAAAGCATTTGTACAGTGTGGAGCATGAGAAATATTAGTATAATTGTAGCTGATTGTGTCTACAAATGGAAATAGATACGCACAGGACATCTTGACAGGATGACAGTGCAAGGAATCAACGAAAGATCACTCAAAGACCTCAGGAGACATCCGTCACTGAAAGGTGCCACCTTCCCACAGCGTGCCGTGGAGCAAACATCGTTCTTTAGCAGCAAAAGGAAGCCGCCTGGTCACGAAGCTCCGCCGCCGCAGTCCCTCGGAGCTGCAAGGTTCGGCACCATGGACAGCGCCCGTCGCACCCTGAGTCGACCGAGCGATTCCGACCGGCCCCGCGGGAGGCGGTCAGGCGGAGCCCCGAGCGGCTCCGTGCGCTGCCAGCCCCTCGCCCGCCCGACCGACAGAAGCAGACGGGGAGCGACGCAGACGGTACTTGACATCGCCCCCGCGGCCCTCCAGGTGGCGCTGTATCTCAAGGCCCGGCCCAGCAGGCCGTGAGGCAGCAGGCGGCGGACGGCGCTCCGTGCCCTTACCGAAGACCGAGCCCAAAACCCATCCGAGGCGCACAGCACCCCATCTCCGGATGTACAGTCCGTGCTCTTCGCACCGCTTCGGGCCTTTGAACATCCCGCAGTTCACGCTCATTTCATATCCACGTATACAACAGGGTGTGCGCCCGGCAGCTGTGGTGGTCCTGATGTTGTACTGAGGTGTTTTTGTCTTTGCTGTCTTGGTTATTATAACCCATGCTGACTGCATCAGGTATTTTTTTCCTTTGCCACCATTTGTGGTACACAGTTATGTCCCAGTTATCTGTGTGTGTGTCAGAGTGGGATAATTTAAATGATAAATATCAGAAGACGAACTGGAAAGCAGTTCAAAACAAAGCTATTCAGAAGTATTCTGGCTTTCACCTGCACTGATAGAAATACAGATCAATATTACAGCAGGTCCACTGCAAAAAAAAAAAAAAAAAAAAAAAAAAAAAAGCTGAGAAAAATTAACAAATGATTGCTCTACTTACTTGTCCCTGTCCAAAAAGATCTACAAATGGAAATTAGGCAGAGACCTCTATTCTAAAGATAACTTGTGCTGTCTGTTTTATGACACCTCATTAACGTTCACTGAAGTGTAGAGGTAGCTTTAGGTTTTGCCATTGACTGGTCACCTATGTACCCAACTGCCCCAATTGCAAGGACCCTGTCCAGCATTTGGATTTCAAAGGCAGCTCAAGGCAAGCTGCCAGCTAGAACACTCTGATGCTGTGATGAAGGGCATGTGGAGAACTCTAATCTGAAGCACATTGTTTTACATACTTTGTGGCTTTTTGCTGCAGAACGTCACCTTCCTGATCTGTGCTGGCATGCGTTGCTCTCCGTTTTGATCTGCTTCATCTGAAAAATATCCCCAAGTATGACCCACATCCCAAAACAACAGCAGGAGCAAATCCCTGTTGTCAGTGCCCGCAGAAAACATGGAGGAAAAGAACCTCTTTAACTTCCAAATCAGATCAAAATAAAAAACAACAGGAAGACTTATTTATCTACATAGATTAAAAAATGCTTAAATTGTGGAGCTGTAATTGTAGCAAGAACAAATAGTAACAGCATCATACCCAGTAAATCCACTCCCTATTAGTTTTAGGGGCTTGCATCCGTTTATCCTGTGTTTAAAATAAATTTTATTTCTAGCCTCCGTCATTAACCCTGTGGAGCTGAGACAGCCCATGCCCTGAGTCTCCCCCCTGTGATTTGTTGCTGTAATCATTACACGCCTCACTGAGCTGTATCTTTTTATCCCATTGGAGGGCATCAGTTGACAATTAGAACATTTAGTAATTTCAGTAACACTGCTGCAGGAGATAACACAATTTGGCTCTGCAGCCCCAGAATGAATGCATAGAGATAAACTCTGGGATTTTCTAATATATGATCTGTTTAAATTAAGTGTACTTCATAAAGAATCTTCTCAAGACAGAAAACACGGGCTTTCCTTGTTCTTAAACCATAAATCACTCTCAGGTATGGGCTTTCCTAGGTCTAAGCAGTTACTAGAATCACTATAGCTGTGCATCTGCCCTCTTCCCAACCCCTGCCCTCCCCCTTTCTTTTTTCCCCTCTTTTCCCTGTGATGGTCAACTCAGGGTTTGGCTTTAAAAGCTTGTCAGCTTCACCTAAAGAAACATTAACACCAGTGCAATATCAGGCCTTTTGCAGCAACATACTTGAAAAGCTTGATCCCTCTGCTACTTTTTAGCTATATAACAGAAATTTATGTGCACACACACATTTTTTTTTTTTTTCCCTGCCCCAAAAAGGAAGCTTCAGTGAACCTGGCTGAAATAAAAGTTGTTTAAGAAGAATCAGTTTGTAGCTAACACACAGCAAGGGGCAAACCAAGCATATTGTAGAAACACAATATAGAAGCAGGACAATATGAATAGGTACTTTATCAGAGAGAATGGACTGGAAGGTAAGAATTTTTTTCCCCTCTATTTGAACGTGCAGTTTGTATTTCCAAATCTGAGGAGTTTCAGCATTTGAATTCTCACAATAAACAGATGCATCCTATTTTGAGGGATGGAGGACTGCATGATCTTTAAGTAAATCCATCAGCTGCTACACACGCCTCTCTTTTCAGTATTCAGTATGGGAGATTATACGAGAAAACTAAGGATCAGTTTTAGGGAAAATGCACTTCTCCTAGATCAAATGCCATGATTCAAACTGAACAAATTTGCTCCCAAACTGAAACTTAGATTAGTGTTACAGACACAAATTCAGATCTATTAATGTAACAAATTCCTGTCCTCTGCTTCAGCCCTTCAGAACTTATCTCCAAGTGCTCATTTACCGAGTGCTCTTGGCTCTCCTTTGCTGGCATTTTGCTAGCTGCTCTAGAAGGAGACAACCACAGGAATGAGCAGAGCTGCAGCCATCTCCATGGGTGTTAACCATTCAGAACTAAAACAAGAAACACAACCTAGCTGTGATATTTTAAAGGATTTTTTTAAAGCTTATGCACAGAAGATTAAGAGCAGCACTACTTTGAACAATTGAGTATATCTCTCTACAGTTCTGATGGAGATTTAATGTTGTAAGAGTTTCAAGGAAATGTCTGGGAAGGGATAGTGCTCTGATATTTCTGATGGCCACATTCTCTACAGAACAGGTAAGAGGACTCATTTTGTTACTCTCTGGCCACAGTGAGAGAACACCAACCTGAGACTCCACTCCTCAGCTTTCACCTATCAGCCATTTTATTTCCTCAGAGATTAATACTCTCTTTTAGCAGAAGTCTAGGCTAAATAAACTGAAGGTAAGCTAACAAAAATTATGAAAAATTTGGCATATCCAAGCTTATGCTATTCATATCATATAGAAAAGCTTCAAGTTAGGGATGTAGTTCTATTGATCACCTCGCAGAAAAATCTGTACAAAGGCATTAGGGATCTGCAGACTGCAAAATGACCAACATATAACTTTTAGGATGTAGAAGAATACAGAACCCCCCTCTTCAGTATGTAAAATAGATCCATAATTTGGCTTATGTACTGGGGTCAATTAGCCCTGAATGATTTCAGACATTAACATATCCAATGTTCGCCACAGACTTTGGAAAGTCCTGTAGCAGTTTGCAGCCTGGACCCTGAAAGCCAATGATGGACATTTTAACAGTAATTGGAGGGGAAAAAAAGTCGTCTTTTTCTTTATAGTTTCTTTACAAGAAACATGAAATGCGAAGCCTTGTAAGAGTAAGAGTCGTATGCTGCTGATAAACATCTTATTTGTCTTCCTTAGCCAAACAGATTTGCATGAGGAATTACTGAATGATAAGTAACACAACACAAAGACACCATGGAAACTAAGGACAATTAAAAAAAGAAGAAGAAAAAAGAAAAGGTCTGTATATAAGCATATCTATCTAATCAAAAGAACATTAACCAATTATTTCTCCAAGAGTTATAAACTTAGACTATTTCTTTATTACTTGATAATTTGATTCTCATAGAAAAAAGAACACACAAAGCATCATTCAGCAACATGGTTCTATGATTTAGACACTCTTGGTAAATAGAGGCTTTTCTTATGCTGAGGTGAAAGGAAATAACATCCTTAAAATTATAGCATCAAATGCCTGCTATATAGTTTCAGACATTCATATTAGGCCTTAGAATTTCTGTAGAGGAAAGCAATAGTAAAACTTAATATGTTCATGTGTTTAATAAAATATGGTTACTGTATCTTTTCTTCTGCCTGCCCCGGAACTGCATGTTAGCCATATTTGATTTTCATTAGTTGACTTTACTGAACGTGATTACACTCAGACTAATTCTCCCTCCCAGTATAACTTAGGATTTCATACAGTAAAATTCATACTATTTTTAAAAAATAAACTGTAAATACAGTAAGAGTTGGCAACAAGCCTGACTTGCAGTAGCATGGCTGAAATCAGAGTATTTTTTAAATCAGCTTGAAGCAAAATAGTCCCTATCTGTGCAGCTAGATGCATACCTTTTAATAGGCGTGCCAGTCAATCCAGAATTCTAAAAACACTTGGCTTATTATCTGTTTCTTTCAGCACTGTAACATGGTTCACTTTGTCTTCACCATATGGACACCAACTGATTTGAGGTAATACATATGGCAGACATCCCACATAGATGCCTGCATTAAAAATGGCAGAAGATATTAGCACAAAACGTAAACCATCTTGAGTTTATACATCCGATCTATTATTGAGATACTCAACAAAAAAGGGAATTTGCTGCTCAAGAGCATATCTGCATCATTTAAAAGTTTTAAAGTCAGCCGAAGAAAAATGAGCACATTTATAATGTAGGAGGAAAAATCTCCAGCGTTGAGTTTTCCTCATCACTTTTAAAAGCCATCATAGGAGACTTAAGCAAATGGTTCTCTTTTACAAAAAGTCTCTAAATTAAAAAAAAAAAAAAAAAAAAAAAGCAAATAACCCCCCCCCCCAAAAAAAAACAAAACAAAACCAAAAAAAAAAAAAAAAACCAAACCAAAAGGAGATGAGTGATGCAGACACAAAAACTAGTAATTCAGAAATCACTGTGTCAAAGGGCTTGATTGTTTTAATTCCTTTTAATTTAAGTGAGAAAAGAAGTCCCGTACCCCAGTTTTCTCTGGAAAGCAGCTGACATACTTATGCCTTATCTACTACTGCAAACTTCTGTTCCTTCTACACCCTGTGACCAGAGAAATAGCTGAATTATTGGTGGTAAATTTACTCAAGAAACTTGATCCTGTAATTTCTTTACACAGACCAAAGCCATCAAAAATGTGAATTGAAACTTCCTCAGTTGAGCATGAATACTGTACATCGCAGTCACATCTATCAGCTCTTCTGTAGTGCATGCTCAGTCCATAACTTTTATAAACGTTAACAATAATTAATACAAAACCATCAAAAGTCACAATCTTATCAGTTATGTATAATTTCTGACCAGTTTTACAACTGACATTTATACAGTGTTATATAGTTTCTCTCCAAATCTGAACAAGACGAAGAGCTTGGGTAAAGTTTTTCAGTTGAGGTACTCTTAACAGCTGTTTTGTTTGGGTCAAATCCATAAACCCACATTTTTCAGCAAGTTGTGTTTTCATTTTTAGGTGGCATTTCTGTCACTCAAAACTCTATTGTAATTTTGCAGAATAGAGGGTTTCCTATCATTGTACTGAAAGACCCCATTCAAGTCTAATGCAGCAGACCTAATACTTCCAACTACTTCTATGTATCAAGTATGAACATGTCATCAAGTTAGAGAACAAGGTATAAGGCAGGTGTAAGTTCGAAAGTAACGTGACTATAGAAATTCTAGGGCTTGATATTAATGATAGTAAAAATTATTGAAATTTAGAAGAAAAATACTAACCAATATACTGTAATGTATCTGTTGGGGGTCCAAAATCATTTACTGAAAAGCATAGAATTTCCTGACTAATTTTCCTCAGAATCATAACTTTCTTCACCTTCTTCATCACTTCCACTTGGATAGTTAGCAGTTTTGATATTGCTGCTTTCATGATCTTTATCTTCATCATCTTCATTATTCCCAATGGCAAGTTTCTGAGAACCTTCTGCCATAAAAACATACAAAATTATTCTTTGTTGCACTACATTTTATATTAAAGAAATTTAAAGAAAACAAGTAAGGCCATTAGTTTAATCTATTTTCAATTAAATCATTTAAATACCAATTAACGCTTTCTAATGAGAGAAGAAAGCTCTCCAATGATTGTGTGGCAGACAGCAGAGTTAAAACTGTGAAGTTTGCTTGTATCCTGAGATGTGCTGTGACCACTTTGCATTTGGAATTGGCTTAACAAAGCTCCAAAGTCAGCACAGCTGGTCACCAGAATATCACTCGTTTATGGGCAAACTCTTGGATGAATTAAGCCACTGTTTAAGCTTCTTTATTGTTTCTCTTTCCTGTAGCTACATAATAGCAAGGGAATGGGAGAAAATTCCACCCTCCTTACACTGCTCCAGGTGTCTATATATCCTAACATATATCTATATATCCTAACAGGACTAAGAAGTCCTGATCATGAATAAGTGCTGTAAGCTAAACTTAGTACAGAATGGAAGAAATGCAAACCTAAACCAGACTTGGGAGTATCCAAAGATGTCTTAAAGTAATTATTCCTCCTTCTTTGTAATATGTTACAGAATTCTGAGGGACTTCTTTGAGATTAATTTTTTTTAGCCTAATATGCATTTCATGACAAATATGGCAAACACTTTGACATAATTCAATTGCCATAATCATGGGTAATAAAGCATGATTAGATGTCACTTTGTGAATATATTGAGTTCCTCTGCTAATTGTTACATTCTCTGCTGGAAGTTTCCTGCCCAAGTGCTAAGCGTATTTTTGAATGTTCCTCTTCTACTTCAGTGCAAAGTGATTCAGATTAGTTTATGGTCTTATTGCTTTGGACCAAGTTCATTGACATCGTACTGACAAAGGTAATGGGAGCTCATCTGGCCCACACCACCTGTTCTGAGTTTCTAAATTCACAAGATTTGACTCTCATCCCGCCCTCCCCCCCAATCCCTTAATGTACTGTTAAATTAATATTTGTGATTAAACATCAACAACTAGAAAATGTTTACCATGGCTATTTTATTTTTTATCCCAAGGCAGACTATTTATGATATCAAATATGCAGATTTAATATAAATATATTCTTAATTATTGGCTTTTAAAACATAAAATCAGGTTCCTAGTAGTACAATAATTTACCATGTTTAGCCGTTAAGGGCAAAAATGTCCCTGCAATAAAATACTTCAGCTGTGATTCTCAAACTTACTCATCAACATCTGTATTTCAAGAAGAGGAGAAAGCTGCTTGGCTTCGGTGTTTTCTTGTTCTCAAATCAGAACTGAAATTTGACAGCATAATATATTACCAACATGCATCTGACGACACAGGCAAACAGAAAAGTGGCAATAAGGCTGTCATTTGTGGTTCATACAAGAACAATTATACCAATGAAAAATTGTACATGTGCATAAATCAAAACTAGATACTCATAATCTGAAGAATGCCAAGCCGACTGTTGCAGCCAGTACTTCTGAGTAGCACTGAAATTTCAGTTAAGTGATTACAGTGAAAAAAAGTGATTTCTTCATCGATGGCATTAGTAATTTCAGATGAAACTTCAATTCTAGCATTAAGATGGAAGAAGACAAATGGCATACAAGAGCAAAAAGATCATAAATTAATACAATTATAAGAACAACAAGCTGAAAATTCAGTTATCAAGTCAAATCTGAAAGAAACCCCAAACCGGTAAGACCCAAAATCTTGAACATTATTTTGCATACAATATGCACACAGAAACCATGAAGTATGTGAAACAAATGTAATTATTATTTTATTTTTATTTTTTTACCTGAAAGAATAATTTCTGTGTTTTCCTTAACAGACAACCACCTTACTCTTCTCACATTCCTAACTAATATCCCTTCTGTTTCAGAAGAACCATCTTTCCTTTTACAGTTCAGGTAGCAATCTGAACTCATACTATCTCAGGTTCTTAATTACACCTAGCTTTGAAGCCTTCTGGTTTGATGATACACCAAAGGAAGTATTTCTAAGTCCAGTATTTGCATACTTTTCCTCAATTTATGCAAGCTGGTCCAATAAAAGACAATATCTCTGCACCATGCACCATGCTCATGTTTTTATTGCAAACATAAAAATGCTGCCACAGGAGTCATTTGCACATTTGTTCTTTACTTGCTGGTATGACAAATAGTTCATAATACAATGGGAAAACGAATACATTCAGTAAAAATGCTTGGCAAAGATCCTATCCACAGTGACCTAAATTTGGTGATTCAATTTTTCTGTTTTTTTGTTTGTTTGTTTTCACTTTGGAATGGACCTTGACTTTTAAATCTCTGTGGGCAAAAGGAACTGAATTGGTTTTCATAGTTTGAAGTATGTTTACAGGCAAATGCTTTATAGACATAAACACGCATCCCAGGGGTGAGCATTTCTCCATAAACCCAGATATAAACAGGTGCTAGGATGGCATGTTCAGACCTGAGGAAAAAAAAAGTTCTTTTGCACAACTGAGATGCACAACTACTGCTTAAAACATCTACTATAAAATAATCCATCACAAGCATCTCATTTTGACATTTCCTGTGGAGTGTGAGTAGGCTGTTAAGTAAACTCAAATCTTATCTACATGGTTCTGTTGTTTTTGTTGAATCTGGGGTGCACTGCTGGATGAATTCTTATTTTTCACACTTTTGGACAAAATGTTGTCTGTGCATTGGAAGACATTGTCGTTGGTGGGAATAAATTAAAAAATGAAAAAAAACCCAAGCATATAACTATAAGAAATACTAAAATTTTCCTCTTTTTTTTTTTTTTTTTTTTTTTTGCACCGAATTTACCTGTAATGAGGTTTGACAATCACAGCTATAGAAACACCAATGTAATCACCCTAATACTAAATACTGATTCTCTACAGAAGAATGGGTTATTTGAAAAATGAACAAACATGCCACACATATATTGTGAAGGACAAAACAGTAGTTCTAATCATGATGTGATGCATTTGTAATCTCCTGAAACTGAAAATTCCTCAGCAATAAAGTTGCAGAAAGCAGCAGACATGTTGCTTGCTACCTTCCTGCTTCCTACACAGCAAAAGAATTTTTTAACAAGCCTTCTCCTACCATCAAGCTGTACAGGGAATATGATGAATAATGAATTTTCTCTTTGCAATTAATTCCAAGGCAACTCAGATCAAAGGTGGGTTTGCAGACAAAGAATACCTCCAAATTTTAGGACGTCTACTTCTGCAGCCATAACAAAGCTCAGCCCATTTTCACTGGCTGCCCACTATGCTGCTCTTCTCCCCTGTGTCTGTGCTCACCTTGGGCAATGGCAGATCACACTGACTGCAGCCACTTCATCTGCACCACCAGGCTCTTCGGCAAACCTACTCTGTAACAGCAAGTCATGCCGGGATAGGAAATGACTGATTCCCTGCTCTTCCTGCTAAATGTGCAACTCCAGGCTCTGGGCAGGAACTGGGGAAGGGAGATGCAGCAGCCACAGTGCCAAGATTTCTTGCTTGGCAATGCTATCAGTCACCTCCTGCTGACCGACCTGCTGCTGACCAACCATCAGAAGTGCTGAACTGCCTCAACGGTTCAGAGGATTTAAGAGGATTTTTGGTTTGGGGCTGTATCATGATCGAAAAGGTTATGATCTGAGCTCCGGACCCCAGAAAAAATAATTATTTTGCATGCTTATTCTTCACTTTATATGTATATATACACACTTAGAGAAAAAAAGTCATGCTAAAGCTTTCTCCTATTTACCTGGTATTCCACAAGGTTTCCCTTCATCTTTCAAGTTCAAACCAGTAACTTTAAAAGTACAAGTATAATGGAATAGTGACATGGCAGAAATACATTCATTTAAAAGGAGTTTAATAACTACCCGAGTTTCTGTGCCCTCGGACCCATTCCAGAAGTGTTTGCGGCTCCTGAATAGCACACATGAACACTCAGATCAGAATGATTTCCAGTTAAAGCTCTCTACATTTATCTACCCATGTTTATCATAAGGATTAATATTAAAAAACATTTAAAAAAAAAAAAGACAAGTCACAGAACATGATAATGTTGAGGTTCCTATAATGTAGCTCAAACAATATTATTATTTTTTTATTTGATCTTAATAACTGCCAAGTGAAGGACAGATTAAAAAGAGTTCATCCACATATTCCCAGTCTCTCAGAATTAATTGGGTGACAAATGATTACATTATCGAACTCTAATTGCTTAAAAAACATGTAATAGATCAGCTGAAAAACCAAAGACTTCTTACCCCAGCACTGCTTGAACTAATTCAGCAGCCACTTCTGAAAAGCCAGCACAGAACAGCTGCTTCACATTTGGTTCACCTGATGCAAGTTTTGTTCCTCCGCTCTAGGAGTTCCTTACCTGAGGAAGGATAGTGATGTGTTTTAAAGTTTCACTTCACATGTACACCACCAAAACACTCAGCTCCACATTTACTTAGATTCTCCTGGTTAAATAATGACCATATTAAAATAAGTACTATGTGAAAAGTTATGTGAAAAATGGTGCCAATAATGTATTTTCTGGCCTGCAGAAAGGTGATTTTAAAATTTTGTCTCTTTACTCTGCAAACCAAAACAGTAACTCTAAAAAGTGTTAATTTTCCGCTTACCATTTGTATTACTGAATTCCTTAAGCAGTAGAAAAAATCTGTAATTTCAGTACAAACGCAGAGAAAGACACAAATGGAATCTTCAGCATTATTTCATTGTCTGCATGGATATTGAGAGCAATAAAGTTTGGCTCATCATTCAATAGAATACCTAAATGAGAAACAAATCTATTGCTATAAAGGTGGTGTGCATTTCAGTCTTGGAGTAAGCAGCTGCTTGTGCTATTGATCTCTGTTGTTTGTAAACAATTGTGTCAAATAGAAAATCAAAGCAAGCAAACAAAAAAATAAATAAAAACAAAAAACAAACCACAACTCAGCATAAATATATTTAACACAGAACTACCAGGAGTTGTCCAAATAGATGTGCAACATCAAAACAAATTACTGTTGGTTTTTTAAATTAGATTTTATATATTGGCTCTGTGTGTTTCACCCAGTGACAGCTACTGAAGTGATTTATTGATACCAATGACTAATTCAGAAGGAAAAAAAAAAAAAAAAAAAAAAGCCAAGAAGCAAGGAAACAAAATGACACAAAGAGAGCCAACCAGGACCTCCTGGTGCCACCTCCAAGCTCTGGAGGTGGGCTTCTCCCCCATCCCATCAGCAGAACTCCTCAGCTGCGCAGTGACATGTGTGCTTTCACCCCACCCTGTTGTTATGCACACAACCGCAGCACGCACTGTGTCCTCATGAGATCGCTGAGACTTAAATGTGTGCTTAAATGGATTTCTCTGTGGATTTCTTAGTAAGCAAACCACATGAATGCTGCTGTTACGCTCTTTAACATTTATGAGGTGCTAGAATTTGTAATTATTGTTTCTGGTGGCCTTGATTTTCCAGCATTAGCAAACCACCAGCACAGTCTTATTTCACATCATCAGTGGATCATCAGAACACAGCAATCCAGAACAAACATAATGTGACTTAAAAAGTGCATAATATGTAGGGCTGGATGATGGTCAATGAGGGAACGATGGGGCCATTGTGCAGTCTGGAGATGACAGCAGACAGAACCCCAGAAATTATTGTGAGTTTGAAATGAAAAAGACTGATTGCACTTTCACAAATACTTAACCTAAATAATGCCTCCAGCAGCTACAAATAAACTCTAACTTTTCCTCAACTCCAACAACAGCATCAGTTACATAACCCCACAAAATCAAAATACGACATTTGAATGTAAAGCTTGGAACAAAAATTCACACACACACACAAAAAGAGCTTAAATTTTGACACATCACAAAACTGATGCCAAGCGCTACCCTACTTAACCTGCTTTGCCCTTCAGAATGTGCACTTTTTATTATAATTCTAATTTGGTCCACTGGGTGGATTGCTCCTCTTTTATCCACTAGGCTTGATCAAATCAGTGCAATACAAGAACTGCTGATGCATGAAATGATAGGTCAATGTAACCTTGTCATGGAGTAATGTCCCTGCAAATCACAGTAAACAAATAAAAGAGTTCATTTTATGCTCTGGGTTTTAGGCAAAGATTTGCAAAAAAAGCAGGTACACTTTTACTTCAAATATTACTTATCGCTACATACTTCTACATGAAAAACCCATTTAAATAATTTATTAACATACAATAACAGAGGAAAAATACAAATAAATGGTGGTTGTAGTGGCCATTAAATTATCCCCTTCATCTACCATTGGACATTCCCAGATTGGTATATCTGCTTTCTTATTGTGGTCTTTGTACAAAAAAGGCTTTGCAACGCCTTTTGACACTGAGACTTGCTTTTGTTTTCTTGTCTTGTCCATTGCACATGTCTCTAGAGTAAGCTGTTCAAAACACCAAGCACTGTACATTTACCATTATTTTACACATAGCAGATCTGCTTTTGCAGATCGTCCTTTATCATTTTGAATTAGTTTTCACAATAAAATTAGTTTTAGATTGCTAAAGACCCCACTTATTTAAAACCAGACTTGTCTTTGAGATGATTAACAATCATATAAGAATTCTGTAAAACTATTATAAAGGCAGTCAAAAACAGAACTAACACACCAGCAGTCACATACTAAGACACCATCCCTTAAAAGCTTTCAGAATCAGATACATGTTTATATGTCTGTGTGAACACGTACACAGGTTTCTATGGACCAAGAGTGGGAAACACCAATGACAAGGATGGCATTGCGGAGTTCTGAGAGTGTAAATTCACACTAATTTTACAGAGCAATGGCAAGAGTACTTTTAAAATTTATAATGGTATTTCATTCCTGCTCTCCCTCCGTTCAGAAAATTAGCACTGTTTTGTTCAGTTAATTTAGTAACGTTACTCTTCAGAACGAAAGGTAGGTCCAAGAGATATTCAAGCCAAGAGTCATGTTGTCCTGGGGTCATAGAGAAACTGTTTTACATTGTTAGGATCAGTGAATGGAAAAAAAACTTAGATGCTTATTTTATAATAAATAAATAAATAAAGTTTAAAATATGCCTGTAATACACAGCTACATAGTTTTACAAGAAAATATAGTGAAAAATAATTTCTGTCTGAAATATATCATTTATGTTTATACATTTAATAGGGAAAAGAGGTGTTGGAAACAGGTGTTGAAAAGATTTCATTTTTCATTTGGGAGACAGGAGGAAACACACACATTCTGCTGATAGATATCTCAAGTAGGGAACTCCTGTCAGAGCCATTTTTCAGAAAGCGGACATGTCAACTACGCTACCTACACAGTGAAGCCCAGAGATGGATCTGTGATACAGTGCCATAATTCATTTTTATCAGGGTCTGCCTGGCTACACTAAAGACAAGATATTAAATATTACTAGTATTTACTGAAAACAAAACCTGAAAATTCAAATAAAAATAATAGATAGTAAAATAAGCCATCTATGTTCGTACCATTATGTTAACAGCAAATACACCTGGTCCTGTTTTAAGAAAAGACTTGGAAATTAGAAACTTTTACTTAAAAAAAAAAAAAAGTATCTGTAGTCACAGATATCTCATAAGAAAATACTGTTCTGGCATTTCAAAAACTAGAAAACACAACAAACCAAAACATCTTTACAGTGGCTTGGTGAGCATATCCACTCTACAATCTATAAGAGTCATATGAAGGCACCTATGAATAAAACAAAACAATTTCCTTTAATGTTAGGCTGAAGGATCCTTTGACAGTACCCACAGGCCAAAAAATCATATTAGCATTCTACAAAACTATCTGTAGCTTAGCTGGGCCAAAAATAAAGTCATTATTTAGTAGTTGGTATTAACTACATATAAATTTCCCCGTAGCAAACAGATCAGAAACTCAGTAAGGAAAGCAGAATCCCTCAACAGGCAGTAGCTGAGCATCCCTCTGCTCTCCTTGCCAACACTGGCATTTGTAAGTACTTTCCCTGACCGCTCTCTCACTTTGAAGTGGCCCAAGCAAGCCATATTTCAGCTGCTGGGCTCTGGCCTCCCTCACAGAAGGCACACAGCTGTCAGGGAAGTGCAGTGTTTTATATTGGAATTTCAGGGAAGGACCAGACCCTGCTCCTTTAAAAGTCAGAGAAAGTTTTTCCATTGACTTAATTAGGAGCAGAAGGAGGTCCAGAGAAGCAAGTTTCTTCAACAGCATGCATCTTTCAATGGAATAAAGTGTCAGGCAGGAAAACAGATGGGTAGGAACGAGTACCAGAGCTACCATCTGAGGAAGTGGCTGAAACTCAGACTATCTCATTGACATCCCAGACATGGTCCTAACTTAATCTTCTGACAACAGATGAGAAAAGCCACCATGCTGTGAAGCAGCACAATGTGGTGTCTGCCCCTCCGCCTGTGGGTTGCTAAATATGTGCTACAAGGCCTTTCCTGCAACAGATACCTACAACAGCATGAGCAGGTAACCAGCCTGGTGTCATGAAGTTGAATACTTCTTTAGTGTCCAAGTCCAGAGCTGACAGCAGCACCCACTGCATGCCAGACCTGCCTGCTGCCCTCTCCCATGCTCTGCACCTGACAGCCACCCAGGCTCCCTCAGCTCCTCAGGATCTGCAAGTCTGTGGTGGCACACAAGCAGGAATGAGCTGTGCAGGGAGAAAGGGGGATTAAGACAAGAGAGAAGCAACTGGCTTAGCTGTCTCCAGTAGCACAGACTGAATGCTGACATATGTGTCTTGTGACAGAAGAGCACAGGAAGCTCACCACATCTTACACGTTACACTGGAAACCTATATACATATATATATATAATTATATATATATATGGAATCATAAAAAGTGCTAGGAAACTTGTTCTGAGAGAAATGGAGTATCATAAGGGCTGTCTCTTTCCAGCATTAACATCTCAGCCATTCTCATCTTTCTGTGTGCTGTAATAAAGGGACAAGATAAAAGTCAGAACTATCTGCCTGTCAAATCACATTTTATCCTTTTAAATTAAATCACCTTTCATGTTAAACAAGCATATAAAAAGGTTCTGAAAGCTGTAAACCTATATAATTAACTACTTTAACTCCAGAGTTTCCCAGTAATAGCAAAAAAGCTTCAGACTGTGTGTGCCATGTGTTGGGCTGTGGTAACACCACACAGAGGTGCTGGGGTGCGTGGCAATCTGCTGCCAGGCTGAGGGGCTGGTCAGGCATGGTGTTCTGTGGCAGCCCCAGACCAGTGGACATAGGGCAGGCTGTGGAGCTGAAGGAGAGCTGCAGTGTCTATAGATACAAACCTGTCCAGAAGGGCATCACCAAGCCGTACAAATAACTACCAAAAATTGCTGTGAACCCACAAAACATAAAAGCATTCATAGCAGGATAAGACAAACCCATGAAGAATCATCATGCCCATGACTATTAAACACAACAAATCTCATCCAATTCCAGCTCAAGAAGCTCCCAAAGCACAATTCCCCAGAAGCAGAGTGGCCACACCAAGAGGAATGAATTCTTTTTATATGACTTACTTTTAATCCTCTTTCCTTAAGCATCTGTTGCTGATAAGTAGGCTCCTCGATTGAACAGACTTTGGTCTGGCTCACGAAAGCAACATATCTCTATTATGTTCACCACTTTCCCTGAGAAAACCATTTGGGCACCACTGTTCCTGGCTGCCAAAGGAACCTGCATTTCTGCAGCTCTTTCCTTTCTCTCCCCTTGCCTCAAAAAAAAAAAAGGTATGACTGAAATTAACTTAGACAAGTACAACTGGGATAGCATTAATAATAATACTGGAGATGATTCTGTAGAGTGCATAAAATATTCTGCCCCCAGGAGTGTTGGTCAGAGCCCTGTTTAGGAGACTCAGCAGAAGCTGTATCCTAGTGGTGGAGTGGTTATTAAGAAACTAACCAGCTAACCACTGAGGCCTAGGAGCCTAATTGTACTGCTCTGTTGCCATGAATCACAAAAGCTGATGGAGATTAGCTGTGAAATCATGTGCCACCTGTCTTTGGGTGGGTCTCAGGGCTGACCCTTCCTTTCTGTGAACCTCTTCAGCTGAGCTGTTTCTTATTCCACTTAGCTTAAAGTGATTTCCTAATGACTTATGTTAAATGAAAGTAAGCATGACTATATAAAAATGTGAGAAAAGTGTGATTTTACATGTTAGGATACTTAGAATTCAAAATTCAAAAATCCTTGGTATTAGAAATCATTACCGTAGCCCTAGATGCGTCTTACACTGACAAGCTTTAGTGTTACATTCACATTACTAGGTTAGGATTAACAGAGGATTGGCATTGATGGGCAATTTAAAAGAATCATTGCATCTTTTGAAAAAGAAATACTTCTTTTTGTCAGCCTATCTGCTACAGACATACCTTTTCCTTTTCAAAATTCTGATTCTGGATTGTAACTGGTGTATAGGAAACTTTTATACACAGAAAAGCAGAACAGAAAGTAGGATGGCCACTTAGTTTGCTTCTGACTGTGTAAAACTTCATGGCTTAACCAAAGAGAAGGACATCTCCTGCAGGCAAAAAACCAGATGAGATTATTTTATGCTTTTGATTTACCATTTTGAATAAATGATGATAGATAAAAGTGATACCATTCCATTAAAAAAAAAAAAAAATGCTGTGGAATCAGCAGCAAGTCAAGAGGTTTGGTTCTTTGATTAAGGTTTTTCATGTGGCATTGAGATGGTAGGAACTCAGTCATTTCTGTAGTGAGATTTCATGAGAGAGACTGCTCTTACTGCTTTTGAGATCAAGAGTAATACATTCAGGACATATTAAGGATGGTACATTACATAGTCTATTAGTTTTAAAGGGGTGAGGCATGCCTATAATTGGAGGAAATCTTGGTTGGATCATTTATCTTATTCTGTTTCATAGAATGTGCTTTGCTGTATGCTGTGCTTTCCTATTTCACATTTTAAACAGGAAGGAATTTTTTTTTAATACATTGAAAGAACAAATAATTAACACATAATTGGCGTATGCTCCATAGGTAGAAAATAGCACAGGCTGTGATGTGATTTAATAGCCTGGCCATGGAGGCTGGAGGAGATGTGCTGCATCCCCAGACTATTGCCCCCCAGAAGGAACTGTACATTCAGAGACACAATTCCTCACCCAGTGACAGTGGGTAACTGCAGCAGTTCCCTTGAGAGATCAAGCTCCTTTTGTCAGAGCACCCAGCCAGCTAAGGGATTTTTTGAGAAAACTGAACCAAGTCCAGAGCATCTCACCTGCTCCAGGGGGGCTCATGTCACTGTGGGACCTTGGGAAAGAGAAGGAAACCACTGTGCGCCCATACCCAGCTCTGTCTCACTGATCTGTACAAAAACCACAGGGAATCTAAGCCCACACCATCATTCTAATTGTTTCTACCACCATTTAAGTTTTGCATCTTTGATAGTGTGTGTATCCTAATTAGGAGCTGGTTCTCAAGTGTATTAAAAAGCAACTGAACAAACCAAATAATTGTATAACTCTAACACATCATTCTGAGTATTCAAACCATCTAATTGCTGTAGCTTATTAGAACAAGCCCAAACTTATCCTCCTCCTTCTTCTTTCTTGAACACAGAGTGGCAGAGGTTCTAACACGTAGATTAAAATCAGACACAAATCAAACAGAGTGTTACAGCTGATACATGACACCTGTTTTAATTCTAGCAGGAATAAGCACATGTAATAAAAAGGGAAAGAAGGTTCTAATGTACTTAAGCACTTTATAAAGAATCATTTTAATGTAACATGCTAATCTGTTTTACTAGCTGTTTAATATTTAGCATTCCTATAGACAATTATTTTTCTCCATTGAGAAAAATAAACAAATAGCAAAACTACAAAGTAGCTCCCACATTTCAGCACACTACAATTACTGTGTTTAGTGTAGGAAACTTTCGGATGTGCAAAATACTTCAAAATAACATACCTGCACACAAAATCTTTTGCAGGGTAGTGAATAGCACAACCCTGCAAAGGCAGTGCAGCGGCTGCAACACCCTGCAGAGGAGCTAGGGTCTGTACCAGACACTCTCATGAGCTCAGTGGGGAAGCTGTGGGGAGCGAATCAACTAAACACTTCTAAAAAGTCTTGGATCTTACATCTCTCCTCTGCATTGAGGGAGCTAAGAAAGGAACCGGAACTCTCTTAATGTTGAGATTTGTGACCATAAGCAAAGGGTTCTTCCTATTTCCCTCACCTGACTCAGCACGCAGTACAAAACACAGCTCATACTCCCCAGCTCCTTTGTCTTCTGTTCACCCTCCTGATGAATAGATTAATGATCTTCAGGTCCATGAAGCTCTTTTCTCTTCTTCCAGCTAAGATCTTAATAAGCCCCTTATCATAGTAAAAAAATCCACCTCCCTGTTCTGTCAGCCTTTGTAGATTCAAGATAGCTCAGATGCAGCAGTTCTACTGGTTACATAGATTAGCTAGTGGCTCTGGCCACTTTTAAATAGTGTTGCAGAGAACCTCCTTCCCTTAACAAGATTGCTCACAGCTGTTCCCTTTCTCTAATTTAACTGTTTTTAGCACAGAACACATACTTGATGCTGGCACTTTGTAAGCAGCTTGCCAGTGCCATCACACAGTTTATTCAAGTATTTTATTAAGAAGCTCAGACATAGCCTGAGGCCTCACATAGGCATATAAGAAGATTTGGTTAATATTTTGGAAAATATAAAAGTGTAATCTTTGCCTGCTTAAAACTATTCCTTTCAGTTCTTTCAGAGCAAATGAACAAGATGAAGTCAGCAGAGCCACACTACTGCAGGATCGTGTAATGCTGAGAAGAATGGACCTCCTATATTTGGCTCCTGAAGTGAACACACAATGTTTTGTAACACGCTCAGTAAGCAGCTGTCATGCGTTTGACTGCTCTTTGCAGGGATCAGCAAAAGCAAAGCACTACCACTGCTCCTGGTCATTCTAGAAGGCAAATGATTTTGATGCAAGTGGGAAAAAGGAAGCCACTTGCACACTCCTTTGGGAGTGATGTGCAGTAGCTGAGAACACCTGACAGTCTCAGTTTGTTATCTTTCCTGGATAATCTTTGATGAGGGAACTGTGTGCATTTTCCTCTCTCTTCTTCACATGTGCATCCTAGACTTATGGGGAGCTGTCTAAAATAAGGGAGAATGTGTCAACATGACTGATATCTCCCTTCCATTCAGACAAGAGATCTGCATGTGGAGATCACAGGCACACCATCTGATCCTGAGTGAAGCATGTGGGATATGACCTCAAACGAAGATATGGCTCTGGTCTAATAAAATTTCTTTTAGCCAGCTTTGTAATTAGAGCCTGTTTTGCAAGTGTGCTCTATGATGGCTGCTTCATGTTAAAAAGGAAAATGAAAAATGTTTTTGAGTAGGGTAGAGGTTAATACTGGTATTTTGTTTAAACAGCTCGGTACTGCTGCAAGGACAGGGACTTGCAGATAACAGGAATTTATTTTTACAGATACTTCATCTTCTGACAGCACAAAATCATAGGCACACGCTGTTGATTCTGATGAAGCTGGTGATGTGGATATTTGTAAGAGGAGGGGAGGAAAATGTGCAGGAGAAGAAGGGTTGCTCTAGTGATGCACACACTACAATGGCTTCTAACATATATTGTTATACAGGTAAACTGCTCCCTTTTTAGACAGAGCTGAATGGGAACAGTGATCATAAGGCAGATTATTATGATTTCTTAGGCAGTTCAATTATGTGAAAGGAAGTTTGTGCCTTACTGCCACTGATGGAGAAATCTGAACCCTGTGAAAGTCTCTGTACCACCAAAGGGTGTGCTGGGACCATTTATGAGTGCTGACTCAGGTCATACATCAGTACAAACTCACCAAATATTTGAAGAACCTGGCCACCTACTTCAGAGCTCGGCAGCATGGGATTCCCCGCACAGCCACCTGTGGGGGAGACAGATCCTTACCACATACCTGTATGCACAGTAAGCACACAGGACCTAAGCACTCAGCTGGGCTTCTGTGACAGCCATGGCTGAGCAGAGGTCTGACTGCCAGCTGGGTCAGGGATGTGCTGAGATTTCATGAGTGCTTCAGCGAATGTCTTCCGCATCAAAATTAAGAGATGAGAAGAAAAATCACTGACATCCAGGTCAAAGGCCAGATTTCCCTATCCGTAATCTCCCACTGAATTGTCACAGTAACAAGGTCAGAACTCAGTTTTCATTACCCATAAATGAACACGCACTGTATGACTTGAAATCAGTTGAAAGTGAATATTAACAAGAAATAAGAACAATGATCTTTTAAAAAAGAACCTCTGAATTACACACAACTCTGCTAGCGGTTTGCTGTGATCAAAGCCATTCAGCCCACCAGTGCAGGGCTTCGGATCCTTCTTATAGTTGAGACACTTACCTGAGGACTGGGAGCCTGGTTGCTTGTCAGACACCTCCTGGTCCTCGGTGCAGTTTACATGCAAAGCTACTGAAGGTACCTGTGAGGCGATCCTTTTGTGTAAGTATTTTTAATAGGCTTGTCAGGAAAATCTACAAGGTGACTCCATCGCATGCTAGAGTGGTGGGCCACAGGTCTCTACCAGGGAATTCACAAGAATCTCATAAGAGGTTGGAAATAATCACAGAAACTGAAAGCAGTAAGATTTGATAACAAACTCAGCATTATTCTTATGTTTATCCTCAGTGCTGGGATAGGCTCACAAGATCTACAAAATAACAAGGCTGATTAAGAAGTGCCCAGATGTCCCGTAACCACCTGAACAGAGAGAGGGATTTACTCTACTAAGGAACTTGAGATATCTACCAGAGCACTTGCAATATCACTGAGCAGTAGTAGTACATGCATTTTGTCTGATATGTCTCAACGTCATCTTTTTATAGTCCCCTTCTTCTTCAGCATCTACAAATCAATTTTAGAAATAAGTGCAAACTGACAAACTGAAAAGTTGTAGTTACTGTAAAACTTCATACAATCTCTCAAATAATTTAATGTTTAAAAATAAATCAATCAATAAATAAATAAATACAGCTACGGTTTAGTATGGAAAGAAGGATCCTGCTGTGAGTTTCTAGGGAAGACACATCTCACAGTGTAGGTTGAAAGAACTGCTGGCACGTGACTTTGGGATCCAGCAGAAATATACAAATGCATCATAGCAACAGTGAGTGGAGACAGAAATTTACAATAGGAAATAAGGGGAGCTGCATGGTTTGGTGTCCGGACACAGAAATGTGGGCACCTGTGAGACAGGATCCATCCAGAACAATGACAAAAATTGTCTAAGGTGGCTTAGCATGCTGGCCTATGTTCTGATTTCATGCAAAATTTCCCATTTCTTAATAAAGCAGATTTCTCAGCATGTAACTAGTGGAGCAAGGGTCACTATTTCAGCCAGAGCTGGTAGTTTTCTGGTATTATAAGAGCACATTTTAGCACCAAAATATTTAAAAGAAAACCCTTTACCTTTCCTGAAACAAAAGCCAACCCCACGTTCTGTCCTTTTCACTTACCTTATGAACAACGCATCTTTCTTTCATCTTCTAATGTACCTGGAAAGTAAACCCTTGGCAGCTATGTTTATTATCCCACAACAGTAGTTGAGAAACTCCTATTTTTTCCTTGTTCCATGAAATACAGTTTTATACTCTTGTTGCACTACTACAGTGAGGATCCGGTCAGTGCAGTCCAGAAGGTAAATTCTGCAGCCCCCTCTCAGGTGAAAGTCTGGTTCAAACCAACATGACAGCTTGGTTGAGATGGAGCCCCAAATTAGGCTCACATGATTTTGCCCTTAACTAAAAATAACTGGATAACAACATCTTAAAAAAAAAAATGGTCTGGAGAGCAAAGTTTTGTTAATATTGTCAGCTTAAAAGTTTGTCAGAGTGCAAAGGCCACTTATTAATACAGAAAACATGCCAAATCTGTTCCTAAGCTGTATTACAACATCTTTTTTTGAGTAAAGTTTAATTAATTTGAATTAACTATGAGATGAATTGGTTTATTTGATGTGTCTGTTCTACCAATGACATTAAGATTTAAAATTCAGAATTGAACTGACCTTGAGCAGCGTATGTACTCAAACTGTGTGATAAAGAAGAATATTAATCATTTAATTTGATAAAATGAACAGCTGTTCTAGTTGATTGGAAACAGCTAAAAGTGTAAAATGTATTTTGTAAATGCAAAATTAAAAGTTAATTTTATTATAGAGCGCAATTTGCCAACTAGAAATACATTCCTGAGATGTAAGCAATGTATTTTTGTAATGCTCTACTCACACATCAGAAAGGTCACGTAGATTTAAATGCCATATTACTATAAAAGTTGAACGATTTCAATTGAAAAATGATCATATGATTTAGCTATTTAGAGATGAATATGAAACAGCTCTGGCGGATTTGCCCTCCGTCTCCAGTGAACAGCTTAAAATCTGTAGTGACATAACATTTCATTAAATATAAAATCTTACTTTCACTTACCTTGTGCCACAGATGCCTAGTTTTCTACCTTTCCACAATTTTGTGGGATTTTGGTATATGTTTGTTGATTTTAATTAACATTTGACATAGATTTTCAATGAAATGCAGCTTTTCTAACAGGCATTGAACTCATTTTGGTTGCATCTGTGCAATTTCACTCTGTAAATGTATCTGTCATGTGGACGCTATAGAAGATGTGAGGGTACAGTATTAACACAACATATCTTTACAGAAAATCAAGCACCTCCCCCACCTCTAAACATGGCGCTGGCACTGCCTGGGAAGTACTTTTCTGCTTCATGCCTGAAGTGTGAGCCTGCAGTAATGGAGCAAGCGGTGGAAGCGTCAGCATGTTGGTACCAGTCCTGTTGCATGGAGTGAGTTAGAGCCCCAGAGATTCTGGACAGACCTGTCAGCACAGATTGCTGGGCAGGCAAACCTCAGCTCATCATTTAACTGGAGAACAGGTTTCCATTGTGGCCCAGCTTAGATCTGACTTTCAGGCTATTCTATCTGCTCTCCCAGCACTGCTCCCCACTCCAGGCTGAACTCATGCCAGAAGGCAGCCAACACACTGCTCCACTTTACGTTAGTACTTTGCCTTGGTCTGGGCACAGCATAGCAGAGAAATGCTGCTATCCTGTGGCCACCTTTGAGCCATTATCCTATCCTGTAAGAGGATCTTTGTACGCTGGGATACCACCATTCCCCTTCCCCAGCTACCAACAGAAGCTCTCCCATTACTGTCCATTTGAGGCACATCTGATCTGTGTACAGAACTGAAAAACTGCTTACTGAAAGAGGCCCTTTTCTACAGCAGCCTTGAATTCTGCAACATTACATTCCTACCGTAACTAAATCTCAAAGCAAGGAAGAAGGCTGTCTCTGCATGCCAGGAAACATTTTGCAAAGCAGGAGCATTATGTTTTTTTCCCGATGACATATTTAAGTGACAGCTGTAAACAGGATGTGCTGTTGTCCCAATGACTTTCAGAAGTAAAGACTCCTGAACCTGGCCCATCACCTGCCACTGCCTCCGCTGCCATCACTCACTCTAACACCAAAGGCACCTCACTACACACCAGCATGCTTCTGGGGACTGAATGATGGGCACTGACTGACAATCAAGAGCCCAAAGGTGTTTCTCACAGGGCTTGCTGTGGCAGGACAGGTTATAGAAGATTCTGCAATAGTGAAGAACAGAACAGATTAATTAACTAATTAAATAATTTGACCCTAACAACATGGTGCCAGAAATGAACTCAGAATGATAACCACTAAGATACTGTCAAATAGCTGAACCATAGAAACTATTCATTAACTTGCCATTATTTCAGAGGTGAGCGTTCTAATGGTATCATTGAGTCTCATTATTTCCTGAGATCACATCTCCCTCCCAGGCCTAGCACCCCCACAGACCTGTGCATCCCATCACCACCAGTGCTGCCTGGCCTGCTGCTGTGCAGACCCAGATCTGCAGCCGGGTACTGTGCGCTTGATGCCAGCACAGCTCGGGCTTGTGGGCAGCCAGGGAGCACATCCAGCCTGGGGTTGAAATAACATGGTTGCTATCTTAAAGAGCAAAGTGGAACAGGCTTCTCCTGTTTTGTTTCATACCATTTTCAGTTAGAAGAGAACTTGTTATAGTAAAAAGCCTCATACTTTCACGCAGCTTTATGCCCAAACTGACACGATGCCTGACGGTACACAGGAGACCCCAAAGGCTGTGGCTTCCCACAAAAAGTACCTCAGAACACAGTTTGGGGTCCTGCCATGCTTTGTGCCAGAGCTGTCCCTCGGCAGCATGCCCGGGGGGACAGCGAGCCTAATGCCCTCACCTCCCGCATTCTGTGCCGCGCCTCAGCCACAGCCGGGCAGGGGACTAGCGATGCGGCCCGCGCTCCTCCGACAGCTGTTCCTTCCTGGCGCTGAGGTTCGGACCGGGCGGCGCGTTCCCCGTCCGTGCTCCCGGCCCCACATTCGGTAACCGAACAGAGCCCGAGGGACCGCCGCTGGTAGGGAAGGGCAGGGCAGGACGGGGGCCCGGGGTGATCAAAGGACGCCGACTCGGCGGGACCTCCCTGCTGACCCCAGTGTTAACGTATTTATTTTCACGCTGCAATCGCGGGTCGCTGTACAGAAACATGCTGGCGCCCCGCGCGGAGCCGGGACGAGGGACGAAACATTTGTATTAAACAGAGCCGTTAAATAACCTGTACACGGAACGTCAGTCTTTTCCCCTGAAAGCGCCGAGCGCGGCCGCGAGCTGCCCCGCTTCCGCCCCGACGGCCGAAGGAACAGCGCCCGTCTTGGGACAGCGGCCGCGGGGCGCTGCGAGCGTCCTGCCCCACAGCCCCGGGCTCCCGCTCGCCGTTCGAGATGCGAGTCCCGGAGCCGCCCCGCCGGGCGCTCTCGGCGGTCACAGATCACGGCCGTCCTCTCGCTTGACGGCATCGGCCGCCGCCTTCAACTTCTTGTTCTGATGCGTCTTGACGTGCTTGGCCAGGTGGTCGCTGCGCATGAAGCGCTTCCCGCACTCGGGGCAGACGAAGCGCTTCTCGCCCGTGTGAGTCCGCAGGTGCCGCTGCAGCTCGTCGGAGCGGGTGAAGCTCTTTCCGCAGAAGAGCCAGTTGCAGACGAAGGGCCGCTCGCCCGTGTGCCAGCGCAGGTGCGCCTTCAGGTGCGAGGTCTTGCCGTACACCTTGCCGCAGCCCGGGATGTGGCAGACGTGCTGCTTCTTCTTGCCCGGCTCCGCCTCCGGCGCGCTGCCCGCGGCCGCCTGGCAGTTGGGGCAGCGGCAGCGGCGGCACCTCCTGGCCGTGGCCGCCAGGGGAGACTTGGTCTGCAGCAGGGCGGCGATCTGCGTCTGGTACTGCGCGAAGTCCGAGTGGCCCAGCACCAGGCCCCGCGGCAGCGCGGCGGCGGCGGGGGGGAAGCGGTGAGCGCAGCCGGGAGGGGCGGCAGCCTGCGGGATGCTCCACCAGGGCAGGTCCTCGGGAGGCGGGTTGGGCGAGAGCTGGCGGCAGGGCTGCGCGGGCGGCAGCAGGTTGGAGTAGCCGGGCGGTAGCGCGGCCTGGGCGGCGTATGGGACGTAGGCGGGGGGGCAGGCGGACGGCAGCGCGGCCATGGAGGAGGGCAGCATCTTGACGGGGGAGAACTCGTAGGGGTAGGAGGGGTCGGCGGGAGGTGTAAGGGGCAGCTCGTGCCCCCCCCCGAAGGAGGGCTGCAGGTGGCTCTTCTGCGGGGTCAGCCCCAGGCTGGGGTGCGGCGGCGGCAGTCCCCCCGGGGAGTGCGCGGGCATCTCGCCGCCCCACGGGTGGAAGATCCTGGAGGGGGATCCGAGCGTCGGCTCGTAGGGCACCGGCAGGAAGTCGGCGGGCGCGGCGCCCGGCTGTCCGATGCGGCTGCAGGTGGCGGCCAGAAGGGCCAGCGGCGAGTGCTTGGCCACGTCCGGGGAGGCGCTGGGGGTGCGGTCCTGCGGCGGCGGCCGGGGCGCGGGGAGGGAAGCACAGCGCGTTACTCGCCGCCGCCCGCCCCGCAGAAACTTTCCGCGCCCGCCAGCCCTCCCGCCCGGCCCGGAGAGCCCCCACCGCGCCGCGCAGCCGGGAAACTTCCCGAGAGCGGTACCCCCGCCTCCCTGCATGGGGCAGCCCTTCCCCGCGGGCGGCCCCGGCCCCAGAAAGAAGCCCCGTCCGGCGCCCGACCGCCCGCGCGGAGGAGCCTCGGGCGCCGGCACTGACCTGGAGGAAAGCCTGGAGCGAGTCGTTGCGGAGGACGGCGACCGCGGCCATGGCTACTGCGCCCGGGGCGAGGCGCCCCGTCGGGGCATGGGGACTCCGCGGAACTGTCGGGCCGCCTGCGCTGCGCCGCGCTGCCCTCCGGCCTCGCCTCCGCGCCCGGCCCTCCCCGCGCCGCCGATCTCCGCGGCCCGTCTGCCTGCGCCGGGATCACCTCCAAGAATTTGATAAGGACTTTGCTGGGCCGCCAGCCAGTCAGAAGGAAGATTTATGGCTTTGAAGTTTGCCGCTACCCAATCATCAAAGAATAGCGGCTCTTTCAGAAGCGAAAGCAAATCCTTTGAATCCACAAAGCTCCTATGGTGTGTTTGTTGGTCGGGATAAAAGAACTGATTATTAGGGGGGATGGGAAGGGAGGAGATAAAGGCGGGACAATTAATGAAGTAATCACTATGTGGGAAATGTATATACACAAATAATTGGATTTTCTTGATCAAAGGACCCCGTACCGCCTGGAGACCCTCTCGCGGGATGCGCGAGACACCGGATCCCCCCTCCCTCCTCGTGTTGGGCTTCTTTTCTGCTTATTTTTTTCTTTTTTTTCCTTTTACCCCCCCCGCAATTAAGGGGTTGTGGCGCAGCCCCGAGGTGTCAATGTGGCTTTGTTATCGCCCGAGATCTGCCTCCGGCCCCCCCGAGGTCACACCGCAGTGCAGCCGCTCCACCTGAGCGGGGCCGCCCGGTCCGAGCTGCGGAACTTCCCCCTGCAGCCTCCCGCCCCCGGGGGATGCCCCAACCGAGCTCCGCGCGTTCCCCGCCCGCAGCCTTTGGAGTCTTTCGAGTGAGGGCCGGGTTGGGCCCGGGGAAGGAGGGCCCGGGACCACGAGAAAACGGGCAGGCGGGCAGAGAGCGGCCGGCGGCAGAGGAGCGGAGCGGAAAAGTTTCCTCTCGCCCAGCGGGCGCCGACCGCCACCGCTGCGCTCTTTTAAACGAAGGCAGAGTCCCTCTCGGCAGCGCCTTTGGCTGCGGGCGGCCCCGCGCTGCGGGCGGGCGGAGCTCCGAGACCCTCCGCATCCCCCCGGGGCCGGGGCAGCGCCGGGCCGCGGCCCTGAGAAGCCATCAGCCCGGGTAACTCGATCCTCCCCGCGGCCGTCGGGTGCGATTGCATTCACACCGCCGCCGCAGTCCCTTTAAACGCCGGCACAGAGATCCTTATCTGCCTTTCCCGTGGAAACAATCGCCGTCCGCTCAAAGACTTCCAAGAGTCGTAGAGCTGAATTAGGCCGCTGTCTTTTGAAGGGATTAAAGCACCGAGTCCTCTCCCACGGCTCCGCGCGGAGTACCGGCGAGAAGCAGAACCCGACCCCGTGTCACATCTCGCGCGCAGCGGCCGCGTAACGCCTTGGGGCCTCCGACACGGGGGGAGCGCTGCGATGGGACGGCCGTAGCGGGCGGGAGGCCCAGCAGAGAACTGTTTCAAAAGTGGGTCTCGTAATTCATCGTACTGCCCGTCTCTATGCTGCACTAGAACTCCGAAGAACACATTGTTTGGGAGTGAGAACGCTGCTCAGCCCAAGTTTTGGGTGACTGCACGGCTGCCACACTGTGCTGGGTTTGGCTCACTGGATTAATCCAGCGCTGTAAAAGAGCAACTATGTCATTACAGAGCATTTAGGTGACAAAAATATATTTTCTAAATGCAGTGTTTTTCAGCAGTTCAGGAGTCACTTCTGAAACAACCTATTCTTCAAAGACTACATCTGAATAGAAGTGCTCCACAAACCCATACTTTTTCTCACCAAGTTCAAGTGCTCTTTACAGAGTCTCTGAGGTGGGGGGAAAAAAAAAGGCAGGAGAAAAAAGGTGAGTGGAACTAACAGTGTGTTGGGAAAGAGTCGCTGCCAAGGGAAATGGCCTCAAGACTCTCCCCAAACATTCTAAACTTCTAAGGTAGCTTATTCCATCAATGCATACATGTTAGTGAAAGGCAGGCAGCGCTCCTTGTGCCTACTGACACTACATAGGTGAGTGCACACCAACATGGGGAGAGTTTTTGAGATGAATCCAGTAGAAAAATCAAACCTCAAAGTACTACCAGTATTGCCAGAAGCAGCCCTCAGGGCAGTTGTGTGCTCCCAGCAGGCAGCAAGCCTCAGCACAGCTGGCACACAGCTGGCAGCCAGCAGGCCCCAGCCTGGCTGCTGGCATGTGCTGGGGCCCCAGCATTGCAGGCCCTGGGTGAGTTCTGGCTCTGGGTGGCACTGGCCCATCACAAAGTTGCTGCCGACATGGGCCTGGGGTACCAAGTTGGTCTGGGAAAAGCTTTGGATATGAAGATGAAAGGACACTCTCCTTAGCTGGGCAGAAAGACGTACAAAAGCAGCCTTGGAGGATGGACAAAAAGGTCTTCTCAGAAATGCAGTTCGTGTTTTGCTTCTGTTTCACTTCAAACCTTGATGCCTTACTGGTGCAGGTAAGCGCATAAATGATGCAAACTATTCAAACAAAAATTTACATAGAAATAAATTAACATCAGCAAATGATTCCAAATGTATATAGCAGTTGTCACACGCTTTCTACCCTCACAAACACAAATACATTCTCACTATAGTCTACACAGCAGGACCAGCTTCCATCCCCATCTTTACAAGACAACATCTGTAGTTGTGCACACAACAGTGCTGAGCTTGGAAAGAGCAACCCCTTGCCTTTCTCTCAGACATTACCAGGCTGCTGTTCACCAAACTCTTCACCAAACCACCCCAGCTCTGCCAGAACTCAGGACCCTGAAGTGAAGCAGCAGTGACCAGGGAGTGCCAGCTGAGGCATGTCCCACTACCTGGTCATGCCAAGCCAAAGCGTCATCCTAAACTGGCCATGAGTCACATTTCACATCACTCTTCAGTAAGCCCTTCTCACCCAGGGCTGCACTGCTTGGTCAGCTGTTTGAAAACACAGGACAAGGAGATGAAAAAGGACATTCCTCTCAGGGGCAGGGCATGGCCATGGCTCCAGCTCCAGCCTAACAAATAGCAGGAAATGTGAGATGGAGGGCAAGCAGAAAAGGGTACACTATCAGGCCCCTCTCCCTCAGTAAATCTCACATCCCTGTTTTTCATCCTATGTGCAGGAAGCCCCACGATCTGGCTTTACTGAGCAGAGTATCACATATTATGTGTAAAAGAGAGAAGGCTCTATGGTTAAGGACAGATAATGCAATAAAATGGAAATGCATTCTTAATCTAAATTACCTAATCCTTAGTATGAATTAGTCAGTTCTTATGCTAGGAAATGTGAGAGAGAGAGATTACGATGCTGCAGTGCTGGGACTCCGGTGTCCAAATGGCACAGCTCTGCTACATGAGCTCCAAACCCAAATAATGGGATTCAGGAGAAATCTGTCATTGAGCATCACTGACTGCTTCTCAGGAGGCCACAGGAAACCCACATTTTCCTGTTTTTCCTGTTTTCCCGTTTCCCTGTTTTCCCACATTTTTCATCTAAAAATAAGAAAGGCAGGAGAAAAAAAAACAACAAAACAAAACAAAGAAATGAAACAAGCAAGTATCCGTACTGATACACTTAAGTACAGGGTTGTGCCACAGTGCTCTTCTGTCAGAATTTGTACAGCATTGAGTAGAGCAGCTGCCCACAAGAACTGAGGCAAGCTCGTGCTTTGCTACATTTTTCATGCTAAGAATACTTGGTTCATGCAGTGATTCAGAAAGAAGCTGTTCCATAGTGCCAATGATTCTCTTTAATGAGATATAGTTATCAGTTGATTTATGAATTTCTCCTGCCTCTTCTCATTTACTTGGCTCTAAATTAAGGAAAAGATCATTTGCATTCTAGAAGTAAAAGAGTATTTATAAGAGAACAGAGTAATCAAAATCCCTCTTAAATCAAGATTTAGAAATCACACAGAGGCATTAGAGGTAATTCTTCCCACCCTCCCCAAAAAGGATAACAAGAGTACCAGCAATGTTCATAGCTTGATCCATTAAACTTGGCATCAAAGACTCAAAAAAAAGCCCACCCCATTGCCTTTCCAGTTTTATCTGGTTTTCCATATGAGTACAGTGTTACCTTATCTCAGGAATTTAATGTAGGAAGAGACAAAAGGATCCTTCTGCCCCAGCCTCAAGATACCCTGATGACCTCCTCCCGGGAGATGCTACACTCTCTGTTAATTTAGATACCATATGCCACAGTGGTCATCACTTCAGTGGCTGCTCTCTATTTTATGGCCCTCACAGAGATTTTGATTGCATTGTCTATAAAACAAACCACCTCCTCTGTCTGCTATTGCTCTGCCAGTCAGAGGCACCTCAGCTGATCAGTATTTGCTCATTCTTTCCTACAAACAGCACAATTCAGTTACCTTTGCTCTTTCCTTTGGTACACACTCCACTGTTTCTTATAGGCTACTTGCACTACTTGAAGTTAAGCATCAAAAAGCAGAAAGCAGTAGCAGAGGGATGTAGAAGGCAAGAAGCAACTGCACAGAGTAGAGCAGCACCACTGCTCAGATGCACCAAGCCAGGAGGGAGCAGCCTGGGGCCAGGACCTTCTTGTTAGGCTGCAGCAGAATTTTCTCTCTGCTGATATTCCAGCAGTCCCTCACTTTCCAGATCCTGGCTGTGTTTGTGTATTACAGGGTGGATGCATTTGATCTCCTTTTCCTGTGCAAGACAGCATTTCATATGGGGGACAGAGGCAAAAGGCTGTCACTGGTAGTGGTGAGGTAGAAAAGCAACCTGAGAGCTCACATTGTAGTAGTGCTGAGATTGGCTGGGAGAACTAGGAGTGGGCATGGCTCCGTACATGCTGGTGCTGGGGTCATGGGTAATGAGAATACCAAACTGAATGGAGCTCAGTTTGTTCTTAATGATTGATTGAATGTGTTTTCATCTCTGCAGGGTGCTCATTTTTAGCTAAAATAACATTTCACTCAGAAGTCCCTACACAGGCATATATATACGTATTCTTCTATTCATCTATCCATCTATCTTATCTATCTATCTATCTATCTATCTATCTATCTATCTATCTATCTATCTATCTATCTATCTATCTATCTATCTATCTATCTCTTAACATATATAAATAAAGGGTGGAAACTTTATTTCCACTATCCTGTTCTTCCTGTTCCCAGCCAGCAGTCCAGGTAGTTTTCACAGTCCACCTTTTGCGACCTCTGTGTACACCAGCCAACCTACCACAGACAGGGAATGTCACCCAGGAGTAGGGCTCAGTGCCATGGGCATGAAGAGGGGTATCAAAGCAACAGGCCCAATTCAGGAGATTTGTCTGATTGGCAGGAGCAGCTGTGGAGCTGGGGAAACATGGGAACCGGATCAGTGAGCAAAGTCTTGAGACAGGCCTGAGTAAGAACTGTGGTCAGACTGTGAGGTGTGTGTTTTGGGAGGAGCTTCAGTCAATCTGTTGGACTTGTCACTGCAGTGCTGAGCACATGGTCTTAAAGCATTTATCTTCACACCTCTTCTATAAAGTAGTGTGTTATTATTCCATTCTTATCAAAGGATACTGAAGAAGACAACACCCCACACCACATCCTAACCCTACTGAAGAGTCATCTAACTTAGGGCAATACTGTTAGGATATTACACCTCATTGCCCTTTTTTTTTTTCTCAATCCTTCTCACCCCCAATTTCAAGTCAGTCTCTTCTGACTCTTGTACCTTCTCTTAGCAGCTTTGAATTATGAAGAGATAACAATCTTCCTGTGGGAAGCTGCTGGGGAGAGCAGATAACAAGCATGTGGCCTGTGCAAGCACAATGATAAGCCAACATGCCCACCACAAATATTTCTACCCAGCCTGGTGGACAGTATTTAGAGCAGAAGATGGAAACTGAAGAATTGAGCCTCACACCTTTGTTTTATAAAGACAAAAATGTCCCTTAAGTGGGCATAGTGTGCCTCTGTAATTCTAACAATGAGTGTACTCTGCTAATTCATAAAAGACCACCAGACAACCATATTTCTGTGTCAGCCCACTTTGGGGATACTCAGTGTTTACTGGGGAAAACATTCATTCCAGATCCTTGCTGATCAGCATTTGACTGGTTCCACAGTCCTACAGGCAGCTACAACATAACATGCATGCTTCCATCATGGAAGTCTGGACTGTTTGTAGTGCTTTCTATTCTTGGCCATTCAGACCCACTTAGGACACAGAAAAAGTTTTCTACCTGTACCTTGTTCAGTGGCCTTCCTACATGTCCCAAATTTCAGTTCAGGTTGTGTTGCCGTTATCTTCAGCCATACACTGATATACAGAGAGCTCAATGAAGACTCCTAGGGCAGTAAGAACAAGATTGTCATGCTATCCATTGGAGTGTATGTGAGCTATTGTTAAACATGATTTTCCAGATGCTGATTAAGTATTTTGTCAAAACCACAAACACTGTGATTTTAATGAAAGCTCTGAGATTCAGCCTAGCTAAGCAGACAGATTACACGTTTAAATATAATTGGGCTATAACCATCTGAAATCTTTATGTATGGAGAAGAAAAGTACAATCAATATTCAGATAGTTGAGTGAATCTTGGGTTTTTACATGATGGAGCTTGAAAAATCAGTGATGTATTTTGTTCTCTTGGTATTTATCTGGTATCTCTTGATTAGTTTAATTTGGAAGTGAAAAAGTAAATATATGGTAGAGATATTAAGATATATTACCCACTGTTCAATTTGTCTGAAGAAGCAAAAAAAATTCTTGTGACACAATGAAGCCCCAGAAAATAAGATGAAAATAAGTTACTATGATGACTTATGACAGGAAAGATTCTTTCTAAACCTTACTTTAGATTTATAAAATATAAAATATAGTAGTTTTACTGTCTTTAAAACCGGATTCCTTGCAATGTTGCTGTCCCAGAAAGAAAAAAGAAAAAAATAAAAAAAAAAAAAGAAAAAAGAAAAAAAGAAGTTTTAGTTTGCACCACCAAAAAAAACAAAACAAAACAAAACAAAGCAAAACAAAAAACAAAGATATTCTGTAATTTCAGAAAGGGGAACCAGATCCCTGGATACTATATTTTAATATCACAGTGATTTTCTAGCATTGAAAAGTGACTATTTAGAACATCATCTAGGAGTTTTATATCTGATAATTTTCACTTGTCTTTAGTTATGGAACTGCAATTACTGTTCCATTTATACCTTTGCATTCTAAAAGCAGTTATTTGGATTCACAGTAACTATACCATTTATATCCTCAAGAAGCCTCCAAAGCATCTCCAGGTGGCTTTCTACTACAGTATCACATTCATCTCCAGAGGCTCTCCAAGAAGATTTGAAGCTTCATCATAGCCCATAATAGGGATCATCTTAAAAATTTTAAATTTACTCAGAGTTGCCTCTTCCATGAAACTAATTGTGCTTTCCTTTTTTCCCTCTGCTCCTTCTCTGAGGTAGTTTCCTCTCTTTTCTTCTAAATCCCTCATATCATATTTTTCTACTTTGTTGTTCCTGAGTCCATTTTTTCCCCTCTTCATCAAAAATAATGAACACTTCTTTTCTCGTGTCCATCCCTTAAAATTCTTCACCCAAGTGCCACCTAGATTTGGATACAACAGAGATGAACCCTGTTGGAAGCAGCAGGGTAAAACACGATGGCTTTGCCCTCTCAGAAATAACAAATTATCTTCTCTTTTGGGGTCTGTGCAGCAGTTGGGAGAAGCGGTGAAGCTGGCACCTTGTCACTGTGCCGTGGCAGACAATGAAGAATCCGCCTCTAATTCTTTGTGACACAAAAGAAGACAGGAGAGGAAAAAGCCACAGCTACCTTCATCTTTAGTTCCCTCTTCCTGGGAGAGCAGGGTGGCTGTGCAAGCTGTAGCTTAAGAAAAGCAGAGGTGTCTGAAATACCAAACATTCCCAAGAAAATGACGAATAGTCCTCAACAGTGTTGTCTGTGGGTCAAAAACATCTTAAAAGAATAAAAAGTAGCCTTTAAAGAAAAGGAATTGACACGTATTATAAACACTACATTTCCTTTGAAAGTTTGTATCTCTGTACTTTCAGCTGCCAGCAACACTTCCCAGTACCGAGAGTCCTTCTCTTATTATCAAAGCAAAAAAATATTCATATCCTCAGGACTTCCATCTGCAAATTAAAAGAAAGCATTTAAAAAATGTAAACTACAAATGAACCAGTGACTGGAATTTATTTCTGAAAACACTGCGTTGAGTTACTAACAAGTTTCTAACAGAGACAGCTCTTTTAAATTACTTCAATTACTAGTGGTCTGCTGACAAGTAAGCTCACCTTCTTTAATTTTTCTGTTGCAAACAGAGTCCAAGGTGTCCGTTCCTTTTGCACACTGCCTCCTATTTGTTTCATAATTTGCAGATATGCTCTAAAAATCACTGGGAATTTCCAGCTTAAGTGAAGAAAACATGCAAAGGACCTAAGCTCAACAAAGGTGGCCATTTCTAACAACTTATAGCAAACACAAACAGCACAGCTGGCAGCTGAATGCTACAAATGGGGCCCCATAAACAGGGCTCAGCAATTTTGTTTAAGATCACAAGCTCCCAGCCAACACTTTTGCCACAGAAGAATGTCCATTAGTTGCTATAAAAGCAAAATTGGTAGGGCTTTGTGATTGAGGGGACAGCCTGACAGGCACACATGAGCAGACAAACACCAACACACCAGAGAGTAGTATAAATTCTTTAATTTGAATAATTGCCCCTTTTTTTTTTTTTTTTTTTTTTTTTTTTTTTTTTTTTTTTTTTTTCCTCCCTCATATAAAATCACATTTCATTTTGGTTAAAAACATCTTTCTTTTTCTGTGCTACATTAAATCACATTCACATTATTTTTCAGGCATAGTTCCCAGTAGCCTCTCTACATAGCACCCAGTATGATCTTATATGATGAAGGAGAAAGCAAAACACCCGAAACTGTAGCTAGAGCTGTTTTGTCCCATTGTTGTTTTCTTTAATCTTTTGTTCAGTGTATGGAAAGATGCTAACCTTTCTGGGCTATCTTAACCACGGTGATGCGGGAGCAAAGCAAATGAGATTTAGTAGATACATTTCTGTTGTCATTACTGAACTTCATATGCTTTGCAATGTAGGCAACGTGTTTTATTTCTCTTAACTTGAAAGAGGTTTCTGTCTTATTGTTGCAATTTATTAAGGGCAAACAATCTAGGGCTTATAATAGGCCTGTAGGCAGAACAAAGCCCTTGTCAAATGGAAGGGTTGGCTGCTCAGCTGGGTAGCATGTAAATGTGCAAAAAGAACTGTTCTGTTCAAAGACACTAGACATGCTTTTTAAATAAAACATCTCCTATAATTGAGAGTTGCCATTTAAGTGTTGTGTCGGAAATGTTAATTTTTAAAAAATAATTTAACTGAAGAAAGAGGGTTCTAGTGTTTTCTTCCTTTTTTGCCTTTTATTTTTTTAAATTATTATTATTATTATTATTAATAAGCTCATAATAAGAAACCCCCTCATACCACTAAGGTTACTGAAGCCCAAACATTATATGCTTCTAAACTGGCAGTTTATTTTTATTATATATCACTGTGTTATGCAAGTTAGAATAAGTTCACCGTATGAACTTGATCTTATCCACAACATGTATTTGGGTTTGGTTTTTATACAAGACATTACTTTGACGTAGTGTCATGTCTCAAAAAGTAAGACAGTTTCTCATCCTACAGCTCATTTTAATTTTCTCATTATGTGCCTCCTTTGCAAGAGCCGAAATTAAAATGACAGATAAAGATAACAACATAATAGACGTTTTTTCAAGCATTGGTCCACTTGGGCACTGTCAGCCCTTTTTTCCTCTGCTACTGAAACGTATAATCAGGACACTATCATCAATTAGATTTTTCACTTTAACTTTTCATAATGTTTCCAGACTTCGCTATTTGGCAAAGACAATTGGGACAGATTTCTTTATTTTTTCCTCTGGCCTAAGACTCAAAACCCCCCACTTCCCAAACTGTTACCACCGAAGAGTTTATTAAATGGCTGAAAAAGACAGCTGGTCCCACCATCTGTTAAAAATTTTCAGGGGCCAAATGAAACAGGTTACACCTTTAGCCATGCCAAGTCTTCCAATACCCCCTCCCTCTCACAGCCTGTGGAGGGCTAATCTGAATTTCACGCTCTGATTTTGCTATTGCTAATGTCTGAGCTTCTTATGTGTGCTTCTTGTAGTTGCTTATATTAGTTCTCGAGCAGTAACAAAAGCTATCCTCTCCTTTCAACCTCGCTGATTTGCAATCAACGGAATCCCGGGTCTATAGTATCCTTTACAATAAGATACTGTACCTTGAAGGAAACCCACAGAGAACCTAATATCAGACTTTCTGGAGCAACAGAGAAAACCCGGGGTACATTTCTGTTGTTTTGCAGCCACTTTTCTATAAATGCTAATGGAAGTAATTCAGATGTGCCAACAAAGGCAGAATCTGCAACACACTGCAGGTGTGAGGGGGCTGAAACAAAGGGGATGCTAACCCTAATGGTATTTCTTGTCATTAACAATTCTTTGATGTTCCTACTCCAGGCTCTCTTTTATCTTGTAGTTTTTCAGCCATCTTTGTTAACATGCAGTGCAACTAAATCTTTTTTTTTCCCCCCTAACCTTTAAAGACATCTGCAAAATGTTTATGCTAAGTTAGTTTCCATAGCATTTTTCTGTAACTCACATTGAAGTAAAATGAGATAAAGCTTGCAAGTTTATTATTAAAACATCAGTAAGTTCCTATCATTAAGTGAAAGGAGCAGATCAATAAAAAGAAACTCTTAATGTTACTTTAATAAGGATGAGTTTCTCCTAACAGGACTGGGGATTAGCTTCAGTGTAACAGAAGTGGTGTTTATAATATAGCAGCTCTGTTGATAAGAACCAGTTGGTTTTACTTGGGCTCATTAAGAAAAGACGAATCACAAATATTTCAATTGTAAGAGATCAGTAAGTTCCTGTACTGAAGAGCCTTTCATAATAAAAGATATTTAAGAGCATTTTAATTTTCCAGAAGGGATTTTTCTACCGCTAAGTGGGCAATGGCATTCAGTCAAGGTACTGTAGGTGGAGTTTCTCCATATCCATCTGTCTTTCCAAGACTTACAGATGGAAAAACGCAGTGTCTTTTAAAGTGTTCAACTCAGTAGGATGACAGTAAAATGAAATGAACAATCAAAGCATATAAGATGCCAACCTGAACTACTGCACAGCACTAGCAGCAGACCCAGCGCTATGCTCTCATCCCACCAGTCATGTCCTGTTAGATCACATCCCATTTTATCACAGTCTGTTGCATTATTGTTGCAGCATGCTGGAATGTTAAATGAGCAACATAATCAATCAATACCAATTTCCAATTGGAATTCAACTGTAAATCTGCATTGAGGTCAGAATGTTGAAGACTCTAACACAAGTAATCACAAAATATGGTTTCATATAGCTTTTCATTTTGCTTTTCTTTCAGAACTTCATTTCTAACAGATCAATTTTATGAAATAAACTGTCTCTGCTTGCATTAAATACAGGAATTATCTTTGAATGTGAAAGTAAGCTTTCATCAGACCAAACCTATGTCTCAAGAGTATAAAGTGGTTACATTCACTATTTCTCTTACAGTTTACTTTCATCTCGAGGCATAGAGAAAAAGTAGTGGCAGTGTCTTTAATATACTGCCTCGTCCCAAGTTTCAGCTGCATGGACTGACAGCCTTTCTTGTTTCACCCACAGCATTCAGCAGCCTTAGAAATTTGTATGAGGACTGGGGATCTTAGATTATCAGTGTTCTCAAATTATTAGATTATTTGTAACCATCCTTCTCAGCTGAGCTCATTCCCGTGGTGGTAGAAATTACAAAATCAGAAGTTTCTGTTTCAATGACATTGTGGTCTCAGTAGGAGCTGCTCTGTCAGATCAGCCTTTACCTAACTGCTCCAGTTGCATTAACTGTGTTATTTCTTGCTTGTAACTGGGAGTAGCAGTAAGACCAGAAAGCAATGAACAAACTACATCACACCATTTGTGAAAACACCTCTTCTACTTTCGCCTCTCCTTGCTAAGGACTCCATCAGGAATCCTGCATCATCATCTCCCAGAACACTGAGCTCTATGAGAATCACTTCCATCAGAAACACAAGCCATCCCATCGGTACATCTCACATCAAAACACCTCTCTTCTGCTACTCCAGTTTTAGACAGATATCTTTACCTGACACTTGCCATGATCCATAGGATGATAATTTTGGGACACAGCCCAGACAGGTCTTCCTCCCTCCCAGCTCTGTGCTCCATCCCAGCTGACAGCCCCTAGTCTGTGTTGTGGCCATAGTGGTTTCGCTGAGAGCTTCAAACCCAATTTTCACTGGAGGCTGTTCAGAAACTGGGACTTTGGTCTTCTGCAGAATGCAAATGTTAATCTACATACTTGCCATCTCCATTTCCAATAACCATACAAAACAGTATTTAAATTGTGGGAAAATAATCTCTGCAATTTAGTTAAAAAAATAGGGCTCCCAAGAAAAGCAAGGGATTTAATCTACTGCTGTCCCGATCAATAATATGTAATCTGGTTTGTAGAAACATAACTCCAAGATGTGATTCCCACTTATCTGTTCCTGTGTCCTCTAGCATCACAGCACATGAGTGCTACAGTAAACATTTCCCCGGTAAAACAATGCATATATTTATTTTTCTGACTGATTCTGGATTTATACATGTAATAAAATAATTTCCAATAATTCTTGGGAAATCCATTAGGATGAATCATGACATCAGTCTGAGTTTGAAGACACAGTGTGCTATTATTTTGAATTGTTGGCCTCTTCCCATCCCAGTTCCAGTCCCAGCACAAAGGAGACACAAAGCCTCTCACCGACTTTATAACCTCTAGCTCAGGCCTAGAGGGCTGCTCCCAGGCCTTGGTTTTTCGTAGCATTCTGTGCTTCTTCTGTCAGTTTGGAAATCCTGATTTGCTGTCAGGCAGAAACATTTTCTGTTAAGTAAGCATTCTGCTACAACTCCTCTCAGGGGTGATCTGTCTTAAAGAAAAGGCACACTAACAAAACATATCTCTGATGCTAACAAAACATATCTCTGATGCTAACAATAAAATTGACATTATTTTAAATATTTTGTTATGAGAGTAAAAAGTAGGATAGGTAAGGTTATTAGATGCTGTGTCTTGTGCATATACCAGAACTAAAACTATTTAGTTGTTTCCTATGGAGGATGACACTTCTGTGCCATATGGCCTTATTTTAAATCGTATGTACTATCATGTATCTGGTTAACCAGAAGACATTAAAAAATGCCAGAGTTTGGTTGTCTCCCAAAATTCTCCTTCTGTTTTGAGAAAAAAAAAAAAAAAAAAAAAAAAGGAATGAGAAATAAGAATATGGTTGACTTCAGCTATTTATTTTACTGCTAACTTTTACTATACAAAAGCAATATCCCTATGCATGTTCAATTATTTTAAGAGGAGGGAACTAGGTATTCAAATACAGCATTAAACACAAACAAACAAAAAAGGCAACATTTAATCTTGGGGCTTAAATCTGATTTCATATCAACATAAATCAATATCAATATATATATCAATATAAATCTGATATAAATTAGTGACTAATGCCACTCAGATACCTTGACTTCCAGCCCTTTGCTTCCATTTCAAAATTACCTTCCTACTCCCTGTCCATAAAATCAAAAATCTTTTTGCTAAATTATGTACTCCTTCATTTTTGATGAAAAAACAAACAAAAACAAACAAACAAACAAACAAACAAACAAACAAAAAACAACAAAAAAAAACAACCACTTATGAAATTCTACTCACGGTTATGGACCTGAGCTCTAAAATGTGAGATTTGATCATCTATTCTCATTTGTGTGAAACCAAGTGAAGATCAACAGATACTGAAATGAGAGCACTGAGCATTAACGCTGCAGGAACTGGACACACGTGTTGCTCCATCAGAGACAGCCACATCACCAGGTATATGAAACACCCCAATTTCCTACAGTTTATTGAGTTCAATATTGAATAAGACTGCTATATCTACAGACACTACATATATTCTACTTATATTTTTTAATATTGTCTATGTCTAAAGCTGTGTCTGTTTTTAAAGATAATAGAATATATAAATAAAAACATTTTCCATCACTGTAATGGATGTTGGTTATACCAATAAAGGTAAGTAATTATTCAGTTAAGACTACTGTTAAACAAGATAGAGCAAAAATATGAAGAGATCTAAATATGGAAAATAGTGACACAATGAGACTTCTTACAAATCCTTAGTGTCTGCAGCCACTTATTTGAATGAGAAGTGCACTAGAGGTGTGTAAAAAAGCAGTGTGTAGAAAATAACAGGTAGCTCCTTCTTTCCCTCTGACAGTGCTGTTAGAAGGTGCCCTATTCCATTAGAAAGGACCATGTTTAAATAAACTAATTTTCTTTTAAACTGAAACAAAAAAATCCACCTTGTTTGCATGTGCCATCTACAGTTCTTCTAAACACAACATATCAGAAGTTAGGAACTCCGTGGAATTAAAAGATGACAGGACATTTGCTTGGAAGTATAAACACAGTTAAATAATATAGAATAAAGTATAATGTGAGAATACATTTCTAAAAGTATTATGCAACTATGGTAAATGGCACAAGACAATCAGTAGCTGTTTAGTACGGGGGGGTGGGGGGGGGAAGGGGGAAGCAGCTACCACTTAAAAAATATGGTCATTGCCACCAAAAGGAACATCAGCTTTGGGTTTGACCAGTCTTAGGAAAGTTTCTGATTTTACACTATATAGATGTATATTTTATAAGCTTCTAAGTAGCAGCTCCTCAGATGGTGCGATGGGGACTACTTAAAAGATCCTCAGTGCACAAAAGCCCTTTCCACCACTCTTATGGCATATGGGTGAGGAAGGTCACAGTGGGGGCAAATTTAAGAGGGCTGCAATTTACTCCTATTCTAAGGTCCCTTTATGTTACTGAAGTGATGTAAATGTTTAAGCGAAAAGCAAGTTTAGAATTACCAAATGAAAGGGACTAATCTCCAAAAGCTCCCTGCCCAATGTGTCTTGGCACACAGAGAAGTTTTCATGCTGCCATAACTGAAAGGCAGAACTTGCTGCTAGTGCCATTAGGGTCTGCGGAAGGAAGCTACTAAAATCTCTCGTTGGTCGTCGCTCTTTAAGCGTTAAATATATTACAAGTTTTCATAACAGGACTTAAAGTCTTACTTTTATAAAATATTAGGAACAGGATGTTGTGAACTATTAAGCAAAATACACTAATGTTTCAGGATAATATATGTGAAAGAAAATAAATCGGAATGAAATAATAAATAATAAACCAAATGAGAAAATCTGAGCAATGTGTGCTGATGTGCCCACTGACCAGGACCATCAGACTGACACGTCTCCTGCACTGCTTCTCCTATTTCTTGGGGCACATTATGCACCTGCGTTTGTATCTGATCTCATATATTTTCAGAACTATCTTTTTTTAAAATTCAATTTGTTTTTGCACATTTAACTGTGAAAATCTGTTCTGCCATCTTGTCACCAGCAGTACAATGCTGAGGAGATGGTCTCTAATAATCTAAAGAGATATATATGCACTAAAGATGAGAATAACTCACCTCAAGGGTGTTACATGGTGAGTGTTAAATGAATCAGCCAAACAGCATATGAAGAAACGGTTAAGTTATGAAATAAAGCCAAGTACAGACCAGCTTTGTGTACAGATCTGACTCAGAAATGATAATTCTACAGTGGTTCTCAGGCAGTAACTTCAGAATAAAAATATTAGTGATGTTAAACCAGTTTGAGAAGCTATATCAGATGCAGGTAGTGGCATTTTATATAACAATGAAGATGTTATATTTTACCATTTTCATGCAATTCAAGAGCACTTAAAATATGACACAAAATCTTTTGAAGTCCATTTCAGATGACTGAGATTGATACAAACTTAATAACTCGGAAGAAGAAACAAGAAGGACCTAAGGAATGCATCTAGAGAGCATTCGTCTTTTGTTTGTGCTTGTTATTTAATGTTCTGAAGTTGTTAACTCAGCCCCATTCAGAAAGCACTTAATCATAAGCTGAAATTTTATTGGTTTCAGCAGGACTTAAGTTTCAGTTTAAGCTCTTCTCTGAGTTATATATTACTTTTTTATATTTTTTCTCTTCTTTATGAAATTAATACGACTACTCCACATAATGCATTACTCAGTGTAAGATAAGCCTTTGGTTTTCAGATAACTGATGTAATACCTAACTGGAAGGCTTGCTTCTGTTTAACTGAAGCAGTTGATAAAACTCTTACTATGCATAATAATGATGTGCACCGCACTAGCAATAAAACATTATTTTCCCAGTGAAACTTTATTTTCAGAAAGGAGAGATGAAACCACAAAGCACTAATACTGCTAGAGCTCCCTAGGACCTATGCCAGTATAAAAGCATAGTTTAGTTATTGGACTGTTTTCAAAATAATGTCATTTTCCATCCAGATACTTTGCAGATTAATGGGCCTGGAGAATGCATACATTATGTAGGAAAAGTTTTATGTTATTTCTGATGAGGAATCATAACAAATACTTCTTGTTATATTCTGACAAAAAGTAAAGAAACTGACCTGCATGCATGAGCTCATATAAATTGCCATTTGTGGTTGTACTGCATCTTCTAATGACATTAATTCATCTGCAGCTACTCACCAATTTAATGAATCCTTAACTTCTAAAATCTCTAAAGCCCACACCCAGATATACAGCAGAAGAGAGCGAGGAGTGAACTGAAGGATTCTTGGCTCTTGCAGAATTTTAACTTTTGTCACACTGTGGGAGAAAATTGAATGAAGGCTTGTCCTTGGAACAACAGAATCCTCTTGTTCTTGTCTGCACTGCCCTGACTTCACTACAGGGTTTATTCAATGAGACAAAACTTCTGCTGAACTATCTCCCTTCAAACCCTATTCTAGCCTAAGGATGCTCTGACCATATTTGTCTCTTGTTTCCTATGCCATCTCTCCTCACCCTGTGGTAAAAAAGATGGATCCAGTGAACTTAAATCACAAGAAATTCTATAGCACATCAAATGAGCATGGACTGCACCTCCACAAGGAGGAAGGTTTGTTAGCGCAGGTCATAGCGGTCATTGGAGGGGAGATAAAAACAAGCATTAACATTGGATCTGTGTAACAAATGGTCAGATTTACTCAGCACCATTTATCAAAGAATGAATTTTCTCAAAAATATTTTTTTAAGGCAGTACACATAAGAAAATTTTATTTCCAAAAGTTTTTGACAAGAGATGTACAGAAAAGAAACAAAGAATTGTCACAGATCAGAACTGTGGGTCAGAAGCTGAAAGTAGAGTCAGACAAAGTATTCAGCTTTTGTCACAGAAGTTGTTGCCAGCAAAGTGTCTCTGTGTTCCATAGGAATTAACAATGGTTTCACTAGGAATTTGGAAAAAAAAAAAAAAAAAAGTGAAAACAAGTAGAAAAATTTTCAGGTGACATTATTTCATGTTACGTACAAAAGAGCTGTAGAAGTAGAGGAATCATTCAAGCACAGAGATTAAGCCCTGGTTAAGATATGAGATACTTGCATGGAGGGCTGTATGAAGCAATCTGAAATCATCTAATGTTAGCATTAAAACTGTTTTGCTTCTTATATTTGAAATAGTTTTTCAAGTTAAACTTATGGCAAACTAATACTTCATAAGAAATAATACTTACAAGTAAATTAAGATGCACATTGTTTTAGATGAATTTACTCTGTACATTTTTTTAATATTTAAAACCATACACAGCATAGAAAGTTATAAATGCTAGAGATTTAATATTAGACTAAGGAAATATAGAACATTTTCACCATGACCCCAAAAGATGCTTTTTAGTACAGTGTTGTTTTAATATAGATCAGTTCCTTGATCTTATTTTCCACACAGCAGTTGTGCCAGCACAACAGAAGGGATGGCACAGGCTGGAAACAGCAGCTGGGGGAGTGGGGAGGAAGGAGCTGGATCTGTGTGAACTAACCTTGCTGCTAAGGAAATGTGCTGGTTAACAACATCAACACGTACAGGTAGTGCTGCTTCCTTTACTGGAATTGCTTAATAGAAATACAATTTGTATCTGCAAAAACAGATCTAAATTACTGAAAGGAAGTTGCTAACTGAATGTGTATTTTTTTACATAAGCAAGCACAAAGTTAATTAGAAGAGATTACCAGCATGAAAATACTGTTACCAGTGTTAGTCAACAGAATAAGTTCAGCTTTGAGCAAAAGACACTCCTCTTGAAGAAGGAGAAGATGGGGAACTGAGACAGCTGTCATCTTCAGGGATAGATTCAACAGCCGACAGTGATTTGTAATACTCATCCTCTCCATCAAGCACTTTGATTTGGCTTGAAAGAAAACAAACAACATTGATTAAGTTAAAAAAAATCAATTATGTGAATAGCTTCAGAAACAAAAACTTCTCTTCAGGTGCAAAAATGAAAGGTGCTAATACAAGAAAGGAAAAAAAAGAAGGCTAGAGTGATTTGATCAGAAAGATGTAGCTTTTACATGTGCCTTTTACGTTGCTACTGCTTGCGATTGGAATCTGAATGGTTCTAAGGATCAGTGAAAGGCTCTGCAGTTTTTCTTTTTTAGCTATACAGAATGATAGACCAGCTGTTGGCATCAAATGGACATTTCACTTGTGCAATGTGGCTTTTTCTTTTTTTTGTCTGTATGCGTACCATGTATGTGGTGTTATTTTGGTAATGTATTTCAGCTGACAGTTTACCGTGCATGTGAACCAAAGAACATATTACTAATTTTGGGGCAAAGCCTTATTGACACTAAGGGCCCTTCATTTTCTGGTGAAATACAGTGAGAATTGCAGTCTCATATCAGTACTTTTGTCCCTGAAACAGGAATACAGACTTTTTAAAACAGTGGAGAGAAACTGAGTCAATTAAATTCTGAGTAAATTAAATTCTGCTCAGTCGTGCAAAATTTGGGGCTTTAACCTTGACCCAAAGACCACCTACTCATCTGGTTATATTCATAAGATTGATTAACAAGTGAGAAAATATTACAGAAGCTTCTCATGTAGTCTCGGAGCAGACGCTTTTGCATATACTGGCCCTCGCTGTCACCAGTCAGCAAAATGTTTTTGTATCTCAAAAGTAGCCAGTTGGACTTCCATAGGCTGTTTTCAATTTCTACCTTTCCAGGTGGTAACTGTCCATGTGACAACAAGGACTGACTCAGCTGAATTGAGAAGAAGTAACACTCTCTTGGGATGAGGGGCCTCTTAAAATGTGCTGTCCCAGGAAGGCTGAAGCCCTTTGAGAGTGAGAAGCTGCAAAGCTGGTCATATTCTATGTTAGAGGACTTCAGGTTCAACACCTTTCATCTGGAATCACTCCTTAGTAGCAAACACATTTTAAAACATAAAGATTATTTTTGTAGGAGTACTCAGAGATTCTTTAGAAAGAATCAGTTCTAGTGTCTGCAGACAGCACTACATACGAGTTTTACATTTGCTTCTGTAGAAAACGTCCAATGTCAATGCACAGAGATATGTTAATTGTTTATTTTTAGAAGCCTCTCTAGAAAGTTTTGCATATTCTGTAATATCACAAAGGACTTCTTCTGTTTACAGTTGCTTAGAACTAAGAAGATAGATATTTACCCAAGTTTTCTTGGCTTCCTCTTGCTCCCTTGATATTCTAGAGTTCCCTGTGGAGAGGGCCAAGAACACACAGTCAAAGCAAAGCAGCAAGTCGTTAATTTTTAATTCAAAGTGATTTTGTGTTGAATGCAAGCAGATGCTGATAATATCAGAAGTCACAGCATAATTTTTTTGATCAAAGGGCTCAAGTGAGCCTGATGAAGCATGCATCTTGCTCGTCTTTGATAAACCACATCAATTATTCACCGTGAAGGCAGACATCCTGACATGAAAGCAACAGATAAAGAGCATAAGCACATGTTCGAGACGAGAGCAGAAGAACGTGGGGGTGGGGCTGGAGGGGCTGAAACAGGTATTAATAACAGAATTATTAACTGGAAACAAAGCCAGTAAAACAGCTTTATTGCCACTTTGAACTCACATTTAACTGGTTATAGTACATGTTGTCCTCAGGGCTATTCAGCATTTTGGGCTGCTGACATCGTCGACGAGGTGTTCTCAGCTTCTGTTCAAGACAGTTTTCTGAACCTACAGTAAGATAATACAATTTAGTTTTAAGCTGTGCCAGGTGCTGTGAACGTCTTAGGGTACTTCAGTCAGTAAACAGTCCTTTCTTCTGTCCCGTTTGGTACCAGATCTATTAGCAAGTCTATCCTATTCAAAGTGAGCACAAGAAACTTGGGAAATCTTTGTTTTCTGTTTTGAAACTTAGTTCAAACACAAGTTTGTAAGCATAGCTTCACTTTTACTTTTAAAACCTCTTAAACCTCCTTTTTTTTTTTTTTTTTTTTTTTTTTTTTTTTTAATGCTTCCCTCTGTATAAATCACACAGCTCTGCACTCCTTTCACTCTTTATCTTAGTATCTTCTGCTATCTAAGCAGGAAATGAGGATACCATGACCAGCCAGGGATACATCGCTCAGCAGCAGCAAAGATGCTTTTCTACAGTAGGAGGTAATAAAGCTCTTTGACTTATGAGACATACTGTATTATCACCATTTTTATTATATAGAAAGGCTACTTTTTGATGTGGCTCTCTGCTTAATCAGAGTAATCAAACTAGTTTGGAATTACACTTTCTTAATATAATTTGTGGTGTGCTGTAGAGTAACAGTTGCTTAAAGCCATCTGGAAAGCAGAGGCTAAAGATGAAGGAAATATTTCGGAAAGATTCTGAAAAGAACCAACAGCCTTTTTATTTTCATTTGTCTTTATTCTTTCTTTCTTTCTTTCTTTCTTTCTTTCTTTCTTTCTTTCTTTCTTTCTTTCTTTCTTTCTTTCTTTCTTTCTTTCTTTCTCTCTCTCTCTCTCTCTTTCTCTCTCTCTCTCTCTCTCTCTTTCTTTCTTTCTTTCTTTCTTTCTTTCTTTCTTTCTTTCTTTCTTTCTTTCTTTCTTTCTTTCTTTCTTTCTTTCTTTTATTTTTTATTTTTATTTTTTTTCCCAAATTAAGGACGAAAGGCGTTATGGTGCATTGCACTGTATTTCACCAGGAGTTTCTGTGGCACATCCTCCAGATTACCAGAACAAGTGCTTTCAGGATGAAACAGATGCACTACTTACTGAAAGACAGAGTGGTGGTAAATAAAGGTCGTTCATTTTTCACATCATTCTCTCAATACCTTTGAATTTTTTGACATCTCCCTGCTAAAAGTTATCTTAATGATAGTGTGAACAGAGAGTTTTTGTTGGCACATTTGCACTCCATACTGCATGGGAAATGTGCTCTGACACAAAGGAGCAGCACAAAGATCAAGCAGTGTAAGAGCTCCTTTAAATGTTTCAAACCTGAATTCAGTGTGCCTTGCACAGATGTAGGGCTCTCATATCACAAATCCATGTTTAAGATCTGGTGCTAACAAGCAGGTAAACAAAGAAAGTCCATCATATACTCAGGTTCACAGTCTGCAAATACTGCATTTTTCTGCAGTTTCTGAGGGAGGTATAGGAAGAGGTCACACTTTGGCCCTCGCAGCCAAAGGACTGTTCTATATTTTCTTTCACTGTCTTTTTTCCTTCTCCACAGTAAAATCTCTAAGACATAGTTTCCTCTCAGTATGGAACTGTGGTTCTTGTGCTGGAGAGGATCACTTGTTCTGAGCCCACCATCATCTCTCCTGACAATAGCCTAGCAAGTTAAATGGCACTAAAGATCTGACTGCACAACTGGGTCCCAAATAAAAAATGATTTTATAGAGAAGGGTTACACTTTTTCAGTAATTTTAAGTATTAAAAGAAAAAAAAATACTTTACAAAAAGTAAATTACAATTAATATGCTTGAAATGCTTGCTAATTATAATACCCAAACCTCCAACAATTTGTAGTCTTCAAGTTCAGCAAACCTTTATATTCTGTCTCAAGAGATTGTGACAGCTGACCCTGCTACTTCCATCATATAAAACCAGATAAGGCAGAAACTGCATCAGAAAATGCTGCTTTAAGACTTGCGGAACTTGGGTTCCCAAGTGCTATGAGTATCTTTGGAAAGTTTTTTTTCTGTTACATTTAGATAACAGATAATGGCAATTATTAATTCTCTCTGAAATCTCTGACAGTTTTGCCAAAGGCTTGCTGCAGCCATGTTCCATTCTCCCTGTTTGCTGTGGAAGTTATTCAAATTGACCTTAGAGCCTTCTGCCAAATCAGGTTAGTAGGGGCTGCAATCTTTGCGAGCAATGTGTTACAAGGCCATACAAATCCTCTTTTTTTTGGGGGGCAGTGTAATTCTTGAATAACTCTCCAAAAATTCATTTTTTTCATCTCTCAAGAGGCCAGTATGAAAAAAGCCACAGGCCTCACAAGTTCTTCATACTTTCACACATCTCTCCATAGCTTGCCAAAAGTAAGTGTACACCACATAAATATTTGTAAGTTCTCATAAAGTACTGCAACATGATGGGGGGGGGTGCTTTTGTCCTTTCCCCCAAGATGCTGTTGTGGCCTTCATGTTATTTTCCAAAACATCTGTATGATCTTCATTTTTAAAATGTCTTTTATTCATTAGGATTCTGAAACACTAATATTTTGTTCTAGCTTTTTATATTGATGCTTAATTATTTCTGTGTATTCCATGGGTGGTCTGCAGCTTGTGTCCTCCAAAGGAAATACCCTTTCAGTGGGCCCATTTGTCTTAGTGCGTAGCAGCATACTACACGAACAGTAAAAAATCTGGTAACATTTATCATAAACTACCATATCTGGAGAAAACTGCATTAACATGTGCTCAACACTCAGCAGTTGAATAGGCAGTTTAAATGGTGTTCTATAACATTTTGCTTTGATGGCAGACTCAAAGCCTCCAATAGGAAAAGCTAAGAGCAGCAGCACCAACGTCATTAACAGTGCATTGTTTGTGTTGCACCCCAACTGCACCAAGAGCCCAGCATGCCTGGACTCACAGGTTTCCTACAGAATCAGAGAGTGGATAGGAGAGTGCACATATGCATTTACTTCAGGCTGTCCTTAGCACCAGTCTGAAGTAAAGTAACTGCTTCCCTTTTGTCCAGAAGAAAACTTTTCTTCCACTGAGCAGAAAATCCTCATGTTTAGAAATCTATTATTTCAATAAACTGCAAAGGACTTTTTCAAAGCTGCACAAGCTGACAAAGAGTCAGATTTATGGAAAAACTTTGAAATGCACTTTAGCTACGAGACAAGAACTTCCACATTGAGGATTTGGGCCCTGACTGATGCTACAGAACAGCACCTGAAAAAAATACGTTTTTCCAATGACTTCACTCTGATACACAGAGAAAATCTCATGTAAGGTGTCCCATTTGCCCTGCTTTCCTCGATATTGAAAACTAGTAGACAGGCACTGTGCAGATTCTTCAGAGGAATTGCAAATCATTGGATTCTGTTCCTGAAATGAAGCTCAGGTCTTCTTCAATTGTCCATGATTAAGTCCTTGCTTCAAAAACCTCTTGATGCCGGTGACCTTGCCAAACATTGCTTATTCTTCCTACATGGCAAATTCTGCTGAGTAAATCGTGACCTGCATTTGGAAGTTGTAAAATCCATAAATGTGAGTCAGGTTGTTTTAAGACTGGTGCAGCACAGACAGGGCACTAAACTCTGGATGACATCTTACTTTTAGCAAGGAATGCAGCGAAGGGATCTTTGCCAACATGCCAGTGCTACAAAGCAGGCTGTGTTGCTCACTCCCTTGCTGAAGGGACTCCATCCACTCCAACACATGCTGAAGAGAGGAGTTAGCACTCAGTTTATTTCTGAAGCTGTTTACCCAAAACAGGTTTGGAAGGCACTGGTCTTGCATTTGTCTCTTATAGGCAAACAGAAACCTAGTAACACAGGAAGAGCAGTCTTTCTCTAATTACTCAGACACAGGGAGATTTATCATATGAGGACAAAGGGCAGCTTGGTACAGAAAAAGGGGACATATTTATTATTAACAGAGTAAGCAAATAAAGTAGATAAATCAGTATGACCAAGAAAAATAGTAAGCATGTGTCTGATTTCCAATCTATAATATCAGATGAAACATGAAAGTGCAACCCTTAATTATAAGCAAATATTAGCACAGACTCATGGGATCTCATCATAACATCTCAAGGTCTACATTCATGAAAATTTAAGCAATGTTTAAAATCATGTTAATTTGTTCTTTGTTTGTTTCTTTTCCTGCCAGTCTAATTTATTCCAAAAGACTTTGGTTCTCAAATCTGGATATATTGATCATGCCTATGTAAAACATTGTTATAGCCTGGGGAGAAGACTTTTGTGGAAAAAAATTGTCTTTGTTCTCCTTTGATAATTTATATGTATTTTGATGTTTTCAAGCATTTCCAGTTCTGAATCATTTTCCAAGCAGCAAGTTAACTTCACTTTTTCTCTTGAAGTCTTGTGCAAATACAGAAATGACCTCACTCACAATGATAATATACATCCTCCTCCTGGACTGGCTGCTAAGTGGGTAATTACGTGCAGCATGCTGATTTCAAGGAATAGTTACATTTTCTTCTGTGCCATACAAGCCTCTTCAAGAAAAGGACCCAAGGGGCTAGTGATTCTGGTCCCATTCATGTCAGTACTAAATGAGAGTGACTGAGCATCGCTTAAGCAGTAAAAAAGCTGTCACTGAACTAGGCTTCATGATTTTAATTATTTCAGCTTTATTTTTAAAGAAGAGAAATTTACAAGGAGCACATACTGCTGTCAGGCCACAAGTGTTCACACAAACACATTTTTGCTTTCTCATTCTGATGGTTCTCTGCCATTTGCACAAATTTGCATCACACCTCAGCCACAAAAGGGGAGGTAAATGAAAAACTTGTCAGAGAACCAGAGTGAATACTCAGGTAGTTATATTGAACTATACTCAGTCAGGAGCTTTAATTAACTCCTCTTGTGCCTGCCTGCTGTACTTAAGCCAGCCCACACAGTACTATCTTGCACACTCCTGTATTAAACTACATTGTGACTGTAGTATGAGCATACACAGGGAGATACCAGGCCCACAGCACAAGGTACCTGCACACTGCCTGTTAAGTGCTACCTACTTTGAAAATGTTAGAAACAAGGACAGCATAATGGATGGAATAGGCTTCACAGATCAAGTGCTGTAGACTAATCCAATAGCTGTCTCATAAGGGAATAATGAAGCTACCAGGTCTATACATTATAAATATTAAATATATTATAGTAGTTAAAAAAACAAAACAAAACAACAACAACAACAAAAAAACAGCAACAAAACAAAACAACAACAAAACAACACAGCAACCAAAAGACAACCAAGAACTAGAGGCTGATGAAAAACACCATCTCTGAAATCAAAGACTGCCAGATGGGAAGACAACACTAGCTAGAAGAAAGAAAAAAGATGAAAAATGAATAAAATATGATACTGAGAAACTAAGGAGTAGAAGAAAGAGACAACTACTAATGGTACAGCATTAGAACCTAAGTTCTGGCAACAGAGGATTTGATTAACCTAGTAACATCAGGAACCTGGAGGCAAATTGGTGGATTTAATACTATTAACAATTGTAATTCTCTCCAGGATACCTCACAGTTACCTGGCAGTAACTCCAGTATGTTCAGTAAGGCCATCCACGCTGTTGATATAGTGAGATATAATACAATCGAGAACCATTCTTGCCACCAAATTTCCTTACTCCCTTCCTCTACAGAGGAGTGTCCAGAAATATTTATAGGGGTCGGTACTTTTCATGCTGCTAGTGGCAGGCATGTATGGAAAGAACAATAAATCACATGTTCTTCAAGGAGTTAGGCAGCCTCAGCCCTTGCTTACTTGCAAAATATGTTACTGGAGCTTGGATCGAGTGTTTCTAAGGAAAAAGCTGTTAACTAATTAAAAAATATGTACACATTAATGCTTACAAAGAGAGATTAATTCTTAGTAAATCCTGCAATTCCTATGTACTCAAAGCTCTTGCTCGGATTCAGTAGTATTAAGAATAATAAGTTAGATTTAATTATCTTCAGTGAGAAGTACTTTGTAGTCTTAAGTCCATCACTCTAAATTTCAGGATTCACTGAAAACACAGAAAATCTGGAGGGGCAAAAAGTTCTATCAAAGACAGTTATAAAACAAAATAAAATAGAGCTTCACGATCACCTCAGATCCCCCACACAAATGTGGTGAACTACAATTCTGTTTATTCAGATGGAGTGTGTTCCTAGTGCCAAGACCCATAGACTGCTAGGGAAATTAATGTAGCCTCTTTGATGTCATGTGCATCCCAGAATCAGCAACACACTGCTAAAACTGTGAGCACAGCCTTTTGTTTATAGCCCTAAACAGAACCATTTGAATACACTCACTGAAAGAACTTGTAACAGGAGCAATGCATTTTCTTCCACCCAGTGATTCATTACTTACGGCTTCATTTTGGATACTGCAGTTCCATGCAAAGACATATGCTTTAGATTATAAAGCACATTAAGCAAATCATAAGTTTTTCAAGATGGTATGTAAAGGCTGTTTTTTGCATCTGTTTGTTGCCAAAGTCCCAGATGATACTGTGATTAGAACAACAAATATTTTATGTGAAATCAATCATTTAGCTGTCTCTGAACCTCAAGACAATGACTTTTAGATACACTTTGTTGGGAAACAAGATGCATAAATAGTTAGAATCTTGGCTTTGGTTGTTTTTTCTTCTTCCAACACAATTTTGATCCTTCAGTTTTTGTCAGTTCTTTCAGTTTCTATTGTGACTGAGTTAACTATAGAGTGAAAATGCAAAGATAAAACAAAGCATGTCAAAGAACTAAACCCTCAGCGACTAACACAGATGAGATCCAAACCTGTCATCAAATAGCATGCTTCTACCAGGACAGTCCTGAAGACATGTCTTCCTATAATCATTGAATATACACAACATTTCACGTGTCCTGCCTGTAACAACATCTACAAGAGAGTTTCAGAGGTGTGACAAACAGCCAACTAACCAAAGTCAAAGAGGTTTACACAAATGCAACTTTAATTTTAGGAGAAAAGTCATGTGAAACCATTTTGAATGGCAGAAACTAGTTCTGGTCAATGAAGAAATGTTAACTGATAATTCTTCTTATTATTCTTAAATACAACCCAAAGCAGTTACAGAAGCTGCTTCTTATTAATTCTTTTCAGAAGAGACAGTTACTGATGAAAAACAGGATGTTTCAGGTATGCTGGAGTTAGTACATATCACAGCACATTTCCTAGTTATAGAAGACCTGTTTGATCCAATAACTACCAGGTGATAAGAAATAGCTGTCTCACATTACCATGTGAAGTAAGTGATGCCTCTCCTGCTTTTTGAGTGATTCTGTATAATCAATATGAGTGACTGAAAAAATTTGCAGGAGAAAAGCCTACTGAAAGCAATTAAATACAAAGAGATCAATTCTGGATTGGGAAATCCCAGAGCCACAAACCATGCTAGGCTGGGGTGTGTACTGGGCAAATCTCTCTGCTTGCCCTACTTTTACACTATACTCAAAGATTTTGTTCTTGGTTATTCTCAGAGAGAGAAAATTAGACTAAGCAGACTATGCTCCTTGCTAGGTTTTCATTTGTGAGGCTTACAACTTTGAAACAAACAGATAAGAAACCCACTCCAAATAAATGCAAATAGCTCAAAACCCCAAGAAACACCTCAACCTGTGGTTGTGGTAACTCCTCACAGTATCTGCATCACAGTCTTCAGTGCAACAAGGATCTCAAAATTAACATATCATATTGTACTATGCATGCTTTTTTGATCACACTACATGAGGTTAGCACAAGCTTCTGGAAAGCAGTAGCAGAAAACCCAAGCAAAAATGAATACAAAGGCAAGTCAGGCATTTTAAAGTTTTCTGGACATGTCCAATTTTCTGTTTCTATAAGTATTAGTTTGAGATACTAATCTTGAAACATAAATGCTTGGAAACCTACACAGGCACTGTGTGTCCAGGGGTTTGCTGTGACACAAGCTCTTCTCATCAGCAGGGCATTATAGCTGGGACTCAGCCTGTTGGTGCAGTTTATGTATTTAGTGAAGTTAAGGAAACAGGATTTCTGAAATAACCTCAAGTGACTGCTAGACTTCCTCATCTTCCAAAGTACAATCACATACCACGATAAAGATATGAGAAATTTTCAAAATTGCTCAGAAAAAAAAGATCTTTAAAAATATCCTTTGAAATACAGCATCAACAATGGAAATATTATTTCCGCACAATAAGACAACAGCTGTTACTTCAGAGAACAGCTCAGATGATAACTGTGTCGATCTGATTGATTAAATAGCTTTGGAGTCTTTAAAGCACCATGACAGCATCATCAATTTCTGATAAATTCCCCAATGCACAGTTGGATCTGCTAATGCACAAGATTTCCAACTGTGGATTGTGGATCTCTCAAGAACTATCATGAGTTAATATGCCTCAGATAATTCACCGGACACTTGGCATTGGTTCCACTTCTTTCCAGCCAGAAGGCACTGGGCAAAAAAGATGACTCCAACATAGAATATAAACACTGTGGTTAACTTTTGAAAATAAAAAGTCAAAATATTCAGCACATAAGAGACCAGTAACAGATCAGAAATACCTTTCTAACACTGCTTCTCTACAGGGCCAACTGCTGAAGCTGCCAAAAGTGCATCATACAAATGTAGGGAGCTATGCAAGCAAAAGTAGGACAGGAGGCAATCTGTGAGTTCATACTCTGTTACAGCGTGGTTCATAACAGGCGTGTGTTTCAGAGTTGCTGTCCTAGCACATAGCCTGGATGCTTTTAAAAGTAATCCCTCACCTTCTTCCATACTGTAATAATAGCATTTTTATCCCATATCCTCAGAGATTAAGCCACTTGATTGACTTTGAATTCTGGACACACAGGAAATTTGTATTAATTTAGCATAATGATGAGGCGCAATAAAGGCTCTGTGGAACCACAACAGCACAGTCTCTAAGGTTTTGTTCGTTACAGAAACACAATTTGCATATCTAAAGGCTTGAAACCATGGGTCCATATTGATACAAGTAGTATCTCAAATTTGAGTGTAGCAGATTCAGCATATATTTCAAAGAATAAATGGTAGAAGACCAAGATAAAACTCTCAGTAGATTTCTTCATTAAGAAAGGATTTTTTTCTGAAATCAAGGTAGTTGGCAGCAGTTACTTTTAAAGGAAATATTAAAGAAAGCTTGACTGAAAGCAATGAAAAAGCCACCAGGTTTGAGATTTGCTTCCTAGTTGCTGCAGTCATTTGGTTTGACATTGTCAGTGTCAGAAGTGAAAAAGGTGTTCAGATTAGACAAGGGAAACTAATGCTACTGGCCTGTGTGCTACAGAGACCCATTCCTTTAAGGAGGTGTAAATTGTTACTGGAACCCCTAACATTAGACCTACAATTAGTGATGGTTCCCAAATGATCTACAAATCAAACTCAGTCCAGTAAATTCACAGGGAGTATTTTGGAAGAGAAACCAAAGAAGCATGAGCAAACTATTCAGTCAATAACAGAACTAGAAAAATAAGTAGGGCTGGAAAAAAACTTTAGGCATTAAAAGTATCTCTGCCATATGAAAGAGCGCCTAGTGTTTTTATTTCCTTCCAAATCTAAATCAGTTACCATCTACTGGTAACTTATGCTATGAATCTGTGCTATGGTAGAATTCTGACACATAAAAACAAAGGGTCAGTATGTCAAGACTGGAGCAGAGAGGAGTAATTCATTAACTTTCATCCAAAAAAGGTAGGCAAGAGCTTCCAGTAGTGGGAAGATCTATTCAGGAAACAAGGAGAGGTGCTCAAAGAAAACTGAGGCAGCTCTGCCAAGAGTTTCAGCACTGGCACGCTCACTCTCAATAAAGCAGTTCTCAGCTGTGTATTTCATGATACCCAGCTGTACCATCTGCATTAAGAGTTTGGGAGTGAATTCAGAGCATCAGTTCCTTTCATCCAGCGCTTCCCAAAAACATTAAAAAGAAACTCTGGCCAAGAACTGTAGCTCACAGGAGCAGAGGAAGACATACACGTGTGCATATACAAATAAAGTGAGTTGACTTTCTGATATTAGTGACTAACTTCTGTGACAGTATGTTCTGTTCTGAAATTATACTCCTTGACAGGGCACAGCTTGCTGCAGTACGTCAGCCCACCATGTCATACTCCCCATTGAACACAGATTTACACGAGTGTCACTTGTTTTAAATTGGTAAATTCTAAACGATTTGAGTTCTTGTTTCTCTTATGAACATATGACTGATTTTGGTGACTTTGATGACACTTTATTCCTCAAAGCTAAACAAACCCTTCTTTACCAGAGTGGTGACTTTCAGTTTCAAACTGAAACAATAACAGGGCTGTTTTTTAAAATGTTTCAGCTCATTCCTTACTGAAAGGAAGGTTCCTTCACGGTGCCTCAGTGCAGGTACACAAAATTTCTTGTCACTCCATACCAAATAATTTATAAAATTTACTTTGGGAGTTGTTTTGGGTATGTTTTCCACTTCATAACTACTTGATTTTTTTAAATTTATTTTATTTTATTTTATTTTATTTTATTTTATTTTATTTTATTTTATTTTATTTTATTTTATTTTATTTTATTTTATTTTATTTTATTTTATTTTTTTCCCAGCTATTTCTTTCAGTTCAGTACTACATTCTTGGTTGGTAATAAACTAATATATCCCTGTAGAATAGCTTGAGATACAACAACATCAAGTTCTGTTTGTGCCCTGATTTTGCTCTTGGTCTGTGGGTACTGCAGAGCTAACGGAGTTTGAATTAACAATTTATTTGCAACTGTTCAATCCTTGTGTGAATGACCACCAAAGGACTATACAGAGTTGCAACATGAGTAAACTAGTACACTGCAAGTATACCTATTGCCATGCAATGCCACTTCTGATTTGTCTACCATTGGTACATGAGCAGTCTGGTCATATTAACATAACTCTATTCCATAACATATCCTGCTTCTCAGTAGGACTAATTAGCTTAGGCACGGCACTGCACTCATCCAACTACACTGCCTCCAGGGTCTGATTCACATCTAGCTTGAGAAGCTTTGCAAAAGCACTGGCATGCGCAGAGTCACTATATCATAAATTCATATTATGGACTATTCTACACTAGCTTTCCCACGGAGACAAAACCTAAGATCAGCTTTACCACTGTGAGCAGATTCATTGAAGTCTGCTGTAAGTAATTCTGCAATAATACTGACAATATCCTGTCCCCAGCAGAAAGACTCATATCCTGGGAGCACTAAAGATGATGCACACCTTCATCACTAGAATTAGTACCTCTGAAACCAGCCCCAAAATTAAGTATATGAACACAAGGGAAAAAAATGGAAACTACCATCAAACCACATTGATAATTATATAGTGTAGAGAAATATTTAAATAGAACTGTGTCATATAATCTCAAACTCTTCCCTTTAGAAAGGACTGTCTTAATTATTTTGATCACTGAAAGATCCTGTGAAATAAAAAGGCCACGAGAAAAGAGAAATAAGTATTTCTCTTTGCTTGTAGAAAAAATAAGAGATTTTAAAATTCCAGTACTTCTTTTATCAATACAATACTTGAATTAACTCACAAAGCAGTTTGAATTTAGTGATAAGTGAGAACCATTCCCTTCCCACAAATGCACAATAACATGCAGGAGTACCCAGGCTAATCTCTGATGGCAATTTCTTATGCTATATTTTTCAGTAAAATAAACTCAAGAATAATTTTGGTTTCACAGAAAGCATAACTTCCACATATAGCTGCTCAGTATTGTCTAAATTAAATGAATGTGAAACTGATGGGTGGACAGAGGCAAAATGAAGATAATCAGCAAAATTTATGTTTTCAAATAAAGTACAAAACACATAAATCACTTCAAAGAGCCCTATAAAATTATCATTTAGAAAAAGAAATTAAGTCACAATGTTGCAAAAAGCAAAGATATGACTTGTGGACGACAAGTTACAGTTCATTGTTTGCTTTCACAAGGTAGAATGGCAGGAAATTATCTCCCTCTCGTCACGCATTTCGTTTTTGATTAGGTGATTTTGCATTATTTGTAACTTCAAAAAGCAGCCACAAAAATATGAGGTGCCAAAGATATATACATTTTTTTTTTTTCTCTGAAGATACGGTTTTCTGTAAGAAATCTGCCTACAATGCCACATACTGCAAAACAAGATTTTCAGTTTTTACTGCAGACACTTATGCCAGCAATCTACATGAACTCAATGCATTATGTCACTCTGTAATGACAGATCACACAGGGTCTCATATGATGGGACCATTACTCCTTAAAATAACAGTTACTACTATTTAAAGATGCATTGGTGTGTACTGAACCACCTGGCTGAGCCAGCAAAGGACTCACATCCCCACTGCACTCTTCGCTTTCCCTCACAGCTGCCGGGGCTGCTATCAGTGTGAACAGAGAACTTGCAACACTGACCTTGAGAAGAACGTCTTTTCCTGTCATCTCTGCTGCAGTGTTAAAGTTAGATGTTTGATGATGATGTCTTAAACTTCATGCTTACTTATTTCACCGGAGCTCAGCACATGGAAGGGAAGAGACACTCGATCACGTTAAGAAGAGCTGCATGACTTCTCTCTCCCTTGACACAAGCAGCAGCAGTGGCCTATGGCACTGTACAAGGTAAACTCGAGTCCTCAGGTACCAGCTGTGAATCTGGGCCCACAGAAAGGAGGCTGAGCCTTTCTGAGTCTATTCTGTAATGAAACAGCATGACTGGAGAGGAGTCAAGGAGACAAGGATCTGAAAGAGCACACAAGGACATCTTTTCTACCTTGATTTGTGGATGAGGAAAATATTCAGATGTAAATGTTTCATGTCCTGTCATGAATCACATAATTGAAGAGAAGGCAAAAGCTTGTACTTGGTGTAAAACCAAAGGGAGAAAAACAGCAGTCCTCCCTGCAGCTGGACTTTCCTTACCATTTCAAAGAACTTTGGGTGCTTTTGTAGTTACTAATATTTAAAGAGAGACCATTACAGCCACACAACATGTCATGTTAAGCTGCGTCTTGCAGCATGTGATGCTCTTTTTCGCTTTTCAGACACCTTAACAATTCTCGCTGAGTATAGCTCATGGTAAACTGGGGATAAGAAGTTCTTTGCTACATTCTGCTAAGTGTAATTACAATGGCATGTAGCTATACTTCTAATGTTTAGCAAAGACTGAAGCTATGGCATTTTAATTTGGTGTCCACCAGAAAAATGTAAATATTGTTCATACTCGATGGGAAAAACAAAGAGCAACATCACAAGAAGTGTCTTTTTTAATGGCCTCCAGAAAGCTCTTCTAGATTAACAGTGTTTGAACATGAGAAACTGTTACAGTAGAGCACAAAGTCAATAAAATGATCTCACTAGACTTGCCAACGTGCATAAGGGTTTTTATCTTTAAAAATAGCCTAGTACTTAGCTGTATAAGCTCCAAGTGAACTTTAATGGATGAAAATGCTGAAAGATTTCTGAAAGGTGTTCCTGCTTCTTGGACATTAGCATGTCACAGCATGATAATTTAATTCTCCTTTCAGTTCTGGGTACTCAAGATCACAGCCCTCCTAATTTCTAAAGGGGAGGATAGAGGGAGATTTCTGCTTATGTGGAAGAGAAACATGCTGATAAATATTCTTTGGTGCCTGAGTTAGAAGTTAGTCAGACTTCTTCTGTGTTCAATTATTTCTTTACTGATACTGGAATTTTAGGGCAACAGAAACTTTTTTTTTTTTTTTTAAATTCAGGTCATATTAGCTAACAGTTTCAACTGAAATTACATGAAAAAACTTCAGAGATGTTGAAACAATTCATTCTGGCATCTCAAAAACAGAACATTTTGATTTTGTCACAAGGGGACTCCTTTCCCAAAACAGAGGAGGTAGTGCTGCCACCCCTGATATCCAAAAACTCAGTGATTAGGCCATGTTCTTAGACTGTGAAAGATGTAGCTTCAAACACCTCCTTTAACTGATTTGGTACAGAGACTTGAACCCAAACATCATGCTTCTCAGGAGAGTAACATAACTGCTGGGCTAGAAATTATTCTTAGGTAGTTTTCTCTCAGCATCATTTGTTGAAAACGTCCCACTTTGCATAAAGTAGTTAAATATTCATTGAAACAGAGATTGAAAGCCAGGTGCTGGCCCGCTTTTCTTTTGACTGCTCAAATTGCCACAGCCTCAAGTCTGTGCCCTACTTACTATTTCATGCACGTTCCACTGATGGGAGAAAGGGGGAAAAGAAAAAATGCTTTCTCCTCCAAACTTCTATATCTGCCTTGGGTATAGCCCACACCACTGAAAATACAGATTGGTGAAAGCTTTGAGCCTTACCTTTGGAAGGATGGTACAGAAGGTAAGAAATTATCCAAAATGTGGAAAAGTTTAAAACAAAGCCATTTAATAACAAGAATCAGTATTATTTAAGGGGGAAAAAAAAACCAAAACAAAACAAAAAACCAAGAAATCTGCATCTATTTGTATCCAATGTTTATCCCTATTGGCACAATTAATAAAAGCTGTGCATAAATCACGTGAAATTCATTAAATCCACAGGCTCTAGTTGCTGACTAATTGGTGAATACACTCTTGATAAGAAAGTAAAATGTATGCCAACTCCACATTTTAAGATTTGTTTCTGGTTAAGATGTCTCTGCTTCTCAGTTGCTTTACCAGCAGAGCTTGATTTTCATGGTTACTGATCTTAGAGAAATAGTGATGCTAACAACTGTGCCAATACATCTTCAGCTATAGAGTAGGAAAACAAAAACACAGCTCTAATGAGCTTACAGACACTGAGGACCTGGCTATTCTGTGTCTAGATCAACTTCTAAAGTATCTGTGAGTCTAAGACCTGCTGAAGTCAGTTGTGAACATTTCAGCAGACTCTTTTGGGTGATGAATGTGGCCTTTAGCACTTGCTTCTACAGTGTTGCCTCTAGCTAGTGCTACAAGATTGCACCATTGCTTAGTGAAACTTTGAGTCAAACATGGCAAATTCTAATAGATAAAAACTTGAGGAACAACACAGACCCACGCCTGAAACAGACAATCTGACACTGTTGGAATTAGACACAAATAAAGACTTCTTATAAAAACCTGTGATTAGTTGTGGCTGTAGCCATCTACCCCAACACATCCTAAAGTCACAGATCCATCCCCACTCTTTATGACACTGTGAAGCCTCTGTACACTGCCCCAGCCAAGTACACTCTGCTTTAAGAGGGAATATGAAGAAATGAGGTAAAAAGAGAGGACAGCATGCAGTCAGCTACAGATATTATAGACAGTGAGCTCAGCAAAAGGCTGTAATAATTACATCTTTTAAGAAACCCATGCAAAGCCCCATCTAAAGGATCTCTTTCTGCCACCATCACTGATGTCTCTGATTGTGGAAGGCCTTCCTGACATCAAACAATCCCAGATGCAGAGCAGCCTTGGGAGCTAGCCCAGTGCTTTGTTTGGGCCCAACCTCAAGTTTTCTGTATTTACATTTTTCCAAAACATGATTTAGAACAGATGTTACTGGACACCAAAACTCTTCTGCAGGGCTGGAATAGAAAAATCACAGAAGAAGAGGGAGATATGGAATAGCTCAACTTACATTTTGAGAGGATATTTTGCATTGCAGTGAAGGGGCAGATCCTGCATATCTCCAATTTTAGTTTAATTAGATTAGATTCAAGCACTTGAACTCACTTCCTTCTATTAAGGCTCAAGCAAAATGCTTGGTGTGATTGTGAACAGCCTCATAGTTAAGTGAACTATTTGGGGCTGGATATGGTTTAGGACCATCTTTGCTTGTGTTCTCTGTTTCTGCCATTGACTTTGACCTTGAATGAACAACATATTCAAAGCACTTGCCCTGAACCACGCTTATGGTGTGCATGCTTGAAACAAAGAATGAAAGAATGTTGACAAACAGTATTACGAAAGTGATACAGCTTTAATAGTGGCTTAATGAAAGAAATGGGAATATGAAATTCCCTTCTTCTCTAGACAATGTGTGGTGAAATAAGCTGTCCACAATGGAGGGAAAAAGCTCAAAAAAACATTTGGAAACAATACAATGACATATGGGCCCATATGCTGAATCTATAATGCTTCCTAATTCCTTCAGGGTAAAACGTACCCTTCTCCTGAACAAATTCCAAGTAACTGGGATTTGCCTGTGAAGACTGAAGGAGGGAATAAAATCTGCCCTTTACACACAGACGGGACACATAGCTGTGAAGCAGCTTTTCTGCAGTTGCCATTTTACACATTGCGAGCAGCAATTTCCACCCCACCTTGTCCTGTTGCCACTTAGGGTAACATACACACCTGCAGTTTTCATCACCAGTTCATGGAGGTAACAACAGGCTGCACTACCTTTGTTCAGAGATGAAAGGGAATATTTTTTCACAATCCCTATTCTCACACTCCTTATTGATGCAGTGTTCCAAACTTCAGGGGCTCCAAAGAGGACATATACTATTATTTGCAGTACTCTCTGGCCATTAAATTACATCTTAATGGCTATTTTATACGTCATTTATGTTGGATATTTGTGTTAAATACAAATTTAAATCCCCCTTGCACTCTTGCCAGCCAGGCTGTTAGGAAGGGGCATCTTTACATTTTGTAAATAGCTCTCTCTCTAGTTCTCTAGGACTGTCTTTACCCATTCAGCCAAATTCAGCAGTCCATGCCCTCTGCTGCAGATTCTTCCTATTTCGACTAGGTCGGGAGACTGAGCTGGCTGATCCATAACCCAGAAATAAAGGATGGTTCTCTATTTTACTCAGGTGTGTTTTCAGTAACAGAAATGACTCACAAACATTAGAGAAAGTACCACTGGAGTAATTGGCTCCTCCACTGAAAAAAGATCTGTGAGTTATTTTGATTTTTCAGTTCAACTGAAGGTCACCAACAGGGACAGCCATACAAGAGATTAGTTTTAATACCCAAAACAGAGGAAACAGGGCACATCTACACAGGTATTATATGTACTGTCCTACAGGAATGAAAAGACTTCCCCCTTTGGGAAATTCACCTGTTCTTAAGGGTAGAAATAATTATCCCTCTTCCAAATTAGAAAGTTAGTCACCACTTGCTCTTCCCCAGTTCAAAAGGGACAGTGACAGTTTGCAATTGCTACTAAAGACTATCTCAAAAGACAAATCAAGACATGTCTGAAAAGTGAACATTAAGGGAAGAGAAGGAATGTTATCTCCCGTATATTTATCGCCAAAACGACTCATTCTTTTACTTATTTGCCTCCACCTCTTTGTTTCTTGTCTCATTAGGTCAAAACACTTAGGGGCAGACACTATCTCTGATTTTTGGTGTGTACGACATCTCTATCAGTGCAAATCAACACCAGCAGCGTATCAGTCTGTGTCAGTGATAAGAGTGACGCCTGCCAGTCTCCCCACGGTGTTACACCACATTTTTGTCTTTAAAAACTTACATTAACTTGACATTTGTTGCATTAGACCATCACCAACACTTGGAAAAGTCATCTCTCTTCTCATTTAATTTTTGGATATGCTTAAGAGTTTGAGGAAAATATTTCCATTCAATGTTTGATGTAAAAATGCTCCAAGGCAGATAGATTTTTTCAGTTAACGTTTCAAAATTGCTTCAAGACTGGATGAAGGATGTGATGAAATGCTTCTATGTTTTAATTCTCCATCTGGAAAATGAAGCTCTATTTAATATTTAAAAGATCTTTTACAAAATACACAAAACTACTTAAAACTACCTGGGCTATTCTGCAGGAAAGGGAATGGAAACAAACATGCCTGAATACAAGGCCCTGCAGCCACTTTGCAGCTAATTCACCAAAAAACTTTAATTTATGTAACCACATCCTTCCTTACAAGTGAGGCCCTTCCCTACAAAAAGCAGAGCCAACACATTCTTAGAAGATAATTTGAAATGATGATTGGGAGAAAAAAAGCATAAAGTCACATAGGACAAAAGATTACCTTTTTCTACATTGACTGAAGCTGGTACTCATGTGAAAACATCCTTATATTGACCATAAAGAAGAGGCACCATGTACAATTAATATTTCCTGGAAGAGTTCAAGAAGCAGATGGGTTTATATCCCCACTCATCATTTGGTTGATTGGCTAAATTGGCTTTACAAACAGATGGGAATGTTTTATATCAATCTCTTTCACGTTCTTTCTCTAGGGCCTCCCTTTTTCCTCTTGAATCAAATTTCCTCTTGCTTTATGAGGCCAGTTCCTTGACAACTTTGTTCCATGTACATGCAGAATGACTGACACCTGATGATGTATCACCACATCATTTGCTCCAGAATGAAGTAGGACTTCAAAAAGAGATGGCAGGTTGCAGATGAGTTGCAATTTACTGATCTGCTAACTACCTTGTCCTAACCGCTCTGATCCAGCTACAGTAGATGTGTATTCCATCTCAGATTGTTCTACTTTGCATCTGCAGTGAAATATCACTACCCTTTGGAGGATAGCCCACAGATCTCAGCCTTTTTTCTCAGTGTGCAGAGGACAAGATTTGCTGTATAGTAACAATTGATTGCTGTATTTACTGTAAAAGGACACGGGAACCATAAACCTACTAGAACAGTTAGTCTGAATAGTGCACAATACTGTGAGCAAGAAGCAACATTTTAGACTTTCCTCCCTGCTCTATCAGGTACAGCTGTGTCTCAATATAACTTTGATTAAAGTATTACATATATAGATAGCTGATTTAATATATGTACTCTTCAAGCACAAATGAGGAAAACCAATTCTTTCTATTATTTGGAGTCTTTTTCGGATTGCTAAAGCAAACAATGCAGATTATTCTCTTACTTGTAAGATCTTGCAGTTCTAGCATACATGTTTTAAGATTTCTCTATTTTTCTCATCTTTCAAAGATAACTCTTCACTGCAAGCTCACATCTCTGACATAATTGTATCCTCCATCCTTTAATATTGACAACAAATGGATGTTGTGTTGAGGGACAGGGGTTAGTGGGAGCTACTGGTAATAGGTGAATGGTTGTACTGGAAGATCTTTTAGGTCTTTTCCAACCTTGGTGATTCTGTGATTCTGTGAACAATGACTTAGGAGAGAACCTAAAGGCTACAGATTTAGAAATCATGATACACTAAACTGATCTCTCATATCTTCTTAGTGCTAATTCGCCTGCATGGAATTATTAGATTCAGACTGTGTTACAGCTCCTAGTTCCAGTTCACATGAAGTGAGCTTGAGAGTACTTGTTACCATATGGATAACATCCCAAGGTACTTTCACCTATACATCCCTTAACACAGTATTACAGAAACCTTTTTTAGCCTAAAGTCATGGCAAATTTACAATTCATTTTAATTCATTCATCTTGTCCAAATAAGTTTTTTATAAAGCTGATGACATTTTTTTTTTTTTTCTTTCCCTGTTGAAATCTGCATACAAGAATTGATTAAAATCCATCAGGGTTCCCAAGAATACATCCATTTTAGGGCCTAGCACTATTACAGGCAAGTATGTCTAGGCAAGTTAAAAACCATCTGCATTTTAGTTTCTTTTATAACAAAAGGGATTTGCCATCTTGAAAGTTGTTAGTAGTCTGTAGTTTTAGAGTGATCTGAGATGCTCTGACAAAAAGCAATACTGTTTTAATATTGCAAAATACGATGAAACCAGAACTTGACCTCCCACATGAATTCAGATTCATGTTTAGAAGCTGTGGTTGAAAACTGCTAATTCTTTATTTCTTTAAGAATCAGATCTTAACTTTGCAATGACTTCGTTTTCATCTGTATGCAAGATTTTAAAAATAGGGCTGGTGTTTCCTTTAATTAGTATTTGATACAGTATTAATATTCCTATTTATCTTCTACATGCCATATGGATTAAATTCTCATTACTTTTGATCTTAATACTTTTAAAATATGTAAATCAGCAGACAGCCACCCGCTTTAAAGCAGTGTTTGCACACCACATCTATTATTGCCTTGGGCAATAGAAAATATCTGCATTTCTAAAACTCCAGAATTGTGAGGAAATCTTGAAAAATCAGATATTGAACTGATCAATCTAGACAAATTATATAATGACCAAATAAATTGTAACCTTTTACATTCAGATATACTTAAAAATGACATTAAAAGTGACCAAAGACCATTGCAGAACATATACTTAAAATGGTTCTAGCAAGTTAATTTCTGAAAGAAGGATGCTTTCATAAATCGTGCTAATTCAAGATGCAATGCTTTAGAATGCTTTTTGAAAACAAACAAAAAAACTTACCTTTAATCTCAGACATTAAAAACATAATGATTTGTTTTTATGTTTTTGGAATATATTAATTCTGTCTTTCCAACATTACAGTACATTGCTCATTAATAGGTTGCATGGGCATTTACTTCAGATTTTCTGAATACTGTGGTTAAGTAGAGGGCAGAAATCTATGGGAATCAGTGAAACAAAGAACAGGTAAAGAAGATGCTTTGGACTGACATCTCTGTTCACACTTGTAAAGAATCTCTGATGATGATGAAGGAAGCATTTGCATCTACTGATTCAAAAATGCTACTCAGCAAGTCTGTGGAGTAGTATTTACAAATGCACTAGATTGGAAAAAAGGCTTGTCCTAGGCATTTTATACTGGGTCTTCTTATAATATGTAATGACAAACTTGTATCAAGGCTTGCTAACTTTCCCTGCATACATTATACTGCTGAACTCTATGTCCAAGAGTTTCCAGAAGAAATTAAGAAAGCTTTGGAAAACTGACTTCCACTCTCTGACTGGAAAGTGGAGAACGGGCAGTTTGTAGCTGAAACCACAGCGCTGGCATGCGCTATCCATTTATCCAACCTCAACCTTCAAGCAGCTCTGGAAAATCTGAATCAATCCAGAAATACCACCAGAAAATGAATGTTGTGGTTAAAAAAATTAAATAAATAAATAAAAAACTACTACTCTTCACTATCACAAAAGGCAGCTTCATGGAAACTAGGTTGTGCTGGGTCCATTAGTCCATTAGTCCATCTGACATTATTCTGACCTCATAAAACATCCATTGAGTCCATGGGACCTTCCCCACTGTTTTAACTAAGCTATGAACACAGGCCTGAAGCTCGGCACCCTCATGTATTTCTAGCCCCGTGCTTTTATTTTGATTATTCTAGGAATGTACAGGACTAAAAATTGTTGTTTATCCAAACTGTCATCTCAGACAAAAGGGAAAGACTTAAGTTTGATCATGAGGCCATATTTGGCAAAGTTCATGTCAAGTGAAAACCTGAGCCTGAGCTCTTCAATCCTGTAAAGCAATGGCAGTGTAGATTGTGACTTGACTGGGCCACAACAAGCAGAAGGTCCATAGTTTGCTTCCAGGGAAGGCAGTGAAAATTTCTTGAGGAAAATAAATCAAAATTTGGCCCTTTCTCTAAACAGCAGTATAGTTTTCAGCCTAATCCACACTGACAAATTCTATCAGCTATTTATTTCTTATTATTACTTGGATTAATAGAAGTCCTCAGCTAGAAATATTGCTATTCTTTAACCAGAACAATTCACTCCATCTGGCAAGCTGCTCTAAGAATTGCTGTACTCTGTTGAGAAACCTTTCCAGTGAGGAGGCTTGCTGACATACATCTGCAGTACAGTTACATTTTTTAAGCCTTCTAACTGCAGACACAGACTGTCTGGTTCTGTGCATGGCAGTTTCACCAGTGAGAAGACAACTAACTCTGCTGAACTACACAGTAGGACTTTTTTTTTTTTTTTTTTTTTTTTTTTTTTTTTTAATTTTAATTTTAATTTTCTTAGATGTTCTTCTTTGTAATACTACAGTAAAAACACATTTGTGTCACAGAACTGTGCAAGCTATAGTCATACACATATACCAAAAGAATCAGTATCCTTGAACTTCCAGAAACCTGACAAGCACTGCAAACATTATTCTGAAATTTCTAAGCAATCAAATTATTTTCTCACAGTTATTTGCAAAAGCATCATTAGTAGAGCATTACTTATCCAAATATCAACTGTACATTCATAATGGCTGTGTTTAGAATAACTAGGTGACAGAATGTTATTTAAATTTCTCTTTTAAGTGTCTTAATGACATTGTAGAGGACAATGCAGCAGTTAGTTATTACATCTTGAATTCCTTCTGTACTTCTATCACAATTACTGCTCATTACTGTTTCACAACATAGAAAATATAAACCCTTTGTCTTGAACGCAAAACATCACACAGAAAAGACTATTTCCAGTTAGCAGTTGCCTATACTGTTCAACACAATTTACCTTCCAAGCCGTACTTTAAATCTATAATTCTAAGCAGTCATTTAGAATCTGCACTTCCATCTCTTTCACACTGAACAGACTTATTTAGGCAATGAGTGCTATCAACTTTAAACAAGAAATGTGAGTAACGACCACCGCACCCTGAAGGATTGGGCCCCTCATCATCAGCCTGTGACTACTGCACTTGTTATATTCAGAAGGAGGAGATACTGCAAACAAGTCTGTGTTAATAAATCAAGGATCTCTTGGCTACTGAACTCACAGCTCTGTTCTCTAGTTAGTTCACAAGTATTTCATATCAAAGGGATGCAAATGTGAAGGTTTAGAAATAAAGGAATAGCTTTTGAATATGAGGCTAAATAAAAATCCTGACAAGCAATACTATTAATAATCTGTATCACTTCTATGCAGTGAAACTTTCTGAAAGTTAAGCACCATGCTCTGCAGTAAGAATCAATGTTCACTTTCTCCTCTGCACCACTTAGGGGACTTACTCACAGCACCAACAGAAACTATATCAGAGTGCTTTATGAAAGTGATCCCATTAAAATGTATTTATGCAGCTATTACAAGTAAAACTTTGCCTTCCATTTTTTTACTCACTGGGATCTGGAAAACTCCTGCCTCCCTCCTTGCAATGCCAGGACACATGGCACATGCACATGAAAACAATATCGGACTTTTCTATTTGAAACAGCTCTGCAAGCATCTTTGCAACTGCCATCTGAGCTCTGCTGGCTTCGTGTCATGGCAGAGTCATGCTGAACAGCTGCATGGGTTATAACTCCTTCCAGACTCCCACAGCTGGACAGTTCTGCTAAAAGCTGAAGACAACCACTTCCTCATCTCCCCTGTGATGCTACCTACCCAAAGGGAAGCAGACAGAGGGTACTGTGGTAGGAGGCAGTCTACCTGAATGACCCACACAAGAGAAAGAGCAGTTCTCAGAGACTCTCACCTTCCTGACCTGGCACCACAGACCACACATTCACATGAGAATGTGGCACAATCAGAATATCAAATTAGTAAAGTCTATTGTTTTCAAACAGCAGAGCTGTTTTCGATTAGTGATGGCCTCCTTCCCTGTGTCCCAGTAAAAGAGGGCCTTATTTCAGTTCTAGATCACTCCTGGCAAGTGGGCTGGGAACATGCAAAACACAATGTACACCAGCTTCCAGCACACTGCTGCCTTCCTGCTCCGAGCTCTGTCATCCACTTACATGAAACAGGCCTAGGCTCAACCCACCAAAACTTGTTTTTCTCAGTTTGTTTTTGTCTCAAAGGGTCCTTCAGGGGAAAGAATCTGGTAAAAAATCCAGCCACATTTATTCAAATTGTTTATATAAAACACAGTTGGTGCTCCAATCTGTGGGAGCAGTATTTTTAAATGTTTGTGTTTTTTGTTTCTGATTTGTTGTTCTTACTCAATGTTCTGATGCTGGTATGAATGAAACCAAACAAAAACCCAAGCATTAGTTTAACTAATGTAAACCAGATACAATGGGCTGGATTTACACACCAGCCATTCTTATTCGTGGTGTAGCATGAGGATACATGATGAAGTTAAGCATAACGGGCCTAATTTACAGTTACCCTGAAGTCTCTTCAGAGAGTACTCCAAGGGTAAAAGGTGTGTTTGCTGTGTGCCAGCTCTGTGTCTTTGCACTAACTCATTCTAGGATAGGAAGCATGCTAAAGCAAGGCAGTACGAACCTGAACCAATGCCATTAGGGTAAAAGGCTGCAGTATGCGGGAAAAAAGTCTCTTTTCTCCTGAATCCTCTCCTTTTTCCCAGTTTCAGGTACTGAGAGCCATTTCAAGAATCTAGCTTAGTAGGCAGGCTTCTATGGCAAATTTTGAAAATCTCACCTGGAATGAATGGTTGTTCAGGAAGTCACTGAATACGTTGGAGACTGTAGCTCTATTGCCCGTCAGCAAAGGGGTTTTGGAAACTCTAAATAATCTGATCAGAAGTTCTACTGAAAAATCATACAGCAATGTTTATTGCATTGCCGGTAAGGAAAGCAAAATAATGCTCCTTCAGTCAAAACAAATCTGCATCTCTTGATTCTTTACTTCAAATGCAGTATTTCCAGGTTAGAGAACATTTTTAATGTTTAACTCTCTTTTAAGCCCTCTCATGACTCCTTTAAGCATGTTTTTTTGTCTGGTTGTTGCCTCAAAGAGCGAAAGTGTGAACCTTTGCACACCTTCAGAGGACTGGAGGGAACATGTGTGGGATGAACTAATTTTTCTGTCTGAAATAAATGGAACTGCAAATCCAAGGATAGTCAATAATAGTTTTCCTATTGCTGACACTGATTTCTTCGGAGAAATTATTTGACAATATCAAGGGAATACCACGTCATTTAACATATATTTATTTATTTATTGCCAGGATATAGGCAACAACACAAAACTATGTTTTTCCCCAAAGTCTTATTATGTTACTACATAACTTAAGCAGATGTCTAACTGGAAGACACTCCTTGCTCTTCAACACTTTTTTTTTTTCTTTTTAATTTTTTAAAATTTATTATTATTATTATTTTAAATAGCAACAGGGAATAAAACCACTGAGCTTGCAATGGCCTGGATCTTGAGAACCCACTTATAAAACCTCAAATACTGACTTGAATTTGTCTGCCAACTTGCAGGGTAAGTTGTGCCTTAATTCTCAGAAGCAACCATCAGTTCATCTGAAACTTGTTAAAGAATCATGCCCAAAAGCAAGGCACATCTTGTTCTGCTTCAGATGACCCTGTATAGTCATAGGACTCAGGAAAAGTAACTAGCCACTACAAGAAGCTGTAGAAGAACATGAACTTAGAATTCTTGCCAAAGTCTGGAATGGCAGATAAGATGCAAAACAGCCATAGGTTAATGAATTCAAATTGAACTCTAAAGGCCCTTATCTCTTGTAAGGTCCAACCTAAAATAAAGAGATGGATAGAAACAGATGGAAAAGTCCATAATGTTAGAAGGTAAAATGGTGCAAAAAGACTGAACAATATTACAAAGACAAAAATGCCCAAAAGCTAAGCTGGATGCATTTAAAATCAAACTGTTTAACTCATGGTCCCAATGACTCCTCCTTTAATCCACAAAAAAAAAAAAAAAAAAAAAAAAAAAAAAAATTATGGCATATTGCAGCCCAACATGAATCAGAAGTGTAATAGAGATTTATTTAGATCCTGTTTAGAGCAGCACCATTTTTAGAAATATGCCTGCCAAAAAGTAGAAGGCATAGTAGTTGTATGACTGCACTGAATGGGACTGCAAAATACAGAATGCAAGACTGTAAGTGCTCAAGGTCCAGAGGGAGTATTCTCAGTTTTGCCTCTCCCAGTTAATTTTTTGAATGTTGTTCTAAAGTTGAGTGAATCGCTTAACTGCTATTTGGAATCTTGTATTTTAATTTATCTCTTCACTTGTTACTACATTATGGACACACTTCACTATTTTTCTTTGCTTGATTTGCTTTGGATAGCCTCCAAAATTCATAAACAGTAATAATAATAATGTTTCACTGAAGAAAAGGTTACATTATAATAGGGAAAAAATCCCTTATTCCACCCTGTCTGTTCCATCCAACATTTTGGAGCAGTTATCACTCTACCCTTTCAAATGCACATACTTCGTAAGCATAAGGAAAAACTATGTTGCAATAATGATGTAAAATGTTGCAAACTGACAAGGCATTGGTATGGAAAAGAAACAGTTTAATAAGTATTGATAATCCTTCAAAAACTTTTTGCCTTTCAAGACAGCATGAAAGTTACCTCTCCTTCAGTAACAAAGTGATGTACTCCTTTCAAATACTCTAATGCTAAAATTAAACTTTTCCTCCAGCAAAACTTCAGCACACATTTGAGAAAAGCAATGCTAAGAAAACCAGCAGTATCCTTCACTGCTGTGGTTACTGAGTGTTCTGTCATTGTTGAAACTAAAAGCTTTTTTTCCCCCCAACATATATTTTTTTCCCATCTTCCTATTTCTTCCTTCTCTGTCCTGGTTCTTTACATAGGCTTTCTGCTCTCCTTCCATTCCACTTTTGGCTTGCTTTCTGTTCACTTTGTCTGTCTATATGCCTCTCAGCTTTACTCTGCATGTGACTTTCCCCATGGCTTCATCTGCTATGATCAGTGTTTTTTGCCCTATTGATGGATCACTTCTCCAGGAAGATGTTTTCTTTTTTCCAATACGTCCATTACTTTAAAAAACAAACAAACAAACAAACAAAACAAAACAAAACAAAACACAAGAAGCTAAGCCAAAAAGTCAACTGCCCATCCTTGCCAATCACACCACAAAACTCTGCAATTCTACAAATAATAGCAGAACTACTAAAAAGCCAAACTGCTTTTGGCTGACTCTGTTGACTCTTCCATGAGTGAATGTTTCAAAACAGAGTACAGTTTGCAAGCTACTCTGTCTGTCCATGTGAAATTTCATTTTTCTAACACAGTTTTACTCCTCTGTGCAAGAAGGTGAGGAACTCACCTTCTCAGGACCTGAATCAATGATCAAAAGGAACAAAGAATGATCCTTAATACAGTAGACAGAAAATTGGTATTTACTATAGACTCCTAACAGCTGTTCTGAATACCACTGGCAGGGCCAGATCCTTAAGAGGTTATAAGAGGCAGTACTTCCAATTTATCAGTTTCTTGTGAATGGAAGATTAATTGTAAGCACATGGAGAGCAACAGATGAAAGAAATTGATATCACTTGTCTCTAAGTCTGATGAGCAAAATATGAGTACAAGAGGTGGGCCCAAGCTGGAATCTTCTATCTGCTCCCCTTTGGGACACTAGATGCAGATCCGAACTCCTCTAAAAACAAACCAACAACATAAATATTTTTGTTACACAAATATCTCTTTTATGTATTTTTAACTGTAGCAGCTGGTTGTTTTGAAATTTTAGTACTACATCCATGTAAGCTGCTACTCAGATTAGTTCACAGTACTTTTTTGATGGAGCTGCAGCAAACTTTTTTCCTCCCTGCAAAAAAGTCTTTCAGAACCCACAAGCTGGATGTTATTCATTTGATAGTCATGCTCTTTACTGCATATTCTTAGTTATGGTAAAGAACAGCCTTAAAAGAATATAGAAAAAACAATTGCACCACTTTGCTGGAGGGCATTTTTGGTGTTTGCAAATCCAGAACTAAAGAAAGAGGCTGGAACAATACAACATTTTTTTCCTTATTTTAAATGTGACTTGTATGTGTGCACATGAAGCAAACAAGCACAGTGGTGAAAGGCATCCCAAGAACAGCACTACTTCCACAAAGTCATGGCCAAAGAACTGAAGAGTACTTCATAGCCTACAGAGAGAACTAGCTCCAGCAGAAGGTAAAGAACTGATATAGCTATTTAACCTAAATTTTAGGCAATCACACATTCTCTAAGTTTTTTTCCTTACAAAATCCAAGTGTCAGATGGGAAATGCATAAGATGACAGGGTCTTTCACCAGCATTTACAATGCTGTTCAGCTGTTCACAACTGTTCCTTCCACACTCCTCTGTGGACTCGGCCCAGCCAGGAGGCCAAACTAACACAGCAAGCCAGAGGCTGCTTTTTGATTATATTGTTTCCCACCTGTTCACTCATTGCTTATGCTTGTGCATCTACAAGAGATACAACGGAACAAACCTTAGAGACAAAGAATTGATCCTATGAAGATTTTAGTAATATAAATAATAGAATTCATTAAACCATTCTTGTAAGTTATTATAAAGTCTTGTTGCCTGTCTGATTGCATGTAAGAAAGCAGCTTCTCCTTACTGGCAACAATAACAATTCCTCCTGTGACTGTGGTATTCTTATCTTTCCCTAAGAGACAGTGTTACAAGCAGGAAAGGTGGGATTGTGGCCTTTAATTTCTGGTGAACTGCCAATGTCAGCCAACGCGTGAGCACAACTGGCTCTTGGTAATTCTCTCCATATGCAAGAAAGATCCGTAAGAAGGATTATCCTTGCCTGGGGACAGAAATGATCTCTACAAGATAGTAATTACTATTAGAAGCTAGTATTTGCTTTTGCTATATTCAACTTAATCATTATAATCAACTGAGATTATTCTTGAGAGAACTGAAATGTAAAACAACGAAGGAGAGCAAAGGAACACAATCACTGAGTGATTCAGTAAGAATGAATACATTATCTAAGATAATTTCTTTCCACCCAAATACTTCACCACCAGTCCATCATTTACAGAATGGAAAACATACAGATCAAAAAGTATTTGTGAATAACTTGTATCTTCAGAAGTTCACATGTGCCACTGCAAATACTTTGTCCCAAGTATCTATACTTTACATGTCAGAGGCATTTATCAGCCACACAAATTATATACTATGGTTTCTATTTATCTGTGTATGATTTTCAGTAGTTAATCACAATCTACAATCCTACTACTAAAATAATTATGCAAATTAGAAAAATAGAAAAAAAATCCAAACACACACAAAATATGTAAGATTTTGAAAGATTTTGAAATAAATTTGTTATAGTACTTACAGAGCTATCTCATTAATGTACCACTCTGTCACTTTCACGTTAATTGTGCTACCCCGTTTACCACTTCATTTGCTCTCAGTAATATCCATGGACAAATTTAAGGATGTGAGCAACTCCAGAATATATACAGCAGACAGCATACAGTGAAGATCTGAACTCCATCTATTACTATTTATGTGTGGAGGATTCAGAATAGCCAATTCTAAGCTCAAATGTCAGCAAATATACAGGAACAACTTGGTAGCTTATACCAAGCAGAATACATTTTTATCTCTATCACATTTAATAATGAGCTGCCTTAACCTTTCTTTTCTTACAAAACAATCTGAAATAAAAACATTGCCCAAACTTCTCTGGTATTAGGGGGAAAAAAATTAAGCAGTATCTGAATTGTCTTTTTCTTTGCAAAACCCAGCAAATACTAAACACAAAGTAATATCAATTGTGGTTAAGTAATCTCAGAGATAAAGCAACTATACTGAGAAGACACAATGCAGTTTCATACTATAATTCAATATTTTACAGAACCATTTAGAAATGGAAGAGCAATGAATTGGGAACCACTCTATTTCCTTGACAGTCTGAAACATGCTGCTGTTTCCAATCACTAGCAGGGGTGGCTAACTGATATAAATAAGGCTGCTAGAGAACTCTTAGAGAAACTTCAAGTATTAATAAGAGATCAGTGAAGTACTGCATGATAAAAAGTTTAACTACCAACAAGGGAACAGCAAAAAGGAGCTCTCAGATAAACTGTACATTATGAAGAGAAAACGAAGACAGATACTGCAGGGGAAATGCATCTTGGGTCAGAAAGATATCCCTGGACATCATGTGCTATGGGAAGAAATAGAACTACTAAAACCTGTTTCTGTGGCACAATGTCATTACATCTATTTTTTGACTTTATTAAATTGATTCTACTTCTTTTTTTCTATGAGAAATACACATTCTCTTTTTATTGCGATGCAGTTAATGAGCTGTAATTTCAGCATATTATAGAACAAGCAATGAGTCCAGCTATGTATACCTTTTCATACATGCAGCTTACCTGTGCAGTTAACATGCATTTTATCTTATATCTCACCTTTGATACTAATCAGTTATGACTGCAGGTCAAATCCTTTTGCATTGGAAGCAATCACAATAACCAATTCAGGAGTAAACCAGTCTATAATGAAATTCACTGCCTAGGGCTAAACACAGAGCTAACATGTTTAACAAATCAAAGCTTTTATTTATCACTTGTCACTTTTTGTGTCTTTTTCTATTGGATGGGGAAAAAAAAAAACACCAAACAATTAAGAAGCTGAACAGCGAAGAAAAATTTAAGAACAGCATAATTTATATTCAGATTTGTTGGCCTTAGGAAGAACATAGCCTGCAAATCATGCCATCACAGAGTAGCAAAAGGTTTAACAAAGTATCTGTGAGTGAGCCAGTTCAGAATACAAAAGAAATAGGTGCAAATCACAGATCACAGCTAAAAAACTTCACATAAAGCAGAGAGTTCAACAGACATCATTTGTTTTGGAGTCATATTTTCTGAATCCACACTGGAACTACATATTGAAGGACTGAAATACTGCAACTGTACTATGATTCTCACCTCAGTGGCCCATGAAGCTAACTGGCACCTACCCAGTACAGATACAGAAAAATGAATATTGGGCCCTCCAAGGGACGGGCAGGTAACTCCTGAAGCCTCTTGCAGGGTTCTACCACAAAAAATCCAGTGCACAGAAATAGCTTTATTTGCACCAAGAAAATCCATCTGCATAAACAGCCTCACAACTCAAGGCTCAACATTTATTATAATGACAGAACCAATGATTTCCTGAGATACAGTGTAATTTTGAGTTTATTTTCTCAATAGACATCCTAAAAAAGTATATTTTCCTTCATATGATTTCTATGTTTTCTTGAAGATAAAGATGAATGATTTGCAAATGTGATTTCTGTTTATTATGCTCAAAGCCCAGTATAGATCACACAACTGAAGAGGTCAGTAAAGTGGTGATACTTGATCACTTAAGGGAAAAAGGAAAAGAAGCTACTTTTTTTTCCTGCTTGTGTCCAGACAGACTTTGATTCAGAAGAAGCAGACACTGCTGTAGGAGGATCCTTTCCATGGAAATTCATTACACATTTCATTAACAACTCTTTTGACCTAGGATTCAACTTGTCTGCAGTGTGGTACATAACAGGAGAATCCTGAGAAAATATCATAGCCCTTATCAATAGCTACAGCAAGTTCAGTGCCACCAGATCCTACACCGTAATGCTATGCCGGCTTCTTCAGTGTTTCCTGTAAGATTCAGACTGTCCTATGATCTTGCTACTCTATTTACTAAAAGAATGACAATCTCAAACCGGACTAACTCATGGAAAACAAATTTAAACAAACAAACAAACAAACAAACAAACCAAACAAATAAAAAAACACCCTCAAAATTAAAAAAAGTCCTACCCCCAAAAACCTCTGAATTCTAGATATGCATGGGATTTTTCAAGTCAGTTTTATTAAACTAAGAGATCCAGTTTCATTCACTGTTATGACTTTGCTGGCTACAGTCAAGTTTTTCATGATTTAGATTCCTTCAGTGTAAAATTAGTCTCAGTGGGGGGCTTAAAAATGATGAAATGAAACTCCTGATTATATGACCAAAAATAATTCTAAATAGATTATAAATTCTTTGATTTAAAACCCTGAATGATAGGATTCTGAAATTAATGGCATCCATGTGTCGGTACCACCCTGTATGTCAGTGACAACTAGTGGAAAACTTTGGCAACATGTCACATGATGCTATGGAACAGAAGTTTTGGTTTTCATGTAGATAGTAATAGCTATAATGATCTCAAATGATATCATCAAGCACAAACGCATTTTATCATATTCTTGCTCTCCAAAAATGCAACAAAGAATGACTACCTTCACATGTTTCTTCCAACCCAGCATAGTGATATTCACCAAACTGCATTTTATGCTTACTTTGCCAGAAGGGGGAAAAAAAAGAGCAACATGAAAAAATAAAATAAAATAAAATCCACAAACATTGCAAGGCAAACATTCAAAATGGGTCACTGATGAGTAGAAGTCCAGCTTGAAACAGGGCTGGGTCCTAATTTCCATTAGTTTTCAGAATATGAAAGATAAAATCAAAGGGCATATTGCATATTCTGACTTTTACAACTACAGTGCAAGTTTCAGTACCTCAGCTTCAAAATAGAGTAAGAGACACTGCAGACTGCATAATTCACAACATCTCAGAACCCTGGCAAATCCCTCTGCCTCTCAAGGTTTCAGCACTGCAGCCAACAGCATGAGGAACAAGACACAAGATAAACACCATTAAGAAATATCCTTTTATCCCACCTGAGAATGTCCATGGTAAGAAACTCAAATTCTCTCACATGTTTAAAGTGTCTGTGTTAGCATTACGAATCATGCTCTCTGGTCAATGTAGAGATACTAATAGCTTTTCACAAACCTATTTCCTATTAATTTAGGACTATCTCAGTCATACGTACTTCTGAGCCAAAGTTACATTGGTGAGCTCCCCATGAATCACTTCTTTCTTATTTATCATTTCAAATATTCTCCTATGACATCAGGAAGCTGAACAAGATGTGAACTGGTGCACTTGATAAATACACTGACAAATACAGAAACATGTAAACTCATGTCAACCATTTTCTCTCTTTTGAGAGCACCACCCTACTGAGGCCTCAAGAAAAATGAGCTGCTTATCCTCCACTTTGCATTTATTGCTACATATAAAGACCCCCTCCTTTAGCAAACAACAACACTGCTTCAAAACTGTGCAAGAGACCAGTGCAGAACCCTACCACATTCCTTTCTCTGTGTTCCAGCTTCACTGAACTACCACCACGATGACAGAAGAATTCAGTATGAATGTGTAGCATAGCAGAGTGATGTTTCATTATGAAAATACAGTCTCTACATTATTTGGTCAACCTCATTGTCAGCTTTCTGTTTTGTGAAATACAACCCATGCAGTAAAGTCTCACATTATAAAATGTGTATTGCATACACATGTTCTTATTTCAAAAGTAATGTTCGATATTTGCTATTTCACTTGGTTTTCACAATAGGTTTAAAAATACTTTGTGCTCAAAAATATACCTTGTACAATAAGACTGAATTGAGCAATCTGGGTGTGAAAGCATTGAGCACCTGAACACAATCTGTGCTTTTAAGAAGGTTTGCTTGACTAGCAGTCATTCGTGGAAGCATGATTTATCTTCATGCTTTACAGAGAAATTCCTTACACTCTTACTCTTTTACGCATACAAGTTTCTTAAGTAGTTCAGATTAATGTTGTATTTAACTCTTTTTCATTTGGTACTCTTCCATGACTTCACATTCTATGAAGTCTTTCTGAATTACTAAGCAATGACTTGGAATCAGATGTTTGTAAGGCTGTAATTCTGCCAGTTTTACTCCCCATGACTGTTTAATTTCAGATACATTGTCACTGATGTCAAGGAGACTAGTTGCAGGGTAACGTACAATATCCATTGGCAGTAAGATTTGGGCCCTGACTGCTTTCCTCAAGAGGGTTTGCTGCAATGAAGATATTTTTGTTTGACGGGTTTATTGTTTTAGATGCAGTAATTTAAGAGACTAATGCACACATCCCCTGCAATCCCACACTATGGAATTAAAATCCATATGGACTGAAATGCATCAAGGAAGTATAATGGATTTCTCAACATGCTGTCTTTACATACCACTTTGTTTTAGCATGAAAAACACATTCTGCCTGTGCAGAAGACTTTATGTTATTTTGTATAACAGAATGATCTTCAGGTATGTACATGTATTCTTTTCTTCATAAACTGTTTAACTGAACATTATAAAGTTTAAAGACATTAATTGCAGGATTAGGGCCCAAGTATTCAGATAAACATTTGTAGACTGACAAGATGAAAGGTGTCCCATTAAATATATAAATAGAAACATTAGTATACAACAGAAAATTATGAACAATTCATTTTCAGTAATAAGCTGGGAATTCATGTATTATCATTCTATTTTGCGCTAGTCACAGGTATCACATTATCAGTCTGTTTTTCTTAAGTTGTGGAAGGTATTCTGTGATACAGTATTAATATCTGCATCCAGGAATTTACAAAAACTAAATTATTACAATGATAGAGGGAAGTATTTTGATAGGCATTGGTTTCCTGGAATAAATGATAAATAGATTAAAACTCAACAACTGCCATAATGCTTTATTTCAAGTTCTTAAACCATTACTGACCATGGCAGTAATACTAAGCAAGCATAAGCAAATAGAACAGAAACCAGATTGCACAGATTTTAGAATTACTGTAGGTGTTCCTGTTCCCAACTAAATAATGCTGAGTATAAACAAACATGTTGTCTTTCATTCTGCCAAACATGGGAGATTTCATCACTTTCTTCTGCTTGGAAGGCAAAGGAGAGCTTAAGTTCTTGAAAGGTATTTCAGGATTATTAACCATGTTTTCAATAGAAATTATTTTTCCAAAATCCCTATACCTTTCCTCTGTATCTCAGGTGCTTGAAAGTTTTTTAAAAAATCCAGTTTGAAAATATGCAGAAGAAAGTTAGTTCCCTTATATTCCCTGCCAAAGGATTGTTAATGAATATATAAAGCAAGTTACATGCTGACAGTGCACAGCTAATAAGTAGTAAACAAACAATCACTGTTACTCTGTATTCCTTACCTCCTTTTTTAGGGCATCTCAAGGGACTTGACTGATGGTCTGCGATTGACTGAGATTGGCGTATTAATTGCGAATCAATTTTTACAGTAAAGGGAGAAGCAGGAATCTCATCCCAATCCTTCTGGAATAAAGAAAGGCTGTTTTAGGCATTCAATAAACGTTCTGATTTCACTCTGCCATGATAACTTATAGCTGTGATCCCACAGACAGCAACCTTGTATTTTTCACAACACTTTGAGAAATGACTAATGCGAGATTAAAGTTACACAAGATTCTTGTGGCTTTCAGCACCACTGACTTAGCATCCATGTCACAAGCATTTGTTTACTTTTTCCATTTAACTTATTTATCCCTTTTCCTCATGCAGTTAAATCATAGCATGCACTGTATGCTGATTTCCTCTCATAGTTAATTTGTATCTTTAGAAAAAAGCTATAGGAAGGTATTAATCTGCTTAACATTTCTAAGTACATCATCCAAGGGATTTTGTTTTTTTAATCTTACATATGCTCAGCAGAGTTACTGGCAAAAACTGTACATTTTCTCCATTTCATCCTTTCAACATCAAATGGTAAGCAGCAAAAATTGGATCAGACTTCAAAGACTATGCTGTGCTCCAAGTCACAGAGCGACTCCTCCATTTCACATATTGAATTCGAGCAGGATATCAAAGTGCTACCAAAGAACCTCAGGTCCTTACTAAAAAAGAGGCTCTAACATCTGTAGAAAGTGAAGTGCACAGACAAATCACCTCAGGGAGCAGCTAGCATTTATTCTCAGCAGCAAATTTCCAGCCTTTTGATTCTCTTATTCGCTGTACCTCCCTGTCTTTCTACAGAACTAAAGTTCTTAGCAAGCAGGCTTTTGTCTCAAAGACTTCAAAACATCACTAACGGTTTCATGTTCGGATGGCGATGCCAAGCAGCCACGAACACACTGCAGAACTGTGGACTCAGGAATTTGAAGTTACAATGCAATGTTATTTTAGAATACAAACTTAGCAGTACCTTTTTTGTTTGTTTGTCAAGAAAATCGGGCACCACAGGAGAAGACTGGTTACTTGTTTGCTGCCTAAAATCAAGATTAAAAAAAAAAAAAGGCAGTTAAAATATTGTAATTTCTTCATTCTCATAAAAGGCTTACTAGCACACACATTTTTGATGCTCCTCCTCTCTTCCCCCCCCCCAGTCACTAAATATGCACATATGATCAATTCAGAGAAAACACAGACCGCTCCTATTTCCTTTTGTAAGGAAGTGCATGTTATTAAACATGGTAACTGGCTATGAGCAATGAATTCATCATTAAAAAATTGTGGATATGTGTGTATGTGTAAAGTGAGTTTATGAGAATTCTATGAGATTGAAGTAATTTGTTAAAATTAATTTTACAAGATTTAACATGAAACATCTTTTTCCTCCAGAGGCTGTGAAGAGCTGTTTTTCACACAGAAGTTCAAACTTGGGCACTCGGGAAATTTGACAAAGAAAGAAGAAGTGAGACACACAGCTCTGTGCTCCCCTAAAGCTGTTTGGATTAAGTAAGAGTTCTTACATTAACTTTGTCTGTACCTTCTATTATTTTACCATACAAATACTAAAGGTCAACTCCTGCTCTCATTAAAGCTAATTGAAGTATCATAAAATCCTTCTGTAGGCTCTGATGCTTGTTGGAAGGCCTTTGAAGTGAATGGATCTTCTCAATACTAAATTCCTCACAGAAAAAAAACACTTTGCTTCAGTCATGCAAAGTAAAAAAAAAAAAAGAAAAAAAAAAAAAAGATAAAAAAAAAAGATTCTACCTATTGCATTTAACAGATAACAAAAGCGAGGTTCCTAAAGATTATTTGATAAGCTCATGGTCCTACAACTGGGATTAAAAGCAAGACTTCCATTTTGTCAAAAGTTGCCTCAGCCATTGCATCATTAATCACCACCACTGTCACAATCCATCTGAAAATACAGTTAACTGCAGTTGTATTTCAATGGAAACACTTAGAATGTAAGCTTCAGTCATAGATCTCAGTTTATGACATACATCATAACTTCCTTTTTTCATGGATGGCAAAAGGCTTTTTAAGGCAGTAAGCTTTTTCAGTTTAACTTCCATTTATTACAACTGAATACCTTTCTGCCCTTTCAGTCACAGTGGGAAGAAGAAATATAAAGGACAAAAATTGCTTTACTGAGTAAAAGAAAATACAATTTATGTTACCTCAAATTTCATTTTTGTCATTACTTGTACACTGAATATAAAGGACTCATATAAAAACAGAACAACACATTGAACTCTAAAAAACACATGCACATTTTACCTTTTAAAATGTAGCTTCTAAAAATACCTCAAATTGAAATGACATGACTGAAGGACTTGAAACATTCTAGACTATTACCTATCGGATTTAAAAACAGTACATCACCACATGCATGTGTCAGATGATATATTTATTCTAGGATATCCAAAGCCTACTGAAATATTTAAAACCTTATATTGCAATAGAGTTTAAGCTTTTAAATTAATTTCATCTGAATGTGTTAAAAAAGCTCAAGGGGCTGCTTGAATTGTTTCAGGCTTGATCACAACAATAAAGACAGTAACATGGTAGTTATTTTGGTGAGTGGAAACAATAGGAAGCATTCATGGATGTGGCAAACATCAGGTTTTTCTGGAATGCTGAAGTTTTGTGAATGAAGTTTGGATTTGCTTGTTGGGTTTTGGGTTTAAGATTTTCTTTTTTTTTTTTTTTTTTTTTTTTTTTTTTCCAATTACTCAATGATGCTATGAAAATAAAAGAAAATATTCTGTCTAAGCCGTAATTTATATTTAATATTGTTTTTGTAATTGTAAGCTCACTTACCACTTTGAAAATACACTCTAATTTGTACTGAGACACTTCTCAAACCAAAACATACAAAAAATGGTGAGGACTGTATTTGACCCTGCATTTGAACATGTACCATATTGTAAAGTTCTTTTTTGCTGTTTCTCTTGTATATATATTACTTACATAACTACTTAGCAGGATTATTTATATAATTCACTGATTTCTCCCTGAAATACTCAAGCATTTCTTGAGATGATTCTTCCCCATCTCCCCACACTGCAGAAAATATATACAACATATTCTAGAAATAATGAATAAATCTCAAATATTTTTATAATGGATGTCAAAATCAAAATCTGCTCTTGAATCAGTATGTTGTATAATATGTTGCAATTGACCAAAATGCCAAATAGGAATAAATCATGATCTAAATTAAATATTCAGGTTTTGGGGTTGATTTGAATCTGGATCTAAATCTGCAGCTTGAATTAATATCTATCTTCTATAAGTAATCTAGAATTTTGAATGGTTTTGCTAACACTTCTGCTTTGCACGGGATATAACATTATCCAAATGTTTAAAGCACAAATGTAGAGTTCAGCAATTCGCCTTTCTGTACACCTTAAGCTAACAAAAATCAGCCTCTGGAATTTTGAAGCCTTAGAACCTTGATTTTCTACCAGGATCCCAATGACACCGTGTTATTCACAACCAACCAAAAAGCAACATGATGTGTAATTCTGCATTTCTGCATGATAAATTCTACAAGAGAACCTTTGGGGATGTTCACGAATGCATCAGTAATGTACAGTAGTAAGAACAGTCAGCAGTTTACTGTGTTGCATCATACAATCCTCACTTTCTTTACCTATGGACAAACTGCAACTGCATGGTTAAGTTCTGTCCACTAATGAACTTTCTATGACTTATTGGATTCCATTAAAGCTGCAGAAACACTGGAGAAGACAGCAAAAGTCCTGAGTACTTTTAGTGGTATGTTAAAATAATTGAATTGCAATAAAATATGAGTTCTTGCTCTAGAACATACTAAAGGAGATCAGATCATTTTCCCCATAAAGTCAGTGGCAAATAGGAAACTACATAGAACCAGAGAGCACTTGTTTTCACCTGGTAGAAGATAATGCAGAGATATGGGTGCTGTTTCCAGAGATCAATTCAAATTAAGAGAAATTGCCTATTTTGTAAAACATTACTATCTGTCAGGGATTTATTACCACAATCCATGAGTAGGTCAGGGCAAGTCCTGAGCCTCAGTTGGCAGGGGACTGTCTCCAGCAAAATAAAACAAAAAACCCAATGAATGAATCAGATAAACAAAAACATAACACTACCACCAGGGCTTCCTTAAGGCTGTCATTCTGGTCTTGGCAGAGGAATAGACAATTTTCCCTAATTGTGTAAAGTGGAATCTTCATTAATAGAGTCATGACATTGTCATTCAGAGGAACCTCATCAGGATAGAAAATGAGGCAGAGGAGAACCTCATGAAACTGAGTGAGAGGAAATACTACGTCCTGCATTGAAGCAACAGAAGCTGAGAATCTTGAGATCAGAATCTGAGATCTTTTTAAAGTCTGTCTGATATTGTATGTCTAATCAAATGCAACATAAATGCAGTTCAGCATCAGCTAGTTTGCATGAGTCAACAGGTGTTGGTTGCTAAAATTTGAAAATGTGGCATCTGAGAGTGATCCTGAGGTGCAGGATATTTCAAGGTACCTTTGATGAAACTGTTTTCACTATTGTTTCCAAAAATTTTAATTTCCACATTTGCAAGACAGCACTATTTGGGTAAGACAGATGAGATCCAGTCAGCACATTTACCTGGAAAGTTTACAAGAGAGCCAGCTTCATGTGCCTGGCTTTAATCAGACAAAACAGAAATTTGCTGCTGAATATTCACCTAAACTGTCATGCTCATGTAGTTTTGTTCACTTTATCATCCTTCCTTGATTATTTAAGTCTCATATGAACATAAAGATATCTAAGTCTCATATGAACATGAAGAGTTTTACTAAAATAAAAACTGTATGAGGACACACATACTGACCAGTCAAAGCTTGGGTACCAGCTAGCTAAGCAGAAAAAGCTGTAGGAGAAAAATCACAATGATTTTGAGTCAAGACTGCAAAACTAATATTGATGTTAATTATCTTTTAACAAGTGACTTTAACACACAGAACTCCACAAGAAAAGAAAAGAGCAAGAGATACTATCTGATATGATGTTACAGTTACAGACATAACTATGTGGAAACAATTCTTTCTGCCATACTAGAAAGCACATGCATTGTTAAATTAACAATGTGTGCACTTTAATTAGCACTTTACAACACTTACTAGCTTACGTCCTGCATTCACCAACTAGGGAGTGTGAACTAGGTGTAAAGATTCAATTTCATTGAAGGAATTTAATTCTTTTGTAAGTGCCATTTTCCTCAAAGCACTTTGAAATTCATAACTTCGTAAATTTGAGTGTTTTATATATGTTATAGTACTGGAACTTTTTTGTCTTAATAGATCTTTGGAAATAGTAACAGGTTGTTATATATCCTGTGCATACAACGGGAAAGAACTTTATGTGATTTTCCTTTTGTATCCTGAATACTTTTCAGCTCCTTTTTTATTTTCCAAAACTACTAACTAGAAAACAAAAGAAATGAAAAGAAATTGAAAGAACTGAAAGGAAATGAAATGAAAAGAATATTTTATTATTCAACATATCAGTTCAATGGTATGTGAAGCCACAGTAAGGCTGCCTTCCCTAGAGATAGATTACAAGCTACCGTGTTAAACATCTGCACTATTATTCACCACTGTTTCCTACAAGTTTCCTGTATGACTGAACAGGCACACACTTAAAACCCAACTCCCCCTAACAGTTACATGTAGAAGGGAGCCTTGATTTATGGGAAAGAAGTTACCAGATTTAGTCCTAAGATTCTGAACATCACCTGTAAAATGCTCAACATTTTCCAGTCTCACTGAAATCACTGGAACCTGGGGCCACTGCAGGGAAATGTATAGGATTAGGCAAATAAGCTGGAAAATTTGTTGGGTTTTAAACAGAATTGTCAGCAGTAGTGGCAGTTTAGCAGCTCCAGGCAAAAGAAGGTATGAATTTTATTACCTGCCTGATTGTGTACAGCAATCAGGAGTGTGTGCAAGAAGTGAATGGTGAATATATTTTATATGGGCACCTTCAATCTAAATATGCAAAGGCATTTATACACTGTTTTCCATGTAAGTTCATTGTCTGAATACCTACAGAAGTCTGTTTATTTCTGTTCCATAAAGCCCAAATTCACCTCTACAGCTGCAGATCCATAAAATTTTAATGAGACTCAAGGGATGTACAGTTGACAAAACTGTACCTAATCCAGAAAGATACATTTGGAAAGCAATGAGGAATTCTGGGAACAATCTGACGTAGAAAGGGAAGAAAATGGTTTCTGGTTTCCTATATACAGAACAGGAAGAAAAATTAAAAAAAAAATAAAAAATTTAAGGCCATGTGCCTCCAAACAAGTTCAGGTGAAAGCTTCAAAACACTAAAAAAGACAAAATACTTACTTGCATTTGTATTTTAATTTTAAATTTTAATTTGGGTTACCAGGCAGAATTGACAGCAGACAGGTTATTAGCTCTGTCTTAATGCCATTGGTGCAGACTGGAGGGCAAATAGCTGTCAAAAGTTCTGAAGAGATCACAGAATAGTTCTCCTCTCCAGTAGTTAGCAGAGAGAGGCTGCTGCACGCACATGAAGGGAAAGCAGAATCACAAAACTCATTGCCCCTGTAAGCCATGAGGAGACCCGAGGACAGAGATATGAAGTAAATTGTAGCGTGTTCATTCTTTTCCCTGAATAACATTACAAAAAAACTGTATATACATTTTTTTGGGTCCTTTTCCACCAGCCTCAACCTTGTTTACTTATTTATTTATTCTGAGATCAGACTACTGCAAGGGAAACACTCTGGAATATTATTAACCCGAAAGGATGCAGGTGATTACACGTGAACAAAATCATTTAATGCACTGAAACATTTAGCAGACATTATTTAATATAAAAAAAAGTTCATGTGGAAATTACTGTAACTCAGTGTTCTGAAAATACACAGAGAAATCTGAAATACTTTCTCAGAGGAAGAGTCAGTGTAATTAAAAAAATTATAACAACAACAAAAACAACAAACAAAGCAATTTTCTCAATGGAATAATAGCATCTAGTTGCATTCAAGCAAGCCTCTGATTTCCTCAGAGAACTCATAATAGATATAACATGCAGGTGTAACTGCATTTGTGTGCTGTATAGAAAGTCTATAAATTAACAGAAATAAGAACTAGGATAAGAACTGAGATTTCCTGCTGCCTATCCCACAGCAGAGGACACCTCATAGCCCTTAGTCTCCAAAATCTGCTATACCAAAGGGATTCCTCCAGCCAACACCTCTCCTACAACACTGTAAGAGAGATAGACAAATAATAGATGGAGCAGTTCCCTTCTCTACCCAAGACAGAGTAGGGCGATATTTGACTGAAATGACTCCACTGGTAAGGAAGATCAAAATATTCTTCCTCTACAAAGAGGGAGGCACCACTTTAAGGTTTACAGTATGTCTAGTCTATCTTTGGCCATCTCCATTTTGCAAGTCTGCATGGAGCTCTACAGGCACAAAAGAGTACATTTCTACTCTTGAAAATCATACACTGGAGCCAGTTCTGAAATGCTGAGCATGTATAATTCTGTCTATGGTTAGGGGTATTCTGGGTACTTCTGAGAAACAGGACATCAATCCAGGACACATAGTACTTTGAATAAATCTCCCTTCTTTACCTGGGAGAATACTGAGATGACTTTGCTGGTGGGGGGAAAGCTTAACCTACAGTTGATCATCTACAGAAGATGGCAGGCTCCCTAAGCACCAGCTGAATAATGATGATGTCTGCTCCTTTCAGATTTTATTCTGTTGAATTTCATTTCTGTAGATAACAGACAGCAAAGGACTCAACTCACCAGTGCTCTTCACAGTCAACATCCGGAGTAGAACAGCTGCTCATATGTTGAGAATCTGCTTCACAGCCAGTGCTCTTCTTCAGTCTTGAGTAGTTTTTACGAACAATATACCCCCTGAAAGCTGAAAAACATAGTCATGAATCAAGGAAAAACTCTGCAGAACCTGAAACACAGACTGGCACTTGTCTCTGCAGTCCAGAGCTGAATGCTCTACCATTGGAATGTCTAAAATCTGAGTTAATATTGCATGGGACACAGGCTACGGGATGTGGGATACAGAGAAACCTCATGCAGGGTCAAAATAACAATATAGGTATAGGTAACACTGGGAAAGCAAGAGGTAGAATAAACAGAGATTATAGTAAAAAATAAGCATAGAATACAGTAAAGAATAAATTGAGAACAAACAAGTTGACAAAAAGATAATCTCAAGCCTGGTATTTTGTAAAAAAAAAAAAAAAAAAAAAAAAAAAAAAAAAAAAAAAAAAAATTTGGGATCTCTCATTTTAACATAATTATGGAATAATTTTTTATTCATTTTTCCTTCCATTTAATGACTCTTGCAAACTTTGCACTCACCCTTTCTTTTTTGCATAAGGAAAAGATGGATGAAAAAAATAAAACTACCCCATGTCACCTCATGTCACCTACTTTTTCCATAGGATGCACTGTAATCAATCCCTTCTTCTCTATTTTAATTCGTGTTAATGAGCCTTCTTTCCAGCCATCAGAAAAGTGTGCATTTTTGCACTTAAATGTGCAATATACAATTAAAAAAAAAAAAACAACAAAACAACAACAACAACAAAAAAACAGCATCGTGACCATTCAAGCTGTGGCATGCAATGAACCATAACAATCTAACATACTCATGTTTCCAGCGTAAGAAGCCTTTTAATGAGAAATTACTAAAATAACCATTCCCTTTACAGAAAGCATGACAGAAGCTGGGCCTGCTGAGGTGTTCTGCTGAATACAGAGATCAGGTACCATGAGGCTGAGCAACTTTCCACCCTTAATAATGAGACTGGAAAAGTCTGCCTATCTGGCAGAGATGAGGCGAGCACTCTCTTGCCCCATGTGAACAGGCTTCCAATCCTTAACTATCCCCCACTGACCAGACAAGGAACTTACTCTGATATTGGCAGTAAAGACAGCTGGCTGGCAGCCACCTCTCTGCAGCTGAAACAAGCTGAGCAGCAGTCAGTCTATGGACTACCGTAAAGATAAAGAAGCACTGAAATAAATGAACTAGGAAGATAAGCTTCATTTTTCTCCCTAGTAATTTCCCAGATTTCAGCAGTTGCTTTGCATGTGTGTGAGGATGTTTGTGCATAAAACCACCCCCATGCCTCTATGATTTTTTCTGCCAGACCAGATACTTACTGACAGTATAAATAGTTTTTGTCTATCCCTCATTCATTACACAAAATCTGCTTTATTTCATTTCGTAAACTTTTTTTTTAATTCTGAATTCTGTTTTCATAAATATTTTCAGGATCAACTCCTCTTCAACTGAACCCTTCCTTAAGCTGGCTTCTAACATTCTTTCAGAATTCTTCTAACCTTAAAGGTAAATGGCTGTGTTTTTCCTGCTTTCCCACTGACTCACAGGACAACTGAAGTAGAAGGATAAACAAACATTATTCTGTCTCTAAAGCTTCATCAAGAATTAGTAGAACTGCATCTTTTCAGCATTTATTAACTGGATCTATAATGTTTCAAAGGAAATGCATATGCAGAGAATTCTACTGGGGGAGCTGGAGAGGTTGGGAAGCTGTTCCATCATGGCAATTTGCATTACTGACTGGTGCTGGTTTTGACACTAAGCACTTGGCTCAAAGAGTGTGAAATTAGCAGACTCATGTTGCTAGTGCTCCATGAACAATCACTGCATCATTGAAGAAGAATGATTACCAGCTGTCACCTAATTTTCACCTTATGCATTCTATATTCCAAACATTACAGCAACAGTTTAACCCTGATTTTTACATAACCAACAATGTCAGGATCTGAACTCAAAGCAACTTAGGAACATAGGAATTTTCACTTTTATTAGACTTATTAGTTTTTTAGAGTTAAGCATTTTCTGTGACACTGCTGGGGACATGACTTTTTACTTTTTACACTAATTTTCACTCAAAGTGATCTCCCTGCCAGCTTCAGCATGTAGCAAACCAAGAACATATTTACCATAGGGAGCCTGAGATTTGGCGTACTGCAGGTTAAAAACTTAGTTTAAAGGTCTAAGTGCTGAGGCATATACATTACATGCAAAGTTACACAATTTCAAATAGCAAAAATCCAGGCATTTTCCCTCTGATTCCCATTGGAAATATACAGTTACAGACTGAGTTGTGAAGCACAATGTAGAAAGATCAAAGCTAAATAATCATAGGTCTGTACATGAGGTATGTCTGTACATGAGGTATGAAGAAAGGAGATGAAGTACAATTTTAAAACAGCAGAGGGATTCATTCTCAGTTGTAAGAAATCTTGTTTAAAACAAATTCTATATAGACATATTTTTAAGCTACAATATCACTTAAAATAGTGCATAGAACAACTTCGTAACTAAAAGCTCATGTTTGCTCAATAGGTGTCATTATTATTATTCTTTTTATCATTGTAATCAGAAATTGATTTGCTACAAACAGCATATGACCCTCTTAATTTTCCTAGATAAAAGAGCATTCAGCAGCTTAACTACAAACATCTGAAATGATCTGGAGTCTGTAAACCTGATTTTTTGTTTCATCATAAATTAATTTCACTGAACAGTAAAAGAGATGGGAAGTTGTGTCCTTTGCTGAGTCCCATGAATACTTCCCCTCTTTCACCTCTCAGTCTGAATGGATCTTGGGTGATGAATGCATAGTAGCAGGAAAAATAACTAATGCTCTATGTTCTCTGGCAGAAGCATTACAAGAAAGCGGGCCTTGTTACTGATTCACATCATCACTTTGATGTACGGGTTTTAATTTCTGTGCATTGCACTAAAAAGTTCTATCTTGAGACTTGGTCAAACAAAAGAAGTGTGGATGACTCTGAAACTGAGTGTCAACATCAGTAATGGAAAGAAAGAAGTTTTCCAAGGCTGCTTGTCCCTTCCTGATTTTACCAAGGGCATGGAATCTTGTAAGAATGGGTGGGGGAAAAAAAAAAAAAGTAAAAAAGGAAGTAGAATTGTTTACACAGAGACAACCTTAGAGACAGAGTTAAAATACAAGAACTCATCCTTCAAAAAACTATTAAGGCCACTGCACTTTTGTTAACATGCTCCTTGCATCTGACATTAAACTTTGCTGAAGAAAATCTCAAAGGTAAAATTTTTATTAAAAACTTACAGTTATTTTAAATATGAAATAGTGTATTCCAGCTGTTCTCAAGACCCTTTTTCTTTCTTTCTTTCTTTTTTTTTTTACAACAAAATAAATTTTGCCTGAAGCCCACAAAAGAGATATGCAAATAGTGAGATATGCAAACACTGCATGGAAAGAAGTTGTAGAAAAAAAGAGTTTTGCAAAAGGGTTTTTTCATCTGATTTCCTTCTGAACACACATACCTTTTTGTTTAAAAAAATAAAAAATAAAAAAAAGGAAAAGGAAAAGAAAAAAGTAAATAAAAAGGGATTTGAGTTCTTGATAAAGAATTTTCTGATATGATGTGACATATGGTGAGTGTGTGAGCACGTGTTGGAGGAGGAGACGGTGGCTCAATGGATTAGTCGTTTGCCTTTCACCTCTGGAAGCATAGTTAAACTCAGTCCTGACCAGAGTTGCACAGTATATTGCAGATGGCTAAAGTGGGCCTAATTAAAATGAATTCAGTGATGTCACCTCAGATCTAAGTGAACTGTATGCATCACTTATTTGGCATTTTGGCAACATCAGATCAGAAATGAAATCAACAGATTAAAATCCAGCTTTAAGACTTTCATGACAAGGGTCACTCCACATAGAAATACGTGCTATCATAACTAGATTACGTATCCTTATAATTCTATTATCTGTTTGTTTCATGTTGTGGATTTTTTTTACAAATTCTAATTAATGCTTTCCTCTAATACAAAGAAACATTAAGTGAGACTTGCATGTGAGACAAATTGGTGGAGCAACATTTCAGTCAGATGATTCAGTGGTCATACACTGATTTACACCAGCTGTGAATCCGGCAAAATAATTTTCTGAAGGAATTTATTTTAATAAAATCTTTTTCCTTTTACGTAGATGCAAGTCCAAACAATTCAAAACCCATTTACAAATAAATACTTACACAGAAGTGCAAAGTGTTACTAATTTGAACAGTTTATGTAAGATCATTCTTCACAATTCCCCTCCACATTTAAAACTGCCTCAGTGATACAGTTTGGGAAGGCTGGACTGGAGGAAATAAGAAAGGACTTGTGTAACCTGCATACCATTTCAGTTGTAAATCTCATAGGATCTGTACATTCTGAAAACCTGTAACATAGATATGCTGAAGTAAGCCAGATTTTCCTTCCTTGCCTAATTTAAATTCACAAATATTTTGTCTACAAGCTAGAGTGTTTCCCTTATCTGAAATAATGACCTTTTTTTTTATTTGTGTAATATTATACACTTAGGAAATGTATCCTCAAGTATATTGTGAAGGGTTATTTTTTTCTAAGTTTGTTTTTTCTTTCAACATTTCATCAATGGATAGAAAACTGCTGGGCCCATAGAGATCTCCAGACCACCAGCTCATGTATTTGAAAGGCATCTGTTTATTTTTAAAATGCAAATGTAGCCTACCTCAAAGACTGACTTGCAAGAAATGAACAATCTGAACAAGTCAAGAGGTTTCCAATCAGGAGCAGTGTTCCTCCTTTATATCAGGCTATGATCACTTGCTGTCAAAACCACTTAAACAATATCCTGGAATCTGAATGAAGTCTCCCCACAATTAAAATGAGCAGGATAATCCTGCAAGAATTATTCAGGCAAATCATTTTTCACACAGTTTAAAGTAATGATAAGGTCATTTACAAAAGAAATCAGCGCCTTTGAAATGCTGACTTGTAGACAGAGGACTGCCTGGAGGAGGGCCATAGATAACAGTGAAGACTGGCCTCCTAACACTACCCTCGCAGTCTTTGGAACTGATTCTGATGAAGAGAAGGCCCAATAAGGTTAATACCCCTACTTTGATCTCTGTCAAAGCGTACCAGCAAGAATTAATTTACATTTCAGATGAAAAAGGTTGACAGCATGAAAAGGCATCTTGTTTCTGGTATGTGAATGTGCTGTAATAGATCGGGAATTCTGAAAGGAAGTTCTGAGGAAGCTAAAGGGATAAGCCGAGCGGCTGCTTTTATTGGGAAAGAGATGAAAGGAAAACAAATTTCAATATGTGCTGTTCTGTAAAAACATGTAAGCCAAATGCTTCCTAAATTTCAAGGCCTGCTTGAAGACTGAGGAGGGGGGAGGGAGAGGAGGAAGAAGGAGAGGGAAGTACATTTATTTTAATTATATGGTTCTGCTAATGTCTGGATGACAAATGCCAACAATATATCTCTCTGTTTGAAATGATTCATTTAAAAAAAAATGCAAAGGTGGTCATACTCCTTTGTACTGAAAAGCAGCCTTGAAATATACACTTACATTACAAGATGCTCAGGGAAGGGAGATATTTGGGCTTGCTTTTGTTCCCATGTCACTAAGCACTTTGGCAGTGTAATGTAAACAAGAGAAGGACTGTCTGCGTATTTTAAAAGCAGGAAAATGGCCGCCATTCACAAGCATAAGCTTTGATTATTAACACTGTCTGATTAACATGTAGAGAAGGAAAAATGACACAAGAAGAATTTTAAAATATGAGGTCCTATATATAGATTTCCAAAGGCAAAGAGAAACACGCTGGGGATTACTATTATTATTATACCTCACTGAGTGCAGTGCCAAAGACAGGAGGAACAGCCAGTGTAATTAATACAGAGGTGCATGTGTCACTCTGTCATTCTTAACCCTGCAGTCCCAATGCTCATTCACCCAGACTGATCACTGAAACTTTCAAGTGCCAGGTTACAAAGGAAGGCAGTATGTCTGTTGGTTGGATGAGAGCTAATAACATTCCGCCAGCATTAGGTCCGGAGGACAGAAGTGTCCAAATTCAAGGATATGTGTACAGTCCCACTGCCTCTGCTCTGCCATGTTCAGTGCAGCATCTCAGAGATGACAGGAAGGAGCACAGCTCTGAATCTCTTCCATGTGTGCAAACAGCAGAATAGATCAGTTGCTTCTTCTAAAGCACTGGTAATATGCATGCACCTCCTACATGCCTAAGAAAACTGGCTGAAGAAAATTCTAAGGCAGAATATCCCCTACAGTCTCTAAGTAATACTGCTACACACCAGCTTCCAATGAAATCTGAGATAACTCTCCTCTTAAAAACTGTTAATAGTGGGAAAGTGAAGGGTCAACCATTTCACTTCCCTTTTTATGACAAAACGCCATCGTAAAAGTCAGGAAATCCTGGTGCAGGTATGGACAAACATAAACTTAGTGAATACTCCAGAAAAGAGTTGCATGTGGTTCTTTAAGATCTGGTCTCTGTGTCATCACGAATAAAATAAATGACAACACAAAGGAGAGGAAGAAGGGGAGAGAACGCTTATGTAGTTCCTCAGTGCTTGCTGTAATAGGAAAAAAAAATCCCCTTAACTGTTCTCCATTTAATATAATGTTCTGCGTTTGATACTAGAGCTATAGTTTATGATTATACATAACAGTATGCACACTAAGCTATAAATTACTATTTTAACCTAATGATAATCTGTTCCTTTTTGTAACCAGATTGGTATTCTTCTGTTTTCTGCTTAAAGTCATACTGAAGCTTATTTTCAGAGTAGGAAACTTAAGTAAAAGAAAAAGAAAAAAGTTGGATTTAGTGTAAATGGCTTAAGAACAGAACAAAGCAAAGGAATATTTATAACTCTTCTATTTCAGATTGACTGTAGTTTATACGACACAGAACAGAGAGAGGTTACAAAGCTTAAGGACCTGTGGTAGCAGAGGCAGCTGGTAAAATAAAGGTGTTGCCATGATTTATCTGTAAATACATTAGCTACAGCTCATTTTTTATCAGGTACAGTCTCTCACCTGGGGTTGGACAGGAAAGGTGTGTTACACTGCATCATATGGAGGCTGCTTCACACTGGCAGCATGTGAAAACATCACTGAGTTCGCAGCAGTGCTTTTTAGATTTCTGTGCCATATGGTACCCTGCTCTCTACTAGAGACCTACACAGCCCTATGGGCCTGTTCCTCCAACAATCTCTTTAAAGTTCATTCAAATTCATATTGATACGGCTGCACAGGAGTCTGGCAGAGAGTCAGAGATTGGCCAAAGCTAGCAAACTCAGCATGCAATTGAAAAGGAAACTCGGCTATCTGCCAAGATCAGTACTTGACAAAGACAGTGAAATGCATGTCCAGTGCCTCCAGTCCACACATACAGTCAAACAAATTCAGTGCTTCATGCCAGCTCTGCACCAGATTGAATCATACTGATTGTGCTGAGAAGAATCTTAAAGAATTAACAGCTTTTAACCAGTATGTTCCTGAAAGGTACTCAGAAAAATCCCAAAGTGTCATAATTGTCACAGATGCCATTTGAAAGTGAAGAACAAATGATCAGAAGCAATGCTTTTGACAGATTTCGTTTGGGCTGTACATACTTATCTTGGTTATAAACACTGACGTATGAAATCACCCACAGCAAAATAGGTGTTGGCAACTAAAATAATGTTTTAATTACCTGCTTGAATATGTATAGCAGCATTATGTCTTCTGTTCCTTATTTCCTTGTACTTCCTGCGAGCTTCATATCCTCTCCAAGCTAAAAATACAAAAACATGTGCTGGAAATTACGTTTATTTAAGGAAGTCCTACAGAGTCTACAGAGTTAGAGATGTGCTGAAACTTTCATCCCTCCTGCCGCAACCACTCCAGCCCCCACCCCCAGTACCTCCTCCTCACCCACCCACATGTTGAACTCTGAGTTCATGACTGCAGTACTCTCATCCCTGCAACTTCAAACACTGCCTTACTCGTCCAAATTTTAATTGTCAGCATGTGCTCCCTGATGTCCTAATCCAAAAGGCAAAGGTGCATGATAATTTTGCATCATCAGTCAGCAAAAAAACTCCCCATCTCACATAGCTCCCCAAATTCAATATAAAAAGCTTGCTAGATTACTGGCAATCAGCCTTTTGGGCCCAGCCCGTAACTTATGTTATCTGTAAGTATGGTGCAAATGAGAAGACAGAGGGGGAAGAGAGGGAGGAGAGCCAAGATACCACATTTTATCTACGTGCTGCAAGCCAGTGTAGACACACCTAACAGTATTTTCCATTGATGTGCAGGCTTCCCATACAAAATAATAAAACATTTAAAATAATGACATTACTGAAAGCTAAGATAAAAACCTAGAATTAAATCAGTAACATTTGCATCGATTAGCTGCAGAGGAAAGTACCTCCAGTTATTTTGATTTCATATAAACTACTATGAAGGAATAAATACTGTACACATAATTTAACAACTTGAAATGCCAAGTTACCCAGTGAAATAGGAAATGTAGATATTTACCTGACTGTATGGTAACAGCACTATTTTCTCTTTTTTCTTTGACTTTCTTGTATCTCCTTGCTCCAAGCCATCCCTTGATATAAGCCTGCATGACCACCACCCTCCCTATAACTTCTCGTAGGAACAAATTTAACTGCTCTATATGGTAATACTTTAGAAAAACCTGAAATGGAACAACAAATTCAATATTACACACAGGTAGCAGCACAACCTATTGTATTTTGCCTTTTTGTAAGCCTCATATCAGCCTACTTCAGGGCACTGTTTCTGGGAAGGCTCATAAAATACTAGTTGCTGATTTTACAGCAATTCTGTGAATTAAATAATTTGCTCTCATTGTTCCATTATTCCATTGCCTATGACCACCCCATTGCAAAATTTTTTTCCTTAAGAAAGTAAATTGGTGAGAGGGATGCTTTCATGTATCAATAGTTTTATAATACAGATTTCTTGACAGTCAGATAAATCTTGGACTACATTTCTTTTAGACAATATTGTCTAGCAACACTGCTTCAAGAGGTAAACACTATGGGTAGTTATACACAATTTATTTGGGTCTTGAGCAGGAAAGCTCTCCTTGTTTTCCCTTTGTGCACAGTAGAACAACTCAGTATACGACATAACTTTCTTTTCACAGAAGTCAGCCAGACCATTTTAAGCCATGATCAAAGGCTCTTCTATCAAAGAACCAGAAAAATCTCATCTGAAACTCCACAGATGATGTACTAACCAGACCCACAGAACAGGCCAGAGTGTAAAGTTTCAGTCATGTCATGATTAATAGAAGGATCTTCAGGAGGATGCTATCACAGCAGGCATTGACGGATGTACTGTCTTTATCAAGGCAGCCACGTGCAGAGTACATTTTGGGGAGGTACCCAGCGCACCTTTCCCCTGGTAGCACAAACTTATCTGGATTGGAAGGGCACCTCTGTCACTTAGGAGGCTATCTAACTGGAACAGATTCCTTGCTCTCTCTTTAATTCACCCAGTACTTTGCAAACCACTGTTAGATATGCTTTGCTAAAGTGACACTACCCTTGAGAAAACATTAGTGTTCTCTACCTTGGTTTTTCCAAGAATCCAGTTTTCTAGCTTAGCTTTCTCCAAAATGGTGAGGCAGTTTTCTCTGCTGCCAAGGGGAGATTCGTGTGCCTTGAAAGCAAGGTAGTAATACCTGCAAAACAAAATGACAAAGAAAAAGTTGACTTCTCTAGCTCAGAGATGGATCTCCAAAACTCACAGAAATATATCAAAGATATATTATTCATGATATGAGGCCCATTTTTCACAAAAATGTTCTTAAAGTCTATTTCATCCATAGAATCCCGCAGTATGTTACTGATATTGGCCATTTTTCACAAAGCAGCATAAGTGACCTTGATATTTGTTGGGAAACAGAGGTCCACATAAGAAGTCCAAGGACTCTTGAGCTTGTAACAAGGTCACCCTGTCAGTGGCACCTAAGTAATGTTCATTTTCAGTATGTCAAATAGAAGGACTGCAGATTCTCAGTCTGTGAAGAAAAAGGCCAGCACTAGCAGGGCAGGCAGCACAGTCTGTATCAGTGATAATGACTGATTATATATGCTGAGAGGCTGCTACAGTGTGTGAAGAATAAAGATTAGTTTACAGGAAAAACAACTCTCATATCAATCTTAATTTACAGACAGCAGGATGTTCAGAATGCTTGACATCTGAATTTCATGTTTGCAGGAAGAGGTCATATATATGCACAATTAAAACAATTGGCACTGCTATCTTATTGGCAAGGATCTTACTAGTGCTGGAGGTTAAATAAAACTAGCAGCTATTTTAAATAAAAAAATAAAACTATATGAATACACTCTTTATATGAGTTAAACCATTTTTGATAGGCATAGGGATTTCTGTTGTTATGCAAGTCATTAGGCCTTGTGCCTTTTTACTGTTTGATTGTGATAATCAGTCAATTGGAATTATTATGATAACTCTAGTGGCCTTCAGATCAGGCACGTAGTAAACAATCTTTACTTTTGTTCTGTCCATGATCCCAAAAAGAACAGCCCTGAGAATTATGTGAAATAAAATTATGGTGCAAAAAGATAACAAATAAGAGGAGATGCATACTTGTTTGAACTGAATAGACATTAAGAATGACTGTAACAAGCCATGCTTGTGAAGCCACTGTTTGCTAGTGAAAGACAGTTCTATAGTAATCAAGTAACTCTATTTGCAAACAACCATGTTACATAATAGCAAGAAGACAGGCTAGATAGCTTACAAGTTCAAGGTTATTTTATCACAAGTATACAGTTAGATGGTAGCAACTGCCTCCTCAGCTCTCATTTATGAACCATCATGTTTCTTCTCCGTCTTCATTAGATTACACTTCTGCAGGAGCTACTCTACTTACATTGCTTTTGAAAGGAATTGACATCGGTTTGCTGAACCTGCCCTAATTACTAAAATGGGGAAGAACCACCATGTAGTCCTATGAATAAAGAGAGGAATCTGACCAGTGAAGCTCGAAGACAGATTCCCCTTGTAGCCACATAAAGGCAGGAGAAAATTCTACCTCTTACTGCAATAAGGAATGGAATACCACAAGCTTGTGGGGGCATTTTTTGGTTTGTTTGTTGTTGTTTTTTATCAGTAGAATATGACTTTCAAATATTAGCTCCCGTTAACCTCTAGAGATTAGCTCCAGTTGTCACAAGAAAGAAAAAAGAACCACAAAAATAGTCAATAAAGACCAAAGGGGAACAAAATGATGTCTGAAAGCATTGGAATCTGTCCTGAACTGGAGAGACAGATATTCACCAACTGGAGACATTGTCCACTCTGAATAATGATGGGATATTATGTGTTACTGATTTAAAGTTTTTAACATAGTCATTTTCTCAGTAAGATGATATTGCAAATTATTTAGCAAAGTCTTTCAAAATACCAACACTCATGGCATCTGGCAGGTATGGAAAAATGTGGCAGATTTAAAAGCACGTTTTCTCTACTTTAATAGTAAACTTAATGATGCCTGATTTCACAAGATGGCATTCTGAGTTGCGCTAACAGAACTCAGATATAAAATATACATATCCCAAATTATTTGTGATAGCACTTGACAGACATGTCAGAGAAGTTGCATCAATAGTAAATTGCTGATTGCTACAAAAGGTTGTTCAGATTAGCCTTGGCATTTATACATATGAGTAATTTAAGTGGCTTGTTTCTTTTCCTAGAGGGAAGGAAAGCTTCAAGTCAGTGCTACTATCAGTTTTTTGCATGTTCACGTGTCTTTTAAGACAGGTTGTAGTTGGGAATTTTAAAATCATTGAGCAATATTTAGATAGCACAGATGCAATAAAAGTCAGGGAGAACTCCACAATTTTAAAATTTTATAATCTTATAAATGACAAGCAAATGCTTTGCTTTCTAGCACTGCCTGTTTTAATGACTAAGACACTAACTACAACACACGAGTAATTTGATTTGTGCTTAGGCTAACTGTATCACAACACAGAATGTGTCACACAAGGCCATCTAATTTACTAAATTTAAGACCTTTGTATGGCACCAAAACACATGCAATATTTTGGAGGAAGATAAAATATTTCACCTTAATGCATCTGGTGAAAACTTGCAAATATATGTGGTAAAATGGTAGTGAAAATATCTGGCTGTGCACCCAAAGCTTTGGCAACATACAATTACAACTCTGTTAATTTTGTTTTATCGGCCTAGGAACATCTCTATCATACTTACATAATTGTACTGTACAGAGATCACAAAGAGAGTAAGCTCTATTTACATGATTTTATCAAGAGAAGAAACTAGATCCTTAAATGCAGAAATGTAGGACTAGAAATCACATGGACTTTCACATGAGAATAAAGTTTCACAACTTAGTTTTTTTATTAGTATATTTGCTTTTGTTCTAGCAGGCAATGCAGGGGTCCAAAACATTTTGTCTATATTAAAGCAATACTTCTATTTCTGTTTTTAAACTGTTCTGTCTTTCATTTGTGGTTACGTAGGCATGGAAGGTCTTAATGAGTAATGAGAAATTTAGGACTACAGAAAAAAAAAACAAACAAAAAACAAACAAACAAACAATTTCACTGTAACACACACTATGTACATATGCAGACATTCACAATATTATGCCTTAAATGCACAGAAATACTCATGAGGGACACATCCTGTGGAATCTTCTACCTTGAGGTATTTTGAATTTGAGATGAAGAAACAGTTTTATACTCTGTTTTGAAAATAAATACAAAACTGAAAGAAAGACGTAAGTAGATAAGAAAGAATGACTTTCTCACTTCCAAGAGCAGCTTCCTAAACTGGCTGTAGGTTAAAGTAATGCTCTGCCTGCTCTATACATAGGGTACCATTTAAACGGGATCTTTGCACTTCTTCACTGCATTTAAATAGAATAAGAACCATAAAGGCTATTACAAACCATTTTGCATGAGATTGGAGACATACTCCAGTGTGTTGGTAGAATTTTCTTCTTTGGATGGAAATTGTTAATCTTACTGACACTTCTGAAGAACTGAGTGATGACAGAAAAATGATCACACAGGCTGAAATTAAGAAACTGTAGAATCCTCATGTAACTGGTACTACTGTTTTAATTACTGTTTTAAGTACAACATGGTTTCATTTGTTTTGAAATAAAGACAGTAAATTCCTAAGTACCACACCGATGCAAAACCACATTTCTTTTAAATTATCTGTCCTGCTTGAAAATTTCCTACACATGAAATATTCAACTACATGTATCCTATAAGTATTTGACTGATCACAATCTCAGCAGAAGTGATTAAAAGAGAAGTAATTTCACCTCAGAAGAACTGATTTCTTAGCTGATGAAACAAGTTTGAAATTATGAATTTCTTAACCACTGGTTCTTATATTGCCCTACAAGTTATCCCATATGGATATTAATATTCTCACTCAAAACATATATTAGAGCAGGATTAACATGGACTTAACAGTAATTAGAGAGAAAAGGAAGTTCACGAGAAGTTGAATTTATCCCCATATGAACAAACACAAAGCTAGGACAGGCAGAGTTAAAGACATCCAAGTGTACTGAGACACAGAAAACACCAGATTGCTGCTGTGAGTTAATTGTCTGATTTATATAAGGTTTTACCTTAGATGAACAGATTGTAAACAGTTCAATTTCTCTCCTCTCCAATCCTTTGGGGTGAATTGTGGAACAGATCAATTAATAGCACTCAAACAGCACCATCAACTATTGTAACAATGACTCTTACCAAAATTCCCTTTGCATTCCAGACCTAAGGGCTCTGTCAGTTCTACACACCAAGGTAATAATTAACAGTTTTTGTCTTTAAAAAGAATCTTTGTATTAAGATATCCTGGTCTGAGGTGGAGAATGGGCAATGACGTGAAAACCTTGAGATACGAGGAGGAAAATCTCTTTCTAACTAGAACCCCAGCTACACAAGGGGTATTCTCAGCGTTCAAAAGATGCCTGTTTCTGCTCAGGCCTAGAAATGAAAAGTTTAAATACAAACAAAAGAGCCATCATGGTTTTGAGCACTGCAAGAGCCTGTAGATAACTTTCAAAAATTCCCAACATATATTGGTTGCATCTTATCTTTTGCAGAGCCTTCCCCTGTAGATTGTATGAAACTAATTACATTGTACTTTTCAGTAAGAGTATGAACTGAAAAGTGAAAAATACATCTAAGAGACTCTTAAGAAACATCTACAAAAACTTTTCAGTAGAAAATACCTAAAGCAATGTGTCAGTGATCAGATAACCACAGAATCACAGAAATACTCCCCCCAAAAAGCATAATTTGGTCCATTCTTTATTTATAACTTGTAAGGGATTATCAGACTTTCCACTCCTAGAGGTTTCAAGCCTTTTTCAACCTGCAGCTGTTTACCAGCATTCTGTGGATGTGAAGTCTGGAAAGGAGATGTGGAAGATGCAGTAGTTTATCATAAATAAAGTGTAATCTTGAATCTATTGAAAGAAATAACAAACACTTCCATGGGTTACAGTAAAATTAAAATTAGGTGAATGGTATTGGTGAATGGAATAAAAAAATATGGTGAATGGAATAAAAAATACAATTCTTTCATGAAACTCGTATAAAACTTTTCAAGACATTCCTGTGTGCTTATGAGGCCCCCGAAGCCTGACAGCATTTAGCACCATGAAACTCTCAAGTCTCTTATATATCAAAACATGATATACCATATGATACATTACACAGAAGGTGTATACAGGGTGGGTATATGAAGTAAGGACACACCTGCACATCATGTTAGGGGCCTAGGCACTAGAATACAGGAAATAGTGTCTCATCTAATGGGAATTTCAATGTAGATTTGAAATGCTACTAAAAATGCACACCTTCCTTAGCTGTTGCACAGTGCATGGCCACTGTGCAGCTCTGCAAGCCAGGCCCACTTTGCTGCCTAACCACCTTAATAACCTTGATCTGAAGCCTGGGATCTTAGCCTGAGAAAGGGACCACAGATCTCCACAGAAAACATGTAAGACAGACACATGACAGTATGGGATGTGAAACACAGCAAAAGGAGGTGAACTGCTAAAAACTTGGTAGGTTCAGAGTGTTTACAGGGGTTGTAAATCAGATTTCACTACTTTAATCAAAATTTATTTGCTTATATATACAAAACACGTGATTCTATCTTTGGCTACAGTACTATTGTATGAATGAGTTACAATTAAGACCACTCCTCACCATCTGTTTTTTAACCCAATAAGCTAAATTCCAGGTTTGCAACCTGTGAAATAATCGGCTCTGTGTGAAAACAGAAGATAGTAAAGAGTAACATTACAAAGCTTTATCTTTTGTTTACCTCCCACCTGATAAACTCTGAACAGTTCTGTTCCCTGCCTTTGATTGTTTTGTCCTCATATTTCCTGCTAAGAGTTTACAAAACAGCATTATTGAACAGGCAGACAAGAAGCACACCTATTTGTTTAATAACATCAAGGGAGAAAAAATGCTGGCTCATCCGTTTTGTTGTTAAGTTGCTCAAAAGGATCAAAATACCAATTAACTTGCTCGCTTAGAAAATCTTTGATATCCTCAGATTTACTGACATTTTGAAACTCTTGTTCATACTTGCCTAATGTCTTTTTGATTATGAACAAAGAAGTGCCAATCTGTTTAGCATTTGACCTGTTTTCTCAAACATTTGTATGTATTCAACTACTTAGTTCCTAAAAACACTTGACTAGTCACAGCTGTAAGTGGAAGAAAAATGTTTTCTGTTCCACTGATATCTTTTTTATACATTGTTCATTATTTTTTTCAAGACTATAATGGAAAAGAATTTGTTTAAAAATGAAGAATAAACTGAACAAAGGAGAAAGAATTGCCTGCCTCAGTTTATATTCTGAATACTCAGTCAAAAGCCTTTTATGCTGGTGGGCAAACTGCTAAATCTCCTCCCAGTTCTCTTAAACTGACTTTCTTTTCTGAATGAATTACACCAGCTCAGACTTAAAAACTTGGGGACTATCAAAAAAGATGTTAAACACAACTTGCCCTTATCTGTAGGAATGGAAAGCTACAGTTACCATTGCTTTTATGACCATTCATTTTCAAGATTGTACTCAGATTCCATGCATTTTTAAAATAAAAGTCTACTGATAGGAAGAGGCCTAATTTCTTCTCAACTTACATCGATTTCAGTGAAATGTATCTTTGTTCACTTATGTGCAGATTAGATAAAATTTCAGGCTCTTTGTGTTGTTATGAAACATGTAAGTGATCGGAAAAATTAATCTTTTTGTTCAACCTGCTTTAGAATTGTATGACCTTACTAAAATTAGTCATGTACCACACAAATTAAAGGTGGAGGGAAATTGTGTCTGAAAACGATATTGCTTTGATGGACAAATGAGCATGCAAGTTATCCTTCCTGGGATACAAATCTCCTATGTATTTCTGTTACATATTGCTTTAGCATCATAATATATTACAAATCGGAAAATTCAGTAACTTTTCAGAATGAATTGATTCAACTACAGTTTATTGGACAACATCTGTTGGTGCAAAAACCACAGATAAATGAACTCAAATGACTCATCTACAGAAATGTACATTTACTTAGTCTCTGGGTTTTTATAAAGGCATTTGGAACTCTGTCTCCTTTCTCAAAAACCTAATCAGCTACTTACATCTAGTATCATATGAAGGATTTTTTATTTTTTTTTTCAGTAGATTCATTAACTCTGTACTCTCTGGATCTCCTGTACAGAAGACAGCAATAAAAGGTTGATACAGCCATTTGCTACTTGTTCCTACTTTTAAGCAGCCAACTGTATTTCCCAAATCACATTTGTAACTTCTTGAAACACAGATCCTTTCAGTAATCAAACTAGAATATAGTAGCCATGATAAGGGTCAGCAGATATCTGGTTATAATTAGTGGTGAATTGAAGACACATGACCATGAGGAAGCTGTTAAGAGGAATATTCTGAAGTTAGGGAACTTTTGTGCACACTAATGCCTTTCTCCAGTTACACCTGTATATTACATCTCTTCATTACTAGGCTAATGTCAGTGTACAGACATAAGCTCTTGACATTCCTATTAACTAGTCTTGCTCCAGAGCAGAAACAGTTTTTTCAGTTGAATTTTCATACTTCCTGAGCTGACAATAAATAAATAAATAAATAAATAAATGAGGAAAGGTTGATGGGGAAGGGAGTATCAGAGAAAAAGAGATGAAAGGGGTGGAAAATGGGAAAAATAAGAGGCAGATATTCTTATGCATTGTGTCCCTATGTGGGAACTACCCCAGTATGACACAGATTTGAAATTATGCCTTCCATTTTTCCAGTATGAGTTCTGTGCACACTAAAGGATGTAATAAACAAAATCTGGTATGCTATTCACAAAAATATTTTAAACAAATTTTTTACAATGTATTATGTTTAAAATCAGTACTGATGAAAAATTCTTTGAAATATTTCTTTTTTTAAAAAAAATAAAAATCTGATTTAATTAATGTTTTCAAGCTTGAAAGTAATATTCTTCTGTTTTTGTTTTTTGTTTTCTGGTTTTTTTTAAACAGTTCTTCTATATCAGCTCTTTTTTAAGCATGTTGATCTTATTAAAATGATGACTGAAGCTCACTGACCTTTCAAATCCTTGCTTCAGCAACATCAGAAACATAGGGATGGTCTAGCTACTGAATACTAACTGCTCACTGCAGTTCTCCCTCTCCTTCTCTTGATGGCTCTTGTAGAATTAATCCAATAGTTACTGCTTTTACAAGAATAACTTAGACCAAGCATGTAGAAGCCAATGTTTTTAGAACTTTTCATACAATATATTTTGTTGAATGGAACACTAAAATGACAGTCATAGAAGCCATACCTTTTCACAAACTCTTCAAAAAGAATGCGATGAGAATATCCTTTTTGACGTATTTTGACAGTTTCCAGAATTCCAGTATATCGTAGCTGCAGTAGAACTCTCTCATGAGAAAATGTTAGTGCTTCTCGATCATCATTAGGTTTAATGCAGCGAATAAAGTGAGGCTGTCCAACAACCATTTTGGATAGAAGATCCATGAGGGAATACTAGTAAAGGAAAAAAGAGATACAGAGACTTGTCTAAAAAATCTGTAATTCAATTACATAAGTAGGAAATGTATTTTGTAAACAGTATGGAATTATTGATAATATGATAATACTGATTGGTACTCAAGTCTTAACTTTTTTAAGATTTTGGCTAAAATCCAGAATCTATTAAAAGCTTTTAACAGTTAAAACACAAATTACGATTCTAGTTCTACTTACCCTATCATCTCTCCTTATATTACCTTCTTGTAGTTTAAGAAGGCTCATATTGAAATTTTTAATTGAAAAGTGTCCCAGCTATAACTCTGTTATAGGCACATTTGATCAAACAGTTATTCCCAACAGGAAGATAAGCTTACTGTAAAACAAACAATCACATAAGAATCACAGAAAGCCCTGGAAACTGGGTTGAAAGAAGCCACCGGTTTAGTACTCTGCCCACAGAGAACACTGAATGTATCTGTTCTATTTCAGGACATCTCTGAGGAGTCTTTTTGTCAGAATCACTGCTACAGATTGCACGTTCTCCCAGGGTAATCCACTGAAGTTGTTCCACATTACTGTAACTATTCAGAATGTTCTTAGCATCTAAACTGAATATTCCTGCTGAAACATGGACCCATTACTTCTTGCCCTAACCAACCTGAACACTGAATACAGTTTATTTCATTGCACGAAAATATTTCTGCTTCTGCTTCATTCTTACCTCATTATCCCACTGTCTGATCAGAATTTGCTGCAAATACCCTCAATCTCAATGCTGCATACAATTCCAAGCTGACTGGATCTGAGTGTGGTCACTTGGTTGTAGGCTGCATTCAGACAACAGACAAGTATTTTCAGAACCACTACCTATTTATTTTTTTAATCTCTTACTTTCCTCTTTGATCTAACAACTCCACATATACTTCAGGAATACCTATTGTTCTTATAATCAGAATATTTGTTTATAGTTTAACTGCTGTACCCTAAAATAGGAAGCCATAGTTTGTCGCTTCATGTTAGTTGTTTCCTCGGGGTGTCGCATAACTTCCATTGTGTCAACCTGGAAGACAAAACTGAGATAATTAGATCTGTTGCAGAAACACTGCACACCCACCTCATTAGCAAAAACTAGGTTTGATGCTTCTTCTGGTCATTCTCTCGTGAACACAGTCCTATCACAGAGAGCTGTTTGCCAGCCAGCAGTGATTCTCTCATTAGTAGTTTTCACTGTAAAGTTGTTTGTGAACTACATCATGGCTGTCATAGTCAGCAGGCTCCACTTTTTTATTTCATACTATGCCTTGAGGCAGGTCAAGCAGTAAGCATACTAAATTAAAGAACTGCATGTCATGTCTCTTTTTTTCTCCTTAAACTATGCCTCAGTACATATTTCAGCAAGGAAGCAGTAATGTTCTTACTCTGTTTAACATCTTGGTGCCCTCAGTCACTACAAGAGGCATGCTTATGAGTGCAACTATTATTGAGGTGGGTAGTAACAGAGGATGGAGAAATACAAGCAATTCACAGATTGGCCATTGGAAATAGGGCTGACATTTAGTTGACTTCAGTAGTATCTAATTAGCTTGATGTCCCAAACTCATCAACAAAGTAGGAAACTGTATTTCACCTTTGTCTTCCTATATGGATATATATATTCTTATATATTTTAGACCACTGTTGATATCTTCATTTACTAGATCTTCCTAGACTGACAGACTCTTGATCAGATTAGGGGACAATTTCACACTTTTGTCATGATAGTATATTGTTAGGCCAATGGACCAGCTGTCAAGATGCAATACCTTATGAAGCCTTCCTTACTTTCATCCGTTGCATCTTATTTTCCATATAAAGTTACTATTTCTTTAATGACCTGGAAGTACATTATAAAAAAACTGCCTCATTTTGCTCATGAATGGGAAAACATTCTTGCTACATAACAAGTGGCAAACAAAGTAGGTAACCACAGAACATGCATGTCTTTTCCTATCTGCTGCTGTGTCTACTATTAATTACATTAAAAGGCCATTTTGATGCCAAGAATTTCAGCAGTCTCAGCTGAACTGCTGTTGCATCAAATGCCACTTTTTCAGCATTTCTGTATAGCTCACAAGAGTTATTTTTAGACAGTGCACATGGACAGCAAACATATTGCTTCTTGTATATTTACTTATATTGTCAGTACAGCTGTTCTGCTGTTCTTATCAAAATGAAACTAGAATTTATGAATGAGCATAACCATGGTTTTCAATCACAAGCAGATTGCATTGCTGTATTGCAGCTCAACAAAATCAACCAACATCTTGCTTGCATGGGGCATTAGCAACATTCTAGCATTCACTTGCTTTGTGGCAGTTTACCATCTGCTCTGACTAGGTGGCATTTGTATAAACCAGATAATGCCATTGTCAGCACCTGTGCTATGACTCCTGGACTTTACTACATATAATCATTTCCAAAGCTCACTGACTTATGACCACTAAACATAATTGCTGAAAGACTACAGTTTCCAATGAAGTAACTGTCACTCTTACCTTCAGGAGATATTTAGGAGACTGCATGAAAAATACAAAGGAAATGAGGCACTAAGTAGTAATAGACCAAGAAAATGGATTTTGTGTTGGAGAAGAAATCAAAAGAGAAAACTTGTGAAGGCAAGATTCAGAATACAAATGGTACAAAGGGAGACAGACTTCCATGAGGGTGACCAAAGCAATTTCGTCATGATTTTGCAGTCTCTGATGTTCATAGCCCTAAGTGGGGTGCATGCACTATTATGCATCTCAAATAAATACATGAAGAAAAAAAAAGATGCAATTGGCTTTCAGTTTTAAGAACATTAACAGAAAAGAGGAAAAGAGCTTCATCAGCACAGATAACAACAAACACCTTAAGAGGTCATGTGAGAAATTAATCATCAATGTCAAATCAGAATAGCAGACATGTCCATGGGGAAGACTTCAGGAATGTTTCAGAGCCATATTGGCAAGACAACTGCTGTCTGAGCTTTGGTATCCAAAGCTCTGGTAAAGGTCAGGTAAAAGACAACAACCTTACCAGTGAATACTGACAGTAATCCCATAATAAATGGTAACATTTAATAGAATTGTCTGTTAGACAAACACAAAGAACATCAACAGTAAAAGCACACTGTTTGAGGACTATAGAAAAGCCCAATTACTCAAGAATTTTAGCTTCTCAATATGATTCTTGGCTGTCTAGAAAAGCATAGACTCCAAATTATTATTTTGTTGGAGTTTCAGTACTCATGATCTCTTAGCCATAATTTAATAACTGCTGTCAAATGAAGGGTGAGCTTATGCTCTACCTTTTGGGCAATACAATAACATTAGCATCCCCTTTTCACAGCTGTTATTGTCACCAAACTGGTAGAATCTTATGATGCTTAAGACCGTGATTCTGTCAAATATGGTTTACTACAGCCTGCTGGGTTCAAAAGAGGGGTTTGTTTTGTTTTGATTTTGTGGAGTGAAGGGAGTGGGCACCCAAAAAAACAGATGGTCAGAAACATTTACAGAGAATGATGTAACACAACTTTTTCTCAGAAAAACAGGCTAAAACCAGTACTGTGAGATTCCCTTTTCTTTGGAGTTGTAAATTTAGACCTGTGTAGTCTGTAAGGACCAGGACCAATTTCAAAATCTTATGGACAAGAGACATTTGAAGGTATTTTTTTATAGATTCTGAAGCTGTGGAGATTTTGCTGTAAGAATTTTAGAAGATTTCTCTCTACTTAATTTATAATATTGAGTGCATATGAACTTATGCAGTTTTATGAGAGGGCAATAATCACATGTACAACAGACAATAGACATTACTGTAACCGATAGAATGTAAGAATGTCATGATATCATCTAATGTTTCAAATGACTAGCTGCTTTTTTAAAAATAAAATGAAAAATATTCCAACTGTTATGTCACATTTCTACATGACAATAGTAGTGGTGTAAAATATACATTCATGTGATTACAGCTGAAAAACAGTTGACCTTAAAAAGACAAACTGTTCAATCACTAAAAAAAGAAACTGCTTATAATAGTTTAAAACGGTATTACAAAAATGATTTATAGTATCATGTCACCTTATGAGGTCATTGCAAATTATTTTCACATGTTGACCACACCTGCTATTAGCATGGTCTGAAACAAGATAAAACCAATAAATGCTCTAAGCAAAAAAGCTCATAAATTAAAATATATACGCAAATTTCCACACTTCAAAGTAAAATTATTATACTTTTGGAATAATTGTATTAGTTGTAAAATAGTACTTTAATGTTTTTTTGTTTTGTTTTGTTTCTTGAAGTTGTCACAAATTCATAAAATTTTTAATTGAAGTGGTGGATTTTTTCACCTAAAAAATTGTATCAATTAATGTTTTCTGGATAGTGTTGCACTTATTCTGGATTAGCTCCTTCTCTAAAAACGTGAAGGGTGAATGGCCTTAAATGCTATATAGTACAACTGAATGTGTTTATCAAAGCTCTAAAAGAGAAGTGCTGTATTTTACTCCAGTTCAAGCAATAAAATGCATGCTTACAAAGCTTATGCTGATATAGCTGGATGTGGAAGACAATGTTTGTATAATACATAAAGATAGTAAGGCCATAATCTGCCCTTCAGCACTGAAAGTGTTCATATCAAGAAGGAAATAAATCTCTTGAATCCGAGTCTCTATTTACAGGTACAGTGAAAGATACAGATGGGTTACTCATGAATTACTGTATTTGAGCAAGAGCTCCTTATGATAGGAGGGAATGTAAAGAAGAAATAGAACGCACAAAAAATACAACTCTACAGAGTTCTGAATAGCTGCTTTGACCAGTTACAACTTCTTTTTTTTTTTTTTTTTTAATTACTTCTATTTGCTTTGAGGTAAAACAAACAAACAAACTAACTAACTAACAAAAAACCAGCAGCCAGCTGATCACATTTTAACAGGACTAACCTGAAAGTCAGGAAGGAGCACAGGTGTTATCAACTTGAGGTGCAAGTTTTCCTCATGTATTAAAATGAACTCAGTTGGCTATTAACTGCAGTAAAATCTCCTCATCCTTTTGCATTTATGCCATATCCCTTTTTGGTAAAATCAGAAAGTGCTTAAATTCTATGGTTCTTTTTTCTTTATAAAGAATAGCTGTTTTGCTGAGTGGTTCTTCTCTGGTAATTTGTCAGTTACAAAGGCCCCTTGGTTTTTGAACACAAGAGGATTTGATCATTTTTCTGTTTTGCCTTTTCTTTTGTTAAACACACTAACCAAATTTTAGCTAAGTAAATCTCTTTTTAGCCAGAACTTGCCAGAAGAAAGCCTTGAACCCACTGCAATCAAGAGGAATATTGCCACTATTACCAGTATAACTGAGATTTCACTACAAATGTTTAAAGATTAATCACTGGTAAATTGATTCTACATTGGATTCCACAGAAAGGGCCTCAACAAAACTGGAAACAATACTCCCAGGTAAGGTGTGTTTTTTTTCTCATATTAAAACATACTCATTTGGTAAGAGCTTCACTGTCTACCTACATCACATCTTACTGTAATATTTCATGAGAAATTTCCTGTCTTCAAATAGAACACTACCAACCTTGATACGCCCAGCACTAATCTGTGGAGGCAAAGACCTAGATGCTGCTGTCACTCTTGCTCTTGCCTGTGCCAAGTTACCTGTTCAAAAAGAAAGAAATACATACTACAAAAATTGTTCAGTAATCTTAACTGAGAAAACATTACATGGTAAAAAAAAAAAATCATACAACAGAAGTAAGAATAGAAGACACTACTACCCTTCTTACACAGACTGCTACCAACTTTGCCTTGGTGAGTGTGGGCATGACATGGAGTCTAGAGTTGATTTAAAAGGGAAGAAAAAGACACCAGTAAGGTGGCACATTGCTGACCTTAACTACTGATCTGATGAAAACAACAACAGCACAGTATACAGATCCGCCAGTTGTTATCAATTTCTCTGTGACTCTTTCACAGATTTAAAAGTGAAAAAGATAGAAGAAACCTTGTTTCTACAAAATCAGTGGATCCCAAAGTGTTTAGACATCATCTTAAGCTCACAAACTGAAGAAAAAGATGAGAAGATGATAAGACAGTATCTTTTCTTGACCTTTTGACATACAGCCTACTTAATCCCCAATAGTATTATCCCTTGGGGTTTTCAAAGACTGACTCAGTTCCTCAGGCAAAAACATACTGGTGTCAACTGCAAAATGAGTGCCTTTCCTTTAGTTGTACAGTATGATGTATCTTAAACTTTTACCACTGTACTTGCAGAAAGTCAGTCATCATAAAATAGCGTTTCAAAATAAAGGCTCAGAGGAGAGAGGAAGTGATATGGGACTGTGCATATGCAAGACACTCTGTATATTTCAAAGTTTTAGCAAGTCTAGCACAAGATGTCCAAATGTTTTCTCTGGCTATATCTTCAGAGGCTAAACTGTGATTAATAGCATTGAAAGAACCCTTTGAAGCAGGATTGGTGACATCAAAGCCCTAATCCATGGGTGGCAGGATTTTTATAATGAGTGGGAAGCATTTTAACACATTTCAAAGGATTTACAGCATGAATAAACAATAGGCCTCTGCAGATGTACCACACACCTTTCAGAACCAGAACACATAAATAAGTGTCCATTTTAATTTAAATGTAAATAAAGTGTTAACACTTCTTTCAGATGCTAAGTGCCTTGTTTGCATCAACTCCAGTGTTTAGCTATTTGCTTTCACAGAAAGCCAGTCTCTCTAAACAGTCTTCAGAGTTTTGATAAACTATATATTACAGCACTAGTAGGGAAGCAGGATCGGAGAAACAAAAAACAAGAACACTTAATCGCTGGTAGTTTTTTTTTTGTTTGTTTCGTTTTTTTTTATACAGGAGAAGAGCGAAGAGCACACACAAAGTGCACGTTACACTGAAAGAAACTTTTGCTCTTTCCTGCAAACTCATGGGAAATATGAGTCTCCTGAGAAGAGTTTGGAGGCCAACACTCAGAAACACAGCAATGACATTCTGTAGAGCAACTCAGACATTCTGTATTCATTTTCCAAAGTATTAACTTTTTAAAATGCTGGAATTGGGATTGACACAATGATGCAAAACTGCTATGTCATTTTCAGATTAAGAGAGTCTGGTACCTGACAGTCTAAATGACACTGTAGAACATCAGGAATTTCCATAATTGTGGAAAATGCTTTAAGGCTATAGTGTTCAGGTTAATTAGAACTACAGTTCTGTTCTGAAAATCAGATTTATTTTTTTTTCCACTCAGCTGGTCATATTACTACCTATCTTCATTATACATGAAAACAAAGACTGTTTTGTAGAGAGTTTTAGTTTTACTTTCACTTGACTATCATGTTTGAATACCTCACTTGTGTTATTTGCTTCAGGGAAGAAGCTTCTCAAAGACAAATTTCCTGGTTTTCTTAATGTTACTCAGAAGTGTTCACCTGGTTTTCTGATCTGAGCATGCTTTTATTGAATATTTAAGCTTGATATTTACTACTCTGACTATTAAATCAATTCAGAGAAATAAGTTTCCACTTAAGAAAAGCATGAGGCCTATATGTGATGTACGAAACAACTGCTGAATCTTCTCTGGAAGAACTCTTATATGTCTAATTTTTTGGTAGTAAGTACAGACAAGTGCTTAAACAATCAAGACTGCTCTGCCTGGTTTGTAGTTTTTTTCATTATGTTTGGAATTGTTAGTTGTTTACCATGTACTACCACTTTTATTTTGGGTATGAACATGCCTGCCGGCAATATTTTATTACCTGAGGGTTACATTCAACATCCTATGCATTTGCTAGATACTACACTAGTATATATGCTACTGTCAAAGTACATAATAGTTTACATTAGCATGGCTACAGCTTACTATTGGAAAAAGCAAATTTCAATCATAATCAATGATTTCAATGATTTGCTGTCTATTTTGCACTAATAATTTCATTTTTCTTCTTGGCAAAAGTAAAGACTAAATCTAAGAATAAGACCAATATACATTTATGGGTTTTATCTGTTCTCATTTCATAAATCAAATGATCACCATTGTTAACTACTCAACCGTAGTTCAATTTGAAAGCCACAGAAAAAATGTTATCAGTGTTTTCTTTTCCAGATCAAACATAAAATGATCTTTCAGAAAAAGTTCATCTTAACTACTTCATTTTCAGGAAAATAACTACGTGCAGCATGCCCAACCAATGAAACTAATAACAGAACAAACATGGCTTGAAAATTAGTTTACATATTAAGAGAAATTTTACACAGAATTAGAGTGATGCTTATAGTCAGTAAACATTCAGAGTACCTGTCCCTGCACTTGATTTTCATTTAAAAGGTCATTTATTATTTTACACACCAGAAATAGTAAAACGTTATTCCACTTTGTGAAGAACATCAATATTTGAACAACAAATGTTTTTAGATAATATCATAGCCAGTTAAAACTGCCAAGAGTTCCTTGCAAGATTAAGCTGGTTAAAGGTTAAAAGACTGCACTGTGCCTGTCAGAATGCTGGCTTCACACACACTGTATGATCAGCACTTACAAGCTCATAGAGTTAAATAAAATACTACCCATACTAGATCAAATGCCACAAAATGGACAAATTAAGAAACTTAAAACTCCCTCAAAATTTTCTGAGTTTGTTTTAAACTAGGACTGATCTTTTAAATATATACTTGTTCAACTCTATTCATGTGCATTTCATTTTCAGTTTGGCTGGACTGCTTATCTGAAAAATTAAGGCTCCTACCCATGTGTCTGCAGTGCCAGAGACAAAGGTTTCTGGGATTGATTTGTGTCAGTGGTGGAATCAGCTAGCCCCAGCATTTCTTTTTCCTGTCTGTTGAATAAAGTTATGAGTATCATTAGTGCTTTGTGAATTTTCAGTCATTAGAGTCTGTGAAAGGCTCCACGATCTTCCAGCAGAAAGAAGTAGCAGTACAAAGTCTATCCAGTCACTGCTAAACTCACTGTCTCTATACTCAGCATACACTTTGCCTTGAAACTGCAGAGGAAAACTCCTATTCCTTTAAATATAGTCTCATTCCAACTAGGTGAGAAAGACAGAGATGTCAAAGAACCGTATCCCTTTTACTACACAAGCCCAAGCAGGAGAAGTTCTGAAAGTATGTTTTTACATAGCACAGAATGTAGACAAGTTGCCTTCTTCAAGTTAGACTTCAGAAGCATTCTCTAGATTTCAGAAAAGATAAGTCTGCATTCATGGATTCAGTCCTGCATCCCTAGCATTTACTCCACCATTCTCAGGTGATGCATTCTACAAGAAGTATCAAGCAAATATTACTAATACTAGCACTGTAATTATAACTACATTTTGGTTATGCCTGCTATAGACCACTCTTTCCTTACAAAGTAAAAGCATGCCAGGTAAGAATCACAATATGCTTTGATATAACTTCTAGTCTGTGAAGTGGAAATGGTTTACAGGGAGAGAGTCTAGTGACAATATCACCTTATTGTATAAGCTGTACCATGGATACTACTATTATAGAGTAGGTGCAGTACAAGATCTTTCCTTATCCTCACATATTTTATTAATTTTTTTTCATGCTTCTGGTTCAGATAAAGAGGAGTTACTTGCAGATACAGTGTAATATGGTTGGAAATGCTACCATGCATTCATATTTCATTCACATTACTTCTAATCACTGCTAAGCACTTGCACTCCAGGAGAGGTACAGAGTCAGACAATGTCTGACACACAGAGATTCTTCTCTGTCTTTCCTTTCAATACATTTTATCTAGCCTAAGGAAGTCGACTGCTTATCTTCATAATGTATTTTCATCTTCTACTACAGTAAGACTAAGCTTTTCTTAGCTTGCCTATAAATGAATACATGTAATTTTTTCATTGGGTGCTAATTTGAATCTGGTCACTGACAACCAAGAATCTATCGTTTGGAGTCACAAAAGTCATTTACGCTAACTTTGTGCAATAAAAAGCTAAGAATTCATTTTTCTCTTATACTATGCATTTTGCACATGAATTTATAAAAATATATTGAATTTCTTTACTTCCCATTTCAAATGAGTAGTTAAAGAATAAGAAATGTTTTTTCCAAAATTGGATTCATATTACAAAATAGAATCCAATACCCATGAAAAATTAGTAATGGAGAGGCCAGTCTGGGAATAACCTAACCAGGAGTAACATTCTCAGAAGCAAAAAAAGTATTCAATTTTTTTGATCATGACTGTTCGAAGTGACAAATCTATGCCACAGTAAACTGACAGTTTCTGATCACGAATTTCGCTGCTAGCATAATGTAGACACAGATCATGTTTACAGTTACTTTACAGCATTACATTGCTAGACTCCCTACTGCACACATTGCAGACACTTCAGTGGTCACTTCTCACATTAACAAGGCAGCCACTGGCAAACACAACACAGTGTTTACCACAGCAAATAAATCTGCTTGTAAGCATGATTCCTGTCTTGTTTAAGTGTTCTTTCAACACAGTAGGTTAGGAGGCTCCATGTAGAATGCAAGAGAATAAAGACACTCCTGACAGCAGCTGAGATGAAATGAAGGTCAAACTGCCTACTTATATTCCATGATATGTAAATGTATGGTCTTCAATAAGAAAGGTCTTCACTTTAACCCTTACCTAGTAAGTACCAAGAAAGAATAGTTTATGGTATGCAGTTAATTATTGGCAGTGACCAAGATGCTTTTAAAACATGACCTTGACTGTTAACAGCTACTTGAAGCAACTTGTCCAGTTTTCCAGCTGAACTGAATTAGAGCCATGCAGCCAACTACCCAATGGCAAGTGTGTTTACTGAAATGCAGACATTTTCTGAAATATCATGGGCTTAAATGCGATCATAATAAAGGGACTGAAGCATCTCATGCATGAGAAACGGCTAAGTAACCCGGGTATGCTCAATTTGGGGAAAAGAAGACTGAAGAAGGAGCTGATGAATGTTTACAGATATCTGAAGGTAGATAAGAGGCAAGTGGAGGAGGCCAGGCTGTTCTTGGTGCTGTACAGCCATAGGACAAGAAGTAATGGCCTAAAACTTGAACATGTACTTTGTAATAACAAGTTCACACAAAATCATTTTGGATATTCAAAACAGCAATGTTGTCTGCATATTCCACAAATTTATCTGTTCTACAAAATCACTGGCAAATTTAAAAATAATTGCTCTTCTGAGGCTTGATTTTGGGAGCTACTGAATGCCAACAATGTACCAAGTATCCCTGGCAGAGTTTGATCTAATAGAGAGTAGTGCCTTTAGAAACTAACTAGCAAATTACTCATTAAAATAACTACTGCATAGTGTTGTCTGAGTATTTCTCTATTTAAATTCTGCATATGCTGCTCAGTTAGATCCTACTGCCTAATAATTAATATAAAACCCAGTAACATCTTGTATATAATACATCTGGATTCCTCCTCAGTATCAATATATTTTGATCTTAAATTGTATACAACAAAGTGCTAATATTATACTTAGTCACTATCATGAGATAATTTTCATTGTAGAATTGAAAAGTTTGTTTAGAAAGTGAAAATTGAAAAGATGTCTCTTCTGAAAGAAAGGTAAAGCAAAATTGTTCTCAGTATTTGTACTACAGGGGATATCCTACCATGAATCAAACCATTAAGCTTGTCAAGTTCTGCTCTTAAAATCTGTCCACTTGTACTTTTTTGGAGGGTTCAAGTTGTAACCACTTGGAGAAAAGAATCCATGTTATGCCTTTTGCCCATTTTTCAGAACAATGTCATCTGTGAAGTAGCATATTAAAAAGAGTTGACTTCTGCTTGGACAACACCATTTGCCAAACAAAAGCATGATAAACCTGCCTCGACCTTCCCATCTGTGGTGCTTTCATGTGCAATTCCAGTGATTCACTGACACCTTTTATAGAGAGTTATTCTCAGCAGTAAATAATTGTTATGCCTTGTGTAAAGTTTGAGCAGGACTGAGATGCTAACTTTTCATCTGATAGATGGCTCTCTTTCTAGATGAGTTCTATTTTTAGGGCTATCTTATGGCATGTTCAGGATCCTACTGCTTACAAGTCTTGTATCTGTGTACTGTATTTATCCCATGACATGAAGCCTTAGGATGAGAAGAAAGGTAGAAAGGTATACTGAACAGTAAAATGCTGAACTGAGCAATGAAATAAAATGCTATCAAACTCTACCTCTATAGTTAAGCTACATTTAATTTAGTTTACTGATGTCCCACATCTGCAATTCACACATCTGCAATTCAGTTAAGTTCACAATTGTTACATCACACATCTGTGGTTTAAAGCCTCTCTTTGCACACAACACACTGGCAGCAAGGCAAAACCGATTAACTTTTATATGCCTTTAACATATGGACCAGTCAGAAGTAGGAAAGCCTCTGTTCAGAGTGAAAATATACAGCTTTCATTAACCTGATCCAAATTCTTAACAAATATAAATTCTGATTCATCTGTAAGTAGTGAGATTATAATTACAATGCTTTTGTTTCCAATTCATTTGACTTAGACTGCCTGCAGTTATTTCTTAGAGGAAAAAATACTAACACAAAAGTGCCATTATAAGTAGAATTTACTGCAGGATAAATTTGTAAAATTAAGATGCATTTGAGACTCTCACACTATTGTGATGTATGGAATTAAAAGAAAAAATCCGTTAAGCCCAGATGGAAACACGCCGTATTTCAGTGAGCAAGTCTGACATACACCAAACCAGGATCCTCCCCACTATCTAGTGCCAGAGGAAGTGCTTGTGTTCGGTAAGATAGTGCAGTAATGGGTTCCCTCAAAAGCACTGTCAAAGCACTGAAGGTTTTAATTGGCTAAGATTTCACCCTGTGTCCAAGTAGTTTCTTTTCACTGAAATGAAATAGAAACCACTCCCCACACTGAGAAACTGCCACAGGATGGTGAAAAACAATTCTTCAATATGATTTTGCAAATAGTCCTAGTTCTTGTACGTTTTAGGGTGCATAAAGAATGTGAACAAAATGTGGCCAGCTTTCTCAGCATGTAATCTGTTTGCTTTTTTTTTTTTTTTTTTTTTTTAATTGTTTAATTTTTGTCTGAGGGCTGTATGTAGGGCAGGAGATGCAAAAGCACAAATAAAACAAACCAAAAATCAATACTAAGGAGAAGAGGTGACCCTTAAGCAGGTTGATTCTAACGAATTTGTTTTTGAAAAAATCTATCTTCCTCAAAGTCTGATGAAGATTTTCCCTTGTTAAAATATCCTATCTCTATGGTGAAGGTTTTGAAAACTTTCAGTTCTCTAGCACACATATTCAGGGACTCTGAGCAAGATGAGCTTATTAACCTCACATGATATATAAATGGTACACTCCAATTGTGTGAGCAACACCCAGTCCTACAAAAACTATCAGAGGTGATGCTGCTATAGCAGAACTGGTGCTCGGCTCTGTCAAATATACACTGCCAAGCCCAGTCCCTACACAGACTCAGAACTGTGACAAAAACCTTTCTGTTGTGTCTCAGTTCTGAGAGAAGAAAGCTGGAGTATTTTTCTTTTCCTCTTTCCAGATGGCAACTCTCACCCCATCTCTCCAGCAAGGACCCAAGGTAGAACAGAGTCACCGTGACAAAAGCTCTAAGGGTCTGTGAATTTTAGAGGAAGAAAAAGTCTGCAGGGATTGTGTTTCAAAAGTAGAGAATGTTGTGTTGCTTCTGAGAAGCCTGCACCTTCCTACCTCCCCACAGTCAGATCCGTTGGGGAACATAAAGTGAAAGCAAGAAGTGGAGGAGGGAGCTACAGTCAGAAAAACCCCAGTGGTTTTAAAAACCTCAAGCATTCTAAAGATATCAGCATTTAAACATGATACTGCAGAAATTCTGAAGTATCAGAATAGAGTCAAATGGTCTGACTCCTCACTGCTACCAATAGTGAATGTTCCAGGCTCTCCTTAATCTTTTCAGTTAAGCCCGCTTCTGTTTCAAGTGGACTCCTCTATAGATTGCATGATGTCTTTCCTCTCTGATGCATTAGCTGTGACAGCAATAAACCAACACTACAAACAGGAATGCCTTGTAAATGGGAACATGCATATTCAACTGCAGTAGTGGCAGACTTTTAAAAATGCTTTATTTCCCCTTTATATTCAGAGCAAATTTCATTTTAGTTTTAGAATATACAGAATCCTCAGCACTAAAAGAACTGTGCTTGTAGAAAAAGTGACAAATCCAGCAACAGTTAAGAGAACTGGGAGGCTAAATAAGAATATGTTGATTCAGGTCCCTAGAAAGTACAATCAGACTCCAAACTGCATTGAATGCACCTAAGTTTCCACTGAAGGAAGAAAAAACAAGCCGCACAATCTACAAAAGTAACCCCAGTATGTTTGATTCAAGTTTTGGCATCTATATCACTAAGTCTGTGCCATAAATCACTATTACAAATGTGCATTTAAAGTCCTGCTGTTAATTTCTGGTCTTTTAAACTGCACAGTCTTTTACTATGAAACAGAAGCATTTGTTAAGAGGGGATAAGTATGTTTGATAAATTACAGGTATTAATGTGATCTTAAATTAGTAGAAGAATTTTGCCTTTTTAGTATTTATTTTCTTGCAGCTGCTAAGTTTTTGACAGTGGAAGAAATGACAGTTATGTAAATATACTTCAAACACAAGATCTTTCCAGAGTGGGAAAGGCATCTTTTTGTTCTTACTGGTATTTAAGACCTACATTTCAGTAACTCGCTGACCCCCTTTAATAGTTTCAAATTCCCACTTGCTTCTGGAATAGCACCACCTAGTGACTCTTATGCATACTGGAGAGATCCTCCTGGCAAAAACCATGTATGCTGCAAATTCCAGAGCTAGTTGCAAGCAGATGTGAGAATGTGCTGTCACTCATCTTCAAACAAAACACCAGAGATGCTGGCAGAAGGCTCACCTGGAGGGATGCAATATGGCTTCCATGTAAATTATTAACTTTCATGTCAGTCAGTAATCTACAAAAAGTTGAAGAAAATTGTATCGAGATCATGAATCTTAATCTGTATATTTTCTGGCTTTAGAAATGAAATACGTATTGAGTGGAGGGCTTGGGGCAAGGGCAGAGCATGATGGGACATTCAGGCAGTCACTATTCTTTTCTTTACAAAAGCTTCTTTGGAGAAAGTTAAGTGAATAGCATTACCATTCTTCACTATGCAAAGATGAAGCAGTATTGCCAGTAACACCTTCCATCTCAACTAAACCTTTCATTTATCTCGCAAGCTGCCAAAAGTAAACCTGGCAATAATCTGATTTTAGAACACAGAGGCCCCAAAACAGGATGTGGGTGCCAATTCTATTAGACAGCTGGAAAAAATAGAGCAAAATCACGAAGACTTTCAAAAAACAGAAATGATCTAAGAGATTTAAGTTATTCTTAAAGCATCACGCACAGGAACATATGCATAATGATTTTTACCAGGATGTCCTGTACTAACTTGACAGAAATATAGATTCAGCTTATTTCTTGTACACCAGAGAAAAATAAATTTGCTACTATGGGAAGCAGAAACCACCCAATTCATTTAAATAGGAAATAAGGAAAAGAAGAAGTAGTAATATGCCAACATGGTAAAAATACATTACTGCAGTGAGAAGTATTTTCTTACTGAACCTTTTCTGCATCTTAGGTAAGATTCTCAGTTTAGTTCTGCTGTCACTGAAAGCACCTCTAGAAACCCAGAGGCAGATAAGTTTGCATGAAATCAAACCTACAATATTTTCAATAATTGTGACTGATAACTGGGAGAAAATACCCAATATGTTTTATTCTGACAACAGCTCCAAGATAGAAAATGACTGGTAAAGAGGGAAGTGAGGCACATTTGACCCAGTGTGAGCTTTCTTTTTAGCTTTGTTTGATCTATCCAGTGTAAGAAATTCTTCCTTCCTTAGTCTTTACTGAGGACTCAAATGTCAGAAGAAATAGACTCAAAGATTTGTGTTTCCTACTTAGGCTATGAACAATCCTACTCTATCTTAAACTGCATCTCCCTTCATCTAAGCTTGTCACAGCTGAAAGGCAAAGCAGATTCCTCAGTGGATTCTCACCTCTCAAAGTCCTCTAAAATTGTAATTTGAAGAGAAGTAATCCAGAGCCTTCTAATTACAGAAAATAAGAGATTAGTAGGAATCTGGCCTATGTAGAATATAAACAGTTATTTTTGCTATCAGTTACACATGTGCAGAGAATGTTCCTATATCTGGGTTCCTCCAGATGTTCTTTTTCTACATAGAAGTCTCAGGATAGGTTGAGGGCAATACCAGAGGCTGCGACTGTACTACTGAGTTTCCAGAAATCACAGACATATATTCTGCACAGGCACTGAATTGCACCTACAGCCAACGTACAGCACTACCTAGTGAGGCTACACAGCACTACCTAGTGCACGTACACTTTTTTCTACCCAGAACATTTTTGGTAGAAATACAACCATCACACTTGTTTACATCATATCAGACCAAAATAATTTTGCAATCTAATACAATGCATTGTATTTGGATTATTCCTTATTGTTATATCTTTTTCTTATTAATTATGAAAAAAGACCTTTAAGAACATGGAAAGCTTTGACATTTTTAAAGTGTACATTTCTTGTCTTGTTGGCATGTACACTGTATTCATACATGTCAGTAATATTCTGGCATCAATCCACAGAGAAAGCAAATTTTATCTTGCTATTTTATTTATCCACAGATCTGTGCACTTTTAAGTACGTCAGTGTCAACAAGCTTAAGATAAATGGAATTTATGAATCCTAGCAGATCAGTATGCATACTTCAAAATTTGGAAGAAACTATTTTACGTACTGCACCAATGAATCTAAACAGATGGGTATTATCTTCAAACTAACAACCTACATTACACGATTTAGAAATTGTAAGAAATGCTGCACAAGAATATATCATCTGAACTGAACTTAGCAAAAGACAAAGAACAAAAACACATTCTCATTCTGCTTTCAAAATGAGTTCTTGCCCTAAACACCATATAATCTCCCTTTCTCTGGAACAGTGAATGAATCTTGCCTCCTGGGTTTATGGCAGCATACTTCCATTAAATATATATATAAATACTTCTATTATTTAACACTTCTAGAAAACTTCTAACAGCAGAAAGAGCTGAAAAGCAGAGCTTTGTCCAGAAACAACTAGATTTTTCAAAGGAGAAGGTTAGCTGAAAATGTTGCAAAGTAAGCAAAGCTGTTGCAGAAAGTACCTGTTTTGGTCAGCGGGCTAGAAAACAGCTGCTGAAGAAGTTTGTTCTCTGAGGTTCTCAGCACCACCACTATGTCAGCAGGGAGGGTGTCTCTATTCTTCTCAAGAAATGCAGAGGCATCATATAACACCTAGCAAGGTAAACAGGGTCAGACATGTTTCCAAAGTGTTCCACAAAAATAACATCTGAAAGTGTACAGCTAACACAGTGTCTTCAACACATGAACCAAAACACTTGCATTAATCACATGTCAGTGGAGATCAAATTGGGTTAAACTGGGTTTTATTCATGTTATATTACGGTTTGTCACATCAAACTATGGGATGCATGAAGTAACATAACAGAGATACCTCATTAAAGCTTAAGTTGACAGTTTACATGTGAAATAAGAAATGGTTTCCAGGCAGTCAAAATTTATTTATTGCCTGCACCAAACTGATCAGTAACTGGTTCTGTTGTAGGAACAGGATTAAGTTTTGTAAGAAGATCACTATCAAGTAGCCTGTTAAACAGGCTTCTTAATACTTCCAAAATGTTAGTGGGAGAACTAAACATTCATCATTTCTTTCCACATGCTAGGGCACATGGGTTTTGATTCTTTACTATCTAATGCTTCAGTAGACAGTTTTATTTTGCTTCTGAAGAATTACTTTTCTTATATCTTATAGAAACTAATGCCTGGCTATTTGTAATCATATAACAATCAATGTTTCCTTTTTCTTTTTTTTTGCTTTAAAAAAGCTGTTCTAATATTCAAACCGGTTTTATTATTACCAGCAGTTTTATTTTCTAGCCTAATTCCACTGGAGTCCATGGGTTTCCAGAGGAACTGAGTGTTCACCTCCACAAGGAGCTGGCAGTGTTTTTATGACTTGGCCATTTGGGGACAAAGAATTTATTAAACTTGTGTGAAATGTTATAGTTATTCTTAACAGGCCAGAAAGCTGAACTAAGTTTACTAGAGCATATCATAATATGTTTGACTCTTTATAATGAGCCACATAACAGACTTTACTAATAACTAAATAAACATTGTCATTTTATTTTCACTTTACGAATGAAGATTTGCGTCTCACAAGCATAGCTCACGTTACATGAAAGAACTGGACAGTCATTCCCATATAAAGCCATAGGTGAACTGCTGAGAGCAGGGTAGGTGCTGTGGAGTACGGAAAGTCATCTGTGTTAGCAAAAGTTACACCATTCAGTCCTTCTAATTCTCTCTGTGGAATTTTAAGTTCTACTGCAGACATTGTTGCACACTGCCTTTACACAAACATGTATGTATATATGGTTACACACAGAATGACTGTGGCATACAACACTGCATAGCCTGTACAGGTTCCAGAGTAGCTCCTTTAAAAATATCACAGTGTTGGTGGTTCTGGTGCCAGACTTCTTTCAGAACAAAAGGTGACTTCTGTCCATCTAATTTCTAACAGAGTCCTAAGAATAGGTTCTAGAATGGACTACTTCAAACAGAAATTTTATCATAGATTCTTTGTTTCTTAAAACTTTATCATTTTATCTATTAGTGAGAGGAAAAAGCAATAACTCTGGTTAAAACATATAATGACTACACTACGATTTTAACTAAATAAAAATCATATGACCTCACCTTTCCAGCATAGTGCTGAATACCAAATGACAGTTCCATTCCTTTTGGTCTCCAGAAGTATTTGCATCGTAAGTTATCTTCAAATTTATCTAAACATTTGAGAAGTGAAATTGATAAAAATGAATTACAGTGATTAAGTAAAATCTCCATCCTTATTAAGGTCTGCTTGCTGCTCAAGAACCCAGAACCACTATAAGAACATCTATTGTCAGATTACCAAGTAATAACCATGTGCCTTCTTCATGCTTTCTTCCAAGATGCTGCTACTGGATGGAATAACTCATTCAAAACCAGCCCAGCAATAATGAACTTCAAATCCCTGTTCTTGCAGAGTTTTGTGCACGGGAAATAGAGAACAGCAAGAGGGAATGAGGATTTCTCATATTTTGTATTAAAATTTCTTTACATATATGTATATATATGTACGTATGTATATGTGTGTGTGTATAAATATCTATGTGTACATACGTGTATGCAGATTTTGGGGTGGGTTTATTTCAACTATGTACAACTCAGACCTGTGCACAGATCTGGCCTGGCTAAGTGGTTATTTCTACTTTTCCTGTCTTCCCTTCCCCATTTATTTTGCTTTAGCATCATGTTTTAAGTATATGTCAGTGTTTTCTGGTTGGGACCATATCCCAATTGCATTTTCATGCCTGCAGGAAAAAGAAGAAAGAAAGAAAGAAAGAAAGAAAGAAAGAAAGAAAGAAAGAAAGAAAGAAAGAAAGAAAGAAAGAAAGAAAGAAAGAAAGAAAGAAAGAAAGAAAGAAAGAAAGAAAGAAAGAAAGAAAGAAAGAAAGAAAGAAAGAAAGAAAGAAAGAAAGAAAGAAAGAAAGAAAGAAAGAAAGAAAGAAAGAAAGAAAGAAAGAAAGAAAGAAAGAAAGAAAGAAAGAAAGAAAGAAAGAAAGAAAGAAAGAAAGAAAGAAAGAAAGAAAGAAAGAGAGAAAGAAAGAGAGAAAGAAAGAGAGAAAGAGAGAAAGAGAGAAAGAAAGAAAGAGAGAAAGAGAGAAAGAGAGAAAGAGAGAAAGAGAGAAAGAGAGAAAGAGAGAAAGAGGAGAAGAGAGAAAGAGAGAAAGAGAGAAAGAGAGAAAGAGAGAAAGAGAAAGAGAGAGAGAGAGAGAGAGAGAGAGAAAGAGAGAAAGAGAGAAAGAGAGAAGAGAAAGAGAGAAAGAGAAGAAAGAAAGAAAGAAAGAAAGAGAGAAAGAGAGAAAGAGAGAAAGAGAGAAAGGAGAAAGAGAGAAAGAGAGAAAGAGAGAAAGAGAGAAAGAGAGAAAGAGAGAAAGAGAGAAAGAAAGAAAGAAAGGCTTATCTCCATAATTTTTCTGTTTCTTACAACATACCTCCGAAGAGCTGACAAAAAAAAGGAATTAGTGAATTATTGCTGTTACTGTAAAACTTGTTGTTGTATTTGTTTATCTGTACATGCAACTAGAGATCCAAGGCCAGAATCAATGTATAAAATCATCTGTCACTTTGCGTAGGTCAGACATTACTACCAAAAAAAAATTTTTTTCCTGATGTTATAATCTATTAACATTTTGTTTTCTTTCTAATCATTTTCTTCCTATGTTTTCTTTCTACTAATGTTTAACCAAGTTTGATAATCCTTGTATTTAAAGCAAAAAGAATTTAGCTCAGAATTTTGGCAGGTTGCAAGGGGGCAAATTTTGAATTGGGAGGGTGGGAATTAGTGATGATCTGGCACATACAGAGTGGGCAAAATATCTCAGTTGCTGCCTCCCTGATACTTTGAAAGGGCAAGTGCAGTATTTGAGATTAACAGTTTTATAGGATCCACAGGGAGGCTCACAGTTTTAGCACACAAATAAGGACTGGAATGAAACCACAGCATTCATTCTTTGGCCTGATTTCAAGTTGCAGTGCAGAAGTGAAAAATCTTGTGCATATATCATGCAATTTACCAGGCAGTTGTAATTTTTCTCTAAGTATTTGAATCCCCACTGAAACATTTGATTGAACAAATTGAAACTGTGTTATGTACCACAATGAAAAATGAAGTTCTAGTAAATAAAAGCAGGAAAACAATTTTAAACATAGCATGCACTAAATGTTTTAAAGTTTGTGCCAAGATTTGTTAAGACATACGTAAACTATGCATGAAGGAAGGGAAATATTTAGCCAGATGGCACACAAGAAATAACACACACTTTCTACTTATGATGAGATAATCTGCAGTGAAATAATATTTTCTAATTGGATAAACATGGGCCTGTAGTACTGGGAGATCTTATTTTTACCCTCAACACTAATGATAACTCACAGGGTGGTCCTAGACACAAGTTCTGCTATGTCTCAGCTTTCCCTTTTAAATGCTGATAAAAGCTTCTTGATGAGCTTCGTGTACAGGGACAATACAGAGGTTATTTCCTTAAAACACTGAAAAGACAAGCTCTTGACACAAGATGTGTAGAATATTAAAAATGTGAGGCATAGATGCACAGTGAAGCACAATGAAAAACACACTCAAACTGCCAAACAAAATGGCACAGCCTCAATAGGACAATTAGGCCAAAAAAAACTTAAGATATCACACATGCTCTGAAAACACATTAGTTGTTTGCCAGGACTTCTGTTTCCTCATACCAACTAAAGTTAGGTCTGTTGCCTGAGGAAATCGACTTTCTTCATCTAGTAGAGAAAGAAGACCCATGGGTTTCTGCAGGAACATATCTAGAAGTGGACGGTTGTCCTCATACTCCACTGTAGCAGCATCAATTCCCTCGTTCTGATATTCCATCTAAAAAGTCAACAAAGTTTTAATATTGAACCATTCAGACCTTTATGATGCATGGGAATACTCTATAGCCCCCAACAACATTATTTACAAAACAGCAACAACTAAGATGAAAGATGTAAACATTACTTACATTTAAACCCCACAACCATTTCATAGTTTATAATGTATTCCTGAATACAATCTATGGGTCAAGATGACTGATTCAACAAGACTTCATGAGAGCCGAATTTACCTGTTCAAGTGCAAAAATATGTTGATTGAAATAAAACTGGATCTGCTCATTAGCAATATTTATGCACAGCTGTTCAAAGGAATTTCTTGCGAAGTTCTCGAATCCAAATATATCTAGTATACCAACATTCATTCCATTTTCAGTATTGCTGCATGTGAAAAGTCAAACAAAATTCAGTATGGGCAACATTTAGTTACAATCAAAATAAAGACAGTAACTAAGACAGCATAATCAAATCAATTTGCTGTAAAAACAGAGGAGAAAAAGTGTATTTGAATTTATAATAATTTGTGCACTTGTTGAGAATCATTAATGCTTTGGGTTTTCCACTTGTCTTTTACAAATTCCCATGAAGAAGAAAAAGAGAATTGTAACTACTTAGTAACAGACTTCAGAGATGCATTAAAATAAGTGGCTGCAAGAAGCACATCCTGAACCGAACCTACTGACAAATCCTCCAGGTAAATGAAAGGTGCCAAGCTCTACTAGCATGTTTTTGCTACATTCAGTCAGCAAGACAATTACCAAATCTGCTGCTGCTACAGCAGGATTATTAAAAGACCACGTGTTAGCTTGCCAGGTTACGTATACTCAGACCACAGTTGTCACAGGAAATACAAATGTGCATTGTGTTCTGCATGGTATAATGAAGTGCAAGTAGGGATCTCTAAGCTGTAACTAGGACAAGAAAAAGCACAACCTATTAACTCGGTGCCTAGGCACAGAATTACATTAAGAATGCAGTACATAGGTTCATTCACAGTCTGTCTGTATATAACAACACATTGCGTCATGCAGACAGGCTCTGAAAGGGAGAATACTGTATGCTAAACTTCTCAATTTGGCTTCTGCATAAAACAAAGAGATTCAGGTTAGAGTCAGAAATAGCAACTGTTTCTATTCAGTGCAATGGAAGGGAACTGGAGGTCTAAAAACTCTCAAGATACCTTTATCTCAGTGCTGTCAAGGATGAGTGAAATTATCTCTAGTGGAATTCAGAATTGGCATCTTTAAGTTATATTTGCAATAATTACTCCACATATTCTATGTCCTACTACATCACTGTTTCCCTCCTTGCTTTCTCTGGTCTCCCAGCATGGAAGCAGGAGCACTGTAGTTAGTAAAAACATTTTTACATTACCTAAGGGGTTCTCTTTTTAGAAATCTCTACAGCTGTGTGAAAGGAGCAAAGCAACCAGATCATTCCTGACAATGAAAACACCACCAATTACAACTCAATCTGTATTTACTACTAAATTACAATGGCAGAAGTACTGGAAGGACTCCAAAAACATACTAACATTTTTAGCATACTTCAAATACTTACTGGCCATTGGTATGATTTTAATGTTCTCTACATACAAAGTATCTTTTTAAAGAATTTTACATAATTTTAATCGTCTATTTCCACTGACTTCAGTAGCTACATTTCACTCAGTTGTTTGAGAATGTTGGGTTAATGTCCTGGAAACAGAATTCAGTATCACAGCATGAAAGCCATTTTGAAGCCTCAGCCAAAATAAACACAGCGTTGCTTCAGAAAAGTCAAAAAATATACAAATGGATGAACCCATCAAAGATATATGCACAGTAAATACAAATGATTCAGTGATGTGTAACTTGCCATATATTTTTATCTGGCTGAAGAAGCGTATTAATGCGATTTACGATCCAGCTGAAGAGTCTGCCATAAAGTGCTTTAGACATGGCATCTCGCACGTCAGCTGCTTTGTCCACAGTGTTTGTTCGGATAATAGTCTCCCCCCGTGTTACAACACAGTGGGAGGTTAGGGCCTCTTGCAGTTCTTCTGACCCAATACTTAGTAGTGCAGCAGCTGAAAAACAGTGTAGAATAAATATATAAATTATGACTCTTCTGAGGACATCACTGGCATAGTCTGTTTCCACAAGTTACAGATTCTTTCAGATACAGTCCAATGGCATTTGTAGAATTGATCATGTTAAAATGTAGTTACCATTATCTAAGGCTTCTGGGTTTGGAACTTCACTTTTATCTGTTTGGTGCTGTGAAGAAATGGCAGCAAACTCAATGTTTCCAGTATTTAAGATACCAGTCAGAATTCTGTACACTGAGTACACTTCCTGTAAAAATGACAAAAAGCACTCTCAAGGAATCCAATTAAATATGTACATCAAACTTAGTTCATGAAAGAAAAAGGTGAGCATCAGATGGTGATAAAAGTTTGTATATTGTCCTAAAACCAAGTTCTAATTCAAGGAAAATCCTATTTACACAGAAAAAAGATCCCATAGAAATGTAAATGGACTTGCCTAACTACAAACTGAGACCTCTGACTGCTCCTGGCTTCCATGTGTGTGGTTTTACTTTCATAATTCATTTATGTTATAAGAGAGATTCTGTGGCATGCTGTGTATTCACGCAGCCAAGTGGCAACCTAAGCACAAGCAGCACTGGAGGTTGTTTTCAGTAAGGTCAATAATGGTTTAGCAACTGGATATCTTACCTCATCAGTGAATCCTATAATTCTAAAGCAATGCTGAATTGCTTCAAATTGTCTTCCATAGGAATCCTTAGTAACAATATCATGCATTACTCTTCCAGTTTCATTATCAATGTATCTAAACAGAGTGAAAGAAAGCATTAAGTAGGTGATAAGTACAGCCTACAGCGAATATAATATAACTACATTAAATAAATAAATAAACAAATGTTTATTATTAAATTTTTAAATTAAAAATTTAAAATTTAAATTAAAAAAAAACAAATATTTACGACGTTTTGTTTCTGTTGCAGTCACTTTTGCTAATTCTTTGTTAATAATCTGTTCATAGTGTTACTAACATTTTACCTACATGCTCTCACCCAGTGTCAAATCATATAGATCAGGTACAAATACCGACTAAAAAACACAACTTAAGAACATATTTGGAGTTCTTGAACTGCAAGAAAGCACAGAGTGACTGTCTTGATTTGAATAAATGACAGAATACATATATAGTAATGTTTCTTCATTCTCCTTAAATGGTTCCAGGTTTTAATGTAAATACTGTAATTCATTATTATCCACCCTTTATTTATTTATTCTTTCCTTAAGGGATACAGAAGGATTACAACAGACTTGAAGACATCATACTGAAAGCAAGAGCTGATCAATAGATAATTAGAATCAATGGTTAAAACATGTGACTGATAGTTACCTAGGAGGCTTTTTTTCAGGAAGTCTATATTCAGAAAGTTTCTTCTGATGATAAAGGCCAGCATAAATATAATAAAATATATGGAAATTTTTCTCTCCCCTAGAAACAACAAAGCACGTCTATAAAGCACATATGTTTATACTTGCAGTATCTTATACAAGGTAAAAGCAAAAGTCTTTATCACAATCTCATTGAGACATGGAGCAAATGATCAGGGCCAATAATAGTGGAAGCCCAAAGATAACTATTTCAGCTGTAAAACAGAAAATCCAGATAATCACATTATTTCTCAAAAGAAAATAGAATAGATCTGGCTTTTGCTCCAAAAGAACCAAACTATACTTGTCATTAATGGTACTGTACAAAGGATTACTGCTTCAGCAGGAGACACTATTGGAAGCACTTAAATAAGAATTATTAGAGAATTAAACAGAAAATAACATTACAAAAATGAGAAAGGACAAAAGATTAGTGAACATACACAGCCTGTTTTATAACCCTTGACTTTTCAAGTAGATACTCAGAAATCTTTGCACCCATTACAGCTCCTGTGGGTGTAAACATCATTTCCAGATATTTTCCAAAGCGACTTGAGTTGTCATTGATGGCAGTGCAGGCATTCCCAAATGCTTCAACCAGAGGATTCACCTGAAGAATTTTCTCACGCAAAGCACGGTTATTGGCCTTGACAGAACAAATATAAATCAGAATGACCATTAAAAGAATATATTGCCTACTCGCAATCCAATCTCTGCTTAAGAAGCATAGTATCCTATTATCACATTCTTACAGAGTTAGATACTCCATTAACCTTCCCATCTATACAGTAAGGCCATACGCTGAAGGGGAAATCACCTACAGGTAAGGAAAACCATATTTTTCCTTCTCTACAATTGTTTTATCTCTAAGGCTTCATATAATTTTGTTAAGGCAACTAAGCCACCTGAAAAAAAAAAATTAAAAAAAAAAAATATATATATATATATATATATATTACCTAAGACAACAATCATACTAATACATATATTTGTTAAACTTACACACATGATTTTCACACTGTTTTGTAGTAGTAGCATTACTCATAACATTTAAAAACATAAGAGCTTCCAAGATCAGAGCCAAAGCAAGATCTGTTATTTTTTATTGTATACATTAACAATGTTACAGATTATTAACACTGCAGATAACTACAGGCACTGAATATTTGGAATTTGTCACTTTCTCCTACACTGAAATAGCTTGGTGCAGGTAATATTCTAATGGCATGATTCAGTGCTTACAAATACTTGTGCCTACAAATACTCTTTCTCTGCCTCCAGTAGATTAATTAACAAGAACAATTTTTAATATTAAACATTTAATAAAGTAGAAATGTTAGGGACTGGGAACTATTTATTAGTTGTTTTACATTATTGCTAGAAATACCTTTCCCAAGAAGGTCAAATGCTGGACGATCAAATGGGCACTTTCTGTCTTTCCAGCACCACTTTCCCCACTGATGATAATGCACTGAACATACAAACAAAGCAGTAAGTGTACAGTTCACCACATGGTCAGTAAATAGGTTTTCATATGTTTCTGCTCTTATCTGTTACTTAATGTTTTGTATGATCTTTTATGTTGCTATGCCCTCTTCAAAAGTCCCAAACCCATCTAGATTTTGCTGTTTTTTTATTTATTTATTTATTTTTAAATACAGGAATAGAAGGGTTACAGAAAAAAAATAAAAAAACAAAAACGAGCACAACATAACAGAACATAAGCTACATCCGTAGCAAAGTGGCACTATGATTAATATGAAATCTAAAACAAAATTGATATTTTTACCTGATCTTTGCTGAACGTCACCATACTTTGGTAGGCAGCATCTGCAGAGGCAAATATGTGGGGGGGATTGGATGAGCGCTTCATACCATGGTAAAGCTTGGAGAACTAGATTAAGAAGAAAACACAACACAACAGTACAAATACAGAATTGAACTGTACAGTTAAAATCTGAAAAGGAGAATAGTGAGTATCTTCTGCCTGCTAACCCACACGGTAGGTATTTGCCTGTTCTACTGCAAAATTCTGACTGAAGAGTGGTAATTCTTGGCACTGGCAATTCTGAAATGCTTTTCAATATTTCTTTTACAACATGGTGAGAAGAGCTGTATCACAAGAACAGAATTTCAAACCGTTTAGGCAGGGAAATTTTACCAAAGAAACTGCAAAGAAAAAAGTGAAGCTGGAATCTGGTTCCTCTGCCTGCAGCCCTGACTTAGATATTTATGGAGACTAAGATTTATGGCTCCACCACTCTTCATATTCATAGAAAATTAAATTGTCTCTATTTTTACAGCATTCAATTCAGTTATTCCTTTTAAGCCACAACTGATGGCACAGGACATGTAATAACCAGTCAGAGCAATTGTTTAGAAAGCAACAAACTCAGCATGAGGTAGTTCATATAACTATCTTCTGTTTCCCAGAAGAAAGCCCTAAATGCCAGACAAGAGGAACAGCTGTGGCTGGGGCAATCTTAGCACTCCTGTGGAATTTGTGTCACCAAGCAGAAAGCAATTAAATCAAACTAGACTAAAGTGAAAGTAAAAATAGAAAACAATTTGTAGACAGTTTTTTGGAAGAATAAAAGACTGAGGTTTAAACTGCACTCCCATCATGTGAGTATTTTAGCCAGTAGCGCTAATACAAAATATAAAGCAAGTACTGTACACACCTTCAAGTCTATCTTACCTGTGGAGAGTAAATGCTGAGATTCTGGAAGGGGTTTAAGGCTATCAAAATATCTCCAACATATGTATAAATTTGTAAGTCAGCATAGCGTTTCTGCAGCTGATGAATAATTGTATCCTGAGAAGATTACAAAAAATTTGATGGTTAAGCATTATTTTCCAGGTCAATAAGATTCTGTAAATATACTAAGAAGATCAGTTAAGAGGCATGTAAAATATTAATAGTTATTTCTCCAACACATTTTCTCAAAAATGTCACAAAATAAATAAAGTACTTTCAAATTTTTCAGTAAAGCCATAAAACTAAGTTAAATGGCACATCCTACTACCAGATTAGCATGTTCTTTATCATATCAGTTCGAGAAGTAAACTTTCTGAAGATAAAATGGCCATACAGATTGCTTCTGCCCTTCATGGTACATTTCCACTTATTTGACCATGAAACAAGGATAGTAATTTTTTAATGATTTTTATTTATTTATTTATTTATTTATAACTAGAAGTAAGAGACTGTTTTAAACAGGATGCTAAAATAATTTGCTATTATGTCTTTTTCTTACTGGCATACAAGTTAAGGATTCTCAGGAAAAAAAAAAAATTACAGACACTCTGCACATAGGTGATATAACGTAATATGCAGCTGATGTTGTTTTACCATGTTTTACTCAGAAGCTGTAGATGTGTTATTCCTTTTTTTTTTTTTCATCAGTTTTACAAAAGTCACTTCAATCTACATCTTCATTACTAAGCTTTCCATTTTAGGAAACTCAGAAAATATTTTAAACTGGTATCACTCATATTTAAACACTTCCACAGAATACGATTCACTCCTATTGCTTTTACTTTATTAATCAGACTATTACTAAAGAAATGGTGACAGCAGATAGATCGTGAGGCAATTCCTTTTCCGTGCTGAAACAAAAGCTTCCAAGAAGAAACACTTATCATTATGTTAAAAGAAGACAAAAAGCAGAAACAGAGAAAATATAAGGCAGAGAGATTGGAAACTTATGATCAGAAAATACAGTACCTCATCAAGAACTTCCAGATTTACCAGATCATCATCTTGAGAATACTTGTCAGCTCCATCCACATGGTAGGGTCTTCTGGTATGTATTCGTTCATGCCTGGAAGTTTAACAGAGCCAGTGTTATAAAACTTTGTTGAATACAGCTATGAGGCAACAGAAAGTCATGGGTGAGTTTTTGCCACACAGAAAACTTAAGTATGCTCTCTGAAATTCATACTGTTTATTTGAAGTATTCATTGATAAACAGAACATGTCAGCTTGCTGTGAAATGTAATATCTTCTCACTCAATACATACAATCCTGATCTATTTATCAATGTTCATAGATGAAGATCTATTTGTAGACTTACTACTTTACACTCATGCAGAAAAGTATTTAAAAAAACTCATTTTCATTCTTGCTCTAATTTAATAAACCACTACTCTGTTTAATTAAATCTATATCCTATGTACCCAGCCTGTGGTTTTGTCTTCTAAAGAATAAAGTAAAGTAATAAGTAGAATAAAATCCTCCTGTACCTTGGTATACAACAAGGTGCTTCCCCAAATGACCCCAGATCTGGTCCAGAACATTTCTGAACCACAGCTGCCATCAGATTCTAAGTTGTGTGGATGTGCAGTCAGCTTGTCCTCAGAGAATTAAGCCACACAATTAAGTAGCAGAGACAAACTGTCACATAACCCCTTTATAATCAGATTATACCAAAGGAATCTTTGAAAATGCTGCGTATATGTTTTTAAATCATCTGTATTGTTGAAACAGGGACAAATCAAGAGGGTGTGATATGTTTTCCATGGAATGGGTGAAATATGAGTGCTGTAAGCACAAGTAGACTTTTCTTACAACAAACATAATCAAAGCAAAGTAGGAGGACACCCACCGAGATACAGTCTGCATCCTGCTGAGTAACATTTAGCATTGATCCTCAATGACAGTCCTGACAGATTGTTTCTGCATTAGTTGCCACATAGAAACTAGGAATCACGTGATCATACATCCAGAAACAGTGCTAAATATCAGATCAAAGAATAGCAGAGTGATACTGTGATGAGGCAGAAAATATTCTTTATCTGTAATGTTGAAGGTTAAAATGAAGATGTAGCAGGTCTTTTTTCTCTACTCATACCTCCACATACACTCATGGAATTGTTTAAAAAAATGAGCATTTGTCCATTTATGTGCACTTCTACATTTGAGCTTAGATCTCATTCAGTAAATAGACAGTTTTCATACCCAAGAGCTATTATACCATCATATATAAAAGAGTTCTTGCTTAGAAAGTGTCTAAGAAATAGGAAAGTGAAAACTGTTATGTATGTACTGATAACTGTGAACTATACTTAAAGACCTTCATTATTTATGTCCACTTCTATTCATGTTTCTTTATGTTCTTTCTGTTACTCCACGAGTTCTGGATAACTACTCTATGATAGTTTATTTGAATTTTAGTTAAATAAAATGAGGCATACTATTTTGTCAGCTAAAAAATAAAATACAACCATTGCTAACAACCCCACTTATATTTTACAACCTACATTTCGGAATAGAAATGGTTGTCTTCTTGATGTACACATAAAGAAATGAATGAATGACGGAGAACACAAAGGATCTATTAAAAAAAAAAAACAACACAAAACAACAACAACAAAAAAAAAAAAAAAAAAAAAAACAACAAAAACCATAAAAATTACAGTGATTACTATTTCCAGTGGGCAGTGGAGGTAGTGTGAATCTGTTCGAAGTTCCATTCAGTTAATTCTTCCATTTTCAGATTTTTATTAGGTGCTTAATAATATTCAAGAAAATTACACTTTACTGACAAGCTAGAACCTCAAGGGAGTAGGACTGTACGTAAGTGGCCTAAGAAATTAGTTTTTCCAATTGTTTCCATTTTCAAAAAAATTCAACCTCTTACTTTGCAACTGAGAAAAATTCTGTTGTAAATAATGCTAATTATTTAGAAGTGGCAGCAATTGTCAGTCCAAAAATGAAGGAAATATTTGAACAGTTGCTTGTGTTCATAACCACAATATTAAATTACAGTAAGTTGCAAGTATGGATTTCTCTAATGGAGGTGTAGGGATGTAAGGAGGAGGGGTGCATTTAAACCTAAGCATCTCTAATTGCACAATGGCTTTGCAAACTAATCTGTTATCTGATTGTGTATTAAATTCCTGCTGTTTGTTCTTCTTAAGTGATAAAGAAATCAATTTTGTTATTGGAAAGGTTTTGTATTCTTGTTGTTTTTTTATTTTAAATCCATGTAAATAAATAATCAAGGAAATTAGCCTAGTCAAATATGTAAAACAGATACTTTTGTGCACACAGTTCATTATGCTTAACTCATTTTCCTAAGAACACAATTAGGAAGAGGATTTTAAGAGTATAGCATCACATTATCTTCAAATCTCCTTCTGGCCTCATCAGTTTTCTACTGACCCTAAGACCCACTGATATACTGACAGAGTGGGAAGGAAGAAAGCAGACAGTAAACTTTTATTATTTTCACAATTGTACATCAGAAGTATACCCTGCTGTAGAAGTATTTTCAAAATAATTATTTCTTAGAAAGCAGAAAGAAACACTTGTAAGTAGGGAAATGATTATAGCTTTGGGGTATTTTTTTCTTCAACAGTACAAATGATCAGCCTTCTTTCAATTACTAAGAATCACAGAATAGCTTAGGTCAGAAGGGACCTTAAAATCATCTAGTTCCAATCCCTTTGCCATGGGCAAATTCTAAGTAAAAAGAGAACTGATGGTGTTATGTTCCAGGAATGTTCTGAGTCATATCTTGTAGGACGTACTCTCTTCATTGCAAAAGTGCTGTAAAGGGCTATTCACTCAAGGCACTTATAAAATATAGGGATTTATTCTAAAATTCTAGTGATGAGCACTTGAAAAAGTTCATTTGTTCTGAAAACATGTTCTGTCCTTCTAAGCATTTTCTCTTTGCCTTTTTAACAGGCAAGAAGAGCATTTTTTCAGCATTTGGAGGAGAAGCAAGCAGCAAGTAGTGCTACTCCTACTAGATATCAGTTATAATAATAGAAGTGCACCGTACATAACTGTATGCTAATACAACCCTGTAATCAAGCTGACAACAGAGAAGAAAAACAAGAGTGACTACAGAGGCTTTTGGATTGAAAAATCACTTCACTGACAGATACAGTCTGAGAAAGAAATTAGAGCAGATCATGGATTTTAGTGTTTCTTGGCAAATCTCACAGTTCCAAGCTCTTCCCTCCCACCCCTAACATTCTTTTCTAACAGTGCTTTTATTTTGCACTTAAGACAGTTATGGTTTCATTTGAATTCTTCCATCTCGTAAACTGTTGGGATTTTGCTTTTTTAGATTTTCATATGATTGCTATACCGCATGGAGCAAGCTCTTACTTTAAGATTGTTGATAAATTGGTAGCTCCTTAATGGTTGTAAATTCAAAGAAAAAATACAGACTATTTCCATTCATTTCATTTCCTTTTGCTGATGTCATCATTTTTTCAAACATTCAGTTAAACATTAAAATTTCTCCAGTTTTCTACTACTTCTACTCATGAGTCACTAAAATATTTAATATTTAAAATTTGGAATTTATTTTTCATCCAGAATTAATATTTGAAATAGAGTGTTTACCTTTTAGGAAGGTCTTTCTACAGGATTCAAGATTTTATCATCTTGACTATATGCAAAGTTTCCTTTTTAAATGGTTTCATTGCCAGCTCTATGATATTTTAAAATATTACTTACAGAACCTTATATACTCCCTTGCTTAAAAGGCCTCCGAAATGCTAAAATTTATTTTTCCACATTTTTAAATGCTGAACCAGCTGCCAGCTTTACTAGGTTTGGATTAAATCCTGACAAGCTGAAAAAAGATAAGGGATAATATTTTACTGCATTTAGAACTAAACTCCAGAAAACAAGTCCTTTTTTTACAGTGAATTTTACTAATGTAGTTAGCACAAGGAGTCATTTAACATTTAGGAATACTAGGAAACAGACTAACCCTTTCTGGCTACCTCCTTCAGCAGGTTGGCAACCAGCCCAGTTGCTAGAATTGCTTGTGCTATGAATCAAAAAGGCAACTGATTTTAACAAATGAGTTCAAAAGTCTGAAAGACATCTGGAAAGTGAGTAGTTCTCTCTTACAGTCTCCCTCAATGGATTATCTAACTCATCAAAATAATGTTTCACAAAAACACAATTTACACAACGCAAATGTTTACTGCTGACTGAGAATTAACAAAATATATAATCTAATGTATATTTGCTTAGAGTCTTCCCATGATGGAGCAAAAGGTATTTCAGAAAAAACCAATTAGAGCTTCAAATGTTATGCACGTTTCTCTTTGTTAGTAGGTTTACAGTGACCAAATCTATAGTAGTGCTTCATATAATAAGTCAAAGGTAAAACTCTTGTCTCAGATAAACTGTTATTTAGCTCTATAGGAATAACACATGAAGTAAAGTTATTTACTGCCATTTCATAAACAGAGAAGCAGGGATTTATTGAGGGAAAATGACGTAACAGACATTACCCAGTAATTTAGAGAGATAATGAGAAATTAAACAATTACTTAAATCCTATACCATGATAAAAATTCAGTGGGTACCTAAACATTCTTGATATTTTCCTAATACACAGTTACATGCATTTTTATCTTGAAGAGTCTATCCCTATAATACAGCAAGATACTCATGCACTTGTGTATATTTCTCTACTTTGATTGTACAGAATTAACCACCAAGATTCTATTAACCCTCATTTATTGTTACCATACGTTAAACAAATTTGTATAACTCTGCTTATAACTCCTGACCAAGATCTGCAAATTCTGTTATCCACACCTTACTGTAACACAATTTACTTCTACATGAGGTACAAGTCTTCAGGAACCAATCATACATCTCGTGCTTGCAATGTTATTATAATGTTATTATGCACATGAGGATACTTTGAATAACCTGAAAGCATTTCACAGTATTCATGTGAGTTCAGGACAGGTAAAAAAAAAAAAAAAAAAAAGCAGGCAAAAATCTGGCATCACCTTCTGTGATTTTAAGAAATGCTTTCTTCCAAGAGACAACTACATATAGATGGGAGTAAGAATGCTCTGGCTCCCAAAACATGCTGCAAATCAAAATCCATGTATTAAAAACAATCATGTGATGTTCAGGAAAGAAAATTCCAACTTGGTGGACAAAATCGTACATGATTTCTGATACTGATCTTCAAATTTTAGGAATTAAAAAACTCATAAAATGGAATTAATTGACTATTTAACACTGGATATACTTCTAAAACTAAAACTTCATATATCTGCTTCTGTGGCATTTCTGTATAATGAAAAACATATTACTTTTCATTACTATATTACACAACTATGTAACATATAATTGATAGATTATTTTCATACTATATTAAATCAGCTTTTATGATCAAGTATTGTCAGAAACTGGTCAAGACCAAAAAACAAACACAGCGACTTTGATTTTGAAAAGGTTATGAAGATGTGACACAGGACCATCACAGCTTTTCCTCTGAGAGTATTAGAAAGATGCAATGTGAATTGCACCAGGAGGTTTTGCCTGGAGCTGCAGTAAAATGGAAGAAGTAAGCCAGTTATTTCCTTTTCAATAGCAGTGAACTGCTAGAACAGCTCCCCACATCTCTCCATTTTACCTTTAGAACACTAATGAGGAATGTGAGCTGTGATTTAAAACTCTATACAAAAGAATTTTTGCCAATACCTCTTTCTGAGTGATGTAGTTTCCCTTGCTTTCTTGCACCAGCTTTAGCACTTCTACAAATCCTCAGTGAGCCAAACAGACTCGCCAAACCAGAAGAAAGTCAGTCCTGATTTTCTTTGGTTTTGCCAGGTAGGCTTTCTCTGCTCATTTTGTGAACTCAGTCATTGAACTTGACAATGACCTGAGCCTATTTGTGGACTCATGCTTCAAGTTAAAATCGCTAATGCATTTCAGAACACATGTTTGGCTGCAGTACCATATACCAATGGGAAGTTAATTCACAATGCTGATAAAGGTTTCCTTCAAGCAGACATAATTGCCTCTTTAACAAACTACTAACCTTATAGGATATTCTAGGCCAAAACAAACAAGTCTGTGCTACGAGAGATTCAAATGAGATTAACACAGAACTATGATGCATTCAATATATCCTAAAGCTTCCTGGTAAGTATAATCACTCAGAGCTCAGAATAAAATATCATGAATTAGGAAATAAACCTGACCAGACTTGTCTGGAAGCTGGAAAGTAGCTTAGAGATACCTTTGTACCCCCTTCTACTGCATTAACTAGATCTTGCATTTAGATGCCAACTAGGATCTTAATGCACATATTGTTTTAAATAGTTAATAGAATTTTTACAAGTGCTTTTTTTTAGAGGTTATTTGTCTCTAGTAGTGTGTTGTGAAAAAATTCAAATGAATTATTATGCTTCTATTAATACAATTAAGAATTAATGTTTGAAAGCTAGTAAGCCAACTGGATGATCAGATTAGATCCAGTTACACACTTACTGCCACCACACCTTTGCATATAGCGTAGCAATGCCACAAAAGTAATTGCCACTTAAACAGCCTGAACATGAAAATCACTTGGCAAGAGAAAAGTGATTATATTCCCTACCTGATCAAACCTTTTCTCACAGATAACAGTGTGGTTATAAAAGGTGGATCACACCAATTTAACTGAAATATTTGGTCCCTTTTGTACCTGCCATGAGCTACCTCCCCTTCCCAAGCTTAACCAGCTCCCTGTACTTGCAGATCAATAATGCAAGTGACATTTTCTGAGAGCTTACTGCACCAAAATAGGGAAACTCACCAAAGATTCATGTGAATGCCAGTGCCCAGATTAGGCAAGGAGTGGCACTGCCCAGCCAAAAGTGAAGCTGAAGAAATAAGTCAAAGACAAAATATGAGGAGAACCACTCCTGTCAGTGGTAAGGAGCTGTTAAATCAGCATGGCACATCTGGTCTAACCACATCATAAGCTTCATTTTCATTCTCCTGATTTTATCTAGTACTCATTGGTATTTTTTCCCCTCATTATCCCTTCCCCCATCTCCTTCACAGACTGTGGAAAAATAACATGAATTATAGTCAACCATACTCCTTCATGATCTCTAAATCAGTAATACTGAATTTCTAGCCTTCAGTCTTGCTCTCCACACAATGATCTTAAGTATGTCCCAAAATAGACATAACTGGGATGGTTCAACTGGAAAGAGAATCCTATAAATAAAATTTTAAAAGCACCACAAGTGCTGAGTCAGTAAAGCATCAAAAGATACAGAGTGCTCTGATGTTAGAAGACTTTCATGTGAGACGAAACCCAGACACCTCCTGATCAGTTGTCATCACTGCTGACCCCCTGACTTTCCTCACAGTAGAAGTGCTGTTAACATCAGCGTCCTGATGACTTTCTAGTTTCTGGAAATTTTCAGCGTGCACTCTGTGAGATTTATGGCTGTATAAATGGAAGAAAATATTCTTTAACTCATTTTTTAAGTAACTGATCTGTAGTGTTGCTATGTTTCTGAAAAAGGCCTCTACTTTATCTCTCAGCACCAGGGAATTAATACACGTTTTACTCAACCTGTCACATGTACACCAACAAACAGAAAAAGAACATGCACATATACCCAGTGGTATAATAGAAAGGTTTTACTCAGCCTTAGGTTTTAAATGGCCTTTTTACTTTGAAGTGGTGATTATACACTCAGATCACTTCTACAGATCACCAGAAATTATTGCCAGTAAACTTTTTCAAAGCAGCACCTGGTCATGTGTTCTTCTGCATGTCAGATTCTGCATTGAGAATTATTTTATAAAGGCATTACAGAACTTTTAAGGCTTTTCACTGCTTCTATTTTTCCTGGAGGATAAATCTTTCTATTACAGAGATTATGAGATGACTGTGCTTATGCCTCTGGGGAATATTATAGTTAGATGGTGGTTGATTCTCTTGTAATAATCTTTTGTTTATAGTCCAACATTAACTGGCTGTTAGCAAGTACCTACTTAACATTTAGAACTTTCATACTTTTGGGAGTATAAAACTGCTATTTTTAGATCTGCGATTGAGTGTAGGGCTTCACAACAGGAACATTCAGCAACAACGGAGGTAGCATTACAGAAGTTTAACACTTGCTAACATAAGAAACAGATTTCAGATGCTTCTGGTGTTTAAATCCTAATTATTTAAAATTTATTCTTTATTTACTAACTTGCTCCTAGAAATACAGAAAAAAAGTGTTGATTTTTACCTCTGGAAATGTTTTGAGATTCTGCAAAACAGTTAATGCCCCACTTGTTGGAATACAGACTTGGTCTTTTGCATGGATATGCCTTTCCAGTCTTGCTAAATTTTGCCCCAGTTTTATCAAGTCACAAATAGTGGGAAAAATCAGTTCTTCATCATTCAGAGCAACATGTTGTATATTTCAATACTGGAGCTTACTAATTTTTGTCCTTCCTGAGCCTGTTCTCTGTCTTGATCAAAGCTGGCCAGTGCTTCAAAGATAAAGTAAGGAGATAGCAATAGAGCTGTAGTAGAAAGTTACAGTGATAAAAAATAAATAAATAAATAAAATCAGAAAGACATTTTATTTTTTCTTATTAGGGAAAGCTAAGAGAGCTGGGACTTTTCAGCCTAAGGAAGGCTAACTGCAAACTTAATTAGTGAACGCAAATACCTCAAGGGAGGGCGTAAAGAAGATGGAGCCAGACAATGGTGCCCAGGGGCAGGGCAAGGGGCAATGAAAACCAAAACACAAGAGGATCCAGGTGAAGATCAGGAAGCACTTCTACTATTAGGATGACCAAGCACTGGCACAGGCTTCCCAGAGAAATTGTGCAGTCTCCGTTTTTGGGGACCTTCAAAAACAGTCTGGACACAAAATGCTGGCCGCAACCATGCACTGCTTGAGCATGGGTTGAACCCAGAGGTTCCTTCCAAACTTAACCATTCTGTGATTCTATGATTCTTTAATAATAGTTCTACAATATTCTGGCTTCAAAGCGAAGGTGTAAGATTTATCTAGCAACCTGATCTTGCATCTGACTCTTAGTATTCACTGGCAGAGGCAGACAGAGTCTAATTCAGAGGCACAATGAAAAGTAAAACAAAAGACCAGGAAAGAACATGGTGGGGACAAAGTATGCTGAGACGCTTTCTTACTGATGAGAAATAGGTTGTCTGTGTGCTACATGACTAGTTTATGGACAGAGTTGAGGAAATAAATGCTAGCTTGGTCTTGACTCATTGTCATCCCACATTGTGCAGCCAGATACCAGAGTAATTTGTTGAAATATACTTCTGAGTTCCTTATAGTACAAGGATCATTTATACACTATCTTTTATTTGGTCAAGAGCTGGGAAAACTCCAGTACCTTCTGTGCCATCCAAGCCACAGCTGTAAGTAACCTGATCTGTGAGGTGTTACATGGGGAAGGCTTGCTCAGGGGGAAAGACATGGCAAGAACTTATAATGAATGCTGGCATAGCACCCTTACATAGTCTCTGCTATACTTTTTTGAGGGGAAGGAACAGAAGTCAGCTTCACCTTGAAACTGTAGTTACAGCTATTCTATTATTTTAACTTGCACGATTTTGTTTGTGCTTTTAGCATTTAAGCTACAGAGTATAATCACATATAAGTACATACATGTTTATGACTTGTGAATCATGACATTTAATATTCTCCATCAACATTAGTACGTGTTTGTTCATAATAATGGGCCAGAGCTTATCTCATGGTAGACAAATTTTGTATTGCAGAATGATTGCTGAGCTTGGGAAGGTGTGCTCATTTGCATTTAATTCTTTTTTGAAACAGTGAAATCCTGCCACCCTCTGGACAACAACTAAACTAAGACCTACATTATCAGCCTCAACAGTAAAAACAAATAAAAAATAACCACAAACAAACAAAAAAATGTCGTATTCATTGTTTCTTAACATACCAAATTGCTAGGCTGAATGAAAAATAGCAGTTATTATATTCCTACAAACAAAACAATAATTTATGTAGTGAATAACCTACTTTGCATTAGCATCTAATCAAAAGGAAATCCATTGTTAACCTTTTCTAACAGCAACTTCATTGTTCACTGTTGTATTTCTAAAGAATCTGTACCAAAATACAACAAGTTTCTTCATGCCAACAGATGCTTCCATGGACCAGAATATCCTGGAATTTCTAGCGTCTCTGAGATTAAGCCAGGAGCAAATACAGATAAGAGTTCTGGAGGAGAAGGAAGGTTAAAAAGAGTTTGTATTTTTGGTTTAGTCTATTGCTTTAAAATCTATAAGTATGAGAGCACATTTCTTGCATTCACATAGCATGCCTCACCTATCGCTAATGATGCTGCTAGTAAATGCATTAATATGATTATTTGAAAAAGTAAATGTCTGTTTGGGAAGGAAGGCTGCTGCATACGCATTGTACAGTACCTTGTTTTTGCTACAGAGCCTAGTCGCTGCTGTTCTTGGATAAGCTTAGCCAGCTGTTTTTGCAGAGACATATCTTTACCATGTACTTGTTTAATAAATGGGTGCTCCAAAAGGTGGGTGACCGTAGGACGTTTCTCAAAGTCCTTGATAAGACACCTGTGACAGAGAAATAGTAGTGTCATGCAATTATGTTATTTCATTACAGCATGATTTGAGATGGCTTTCTGCATGGTTATTCTCGCCCAGTTTGTTTGTTCCACAAACTGGAATTCATTGGTATTATATGTTCTACAATATAATAAAACTGAAATTAATACTTAACTAAGTAAATTCATCCCACAACTATATTAGTTATGAAGGTTATGAATCTTAGATCATTTCAGTCTTTTTTTGGAAAACTGTAACTAGCTTACTATGAAAAACTGACATTGTATCTTGTAATTGCGGTACAGTTAATAGACACCAAACATAAGCTAAGATGAATAGACAATATTTCATTCACTTTTATTTTCTACCTATTCCCCAGTGAGAGTTTTGACCAAGAACTTCAGGAGGCAGCCTAATAAAATCTAAGGCTAAACTTGCAGTACACCAATAGTTCAAACAATTCATTATAAGCCTTATTCTGTGCTTAAAATAAATATTTCAGATAGAGCTCCCATACTGTGATGCTATGTTTTTAACATAAGGATCATAGAAAATTCAGCAAACCCTCATAATTCAGAATGGAACAGAAATGAGTGTCAGATTTAAGTGCTAGTCAGGGTGCCAGAGTTCAGTCTGTGATAGAAACAGGTGATCAAGTAATTAGTAGAGAGCTGTATCCTATTAGATTAGCATAAAGTATAACATTAATTTATATAATCAAGACTTAGAACTGGGGTCATAATTAAACTAGAATTGCTTTAAAGTACCCTTTAATTCTTCTTTCTATTAAAGTTTCATTCTGTTCATCTCAGTTATATAAAAAACATTTACAGCAAATGAGAATGTGAAAAAGAAAACCTGCAATTCAATATGCATGCGTGACATAACAGCTATCAGCTATTCAGTCAATAGTAGTCCAAGATGAGATTAATTGATGAGATGCATTTGTATTATATACTTCACAATTACATTTCATATTTGCTGCTGTTAAGTGTCACATCTGAAGTACTTCCTTATCAGGGCCAAATATAACAAATAAACATTATCTTTTCACCCCAAGATTCAATTTAATGCTTTTTAGGACAACAGATATTCTTCAAGTATCAATACAATTATTTTTTAAAAATCAATAACATCTAATATATGCACATTAATTAATTTTTAATATTATCAAATACATCAGAAAATGAATAAAATTTAGCCTCACCTCAAATACTTTACTGAAGTGCAAGTCAGGTCTGAAATGTCTTTGGACACAACTTTAATATTCTAGTTTCCTGAAAAACATTTTCCTCAGTCTCTTCTTGCTACATCAAGTCCAGAAAAGACAGTCTCTAAAAACTGCTGCCAGTTTAACTGTTTTGCTGTCAGACAGAACTAAGGCTTCCTGATAGAAAAGACTACTAACAGAACCTGCTTTATCTCCATCCTTCAGAGTACAAAGCTATAAATACAACTCCTGTCCTCCCATGAATAAAGATCCATCACTGGCCTTTAACCGGTTCAGACATCCCCACCACACACTCTTTTCCTGCTGTTATCCATGGGTTTTGAAAGTCAGTACACCCACACAGACAATACAGTCCATGCTAATCCTGGCTATATTTATGTGCCTCCTCTGAAAAATGAAAAAAGCATCTGAAAAGGAAGATACCATTAATCAGATAGACAAAAGAAAAGAAAATACAAAACTACACAAAAATCAGGACTTAATGGCAAGTATTTCACACACATATGTCAGCCTGAAAAGCTCTCAGGCTCTTGATTTTTACAAAGAGTATCTAGAAATTCACATCATGTATGTTATATTGCTAATATATAAATACTCCCATTTCATTTGAATGCATCTGAAATTTTCTAGTAATATAATTGAATTCAAGGGAAGACATGGCAGTAGTTAATTTTTAGAGAGTAATAATATTTGAGATTAAATGAAATCTCCTTATGGAACGACACGGTTCCACACAGAACACCTTGCATTCACCAGAAATGCTAATATAAATATCTTCCAGCCTGTGTTAAGCAGTTATTATAAAAACGTCTGCTCTGAGCTCTGGTCTGATGAGCCTCCAAAGATACCCTATGGACAAGATCCAGAAGTTGCAAGAAAGAATTTTTTCCGTATAGAAGGACCCTAAATGAAACATCCAAATATCCAAGGTACGGCATTCATAGAATTTATTCAAGACGAAGGGAAACAAGTTGTCAGCTTCTGCATTATGTGCCTGAAATCCTAGTTCTCTGAGTCTGGCACATATTTTTAATGAGCACAGCTAAGTTCTATCAATGAGAACATATTGAAGACTACACAAGGGATTGATTACCTTTGCTTCTGTTGTATATCCTTACCATGCCCCTGTTGACTGCATGCATGCATGCAGTCTTCTGCAACTATATTTTATACACTGTTTCATCTATAAGCAGCTTTTATTTTTTGGTAGCACAATATTTTTGCAATCTGTGGCCATTTAGGAATTCCCTTGAAGCACAAGTGAATTCCTAAATAATTATAAGATGACTAAGCTAGTAACACAAAAGACACATCCCTGTGATTCTGTGATCAAAGTTTCTACTCCAAGCTGAGAGTATACTTTCTATTTTGCCAAGCTTGTGCCTTTATCAGAAAAAGCAGGCCCTCTCTGATGATCACTGGGATGCTACAACAAAGCAAACAGGTAGTAACTAACATCTAACTGTACTTGGGCCCCCACCTATGAGCTGGTGAAAAAGGGAACATTGGGCTCACCAGAAGTATTCCATAATTGATCATCTACACTGGAAGCAATTTACTACAGAAAATATTAATGCAGGGTAGCATATTCATTGTTATAATGTTAAAGCCTTCGTGAATGTGACTTATTACAGCACTTTCTACATGCCTACACCCTGAAACAGAACTATGTGAAAAAATTAATCACATGGGTACATGGGTGCTTGCATTCACAGTTGTCATAACTAATCAGTACATTCAATCAAGAAACATATTCCACATAAAGAGAAAAAGAAATCAAGAAGTAATATCTAATTTTAAATCTAGCATTATTAACATTTAAGAGGAAGAGTAGAGTAACTAAGCAGCTTTTGTAATGTCACTTACCAGAAAATATTATTATTCAGCATGGCCAAAAGAAATAGCAGTGTGCAATGCGTAAATATTAAGAAATAACATCACTGAAGGATTTGCTTCTGAAGAAAGGAGAAAAACTGTAATATCTTCAGGTATTCATCTGAACCTGATGAATTCATTTAAAACCAATTTTGAAACTCCCTAAGCTAGTTGTCCAACATTAAACATATTGCAATTATATATAAAACAAAAAATTGCACCTGCAATTTAAGTCAACTTGTTTAGGGCATGGAAATTATACATTGTAAAGCTTATGTGGTAAGACTGCCTCACATGGAGAAAACTGAATAGAAAATTTACTACAATATGAGTTTCACATAATGTATGATGAAAATATGATCAGATGTGGTTTGCAATTTTTTGGATCTAAGATAATGTGAAGCACTGGTACAAAGAGATTGAAAAAGAAACAAAGTCTGTACATGTTGTTGGTCCTGATGAAAGTTAATTCATTACCTAATTTAAAATTCAACTATCTTCCAATGTGCTTTCTTAGCTGAAAATTAATTTTCAGAATTCATTAGTGTCACTACATTAAACATAGGTTGCAGCCATTTGCTGCAATCTCACAGCCAGACTCTGAAGCACCATTTCCATTCTACCACAATTACAGGCAAAGATGAAGCATTTATTAGCAAGGGATAAAAGCAGACTCCCTTACATGCAGGCCTGTCTGAAACAGCCTCTAAAAATTCACTAGCTGCTTGCACTTGTATGATAACATTGTTGGAATTGCTATATCTCAACAGGGTAAATTGCCATTTTGCAAGCAGCAAATCAGATGACTGAAAGGGGAGCAATTTTATCAGCATTCATGAGCTAATATTTACTAATGAATAAGTGGAAAGAAATAAATTTCTTAAGAAATACAACAGTGGTCTAAATCTCCTGTGTGCTTGGAAACAGAAAACAATTAACAATATCATTCATTACTGCAGCCAAAGCAATAGTAGAGCAGCAGCAGAAGGGTTTTTAAAAAATTTCTTTCAATCAGATACATTATGATTCATTTGGCCACAGATATCTTCTTTATAACAAATGCAAGAAGCTAAAACTCTTATAGCTTAGTTACTTTATAGCTGTTCTCTAGCATATTGCTTCCTTCAATTTTTACATTTAAAAATGCTACGTTTTCTGAAGATTTCTCAATTGCTGGTAGTAGGTTGCTGACTCTGCTTTGTCTCATGAGCCAATAAGCCAGCGAGACACCTAATCAGTGTTTATCATCAATGCACACAGAAGGTGAATATGTTACTTGGAAGAAATGATGACTGTGTATCATATTTGTATTAGACAGGGAAACACACAGCCTCTAGGCAAAGGAGAGAAAGCCTCCAATCTGTTTAGCAATTGTTTTGACAAGCTTCTCTTTGCCACTCTTCTGGCCCTGTTCCTCTGCCATGCTCCTCCCACCATTCTCCCCAGCCTTCCAAATGCTTCACTGCTTGCACAAGTACCTGCTGCTCTCTTTGCTGCCTATCAGTGAGGAAGCCTTCAAAGGTCTTCAAGTCTTCCTGAGGAGCTGAGATCCTCTTCTACTAAATACATATTAAATAGTTATCAGGTTTCCCCTAAGGTAGAGGTAGATTAGCCAGGAATCTAAAGAAGAGATTTCCCAAAGGAAAAAGAATAAATTAGGTCATATTTTCGTGACCCTCTCTCTATATGGGAAAAAGAAGGTTTGCTAGGTTCTAAGATTTTATTTTTTACTTTCCTGTATTTTCCCATTAGAAGGTTGTTCCACAGTGGAAGATCAATGAAATCAAGAAGATAACCCAAATTGGCTTGCACTCCTGCCTAGAAAGCCAGATGAGCAGACACAAAGTAAGAAACTTTCCAGTCTTTTCACTGTCCTAAAGATGTTCCAAACCAAGCAACTTATATGAGAGATAAAGAGGCAGAAATTTTTCAGTTTCTTCCCTATGGAATTATTTTTGGCTGTTATTTTGTTGTTCAATTTTTTAAAAAAATTGTTTTTGAAGAAGTTGTTCATTATGTGATATCTATCCTTGGTGCATGGAAGACAAGTGTGGTGCCAATGCATACCAATTCCCATCACACTATGGGACTTCCTAATTAAGTTCATAATAAAACAGGTTCAGTTGAACTACATTGAAAAGAACGTTCAGAAAATGAATTTGAGTCAAAGTGGTTATTGTTAACAGGGAGCTTTTCCCAGGACAGAATTTAGACAACTAAACCAGAGCTGAGTCAGTAGAGGAAATGACCAGAAGTGGTTGTGGGTAAGGGCTTCTCCATGAACTCTTGTGGATAGAGTAAAACAAGACAAAAACTATCAATAAAACTTGCACATCCATAATAAGTACTGAATATTTAAGCAGAGAAAAATGACAATTATTTGAGGATTACTGCTACCACTGTATTGATTTCTGGCTGTTATTAAATTACTATTCATATAGGTCATGTTATTATTTTTGAGGATTTACTGATGTTTTTGGTTTTGCTACCTACTGCATGTAGCCTCTCTCCTAGAGAAAATGCATAGACATAAATGTCATGTTATGTCTGAACAATACTGCTCATGTAAAATTAAACAATGGCACGTTGGTGTGATAAAATGTGCTCTTATCTGTGTACACAGCAGACCTCATTCTCCAGTACTATTTATCAAATGTTTTATTTGTACAGACCTAAGCTATTTACTATCATAAAGATGAGCATTTAGGGATACTGTAGCATGCATTCACTGCTATGATGTTGCATTTACTCAAAATTAGTCTCCTTAGATATGCTTAATCCTTTCTTTTCTTAGCATCTCTAAAGAAAATAGTAATAATCTTTACTGCATAAGAACTTTTCAGATCAAGCTGGTAACACCCTGGTTGTTTTTAACTGACTAAAATGCTCTGCTCCTATTTATCATACTGACTGTGCCTCCTATCTCTGTACCATATGCAGCTGTAGCAGACACAGATCAGTCACATGCAGGAGAGAAGAGGAGAAGAGCAGCCATGTTACACTGGGTGTAACATTCTGAATGATGAAGGGATGTGCCTGCTGCCCTGAAGCCTCCTAGGAACCGCTCAGCCCATCCCCCACTGCTGCAGGTCACTCATTTGCAAAAAATGATCTAAAAACCTGTGACAACTCTGCCAACAGCATTTCTGGTTTGGGTCCTAATTCAGCGGGACACACAGGATACAAATAACCTCATCTTCAGAACTATATATAGCTGCTTCTCTGGAAAAACAGCATGCTGGCTTTGAGGATACGTCATAAGCTAAACAGATCTACTGTCTTGAATGAGCATACTATGATAAATAACAAGGATTTTACTCTTCCTTCTGCTGCTAGGATGAAAGACTGAATTTATGACAAAGTAGTCAATTACCACATGCATAACATAAATTCTGATGCTCAGAACATGTTTATATTTTTATTGATCTGCTTTTTGGTAGCAAATGTCATAAATAACTAATCTTACCCAGCAATGAGACCAACATTTAATACTAAAATATCACCAGCACCTGTTTTCTAAACAAATCTTCTTTCCATTTCATTTTTAACATGAAGCACCATAGAGTCTAATTTAGAATACACACTTGAAACTTATGAAAGGTTCACTGAACTCTAAAATTGTAAAATCAGGTGTAGCAAATAGATTTCTCTCTCTTCTACAGATTCAACAACAACAGGTTTCCCAGCCTCCTCTGGGCTGAGTAGACATGGCAATTTGTTCTGGCTCATATAGGTGGTTCCGGAACAAACAGGTGGAAACTATGCAGTGGCACCTCTCTCAGTCCTTGTATTGGGTCAAACTTTGCTCTAGTTGAAACTTTACTAGAAATACCTGAAATTATATGAGAACAATTCTAACAATCATATAAAAAATGATTAAATGCATTTATTTACTGTACAGTGAAATCAGGGTTTTCTAGCCTTTTAACAGGAATGAGTCTACTCTGTAGAAAAAAAAAAAAGCATTCAGAGCACTTACAACCTTTACAATCTGTATGATTTGTTAATTGAATTACTCTGATGTAAACTCAACACTATGGAAAGCAGCTTGTAAGGCTTTTTAAAAATGAGTGAAATTATTTCAAATATTGAGAATGAAAATTAAATTTATATTGTATTTACAAGATCACTGCTGAAATAAACTTTACTTTCTGATGATAAATGCTGACCATAAATCCTGTAATTTCACATTGTGACTTTAATACTTCCTGAATTCCTTAATTTTTGAAGTCCTTGCAGTACACGAAAGACTAATTCAAAGAACCATAATAGCTCATCATTTGTTAAATAAATTTAAAAGGAGAATGCCTGTCTCTGGAGATACCATTGCTCATTTTAATTAAGATTACCATTTTGTGATGTAATGTAAATAAAGGTCATTGTATCCTCCTGCTCCAAGACTACATTAACTCTTCTAACTATCCCTAGAGGTCATCCAAGATTAAAACTGCTGAGAATAATATTTGTGGCACACAGGCTAATTTTAGTGACTTTTGAAAAATTCCTTTTCTCATTGAGTCTATATTATTTAATGAGTAAATTCTGGACCACTTTATGTATGAAATGGTGGTTTTAATCTTGAGAGAATAGTAATAGCTACGCTGTAGCTATAAAAAAATTAACTTCTCAAATATTTATAGACAGAATGTACTCTTCAATAACTGTATTTTATTTGAACACAGAAATGAACATAAGTAAAAGTCTACCATTTGTAGGAGCCAATCCTCCAATAACTGATGTGGTTACTTAATCAGCCTTATAGAAATGGTAATCACTATTGATAACTATTTAAAAATAAACAGATAATTGTTTCTCACATTATAAGTGGAACAGCCAAGCTCTTCATGGACAGTTACATTAGTACAGATAAATAGGCGTACACAAAACTTAACTTATGTGTTTAAACCTGTGTAACATGCTGCACGTTATATGGTATCAGAAGATACCATATACAAATTGAGCTGCCAAATACGGCTTGGCTGAAGTTGCATCTTCTCAACTTTTTAAAACAAAGTATTAGCTACATTACATTTTATACATTACAGTCCTCTTCTCGAGTCAAGCTCAACAATACTGGAAATACAAAAATAAATTCACCACCTTGACCTGCTCTACCTTCAGACTTTGTAAGTATTCAAATAATTATGCTGCCACAATAACATCTTCCTTGGAATAGCAGAATCACAGCTAAAATATAAACTTAACTTTTGAAAAAATAACATATTGCTTTAACAGTTTAAAGAGTTAACCATGAAAGTAAACTCAAACTTCCAGCTCAGTCATGTTGCAAATCACAGAAGAAAACATAAGTAAAATGCTTCTTCAGATAATGAAAGACTGTCATTTCAAGAAATGACAACAGGGGTAGGGGAGTTGGGAAGGTTACAATGACCAGGTTTGGCAATCTTGGCATAGATAAAATTATTGTGTCAACAGAACTGAAGTCAGAAATATGCTTAGGAACAGATGAATGCTTGTTTTTTGCCAGTACAAGGTCTGGCCCACGACTTGAACCAGATAAGCTTGTTATGCAAATGACGTTAGCCATCCGGAAGGAGGTAGATAATGAAATTATTCTAAAGCTAACCACTCATCATGAGGGTGATAGAAACATCAGACAAAGTACCAACATATGGATAAAAGGCAGTATGGAATTTATACAGCCATTGCTTTGAATTTATCATAACTAAGCTGTCACAAGAAAGGCATCATCAAATATATAAATAATGCACATAAATGAGCCAATTATCAGTAACAGCTAAAAGATTTGTGGTTGGATTACAATTGCTACATCTCTTCAAGTTAAGAGATGGCATATGGGTATGCTTCCTTACTTCATCGTGTATGTTATTGTAAAAGAATTTAAAGTATGATTTGTAAACCTGCAGATGTTGCTAGTGAGAAGAATTTTTTATACTGTTCTGTCTCAACTGAGAATTCTAAAATGGAAGATCCACTGGTGCCAGAGTTCCCAAAAATACAGGGTACTGTCCATAAATACAATAAAAAGAACCATTTTCTATAACACAATGGAATTCATTCACAACACAGTGACTTTTGTAGTTAACCACTCATTCCACCACAGATTACAGCATACACTGATGAAAAAGGACATGCATCATGTAGAAACAGAATTTAATTCAACCTGCTTTAACGGGATGTACTTTCACTGCTTACACTGAAGGAGATCCTGGGTCATACTGCAGTAATGATAAAATTGGTTTTCTACTGCAGGCCAAACATTATTTTTTACCTAATTTTCCCAGCCAATTTAAACATCAGCATAATAAACTGGAACTTTTTTAAGCAATGTTGTTTATAAAAGTTGCATTAATCTTTCTATTTCTGACTTACTCTAAAAAAGGGAAAATACTATTACAAAACTGACTGAAAAATTTGTAAGGTACAGATATTGCACTACTCCACAAGAAACTGTAGATACAGATACACAACAGATTAAAAATGGATATCTACAAGTTTTCAAATCTATCTTGAAAAGTCATTATTGGCAAGCAGTATTCAATCTATTTAGTTATCAGTAGAAGCTTTACAGTGTTTGATAATATCCCATCTAGAAAATCTGTAGCATCTATGTAACCTGTTACACTATTTGTACAACTCCTGTTCATGTGCATGTTGGGTACAAAACTTACTGAATGTTAGTAAAGTGGAAAAAGACAACTGTTCTCTTTCTCATCTTTTAAATTCTTATTTTAAATTGACCAGCAGCCATTTTCACTAACCCCTTTTTTCTTTGACATAAAGCTCCTCTTCAAAATAATCAAGGAAATCAGTTATATTTATAAACATGCTCCAACTCTAACAAGAAGTCAAGACTCAAGCCAACTAAGTTGTTCAGAGAAGCTGTTAAACAAATTACATGAGAAGATGGAACCGCTGAATAACTTTCAACATCTGAAAAACAGTTTCCGAATAAGAGAGTTTTAAAACAAATAATACTCACTGTGAAATGAAATGGTTGAATCCTCTGCACCATTTTTCAGGATGTAGCAAAGTAGGAGGAGGATTTCTGAAAAACAAAGTTTTGGGATTTAGAATCTTACTGTTTACAATAATTTTCTCAGAGATATTAAATAAAAATAATATTGGTCCCACTAGGGCTAAAAAGATGATGGGAAATGTAGCGACCTTCAGATGCCTGTTCATTTTTTTCTTGCCGCTGCTTTTTCATTGACAGTTTTGCTCTTTTCATGTCCTTCTCCTTTTATGTCAATACCTTTGAAGCTGGAAGTCAGTATAGCTCACAGTATGCTTTGCAATATTTCTCTTTTAATTCAGCCTTACTCAGTAAGGATCAACTTAGATCCGAAGACTAGCCTTGCCATCACACTCCTTAAGCACTTTACCCCAGATTACTGATGCTGACCATGAGCTTTTTAAGTACGGTTATCATAATAAGAGGTACCAAGTTGTCAACATACTGTGCGATTTCCACAGTTTGTATGACTTAGGAGATAAAGTCTCCAGGCTGTAAATGCTATTAAAAATTGGTGCTGTTTTTAAAATGATGTTTAGCACAGTGTTGTCTCTTCTACAAGCATTATCTGAAATTCTGATGGGTTCCATGTTCCTTGGCGTATGATTCCTTTCTGACAATTACAGTTAAGTTACATAAACATACATAGTAAGGACTATTGGTCACCTTAAGTGGACTAAATTTCAATGGATCAGCCTATAGCAAGAAGTAGCCATGAATTACAAACTGTTTTATTACCTCCCAGAGGTAGCAACCTAGCATTTAGTAAGTATCAATGATTATTTAAAATCCTAAAAGCAAACATTTATTATATAAATCATTATTAACTGTTTCCCACATTTATTTTATAAATCCTTATTAACTGTTTCCCTCCCCCCCCCCTTCCTCCCCCCGCATTCGAGGGCTCAATTCCATGGATCACGTATTACTGATGCGACAAAAAAATCACATATGATTTATTCAAAACCAGAAACACCCACTAGTAGCCTGCATTGTATCACAAACTGTCTCGTTTATACAAGGGACATATCTGACAACAAAGCACTGCTTGGAAACATCTCAGAATGCAAAAAAGGCAAACAGCATAAATACAACATAAATTAGTGTTGATCTGCTTAGTGGTTCTGAAATTTTCAAAAACTGATTCAAGGTAGTTACATTTAATAATCTCAAAGAAAACAGTTTAAAAAAGAAGAGACCATGTGGGTTTGTCATAGTAGAACCACTTCTGTTCATCAATGTCTACTCAAAACAAATGCAGTCATTTAATTTCACTGCAGGATGTCACATTTTCTGAGATTAGTGTGTTATTACTTTTCTGTTTTCTTATAAACAACTTAAGGAATGCAATTTTCTTTGTGAAGAAATTCAGAATGTTGGAGATATGTACCCCTTACCAAATCTACATGTGGAAATCAACATTGTCAGAGCAGCCCTCACACAATGAAAAAAAATCAACTGTACACAAGAAAGGCAAAACTTATCCTATAATGAAAATTTTTTATCAGCTTACACAGTCCCTGTGCATGACCTCTGCAAACAGCTTTAAGGGCCTCTTGGCTAGGATAACACCAGGTCTGTTCTCAGTGCTTATTTTGCAGGAAAACTACTCTGACACGAAAACAAATCTGATAATTGGTATTCTGATAAGTGCAAATTTTTATTCTATCGCCTAGAAGTACAACATGGTTCTTTTTAGGATGATACCAACACAGTCTACTGCATATTTATCATAAATACTGAATTTCACTGCAAAATTATTTGCTTTTGCAAAAGCTCATTTACTGTTCATGAAACATGTAGTTTTGTATTGTCTATTCACACTGTTCTTGAAGCCTTGCCATGGTGGCAACAACGGTGCTTGCAGAAAACAGTGTTTGGAGACACTATTCATAGTCTTGCAAAGGACTTCTTCAAAAAAGGAAATACACTGCATAGGTACTTAAATTATTTGCAGATATTATGATGGAACCAAGTGGAATTTCATCATGGAAGAACAGACCAGCTGAGCAGATGTCATTCAGGAAATGTATTTACTCATTTACAAGTTAATGACTAATGGTGGAAGTAATGTTTTTAATCACACAGAACATACTATGTCCAATATTATGTCCAATAACTAAGCTAATAAGCATTCACTAGACACTGTCTCAGATAAGGAAAAGTATGCCTTGTGCCAAATCCTGAGTTTTTGCCACACAGCTGACCATGAATTCTGTAACTCTAAGATGTTTTCTTGAACTTGAGGCTTTTGTGTTGTTGACAGAAGATCCTATGTTGTTCTTAGTGTTTTCACAGTAAAATCATAGAATTGGGAGTACTCTGCTTAAAATCACTGACAAGTATGTCCAGAACATTAATTACTAATGCTAATCTGTAAAGCACATAGGTGAACTCTGATGAAAAACACTACCAAAATACAAGTACACAGTGGTCACCCTATTCTGGCACTGTAACCATAAATCATTTCCAGAAAGGAGCATGACAGTCATTTAAGCTTCCCTACAATTTATTTATCTAAGACACCAGAATGTCTTTCATTGTGATGGCTGAAAACATCAGCACTTCGATGGCACCTCCTAAGTGCACTCCATCATATCATTCAAATCCAAATTTTAGGCCAGGCATGCAAGTGCAACCCTCTATTCAAATACTTAAGCCTTTTTTATGAGCACACTAAATCCTTTGAAGTTTGAAATCAATAATCAATTAAAACATCTGCAATTTGTATCACTTAAAAGAGGAAAAGTAAAATAACTCAATATTATCAGATGCCAAACTGCAGAGAAACACAACACTTGTCTCATCACTGTGGCTCATCAAAGGTCAAACTAAGACCTTTTGTGACTTTCTGACATCACTGAAATTTACCAACATCTAGGAAGCTTCTGCAATACTCTGAACACACAGATTGACTAAAATCTGCTTCTTGTTAACTTGCTGACAAGTTATTTTACCCTTTGCATAAAAAACATAACAATCTGCATACAGCCTTTCAATCACCTTGGCCACGTATATGATTAGTTAAAGGACAACAGACTTATTTTCTACACTAAGTGATGGAAATTGGGATAAATAGATATATTAGTGGGAGAAGCAGATACATTATTTCAAAAAGTGGATATAATTGGGCTTGTCTTTTGAAAATGTTCTCACTTGATACAAGACAAGTAATAAACCATAGAACTACATGTTCTGTTTCCTCAGGCAGCTGCAGTGTTCTACCCTCATATTCAGTGCCTTCTATGGCAATAGTGATGCCATTTTCACAGGGAGTTTTGGTTCAGTAAGGACTCAAGATTCTGTCTGTACAACAGACCTCAAGCAGAAGCATGTTTCTTAGAACATGAAAACAAGAGCAAGCTTATCAAGCAAGACCTGCTGCTGAATTCTGAATGACACACATTTAGTTGAGTGCTGGAAATATGTTAATCAGTTGGACTTTACGTGTTCCCTGTCATTCAGTTTGCTTCCAAAGTCACAGCTGGTGAAACAGAATCAGTCATTTTACCACAATAAGGACAATGATGCAGTTCAGTAAGCACCATTCATCCTTTATGGTAAGTCATGAACCTAATTACAGATCATAGATATTAGACTGTTACAAGCAAATAGAAAATAAATATTTTCATCTTAAAAGAAATCTAAAAATTCTAAACTAAAAATTGAACACACAGCCACAACTTTTTAAGCTACTTTAGTAAACTTAGCCATATAAACAAAAACTAAGATAGAGTCTCCAATGGCCAGATTGCATCATCGGCCTACAATACTGTTTCTAATGGAGAAATTAGAAGATGAATCACCAACATCTGTCACCATAAACAGGCTCTGTCAGCCACAGCCCCATACATGTACGTTGTGATCATATTTTTTAGCTGACTGAAACAGGGCAAACAGAAATAATAATTCTGTTGACATGCACCTACATTACATGTAGACAGAATTTAAATTACATGTAGACAGAATTTAAACCATGAGAACTTCAACCATCTATGCCTATTTTCAAATGCTATGTGAAATAACCATATAAAAAGCAGAAAGTGAACCACATGCAATAATGAGGTTTCCTTATAAAAGTTTACATATAAAAAGTGGTTTGTATTTAGGTAAATGAATATTTGACATCAATTACTGCCTGGCAAATTATCATATAAGTTTAAAGTTGCACCTCTTTATAGCATCCCCATCTTGGGTAACCCACTGAAAATAACAAAAAGATCCTTCAACAGGACTCAGAGGATCTCCCAGTCCACAGACCATTCAAATGAATATGAATTTTCCACTGATCTAATTGAAAAATTCATATCCTAAACACTCTTCCATTCATCTGCCTCCTATTAAAGTCTACTCAGGTTTGATTGAATTTCACTATTATATTTCACCAGTGTTCACTCAGTAGGATGCAGGGTATGGTTTCATCTCTGTAAGATTAACTGAAACTGTAGTTTAGATGCCTCCAGGAGCGGAGAATCAGCACAAAATGCTCTGTGTTTTTGAAGGCAAGCCTTTGAAATTATTCTTTCAAAAGAAGGCGGAAGAAGGGAGAAAGGAGAAAAGGCATGTTCCTGATAAATCTGCTCTCCAGCAACCTTCTCACTCGCAACTGATTCATTTCTGAATAGTTTCTCCTTTTCTACTCCACCTGTTCTCTTCCTATTCTTGAAAGGAATGTTTTCCTCTCCTAAGTATCTAGTTCAAAACTTTTATCAACAAGACTTCACAGATAATCTACTGGAATAAAGGCATATTTTCTGAAATAAAGTAAAAGTGCCTTAATTATAACAAAGATATGCTGCTTTAAACCAAGATCAAGGCCTACCTTGGGAACATCAAAGCCTACCAAAAGAACAGGAAAGAGGAAGCAAAATACATACCACTATGGTCTTGTTGCTGTAATAAATGATCTCCTTGCTAAAAGAAAAAAAGGAAACAACAAACAAAAAAAAACCACTTTGCTGTCTTTCAAATACAGAGAAAGTTATATTTGATATTTTCACACTGGAATGAGTGCTCTGTATATTTCAGAGATTGTCCATAATGCAAAAGCCTAGACTGCACTTAAAGGTTAAAAAAAATTGTATTGAGTTGAAAGTAAAACTGCCAATAGCTACAACTGTAAATCCTAATTGTTTGACAGGCTCTAAAGTAACCACACATTTAAAAACTTTTTTTTGTAACAAAGAGTCCCAATCCCGAAAAAATATAAATTGAGTATCTCTTTCCATTCTTTCTCAGAAAAGAATGATGGCTCTGCACACTGTGACATGTAAATCCACACTGCTCCCTTTTTATGTATGATTTTATGTGACTATTTATTTTGCTGCCAGTAAGTAAACAGGTGGATTAACAGTGAGCAGGTGTAGCTCTAAAAGAAATTTAAATCCAAAAATGAACAAAATATAAAGTATCTCTCTAAAACAGATTTAACTGAACATTTATTCACAGTTCTCCAGCTTAGAATATTTTGACATCGAGTGTAATGAGCAAAACAAAATCAAACAAACAAAAGTAAAAAGTAGCCAGTTTCAGAATTATGCACAAATCTCTTTTTGATTCACTTTATGCATTGCCAAAAGAAAAGCACTTCAAGGAAGGATATAAAAGAGCCTGTCAAAAGAAACATCGTAAGAAACCTCCTTCACATGAAAAATCCTGTGCTTGAAATGGTACATAAAAGTCACCTTTAAAGTAATGAGTACAGAAATAAATAATGTGCTGGGCACATTAAATCATTTTGAAGGTCAAATTATAACCTTCAGAAAGCGCATTTAAAAAAAAAAAAAATCTCAATTATGGATTTTCTTTTAGCTTATACAGACAGAAAGAAAATGGATGAAAAAGTATTGCAAACTGTTCTGCTTGGGAACATCTGGATTATCTTTGACTTTTTCCCTTGAACATTGCAATTCACAGGCCACTGATTTCAGTCAGATTTGGCAGCTGCACTTTCATTAGCCTTTTTTAGGACTTGACAAGGCATCATTTATTCCTGTCATTTACTCTTCAGTTTTGAGATTCATTTTCTGGCTTCAGTGAGACAGAAACAAGTATTTTATTTCAGAAGTACTTTTGGATGGAGGTGAACCCACACAGTTTTGCATTCCAATGGTCAAGCTTCAAAACAGACATCATAACTGAATTATAATTATGCTTAATCATCTCAGTTATTCACAGAAGTTTCAGGGAGCTAAGGAGGCACTAGCAAATTAACAGCAATTGAAACAAAGGAAATAACAATTGAGATTTTTATTTATAATCCATTCACATCTTAACTGCAATATAGTATTTTGCTTTTCTATTAAAACCATGGCTCTGTGAATCTGAAGTGGAGGAGAAATGTCAGTTGCCAGTGAAATAAAATGGGACAACAGTGCTTCTTTGCCTGGCTGAAACACACATAGTGTTGTCTAGACACTACAATTTTGTAGTTGGAACAGTAAAACACTGCAATTACATGGCATATTTATGGTGTTGTCTGAGAAAAAGTATCTTAAAATCTGAAAGTGAAAATCACATAGGTACATTTCTAACAGCAATTCAACTGTATATGTTTCAAACTCCCACTGTATACCAATTATTTCACTAGACCTTATTATACTTCATGTGTGAGGGTGCTGCCCAGTGGAGCATATCTGTTCTGGGAAAGTAGCCTAAAATTTGGCTCAACAAGAGGAAGACTAATATGGACATTAAAAACTGTTTTAAGAAATGGAGGAAAACAGACTGAAGACTAATGTGAGCAGAAGTCTTTGATAATTTCAGACAAACAGTTAATAAGAGACCACTGTGATATGACAACAGGAAAGTACAAGCAGAAAAAGCAAGAAATAGTTGAGGAGAAACTGGCAATGGTGTTATAAAAGAGAAATAAGATCAGCCTTCCCCAGGGTAATTTCCCTTCTGTGATTTCATGGCCCCAAAAATACCAAACCAAAGACTAACTTTCATCCCAATAAAGCATTCAGATTCTGAATTAGGGATCAGTAAATAAGATTTTCTGTTCCACCTACCTCTGCCAGTAAACTTCTATGATATACTGGGCAAATTTTTTTGCTTCTTGTGTTTCCTCTTTACTTTTTTTTGTTTGTTTTATTAATATAACTCTTATTTTCAAAGACACAAGCATTCTTATCCTTCTATTTCACAGAGAGAGGAATCTTTTAGTTGAAGATCCACAGAAATAAAAATAAGCATGACAGTGACCCTAAAAGAATTTATGGGGCCATATAATCATATAAGTTTATTACCATATGATTGATACAGCCAGCACGGAACATGGAATTCAATAATGGTTGATCAAAAAAAGCAGTCTGTATTTTCAACTGGAAACAAGGATTATTCTTTATTCATAAATATATATATATATATTATTTTATTTTATTTTTTTTTTTTTTACTCAGAACTTAACTGTTTTTGGTTTAGCCTGGCTCATAGCATTGTAAGAACAAAAATATTATTCTGACAGTCCTACCTGCCTGGTTCATAACTGAATATTTACTGAAGGTATACATTAGCTGATGGTGGCATGTTTCCGATGGAACACTATGAGGGATATTATGAAGATTCTAAAGCAACTGACTAAATGCCAGAGCATAAAGAAATGTACAAGACCTGTTAAATTAATTCTCGTTTCGGGTAATATGCCTTCTGATCACAAGGACTGTATATAAAATGGAATTTGTTTCCTGTCCTATTCCTTCTTCCAGTAGGCTTTCTTTCAAAACACTTGAAATTTTGATCTGCTTTTGAAAAACACTATATGACAGGAATCATGGTAGATTACAACTGGAGTGAAAACAAACACAAGCACCACTTTCTTGGGGACCAAAGAGAACATAACTAAGAAAGTTTAGAAGAAAGTTAATTATAATACATAAAGCAGTATAGTAAAAACAGGGTTGGAAGACAGAAAAGAGCTGATGTCAATCATTCTGTATGGATTAAGAGAAAATTGGCATTTGTCAGAGGCAGATTAAATGAGAAAATAGCAAAGAATGTAACCTAGTAAACAGAAATGTAATACAGACCTTTTAAATGCACACGTTTTGAAAAGTGTCACTTCTGTGGCTGCCACAGAGCATTACTACATAACAGTCTGCAGTACTCTGGTAAGGGGTAAAAACTGCAAAGTAGCTGATAGCAGAGGAAAGGACAGGAGGAATATTAAAAAAAAAAAGAATCAGGTATGAGATAAGCACGTTCTTTAAACCATGGAAGACAAACTTCATAAGAAATTTGAGCGTTCTAAATAAAGTTAGATTTTTGCCTTTGACCTTAGCTGGGAAAGGATTTCATCTTCTCAGGGTATCAGTGGAAGCTTTTATATAAACAGTACATAGAATACAACAGCATTAAGTGCTGAGGAAACAAAAATATGTTCTACCTGTCTTTTTCTATAGTAGATATTAACACACCAATTAATAATCTGAATTATAGCAGCATTTTAAATTTAAAATATAGGAAACCATCCTGTACTTATGTTCCAAATAGACTCTGATGGTATCTAGAATCAGGCACGCTATTTGTGCCTTTTTAGACATTTAGCAGCAGTTAAACTATATGCAATCATGTCTTCCCTGCTTTTTCTGGAGTGCAGACTTCTGACACAGCTGTTGAGATCCAACATCCTGATTTCTTCAAAGAGAGCTCTAACAAAGAGCATGACAGTATATTTGAATTAAGTGAGCATTACCTAGACCCGGAGTTTTAAAAAGAGTCGTACAAAATTCTGCAGGGCTTGAATATCCAAATGTGAGAAGTAAAGATATTTAAAATAAATAAATAAAGCTTTTAAACAACTTTTAAATAACTCAGCTGAGAAAGAAAAATATTTTTTAAAATAGTAGAAATACAGCAATTATAATGGGGAACTAAAAGTTAAGTATATGTGTGTTAACATGACATCTGCACTAAATTTTAAAATATGTAGAATGGTTAAACATAGAAGAAAATCTCACTTGCATCAAGTAAGACCTTTGTTTCTCTTTCAGTGTAGGGTGGTTTCTGTTCTTTTTGTTTCCCTAGACACTTCAAGCTGCCTGTAGAAGTCTGACACATTTGCATGCTAGCAAAAGATCATGGTTCATCAGCTTGCACAATGAAGCTACCTTCTTGTAATTCAGAACATCCTCACCCAGCACTTTGTCTATTATGTGAATAGCCTGATAAAAGGGAATCTGATATAATCTAAATTGTGAATGAAGAAACCTAGATAATGCGTTTTGACTAATTTAACAAAATTAAACCACATGAAGTCAAACCGCTTTAGTCAGACAGGTAGAAAGATATAAGATGTTACAACTATTTTTACCTAACAGTCTCAGAGACTGCACTACTGGATGCCAAAGCACAGGTACCAGCTCTCTCAAGAGGAAAGTTGTTCCTGCTCCCCTCGAGACAACTAAAGCAAGGTTTGCACAGAGGGGGAAAAAAAAAAAAAAAAGATAAGCTCTGCCCTTCCAAATGCACAACAGTCACTTCCAAACAAGTTCTCCCACAGATACATCTTATTTCTCCCCATGCCACACACCTGATTTCCTGATTTTCCAGCTATTACCTAAGATAATATCTCCAATTATGCTAGAGAAGACTGCACTGTGTCCTCCCTTCAAGAAATGTTTAAGATGGTATTGGAGTTTTTGCCTAACAGCCTAGCTAAGGTTATCAGTTCTCTCCTACATACATCATCTGCGCTTCCAGCTATACTTACACAGACTTCCGGTTCCAAGGTCAAACTAGACCACTATCACCATGTGTAACTTGTTTTATATCAAGTGGTACATGTAATGTTTTATGCATCAAATCCAACAGTCTGACCGAAGAGGAGTATTTTGTGAGCAAACATGTTTCACTTCAGTTTTATGAACACAAGAAAAGGAAAGTCAGCTTGTTCATCAGAATCTTCACTCTTACTAAATACTACTATAAATAAACTGCTACATTTTCCATTTAAATTTTTCTAAACATAGCTTTTAGTCATTGGATCTCATCAGTCATTTGCTAAGTACATTAAAGTAACAAACTTAAGTATCTCTACCCTAGAGAAAACAAGAGCTATGTTCAAGTTGCCTTTGACATTCTCTAGATTTGTTTTTGTTTTTTTTCCAATATAGCTATATACATTTTTTCCATATTACAAATATAAGAATTCTCATCAAAAATAATCACAACTTTCCTGAAAATTTCACTTGGTTTTGATCATTTGTGCCAACATCTTTCCCTTTCTTCTCAGAGAGTCTTTTTTTTTTTTTTTTTTTTTTTTTCATCATGCCCTTAATGTTATTTTTGAAGGGTAATTAACAACACCAGAAAAACTGATCCAACGATGGTCTCATTTAGGCCTAACAAATAAAGGAATTATACTACTCTCAGATTTCTCCCTATATACCAGCATGGATGAAGTAAATCTTTCTAACACAGCATAGACTAATGTCAGTCGGAAAGGACCTAGGGAGGTCTCTAGTCCAATCCCCTGCTTAAAGCAAATGCAGCAATGATATCAGATGAGGTTGCTCAAGTCTCTTGCAGTTGGGTATATTCACACTGGGAATTTACTGTCAACCAATTATATCCATATAAATACTGATGATATCACAGGACCAAACAAACCAACCAACTCACTATGCCATTATTTACCACCTCTTTCCATTTTTCTCTCTTTTCTGCCTGTTTTTTTCTTCTTTTTTTAAAAAACAAAATAAAACAAAAACCAACCAAACAAACAAAAAAACACTGCTTTGACCTTTGTAAAGCCAGCTTTCAACAGTCATTTAGCCTGACTACATATCAGTTTGTTTATATGTAAAATGTGATCCCTCTGCTCAGAATGCAGTACTTGATGTCTCACCTTGGAATTATTCTTGGCCTCACAACAGTGCTGAAAGCTTGCAGCTCCTAGAAGAAAAAGCTGCAATACAGCTATAATCTGAATGGCCTTTCATTAACATAAAATAAATCCACAGAAATCATTATTAACTCTCTAAATACCAGTTATCAAGATTTATAACCAGTGTCTACTTCAATAAATATTTCCTTAAAATTTTTATGAGTTCTAACTTATGATTGCACCTGTGATAGGAAAGAAATAAAAGACATTAATTGTTAATAGTAAATGTGTGGATATGCCTAATGCCTTATTACTGTACTAATCACAAGTAATGATTAAATATACTCCCTGGAATTTTAACATTAATCAAACTGAAAACTGTAACAAGCAAATCAATACCTTTCAAGGCACAGCTCATTTTCACCAAATATGTCTGCAGATAGTGAGATTATTTGTTATTGCATGTTTCTGGAAAATATTTATTACAAAAAGAAAACAACAATTACACATTTGTTACAGTCCTAAAGATAATTACAACCATGTTAGACTCTCACTAGCATCTAAAAAGTTTGGCTTCCATTTTCTTCTCCTTCAATCATTAATGAATTAATTCCTTTACAAATATGAACATCAATATTCTATTTCTGAGGAAGGCATCTGTTTTTCAATTATATCTCATGAAAGGCTGTGGTACTGTGAAATGTGTGAGGTGTCTTATTCTCTCTATAATACCAAAGTATGTGAGAAGATTATCTTTTTTCAAGCAAAAATCTAATTCAATTTTTTTATTCATTATAAACAATGTCAACTAACAAATTCCAACATTAACCATTGGCTAATGGCCTGAAATGTCGTTTCACTTCTTCAGGATTGCACTCAAAACACTGACAGAATTGTATTACCTTCCTTGAAACAATAAGTTCTAGCTTGTATCTCAAAGGCATAAGTATGGCATATTACCTGTATTCTGATGGCCTTTCAAAATCATAAGCTGAATACACAATAACTCACGAGAAAACAAGCTTATGTGCACAGCAAAGAAAGGATGTGTATAAAAACATTTATTTAAAAAAAAAAAAAAAAAAATTAGAATAAGGAAATAGACACACTGAGAAGAGAATGGCTTGAGAGCAGCCCTGAGAAGTATTTGTGTTTGGGATGTGTTGATTGATGAAAGATTCAGTGTGAACCAGCAAGATGTGCTTGCAGCCCAGAAGTCTGGGCTACTCTACTCTGCTCTTGTGCGACTCCACCTGGAGTACTATGTCCAGTTTTGGAGCCCCCAATACAAGAAAGATATAGAGTTGTTGGAACAGGTCCAGAGGAGGGCCAAAAGGTTATGAGAAAGCTGAAGCGCCTCCCCTTTGAGGGCAGTCTTAGAAAGCTGGGGCTCTTCAGCCTGGAGAAGGATCTGAGTAGCCTTCCGGTAAGTGAAGGAAAGCCAGGAAAGAACTTTTTATAAGGGCATGTAGCGAGGTTGCAAGGGGAAACAGTCTTGAACTAGAACTGGGTAGATTTAGACTTGATATCAGGAAGAAATGCTTTACTGTGAAGATGGTGAAACACTGGAACAGGTTACCCAATGGGTCTGTGGATGCCCCCTCCTGGGAAGCACTCAAGGCAAGGCTGGATGGGGCATTGAGCAACCTGGTCTGGAGGATGGTGTCCCTGCCTACAGCAGAGGGACTGAAACTAGATGATCTTAAAAGGTCCCTTCCAACACAAACCATTCTGTGATTCTATGAAACATCAGACAGAAACATCACAGGTAAAATACACAAGTCTATACATATACTCCTAAATTGCTGTTGGATGTGGATTTAATCTTTGATTACGCTCCAGTATTAAACTAAAACCTGAAAGGCAACCTCTTCACAGTTTATCCTTTTGCCTCCATGAATGACTGATTAAGATCACCAATTCTTACTATTAAAATGCTTCTCCCTAAAACTGAATGACACAAGGATGAGATGTGAACACTGTTAGCATTATGGCTCCAAACCATACTTTCTAGTATTCAGAGAATTTAACACACTAACGAAGGCTTCATTTGCCTGCAGCTGTTTCAAAGGAGCTGGGGGGGGAAGGCAATGATTTGAGTTTACACAATTTAAATCCTGATGGACCATTCTGAAAGGGAAACATAATGCAATTTTAGCAGATTCAACAGACTCTAAACAGTCTGCTTCATGCATGCTCACTTAATACTGAGCGAAGACGTTCTTAAAATTTCAAGCAGGGAAATCTGCTCTGGTTACCTTGGAGATAAACTAAAGACAAAAATTGCACATAATTGTTGCTGATGTCACTGCTCTCAATTGTTTCCAAGGTTACAGAGCATCTCACATAATTGTGATGTTTCATTTCTAGCCTGAATTGAAAGCCCATTTTCTGTTCTCAGTAAACTGTTTAGTGCTGCAGGTACTCTATCTAAACCTTATCTAATAAGGCATCAGCAGCATCTCAGGAACCTCTAGTAATGATGCAGATTTATATGTTGAAATGGAAGCTACTTTGTTCTTTACTGAGCAATGAGTCCTAGATTATCTCTATTTTTAGTCTAAGAATTTATTTCCATAACAAAGTATATTAATCAATCATCTAAAAATATCTGAACAGTAAATGTTTTACTGCAAAGCAATGTTACATGTGAAATATCTACCTGGAAGGAAGCTGTTCTCTTGGCTGAATAGTGGGAAATTGGCTGTTAACTATTCATAACTGACTGATTTCCTCGCTGTCTTCAGACTCATTTTAAATGCAGAGCACAAGTATTCCACTGGACTAAAAATAAATAAATAAATACTTCAGCCAGGCTAGACTTTCTTTGTTACAAGCTCTAGTTTACCATGCACCACAGCAAGAACACCCGTAAAATCAGTAATCATTGTATGTTGGAGTAATGTCTTGTCTCCACAGTATTACAGCCCCAGAAATACAATACGCAGTGCTGCTATCTGCTACGTACATAATATGTATGTCCATATAAATTCTCAATGAATTGAGAGTTTCAAAAACATGTGAAAAAAAAACGTATATTTTATTTATGCAATTGAAGCAAAGTTTTGTAACTAGTTGTACCTCATAAATCCAAGTAAGCTACTTTTGATATTCTCACTTCTCCTAAATGAGACAACAGTTAGTTGATGGCCATCTACCACCTCTCCTCGTGCTGGATGTGCCTTTCATCACTTGACTGCTCTCAGACTGCAGGGCTTGACCTTGTCAGCATGAAATTTTCCACTAGAGCAAAACAAAATGGCACTTACTATATCTTAGCCGTCTGCTATTACTTATGCAATGGATTTTGAAAAGCAGTAATTTACCTTAGAAACTGGTTGACTAAAGCAGTTTATGTGCATTTAATGCATGAAATGAACAGCATACGGAGTCACTAAAAACATCTGCTAGGCTTTTCAGCTTCTACCTACAGCTCTGGGAGGATTAGAGTGCAGCACTGAGAATAGAACAGAATACCAGAGGTGATTCTTCTCTTGTTTGCTGAAAAAACAGCTGAGGACTGGGCATGTTTATTTTCATGATAGTTCATTTGCATTTCTCAATGAAACAGTACATATGATTTAGTTCTTCTGTAATTCTCATGAATGCTCTAGGAACAAACACACCAGCAGGAACATTTGCTGAAATGGCTCGTTCTAAATGAGCACTGAAGAATATAAGACAACACCCTTCTACTTCTAATTGCCTGTATTCACCAGAAAGACAGTCAGAGGAGAGCCTCTTTACCAGTCACAGAACATCAACTACTATGCAGGCCAAGTCCTCTCTAACAGCTGAAACAGTGAATGCTTACAACACAAACTATTCAACAAACCACAGAGCAAGAATTACCACCTCAGTCTCAGCTGGGAGGGGACTGTTTTCTTAAGTGTCTTCTTTGACACTGTGTTTTGGTTGTAAGAAAAAAAAACAATGTTGATAACACACCAATGTTTATAGCTGTTGCTAAGCAGTGTTGTATGGAGCTAAGGACATTCCAGTTACTCAGCTAATAGTTATGAAGGGTTGGGAGGGGACAGAATCAGGACAGCTGATTTAAATTGGCCAAAGGGCTGCTTCATACAATATGACAACATGTGGCAGGAGAGTTTTGAAGGAGATGGGAGTTCATCTCTCTCTCGCCTGCTGCTTGGCAGGGTAGCAGGGCATCAGTCAGCAGGTGCTGAGCAAGTGCTCATGAATCACTTGTTGTATATATTCATATATATTCAATGTAATTATTCTCCCTTTCCTTTTCTCCATCTTTGTAAATAGTTTTATCTCAACGCACAAATTCTACTCAGTATTTTTTCATTTTGATTCACTCCTCCCATCCCAATGGGAAGGAGAGAAGTGAGTAAGTGACTGTGCAGTGGTTAGCCACCTGCAACATTAACCACAGTAGCTACAATACTTGTGAACAACAAAAAAAAGCATCTGCAAAATCAAGTTCCATTTGTATACAGTTTGTGAATAGGAATAGAAAGACAATCAGCGAGCTGACGCATACAACTACATTACTGTTTTTGTGTTAAATAAATATTTTTGGAAATAGAGGAGAGAAACCACATAAAGCTAATTTAATTCTGGGGCTGATTTTCCACTATCTCATGTAGTACACAGAAAACGTTTATTATATTTTACTACCTTTTCAAATATATTAAAATGATACAAGGTAATGGGGAACAGACCTCACTTTGCTCTGATGTCTGTTAAGTGCATACTCTTCCTTTTTTAGACCTATTGCTAGACTTGAAAGAATATTTATCCATAAGTTTGATACAATCTTAGACACAAACAACCCTCTCTGACTTTTAGTTATAGATAATGAAGATAACACGACTACCAGCCACTCATTACTCAGTTCAACCCTGACACAAATATTATCTGATATTATCCATTTATATTACCCAAAATATAGAATCTTTGCAACATGGTCCAAAATCCTCATTTTGCACTGGTATATATAACCACCCTTTCCAGAGTACAGTGTGCAGTAGGTATTTCCTCTTTGCCACATTACTTTTCGTGTCCATTATTTTTCTTTGGAAAATTTCAAAGTACTTCTACCTTATGTGATAGTATTAGTATGATGTAATACTTCTCACAAGATAGTATGATTTGAAATATTTATGGGTCTATTTTACTTTAAAAAGCCAGGGTCTAGTGGTATTTGACCATCTCTGTAATATTTTGCCAAAACAGACACACCTAAGTAATGGCAGCAGATGGAATAGGCTAAAAGTGTCAAATCCCAAATTACTAACTTTGCTCAGCCACATTCCCTTCATAATTTAGACCCTTCTGTTGGAGATTTGAGAATATATTTCTAGACAGATGACATGTTAACAGAATTGTTTCATGGTTCAGTGTCTTCTCAGTATGATTTATCTCTTATCTGTAGGCACTGGAGGTCCCTTTTCAGGAGATTTATGATCTAGATCCAAGAATTCATTTTGATGAGGGATAATGTGTGTATCACTGCAAAGCAGAACATTAACATTTGCTATAATGTTTCCTTTCTTATCAGCAGTTTTAAGAATAAGACTCATGCATGTGGTGTCACAACTGCTCCTAAAACAATGCACATTTGTATAATGGAATGAATGAGAAAGGTTTCTAAAATTGTAAATTTCTAAAGTTTACATCAGTCAATATTATACCTTTTTCTTTCAAATTCACATTTATGCAAACAAAATTTAGGTCCAAAAGACTAGTGTCTAATGAAATTTCTCACTTAAAATATAACTGATGTTAAATTTTCATTTCATTTTTGCTATCAGATATTTATTTCAGACATTGTGGTCTATGTAGGAACAAGAAATAGGAAAATACATAAGTACCCTTCCCCCATCTCTGTAGATACACAGACTTATGGTTTGATTTAGACCTTTGCTGGAGGTACAATAAGCTCAGGCTTATTGTAGCATGAGTTCTGACAGATGCCCTCCAGACCATGAGGAGGCAGGGACTACTAGTTACTAACACTCAGACAAAGTCTGTTCAGGTTGTATGAACATTCTGCAACTCACCCCACCGTAGTATAAGCTGGTTGATTGCAGCAGAGAAATTTTAAGACAGAAGATATCCTAGGCACAGCACAAATGCCTCTGAAGGTTCAACAACTGTTTGTCTCACTTAAACTCACTGAGTCCAGAGTCTAACTTCAGTGTCACTGAGCCAAAAACTAGGGCTGAGCACCTCAGATCAAAATTATGATGCAGAAGAGGTCTTGGGCAAGAAGTTGAGAGACAAGGACTTACAGTTGGCTAAATAAACAAACAAAAAATACCAAGGTTCTTTCTCTTTTGTTTGGATCTTACAACGGCACTAAGTCATGTGGAGAGAGTAAACAGGAATCAGACTACCCCTTCCTATTTTAAAGCTGCCAGTTTACCAAAAAGAGTTGGAGAATAGCACACACAAATAAAAGGAGGGAATTCTTCAAATAAGATAGAGCTAAACTGTAGACTTCCTTGTTGCTGTATGTTATAGCAGATGAGAAACCCACTCTGGGATACTGACTGAAATGATCAATAACGTAACATTTGCATGTACAGCTTCATACACTATGAAAGCAGAAAATGAAAAGATGCCAGATCCCCAAGCTTAGAGGACTTTGGATTGAACAATTTTGACAGTTTATCTGCACTGTAATAGATTACTTCTAAGCTATCAAATCACAGTGAGAGAAGAAAGTATCTTTTGGTTGTATTTACTCAAACAACTACCAGGAGAGAACCTCTATTTCCCATACTCTAGGACATTATGTCATGTAGCACTTACCGCAGTGTTATCTTAAATAAAACATATACATAGTTACCAATAGTAAAGCATAGCAATTAGCTCATAAAACACAAAGCATGGTGAAACCCCCTTGTCACAAAAATCATAATAAAAGACCACTACAATTCTATTTACTAAAATGTACCCATTATTTATTTCACCAAAATAGCAAAACTGAGATAAAATGATTAAGTTGTACAGAGATGCAACAGCAAATATGGAAAGAGAAAAGCTACATATAGAAAAATAAAACCTCCACATGACTTATTCTTTGTATCATCCTATTTCTTGCTGTTACTGTATACCACCGATGTGACTTCCGTCCTCTTAAATGTTTTGAGCACTGATAAATTTTATAGATATTGTTTCAATATGACAAAGCCCTTCTTCCTTCCCTAATTGCCAAGACCTGTTTTACACTTGTGCAAAGGCAACAAGATAAACTGCTGCTTCAGTACGAATAATTTTGCAAAGAGGTAGCAATTCATGTCTGGGCTGTGGAGAAGGAGATAACTATATGATGCAGAACCTAGCAAAACTGCATCTGCATATAAATAGACTTAATCAGAAATGCAAATTGCAATCAGAAGAAATTGTAAAAGCTTATGATAACTGAGCAGATAAGAAAAGGTCAAACTCTTGTATATCTGAAGGTTTTAAACTGTTATTGGCCAGTGGCGATTCCTTTTTTTACTCTAATGTTGAAAAAACAAATATATGCCATTTTGTAATCAATGCTGTACAAGTTCTGGATATATTTCTGTTATTATTACAACTATTCTGCTGTTAAACCCTATTTTACACTGTCAATCTCATCTTAACATATTCAGAAAGCACCAATGAAATGAAAACAAAATGAAACCAGAAATAGTGAGCGTGAAGTAACAAAGTTAATTCCACAGTTAATTGGAAGTAATCTCTAATTCCTTTTCATTTCCACATGTGAAGTTCAGGATTGACATATCTTAACATCCTCAAGTAAATGAAAAGCTAAATGACAAGTACTGTTGGCTTAAACCATCAAAATTGTGTATTTTTCTTCCACAGCAGCCTAACACTCTACAGGAGTAACACTAAAAATTGTTATTTAACAGTTTCAAACGTTGGCTTCTTCCTTGTTTTTTGAAACAAAGGGTTTTTATAAACAGTAGCTATAAAAAACCAAAACATTTGAATGGAGGTATCTATAAATTATGTGATCTTTCATTGAAGAATAAGATAAATATGCAATTGTGTATCATTACACATTACAACATTACACCCTTCTGGCATGTCTTGCTGCAATAAATTCTTAGGATTTAAATAAAAAACGCTTACCTAATACCTCTCACGTTTGACTAGTGCTTCAGAACAAACTCGCGAGTGAAGAGAGCCATCTAGCGTCATACCTTGGAATTTTAAAAAGAGTTTTCACCGGATGCATGTCAAATAAAGGAGGGTCTCCATCCCCGAGTTCAATAGCTGTTATTCCCAAAGACCATACGTCACATCGAGCATCATATGAGTAGTCATATTGCTGTTCACAAGCAATAACCTATCAGAAAACAAAACAATGCATTAACATAATGCACAATTCAGGCCATCCTAGTGTGCCACAGAAGAATTTTTTTTATTCATGCCTAAAATCCTAATTAGCTCTCAAATTTACACCCTTTGGTACATAACTCAGTTGGCAAATACCCCACAAAATTTATCAGTAAATTAGAACTTCTCTTAATTGTTGGGGTTTTTTTCCTTTAAAAACAATCTGTTTTTTGTTGTTGTTTTTAATTAAGCTCTATGGGATGCCTCATATACCCATGCAAAGAACATCACTTTATTAAATCCTGCTCTTGAACACACTTCCTACAACAACCATCACAAAGGAAGGCACAGAATCTAACTGATGTTATTCTTATTGAATTCTATGACTATTCGTGAGGAAAGACTGATTTGCAGATACATTTTAGATAAGAATATTCCCACATTCGTTTCTGCCTTTTAAATCAATATGTATTTTTTAATTTTAGTTTATCTCTACTAGATTCAAGTAATAATAACTTCTAAAAAACTCTTAGTTAAAATGCAATGTACCCTGACTAAGACAAGTTAACAGGAATCTTCCCTTAAACATCAGCAGAGTTTTGAATCATAAACTTGATGTACAATTCCAGTTAACTCATTGTTTGCATTCTAATTAAAAGCTAACTTTTAGGTACAAGCTAGAAATGTGACAGTCATTTGAACATGAGATTCAGATTTCTATTTAAATTTATATTTATCTTTGCAACAGCAAAAATGTCAGTTCACTGGCTTTTTATTCTGGCTGATGTTTGTGTTCTTAAATCTCAGCAGTTACACCAACTGCAGATCCCTGCATACTGTTAATATCTATTTCTTCAAGTTCTAATTATTGTTACTGATTTGTACTCAACCAGAAACTTCTGATAGCATTTCCCAGGGTTGCTGTTGCTGCGTGAGATTATTTATTACTTCCAAGTAATACTTTCAGTTTTACTACCAAGCTTCAGTTTAGGGCACTGCTTTGCAGAAGTACCAACCTGCAAGTCAGCATACCAGGTAGCTGCTGGCAGGCAGTCATTCACAGCCTGGTGTAAGGAAACCTTTCCCACAGAAGATCCTGATTTCAGCTCAGTGTCTCATATATCTTTTTTTTCCTCCAGAATCTCACCTCACAGGCACACTCCTTGTTCTATTCAACAGGCCCGTATGATCTATCCATCTCTTACTCTGGAATTCATGACCCCACCAGAAAATAGAGGTGTTACACACACTATCTAAAATACTGCAGAAATGTATATTATTTTAAAAAGTGGTTGATCACTAGTTAGTTCCTTTTTTTTCCAAGGGAACATCTCCAGTGAAAACTCTAACATATTTCTTAGATCTTTAAAGAATTCATTATAACCTTGGTCTCATTCCAGAGATTCCTTATCTCTTGAAAAAGGTGCAGTAGACAGATGCTATGCAATTCATACAGCTTTAAATCATCACTCTTATTTCAGAAGCCTATAAGATAATTTAATTTCATTATACTGAATCTTAAAGAGAAGGAAAGAAATGAAATTCATTCTAAAGGCATGTAAGTCAGTACAAAGAACCAGCTCCAGATGATTTGTTCTAAGGCCACGCTTGACATCAGCTGGAATTTCCCCCAGAGGTTGAAAGGACACTTGTTTTTCTTTATTATGTTTGTTTCTTTATATAGTTTCCAAAATGTCTGTGTACTCACAGACAACTTTTCAATTAAAAACAAACAAACAAACATGCAAGTCAGCTTCCAAGGCCATGACTCAGAGGAAGCTAGAAGCAGCTTATCTGTAGTTGACTAATACAACACGCTGTGGTCTCCTTCCTCCTTTATATAAGAAAAATATTTATCTGCTTGTTTGAAAGGCTGCCTAAAGCCCATCTCCTAACAGTGACTGTTCCCAGGTTCTCACTGTTGTGTTGGGTTTTATGCAAATATTTGGCTATTTGTTCTCCAACTTTATGAAGCAAAGGAATAGACTTTCATTTTCAAGGGAAGAAGCACCTGCTCAAGGCCACACAGCAGCAGCAAAACCAAAAGCACAGCTGAGGTTTCCACATTCAAAGACACCACAGCTTGTTACTTTACAAGTGCACCTAAATAGCTTCTAACTACAGTCCAATGGCAAAACTTGCTGGTAAAGGGATGATATACCAGCACTGAGCTCCCCTCAGTTTTACAATGTATTACCTACCAAGCAAAGAGAAAGGTATGAATGAAGTGTCTCCAGATGCCCTGTGTTCCGCAACTAATAGCTACAAATGTGGTAGATACAGTACATGGAGTTAAAAGACTGGCACTCTTACCCAGAGGAATTAAACACTCAGTTTGTCCTCCATTCCAACATCAGAGCCTGAAGTGATTCTTTTAGAAAAGTATTCCCCTTAATTTGCATTCTTTTTGTTTCCAAAAATTCAAAAATTGACCTTATTTGCCAAGTATATTTTAGATAGTTTGACTGTAGTGTAGTGAGATCAGCTTCACAGAAAATGCACAAAATGAGCTGCCTTTCTGATACTGAGTATGTTGAATGTACAAGAAGTGTAGTGACCACTTTGGTTTGAAACAAGCCTTAAATTTCAGTGGAACTCATTATTAGGATCTAACCATCTTATGCACTACTAATGGATGCATCAGTATATAGCACTAATTTTAATTTTCAAAGCAAGAATCTGACTACAGCTTTTTCCTTGGTGTGTATATAGACAATGTGCTTTATACGTTGGGTAGCAGACAATTCTGCCTCAAAATTTAAAGAAATAGATCTCTCAGTCATAGTTTACAAGCTTAGTCTTTGGGAGTGCCCCAGATCTGTCTTCCCCTGAAAGCCACTGGAACTCCCTACAGAGCAAAAATTTCTGAAAGCCAGATTAAAAAATAATAATAATTAAAAAAAAAATTAAAAAATCCCATTGATTCATCCTTTATTATGTTCCTGTGTCTACAGAGAACTCAGAGATGCTTATTTTTTGGGAATATCTGCTCTTTCCAGTCAGAATGCTGGAGCTAAATCTGCCGCCTCCCAGCTTCTAAAGCTCTACTGATTCCTGCTCTGCACAATGGAACCTGAAGGCAGAGAGCCCAGAAGAAATTATCTGAAGCTGAAGAACGTGCTACTTCTTTCTCAACCTTATTCAAAGATATCATCACATCTGTACCTGTTCTGTATTTAGTAAAATCCCCATATACAGGTAAAAGTCAAATAGAAGAAGCAGTTTTCACTCCCTGATGTTTTGGGAAGATGTAGTTAATCTTGAGATTTGGCTGTGAACGTCATAGGAACAAGCCCTGAGTCTTTCACTTCAGCATAGGCTGTTTACGTGCACACAGCAGCCCAGGTTGCTAAGGAGACAGACCTTTTGTACCGGTTGTAATTTCATCACGGTTTCTCACCCAGTTATACAGCATTAGGGTGAAAAACACCTTATCGTCACACAGAGGAACAGGCAACATGAAGGTACTTGTCAACACTATTTGTGTAGAGGGTCACAGTGGGACATGGTGAGGTGGGAGTAATGCACTGGTCTGACAAAAACAGCACATAAATCAGTTGCACTAACTGGAGGGCATTTAGAAAAGCCAGGGATTAGGCACTCTGCAATTTATAACTTGTACAGAAACATAACGCTTCACAGAAGAACACAAGATGGTTCACTGACAAAAAGATTTTGTACTCAAGGATATAATTCTACTCATTTTAAAATCAATGCAAAGATTTCTCTGAACTCCAGCAAATGCGTAAGTAGATGACAGGTGGATATAAAAAAAAAAAAGGAAAACATAATACAGAGCACTAGCTGTTATTTGCACACTGGATGTACTGCTTATGATCAGAAAGTAAGATCTACATACATTAAGGCGAAGCAAAATACATCAAACCTTTTGAAGCTTACCTGGAATTATTAGAAGTGAACTTACTTCCATTTTGTCTCTGTACAGACAATGCATGCATGAAACACAGCTGCAAACACACAGTACAACAGACTGATAATAACTGTCTCCAGTACAGATCTGCTACCTATCTCTACGCAATTAGCACTGGTTGTGACCCATCAGCAGAAACAAGTCTGTAGTTAGAATGCTGATGCTCCTGAAGAAGGACAGTGCTTTATTCAACTGCCTTAGCTAACTAAGCAGCTTATGAGGTGTGTGAGTGCAATACTGAAAGCAGAGCACTGCATATGAAAAATAAACATGGAACAAAATTCTTACCCTTGCTGCAAGGAGAACAAAACTGCTAACTATACAAGTGGAAATGAATCAACTGACTCTATGCTCCACCTGACACTATGTAATCCAACTTAATTTATATAGATGGTAATCTTAAGATTCAATAGTGATAGAAATCTTATGCACATAAGAAATCAACAAATATATATATATATATACACACAAAAAAAACCCACTGAAGATACTGAATTATCCAGAGCAAAGCTAATGCATATGTATTTAGGCTATATAACATGTGTATTTATGTAAACACACACTCACACAGGGCAAGCAAATTCATGTCTGATATTGGTTCTGTATTTCCCCATCTTTTTATTTGAATTTCTGATCCTTACATGTGATTATTATTCAAATATTTCCATGGTGCATCAGAAAATGATTATATTGATTAAAATGTTTCCAAAATAAAAACATGATTAATACTTTGAATCATTTGCATAACTAATTGTTTCAACTAACATTGACTCGTTGAAGTTAATTATATAGGGAGCAGTCATTGTAATTTAACAGCTATGAATTAAAAAAAAAAAAAAAATAGAAAAAAGCTTTTACTTTTTACCTCAGACCAGCAAAATATATCTGAGACCATTAGGCTGCCCTAATGGAAGGCTACATTCATAGGGAAAAGGAGTACCTCTCCTTAGACCAACAGATACAACTTGGAAAAAATATAAGCTTTAGAGCATAGGTGTTTTGCTTTATTTCATGGAATCATCATGGCTTCAACACTGCTAATACTAGGGTCATTGACAGGTTTCTTTACCAACCCACAGGACTTGGCAGTAAGGACACACACAGATTTGGAAATGGCATTGCATGAAGCAACATAAAACTTTTTATTTTAAAAAAACTACACAGAAGTTTCACAAGTCCTCCACACCTGCTCTTTTGGTTAGAACAAACAAACACCTCCCACCACTCCACATTCCTTCACAAGATCGCGGCCATGCTGTCAAAGGTAACTGCCCAGGTACTGATCTTCCCTCTGGCTACTCCCCATTTTAAGCCCTTTCTGCCATGCCAGCCCCTGAGGAAACTTGTAGCTTCCCAGAGACAAAGGAGGCAGTGATATATTCTGCCAGACCTTTCTCTGCAGGGAGAGCTCACCAATGATGTTCTGCTGCACTCTCTGCCTCACGTATGCCATTACCTTTGAAGAAATCTCTTTGTATTTCAAAATGCAACTTCCTGCATTCTAATGTTTTCCTTACAGGCTTTAAGCAGCTTCAGCATAACTCCTTGCTGCTCATTATACAAGTAGCCTAAAAATTAAGAAAGTAGGAAAAATAACCAAAGCAGAATTAGGCATTTATTTTTCTAAAACGTGCTCTCCTAAAGATAACGTTGTTTATATCATGCCAGTCAGCTCTCAGAAGACATCTCAGAGTCAGTCATTTCAGTTATATGTGGCCTTTTAGAGAGCTAATTCTATCCCTCTCTCTGTCATTCACCTGCTATGGCAGCTCCCTCCATTCTTCTATCCAGTCTTGCCCCAGCTATTTAGAGCAAAGGTTCTCACTTTTTACTTCCTAATCTGCTATCTCAGATTTACAATGTAGCTGCTTCTTTCTGGCACGGCCATGCTATTAACCACACATGCTACAGGACCACACTCAAAGCCAGTTCTGCATTTCAAGGAGATAGACTGTATTCCCTAAATATAACTGTCTAATAAATTGTGGTGTCTCATTATTTTAACCCCCTGAAAGCAGTGATGTTATTTCAAAATATGTCAAGTAGACATCTCCTTTATACCTTACACTTATGCACTAACAAACACAGTAATGTTAAACTACAGGCATTGTCCAAATCACAATGTTACAGAAACCATTATTTATACATTTTTCCCCCCACGCTAAAAAATACATGGGATTTTTGAATATTTCACAATTAATCCTGAAGCCAGATAATGCAAAATTCTCCTGAAGAGGCAGAAACGTTCCTTATGCCTATCTAGGAAGTTTCTCAGAAGACGATTCAATATGATCTAATATTAATTTTTGAGTACACATCTTTTTATATATTAATCTTATTTCATTTACTAAAATTCACAAGTTTTACCAAAAAAACAAAAACAAAAAAAAAAACAAAAACCAGAAACAAACAAACAAACAAAAACCACCAACAACAAAAACAAAAAAATACCATACACACTCAAAATCTGCAGTTACAGCCAGTTCAGTAACTCACAAGTTGTAAGAGAATAGTTATTACACCTCTGTGGAATACATTACGAGGAAATACTCCCAAGATTTTCCTTATTAAAGAAAGAGAAGATACACAGTTCATGAAGTATTAAATCACAAAAATTACATACCATACTACTATTTTTAAATGTTTTTCTAGCAGAAAAGTAAATGCTAGTAGTTAAAATGCTAATAGTTAAAATCTATCCTACTTATACTAAGCTGTGAATTTCTACAGTTCACTATAAATCAGTATGTACAAAAGCTCCACACTTAGTTAGCATTTAAGGGCATAGAGAAAACACGCACATCAGAAGAGCTAATTTTAGCTAATAAGAAGTTGCAGCAAAGAGAACTAGGAGCTATTAACAGAATGGTGACCTTGAGTTTCATGATGTAAGCAAATGGCTGTCAAATAAGTTGGGCTGAAGTGCACCTAAATGAGAAGATGTTCAATAGTTTCAGGGAAATGTATCTAACTGTTTATTTAGAGTTAATTAAAAACATAAGAACAATTTAGTGCATTATATTTTCAATGCAGTATTTAACTATAGAAGATGTATTTACTATTAAATGTTTGGTTTTCTTGTTGGCTTTGCTTTTGTTCTTGGAGGGTTATTGTGAACCTTTCATGTCTCCTGCAATAGAAAGATAAATATGAAGTAAATAAATAATTAGCCCTAAACTTCCAAGAGGGAGCTGAATTTTGATCAAATTCTAAGGCTTGAATACAGCCCTGAATGTAGATCAGCTTCAATGAAAAATTGAGAGACTCCATAAAATGAGATTTCTCTCTTTGTATATTTTTCTACTACATTGCTACAGATGTCTTTTTGGTACTTTTTATTTTTAGTACTGGTTTGACTGACTTTTCTTCATATCATGCAGGGAGTTCCGTACTGCATGGAAATATTGTCATGGAAATATTGTTTCAGCGTTAGACTTATTTCACACACACAAGCAAATGTAAAAATTAAAAATACAAAGGAACATTGAAAAAGACAATTTAAACTAGTGATCTAAGATTTAAACTAGTCTAAATTTCAGAAACTTATTCTGATGCTCAGATGTACTGCCTTTTGTCCCAGAAAACATGCCTTTATTCAGGAGAGGAAAAAGAAATAATTGGTTGTTTCGGTTGGCAATTTTATTGGTCATTATTTCATCTTGGTAGGATAGTAATAAGTACCCAAAGTACACAGTTGACACAGCTTTAAATAATAGTGTGTCAACTGAAATCCCTTAGAAATCAGTAGCAAAATGGAGCCAAGATTCTACTTCCGATTAACTAAGTATTACAGACATCCTGTTGTAACTTCACCAGTGTATCAGTCTTTCTCTCCTACTGTTTTGCATCATGTTTCAAAATGTAGTTCTTCAAAAGATCAACTACATTTTAATTTCTTTCAAATCATAATTATATATGCACCATTGTCATTTTCTAGCAGTTATCAATAAAAACATAGCACTCTACTCCTTGTGACTTAAACTGCCCTCAGCATCTTTTCAATTCTTTCTGTCTTCAATTATCTTTTTCTATTTCTGTTCCCAAACACACAGATTTTAACTGAGCTTCTTTTAAGGGCTAAGGTTAATTGCATGAATCCAGCTGGATTGTGATAACTTCATGAAACAAAAACGTGAACTGGTAAATAAAACTCAGAATGCATGGCTACATGCTTTTGTGCTATTTCAATTACTTGATAAAAAGAAATTCAGCTATTCATTTCTGGCTAGGTTTTGTCCAGTTCTGCAATAGAGGTTGAAAATAACACACGTTAAGGTTTGGGAGTAAGGAAGTAAAAGCAGTTCTGCTCTAAGATTTCTAATCTGTTTCCTCTTGCTAGCATTCAACACAATTCATTTCAGCATAATAAAAGCAGTCTTCAGATAACTTCAGGTATTTGGCAATAGACAGCTTTAAACAACCTAACAACCACCCCCTTATTTATTTATTTATTTTGGTTTGACAGTTTTCTGTGTTCCAGTTTCTGTTTGTGAGATAATACTAATTACATAAAGCAGTAATGACTGATTTTCAGGCAGTCTACTTTAAAGCTCCTCTACCCTTGCTAAGATCTCCAAATGCTTCCACACCACCTGGTTTGATTCTGCATTTTTGTTTTCAGCATCTTTTTGGTTCATTCTACATTCTGCTCAAAAACAAATGCTCAAGGACAAATCCTTTTGATCTGTACTGTTACCTGCTACTCAAACCTCACAACCATTTGGGGGAAAAAAAAAAAAAAAAAAAAAAAAAAAAAAAATGTCCCAGTCAGCTCAAAACTGCTAAGCTACTGATTTTTATGCTGAGCAGCAAGAACAGCAAGCTGAACTAGACACCTTAGGACACCCTCAGCTACAGCTATTTTTTCAGTAATCTTTTACTATGTTCAGTACCATTTTGTATTATCCCTTTAATGCATTTTGCAAAGTTCATCTTATGATATGATGTTTTTCCTTGTTCCTTAGACAGGCTTAACTGCTGATTCTTGTTTCCAGTGTATGCTTCTTTCCAGCATCCAGCTCGTATCCTATTATTCACTTGTGTCTGAATACTTTCCTACATTTTGCCAAGGAAAATATTCTCTGCCAGTTTTACTTCACATGGCTTATTTCTCAGAAACGTTCCTGCAGTCCATTCCTTTAAGGAAGGCTTTTCCTTCTTCCATTCCCATTTCCCCTTCTGATTACATCCATCTTTCTCACCTATGCATGAGACGAGGCTCCATGATTGCTTTATACAATCTGAAGCTTCTATGTTTCACGTGAACATAGTAAGAATCCAATTTAAAAAAATAAATAAATAAATAAGAATCCCTACCTTCATACTTTCTATTTCCTTTCTATTTCTCTGAATAATAGCATTTCCTTTCTGTCCTTTAAGGAATATTCAGATTTGACATAGGATGAATTCTATGTCAAAAATTTTGCCAGCGTGATTTTTGAGACTGTTGAGTGCTTTTCTAGTTTTTACTGATCTTAGCACAGTCTCACACAGAAATCAATGTTTCCAAAAAACTGCTACTCAGGCAGTCTTTTTCAGCTTATTTCAGTCCTAAGCATTCATATTTCACGTAAAAAATTGGCTGCACATTTTAAAAATACCGAAAAGGTCTCCCAAGGTGTAAGGTAACTTGTACCTTGCATGACAAAGGAAATAGGTCATTCACACAGAAAGCAACTGTAGTGACTTGGGCATGTGTTACACAATTGGAAATTTAAAAGCTATTTCAACAATAGCAGGATGGATACCTAAGCATCTTGCAGCTGTCTCGCAGACTGGTACATCAATGAAGCTTGGTCAGTGTTTTTCACACAGGTATCAATATGTGATATGAACGACTATTTTTATGGTAATAGGTTAGTTATTTTGACAAACCTTTTCAAAATAGCAAGTATGTCAAGCTAGCCTTGATCCTGTTTCAGTGATGCATATAATGCACACCGGTTACAACTGTGTTGTATTTTCTGAACAAATCTGTCTCAGTCTGTTTATTTCTTTGGTTTTTTACCTTGAGAGTGAATATTTTCAGGCAGGATGGATTATAAATTTGGTATGATTTCTGACATTGATTGCAATCATTCAATCAAAACAGTACTGTAAAAATCACCTCTAATAATCTGAGTTCAAGAAAATATTTCATAATATTCCTGTTCTTGTTTAAAGGACTGTTTTATAAAGGTTTCAGGATGTCTTCAGTGAAGGTGATTCCATAAATAATACTTGCACAGTGGTTTCTAAGCTATCTTGTGTCTCTTTTGTGACGTAACTGGTTGTTATGGAGATGGTAAAATATCAACCATTCTTTGTGAGAGTGTGGAAGATCAATTTTGGATCTGTTACAGCAGCTTCTTTTCCCTGCTCAGCTGTAATCAGCCGTCCTTAGGAAGCAACAGGGATGTATAAGAACTACAGTATATTTTAAAATAAACAGACATTTGCACAACACTTAAATTTGTTTTGCATATGAAAACAGATTTACATACTTGTAACAGATGCAAATTCAAATACATCTAAAGGTCTCCAGTACAAATGAGGTTATTATTATTTAGGTTTAACAGCTTACAAAGAAACAAGTCACTCCCTCTTCACTCCATTTCTGACTTCATAATCTGTATCTTATAAAAATGCATTGTTTCTGACAACAAGAAGAGCAAAGATTAACATTTTTAAATCTTAAAACCTTCAGTTACACATCCAAAAGACCATAAATTTACAGAGAATACGTTCACTAAGACAATTGCAGATTATCTTCCTGTATTTTTAAGCTAAGCCAGCCCATGAGTCCAAGCATACATGCCCCCGGACAGGGAAAGAATTCTGAACTTCAGGTTTTGCCACTCAGAAACAAGAGTCCTTGAAACATCTCCCAAAGCTAAACAGCTATAATTATTGTTGCCTGCTGTTTTTTTTTATTATTATTATTATTTTATTTTGTTTTTGACATAAAACATGGGAAAGCAAATGAATTTTATGTTTAGATCATTATTAGCTAGCATTGGCTGCTTTTTAAATCTGTAAGTGCTTGCTCACTTTTTACTAGAATATACATCAATGCTCTTTTCATTCTGACATCTCTTCCACTGTATTAACATCTGTACCTACATCTTCCATAGTATTTAAAAAATATGTGCGAATAGTAGCATGGATTACAATAGACAGACAAAACATGAACACTTTTTTTCTTCCCTGGTAATTGTTTCTATCCATTTTAGTATTTACCTTCATGTTGTGACTGATCTCACATTATCAACATGTTTGCAATTATTTTGAGCTATGCAATGTTATAGCTTATTAGTGATTCCAAAACACTTTATTACAAATTTTTTTTGGCCCAACTTCTTCACAAGACAGTCTGTAATTAAGGTTAAAGGACATGCAGCTGAGCAAAGGTTTTTACAGTGTTAAATCAAGATAGTAATGTAGGAACTCCTCCTTCCATCCTGTATTTAAATGCTCAGAAAAACACACCAAAAAAAATATTCCCCTGAAGTACAACCTACTAAACATTCTGAATGCCTGACATAACTTCCTAACAGACAAGGAGAAGTAAATGTTTAAAAGGACATTAAGATCCTCAAAAGATAGACAAGTCTATTTCAATAGAGTTGATATTAAACCCTCATTAAATTTACCTATCCTATAAATACTGGAGCTGTTTGGTCCAATATAGTAATAGATCAGGATGAGAATAACAAGTTGTGGCACCTGCTAGTACACAGAAATAGGGTATTAACTGCCATTTTTTAAAAGACCTTTCCTATATGTAGTGCATCCATCTCCACAACAGAACAAATGGATCAACAAAACAGAAGAACTAGCCAACTCCAGAAAATCTGCATGCATTTCCTCAGATCAGAAATTTTAATATAACATAGCAGAAGTCACTAACATGCATAGATTCATATCCACACTGTGTAAGAGCAAGCAGGGCCAGATTAAATTCAAAAACTTTAGCCCAAGAGAGAATTGGTCCCATGTGTGAAACCTCAGGAGACTGCAGAGTTGCAGACCTCAGTTTCCCCAGCCCAAGCTCTCAGCTGTAGATTGCAATCAACTGTTTTGTGAGGGGTTCTTTAAATGTCCCATATTGACAGTTTTCACCTAAAAAGCATTTCTGTAGAATTACATAGTACTTAATGTGTTTGATGGGGAAGTCATAAAATTTTCAAGACAACCCTCAATTACCTGGAGATCATCTGTATTTTTATGGAAACACTACAGAAACAAAAATAGTGAATATTAACACCGTTCAAAGAATCCAGTTTCTGTATTCTAGTAGTAGATTCATCAGCAGGGGCCACAGATGTGGAGAAAAGTAGAAATACGGCCTTTAGATGGGAAGAAATGATGTCTCTTTGTTAAAGTGCCAACAAATCATGCACTGAAACAAAGAGAGACAACTCAAAAGTCAAAAAATATTTGCCTACCTCAGGAGCCATCCAAAAGGGTGTTCCCACTGAGGTGTTTCTACGTAGCCGTGTGCTGGTGAGTTGGGCTGAAACACCTGAAAAAAAAAACAGGAACAAATTTGGCTTCAGATTCATTAACTCAGGTCAGTCAGTTTATTTGAAGCATGTAGAAAACAAACTTCTAGCCTGAGATCATAGCTACAGGACACCTGGCCCAAGTAAGTACAGCATTACTACTGAATTCTTTGATTAATTTCATTATTCCCTTTATCCACAGCTCATCCCCAACAGACTGTTGCTGTTTTCTTTCAGAAGTGCTGACAGATCGTTTGTGAATGATCTCATTCTAAATCACTTTCACTCAAATTCAAAAGTTTAATCAGCACTTAAGTATCAGAGATGCCTCCTTCTGCTGTTTCTCATGAGTATAACCTGTAACATTTCAAATACTAATCTGAACTTAAAACTTGTTTTCCAGAAATGTTGCCCAAGCCTAGCTGAAATTTATTCCCTGAATGCTGCTGGTAGGAGCCTTGCAGAAGTTCCTGCTCAACAAAACATTAATGCACTTGTTTAAAACAGATCTTTTCCTGTGAAAACAGAAGCTCAAGTTCACATTGTAGCTTGTACTTAGGAATTAAGCAAGTGCTTAAAACAAAGCCTGTGCTTCATTGCTTTTCTGACTGCAGCTAGGCTAGTGAAGCACAGCAGAAAAAAAAGGAAGGAAGGAACTAGAGCAAAATGAAACAACATTAACAAATCAAAATGAAATCTCAAATCAAATCTCTGTGCTCTAATCAACTGTGCTCCTGTAGAAGCCATGAGCATTCAAATAAGCTGAACAAACATAATATTGACAAAAATATTTTCATGTTATCATTGTTGGGGGAAAAAAAAAAAAAAACCAACAAAAAACAAAACACATGATCTGTTCCCACAGCATCATCTACAAAGAAAAACAGGTAGAAACACATATAATAGATTTGTGACTGATTTCAGTGAGTAAGAAATTAAGACAAAATTAGTAATCTGTATGTTAAGCAATTAGACTGCTCTATCAACAATTCAGGTCTGTACTTATTATTCATTTCAACGTGATTGCAAGTCTGGATTTGCTGGGTAACACTGTGAAACAGCTAATGACTTTATGAGCCTCTGTGCATTTAGCTCTTTTCTCTTCAGCTAGTCTAGTTCATAGCTGCCACCTATGGACATTCCACAACAGCATGGAACACCAAAGAGCTGAGACAGGGAACAAGGGGGGAGGAGGGAAGACCACAACAACAACAACAACAACAAAAGAGAAAAAGATATGAATGAATGATGAATTGTAGATATTTTGGGTCACCCTACATCAGGATCAGCATTTATTCATGTCATGCTGTTGAGTGAAGTTAAAGGAAAAAATATATATTACATTGAAAAATGAACAAGTTGTATTAAAGTCATGCAATAAAAGCAGATAAATGACTCTGTGCACTCCTCTCAGTGTGCTAATATCCATACGTATTGCCTTGAGTATGAAATCACTTTCTCTTCCCCCTACATAACAGATAGAACTCACTGACTAGGCAATATCCGAATGTTTCCTTTTATCTCCATCACTTTGGATTTCAGATCCTTATTTAGTACGCCCAATTCAATACTGAATTCAGAATTATTATTTCATTTCCTATTTTCTTTTCTCCTTATTGCACAATAAATCTTCTTAACATTCCTTCAAACTGGGATAGGATTATTAGTTCCAGGGATTAACCTAAAAATATCAAATGCAACCACTGTTTTTCTGTTAATCTGAGATTTTTCAGTTTTCAGGCTCTCCACATGTCTAAAGTAGAGCTGCAATGTTCTCAGCTGCAGCTCAGTCACACTTAGCTCTTCTGCAAGGTAGTAAACAATGTTTCAGACTGGATACTGGGAAAGTGAGGAACACAGAGTGGCAATTTCTAAAAAGTTTGATGCAAGTGACTTGCCAGCATCAAAGAGAAACCCTAGCACAAGGAAGAATAGGCTCCAATTTGATGCAAAACCCTTCTCTTCCTGAACTCTGCATTTTTTTCACTAAACATCTTCCACTTTCTGCAACAAATGGGACAGTTCTACAGACTATAGTTTCATTTGCAACTCAGTCCTAATTTGATCCCAGAGTCCTTTCAACCCAACGACTTCACATGGAAAGAGATGGGAAGCTAGAAATCTTGGGATTCTCAGTTTTCCTGAACATGCCACTTGGCTTCATATACCACAGATATGTCTTCAGACTTAGGAGCTCCATGCTGACCTTCATCAGCAGCTAATGCCATTCATGTATATGATAAGAACTGTCAGAGAGGGAAGCCAATATTTCCTAGAAGGGCATAGTTACAAACAAAGACCATACTGACAGAATTCCCCCCAAAGAGAAATTACCTGTCTCCCTCATACTAACCCAGGGATTTGCTGCAAATTTTGCTTCAGGTTGTGTTTCTCCCATCACTATTGTAACTGTTACTTCCCCACTGTTCAGTATAATAAACTTCTGCCCCTAGAAGGCACTGAGAAGTTTGCTACTTTCTTGGTTCCAACTTACTTTATAATCCCCAACACAGTTACTTTTAATGTCAAATCTGTAATACCAATGATGTCATAGTATTGTATTTATTTTCCACTACATGAATTTCATTTTTTTAATCATTACTATTTGCATGATTTTTGGCACATCATTATATGCTACTCTCAGTTCGTGAGCATTTTTCTTTACCTTCATGCACTACTAAACATACATCTGTTGTCCAAGCAATACTGTTCTCAATGATGATTACCTTACGCATTTTATGGTTAACTAATGAATCGCAAATTACTAATAATTTGTTTCCTTTGCAGACAGACTACATACAGTACTTTGATATTTTTCTGAGTGCATATACAAAAGAAGAAAAATGGTGAACTTAATTAAATATTATTGAGAAGTCTCTCTTTTCCTCTTCCTACCCCTCTATTTCTTACAGTTATTTCTCCAGACTGGCCATGCCTGTATCTAACAACAATAATAACATATTAAATGGGTATTGGGTTTTCGACACATGGGACTATTTTACCTTCTGCTCAGAGGGAATGAAGTGCTAGAGGCTAACAAATGTCATTTCAAAGAGAAGGATGTTTTTCTTTTCATATGCAAAAGATGCAATATTTAAATTTAAATTAGGACAATTACTCTGAAACTGACATCTTTGCAAAACAAACAAAAAAAAATAAAAAAGGACTTGTAAATAAAAAGACACCTTCCAAAATATTTTAAGCAATGAATTATTATAATTGTGCTTTTAAGTTAGAAACGTATTACTGATTTTTTGATAGAATTTTTATTCTTGCTGTATTAAATTGCTTTCCCATTTTCCCCTCCTTAAAATAATCTCGATAATCATCCTGAAAATCTCTCATTATAGTATTCTGCCTTCCCAGTGGAAAATAAACAGATGCCTTTGGCTAAACTGCATGTATCAGGAAAACAAATGGTAAGTGGTCATTACCAAAGTCAACGAGCTTGACTCCACCTTCTGTTGTCAGAAGAATGTTGTTCCCTTTGACATCTCGATGAATGATCCGGTTATTGTGTAAATGCTGAAGGCCCTATATACCAGCAGTAACAAAAATAAGTTTACTCCCTTATTTAATAACATTTACCTTACTATTAGGGAAAGTAATGAAGACAATCTGCACATAGTCTATAGAAACATCTGTCCACCAGATTACATGCTTGATACAACGCCTGCTGCAATAATAACCCACATAATATTGTCAACATTATCATTCTTTATAAATGGAAAATATATGTATGAGATGAGCAAACTGCACCCTCTGCTGTCATTACAAGCCCAGTGAACAACCTTACCAAGAGAGCACCATATAAGATGTATGAGATCATAGCTTCATCCAATCGTTGCCCACACTTCAGCAAACCTTTGACAAGTTCTGTGACAGACCCTCCATTGCACAGCTGTGAAGTGGGGAGACACAAAGGGGGAAAAGGCAAGACATGACCTAAGTTACTCAATGCGCTTGTTTAGGCTGTGAAAAACTACTTCACAAAACCAAACTACAGCACAAGTCAGGGAACAATCAGATTTCTACTTTGCTATTATCCATAAAATCATCCATGTAAGGAAATTGCAATTTTTTAAATGTCAAAAGTCTTCAAAGTCTGGAAAACGTGCACTGAAAGCAACTGATGAGACTGTACTTAATTGGTAAGGTCTGTACAGACTTAGCTCTTTCAAATTTTATATTCAGTTTTGTTATATAGAATATTGCACAATTGTACCATATAAAATTTTTGTTATATGCAGCACCACAGATAACAACCTGTCTGATTGATGTGCTACACTTAAAAAGAAAAAAAGAAAAAAAAAAAAAAAAAGAAAAGAAAAAGAAAGAAAGAAAGAGAACACATGGAAATCCAAGCTCAAACTCAACACGAAGCCAGTAGGCATACGGTAAAGAGCAACAGGAAAACAAAGGTACCAAATCTCCTTTATCAGTAGTTAATGGAATTTAATATGAAATGTCAAAGAGCTTCACAATTCTACCACCAACAGAAGTTAAGCATTCTGTTGAGATTCTATGACTTGAAGTGGAAGTAAGGCTTTCCCATTCTGATTCAAGTCATCATTCAAGAATAGGGAATGGAATTTCTAAAATGAACTGTAATTAAAAAGCAAATGCTAACCTTTTCAGCCTACTTATAACAGCAAAATGTTTGAAAGCTGTTATACTGAACACATCAGCCTGTGCAAAGCGCTGCATCTATTAAGCCTGGAAATTGCTTAGAAGAAATCCTCACTCATGCTGCAAAAGCCTTTTGCAGTTTCTTAACTGGCAACAGACTACCATATGTCATTTTACACTTTTCATTGCAAGAATACCAATTGCCACTGAAGAATTAATAGTAGGCATTCCTGTTGCTAGTTTCTAGAACAACCAAATTCTAGTTTTAAATTACATTTTCTCTGTTCATTTTGCAGCAGGCAGCATGTTTGTTAATTGTTTGCCACGTTACTTCTACATATTTTGCATTTCCCTTGATTGCTTGACCTCTAAAGAACTTGAGAAGTGTTTTATCTAATACATTCTCCAACGAGAAAAATCAAGCTGTTTTTAGGTAAAGCATTCTTACCAACAAGATACAGTGGTTTTTAAGGCAGAATGTAGCAACTTGTATAGAAATAAAGTGTGAGGACTTTCCCTCTTTTGTGAGATTTTCAACAGTATATTGTGACATATCATCTATCACCAGTCTTTTGATAAATGGCCCCTATCAGAGAATCATGAAAGCCAGTGACTCTCCTAGCAGTAGAAAACAGAGACCCACCAACATTCACTAGTTAAGATGTAAGATTATCAAGATGTTTTTACCTCAAGTACTAGCCAGAGTTGTCCTCCCACATATTGATCTGCTTTGTAGAACATCCCATAAAATCTAACAACGTTAGGATGATTGGGAAGAAACTGCAAAATATTATATTCTGCTTCAATTTCTTCATCTACATCCTGAATGGAAAACATAAACATATGGAACATACAGACACAGTAACCTTGTGTAAAGCAAGAACAAACTCTTATGGATAAAAAGAGCTATTTTAAAGTAGTTTTTACTTTTAATTGGTTTTCTTCTAACACTGCAGAAAGTACTCACATGATACTGCAAATTCAATCTATGGTATTTAATTTAATCAAATCCTGACACTTGATTTTATCTTTTTATTTACATACAGAAATGTGAAATCTGTATAAAGCAAGCAGCACCTCTTCAAGGACACTTAATTGCTTTCATAGTAAATAAACTAGCTCAACTGTTACAATCAAACTTCAGCTTGATCCAACCTGTACAGTTACCAGTTAACTCTTCCACTGAGAGCAAAGGCTTTTGCTCTTGGGAGAGGTCAGGGATTTAAATCTCACTAAAACTGGAGCTAGCAGAGAATCACCTCCAAGAATTTTGCCTGTGCTTTAATTATTGCTTAGCAGTGTTATACACTTACAGAATACAATTGTGAAATATCATGAAGTTCACAGTATTTCTGCAATGGAAAAAGTAATTCTTCCAGGGAGTGTAGAATAAGAACATTTAAGATTTACCATATCCTTTGTCTTCCTTCCTAAAACAGACCCCCAAGCACATGTGTGCTCCAAGTACGAGTGTCTGAATATGTGCTGGAGTACTTATGAGACATAGAAATGAAACTAGGAAATGCTATTTTCAAAAAACATACAAGATGATGAAACTTTCAGCAGCATCTTTCAGGTTTCCTTCTGTCAGTGCACTGTAAAAAACATTCCCTCCAAGATGCTTTCAATATATAACATTTTACTTACATTTTAAGTCTATTTGATTTTATTTTTAATTAGCAATGAGTTTTAATACTTTACTTACACTAATAGAATCAAGAATCTTTACTGCTGCCAGACTCCCATCTTTCTTATTGGCAACCTTATAGACTTTACCATAAGTGCCTTTTCCAATAGTCTCTATTATTTCCCAGGTGTCTGTAGGATCAGCTAATGATTCCAGCCCGATCATGCTGGAATTATATTGAAATAATCCATACAATGGCTTCCTGGAAAACAAAGCAGACAGATATACAATGGGAAGCCTTCAGTAACTGAACTAAAGCAGCAATTTTATGATAAAGAAATCAAATACTGATCTAATTTGAGAAGATACGCGGATGGAATGACAAATGAAAATCATGTGGAGGGATAAGATCACTAGATAAAGGAAGGCAAAGAAAACACATTAGGTCATTTCTCTTTACTTATTTTGCTGCATTTATTAACTATTTGCTTTAAACATTGCTGCATATGCTACATTCTGAATGCATTTTAACAAGTCCAGCCAAAGTCTGATCTGCACTGCATGCACTTTTACTGGACATTTTATAAATTGTTTAACACAGCTCATGAAATGAGACCTTATTTCCTTTGCATTAGAAAGCTATGTCATTCAACTAACCCATTTTATCTAACTCCCTGTATAATTGCCAGGCAAACACTCAGTAGGTAAAACACTTCATCATATTTGATACATCTACAACAGGACTGTATATAGAAAATTAACTGCTTTCAGATTCATATTCAATGCAGATCTCTGTAGCAGTTTGCAAAATGGAGACGTTCGTTTGTATGCTTTATAACTTTCCAGAGGAAAGTTTTTAAATACCAAGAAAAAAATGTAATTAAACATATAATTAAAGAAATCTACCATGCAGAAAGCACAAAACATTTCATTTCTTGATGAGGGGAGGAAAGAGGAGAAGAAGAAACAGAAAGGAGAACAGAGTAGAAAAAGAAAAAGTTAGTCAATGTTATAAATCTTTTCAAGGTCAATAGTGTAAGTTATCAGGACAGTTTCTCACTACTTGGATTCAATACAGCATACTGCAAATAAATTATAGTATTCTAAACACATACAGTCAGCACCTCAACGCTGAACCAGGTCAAGAGAGAGAATTTGCTGAAGCTGGTGAACAGACTGTACTACATGAACTGAAGACAGCATCCACAGACATGTAGCTTCCGATAAGCCAACCTTAACAACAAGCTTTACTTAGGGTAGGAAGACTGATGCAAATGTAAGTAGGAACAGTTGTTTCTCAAAAATTAAACGAAAGCCAAAGACATATTGAACATATCATTTTAATGCTTTAAAGGAGAAATAGTGCCAATATTCATGTGTAAAGACAGCTGGTATTTTCCTGTCACAGTAACAACTAGTCTGTCACATAGAATGTCCAGAAAACTATGCATAGCACTCTTCATACCAATGTAATATATATTACAATGCCACCTTTCCTAAGCAGCCAGTAAGAATATATATTTTCCATTAAAATTTAAAAAGTTGTGCCACTTCCTGAATTTGCTCTAATTAATAAGTAATCAATAGTAAGTTATGACATTTCTGTGATAGATGTAAAAATTTTACATTGCAAAAAAGCAAAAGAGCAGTACATACTACTACCTTAAGTATTGTGAAGCCTGATTTTTTAAGTGTTCAACTTCTGCTTTTACTTCAATTTTTTGCTTATCTTTTACTTATTCACAAAATTACGTGCCCTAAATCAAGGGCTGCCACATTTGTGTTTTGTACAATGAAAAGCTATGTTTGAATGCAATCAACTCTATAAAAACCCATATCCAGAAAACCTTAACTCTAAAATGCTGAAGTTGAAATTCCTCTAGGAAGACTTTTCCCTTTTACTCCTCACACATCAGATCTCACACCTGTTCTGTGCTTTGAAGTGATACACAAAGTGTGGCTTCTAGCTGTGGAAAAACTTAGCAGTGTCCTCCCCAGAGGGAGCCTAAACCTATTACAGACCTCCTGATTACAAGAATTTCATGATTTCTACCACCAGATGGAGAAAACTTCTCAGTGGTTAAATCTGTTCCAAGTGGGCAAGCAGAAGAGCCCACAGCAGATGCTGAAAAATTACTCTCTGGCAATTAACTCTGCTGGCTGGGGAACATCTTAAAGCTAATTGTGATTGCACACTCTTCAGCTATTTGAGGAGTGACTAGATGTTATCAATAAGTACCTTGCACTCTACCAAGCCCTATTTTAAAAAGGGAAAAAAAAAAAAAAAAAAAAAAAAGGGCAACTTGACATGAGACTGGGCCAGATGCTCATAGCAAGCTTTATTCTTAAAAAAGAGAGAGAAACTTCTTTTGTAAGTTGTAAACCTATGTTGACCAACCATGACAAACAAGAGGAGAAAACAACTTAACAGGCTTCAGCCACTGACAGTGTTTCTTTCAATCGTCCACAAAGTGAGACTTTCTCCAACAAGAAAATACATTTCAATAGTCTTTTTGTAACACCTGGACATTTTGAAAACCTTTAGGAGTCAGAACAAATCAAGTGAGACCACATACAACAAAGTTTTAAGATAGCAGATGCATAAACAAGTTTTATCTAAATTTAAAGAATAAATAAGATTGACATTAGAATCTGTAATTATGTATTATTCCTTAACAGGAAGGCAAACAGACAGCAAGGTTTGTTTGATAAAAAAAAAAAAAAAGAATGGATGTGACAGTAAGGGCCTTGATTTAGTGACAGGACTCAGAAAGACAGGTCGATGTTTGGACATTTTCTTGAAGGTCTTTTCCAATCTAGGTAATTATATCATACGATAAAAGGATAACAAAAAAAATATGGGTTACAGACAGTCCACAAGTCATTTTTCCCTTTATAAACAACAATCTTCTCTAATGGCTCTTAACAGCCTCCAAAAAAAGCCTTCTGGAAATTACATGGTATTCCAGAAGTTCTTCTTTGATTCTCAATGCAAATTCACAAAGTTCAAACTACATAGTGAAATACCAAAAAAGACTACACGAAATATGTAGAGATTTTATATGATTATGTAGAGATTTGATATGCTGTAACAACCTCTAGAATAAAGCCAACATTTTTCTGGCACATTTGTTATCCCACAGCTATCTTTCTCTCAAGATAATACAGGTTTTAAAATTAGTAAGAGCCTCTGTCCAGCCTAGTGCACAACAGTGGTTAGACGGTACCGTATAGTTTGAATTTTAATGCAGCTGGGAGGGACATAAAAGCAATGCCAGTTAATCACAGAATCACAGAATGGCCTGGGTTGGAAGGGACCTCAAGGATCATGTAGTTCCAACCCCCAAAATATAATACCAGTGGGAAAAAAATAATAATGTATATATATCTAAAAAGTAGTGTTCCCATATGAATAATTCTTGCATACAGCTAATTTTTCAGCTTTTTTTTTTTTTCTCCCCAGCTCCTTGCCTGTCTTGTGAAACAGCTGGCTGATGTTCTTCTGGCATCTACACAAATTGTGAAAGAATGAGAATGTCAAATTCAAAATTACAGTATTCCACTATTTATAGAGAGCTCTATTTTGCTTCTACACTAAATAAATGAGCCATAGATAGAAGAATTCATATGGCAAAACTGAGATTATCAGCTATGGCTTCACCCAGCCATGACAGCCCCTATTCTGCTGGCTACTGATTGCCACACCAAGCCAGCTACCTAGGAAGAAATTGTTAGGGGAATTAATGAACCACTGAAAGCCATAAGAAAATCAATAGTCAGAACAGCTTTCTTTGCTAGTTCCCTCTTGCTGTTTCTTTCTGGTTAGTTTGAAACAAAGGGGATGTCAATATCCTGAAATACAGCATACAAAAGAATCCATCAACATACCATCCTATAATTGTCTGCAGTTGGTTGTAGGAGAAGCAGCTTCAAAATGTGATGCACATAGTTCTCTAGAGGACGAAGGTCAGTGACAGAAGATAGAGAAGGACAGAAGTATTTTCAAAAGCTGTTACTGATACTATACAACTTATGGACAAAAAGAACCATACTTCAACTGACCGCACTGTCACTAGGCCAACTTAAAGGAAAAACAGGACAATACAACTGCTATTATTTAAAGATGAAAGGTAGATCCCTGAAAACACTCCTGTTAAGTTCAGTTCACAGTACAAGTCCCTGTTGAATACAGAAACCATGAAACAGGCTCTGTGCATATTGAAAACAGAGATACAGAGAAAGTAACCAGGAAACATTCTCCCTTTCAACATACTCCAACTTTTTAAACCTCCTACTATTTGTACTTGCATAAATTCCCTTTCTCTACAAATAGTCTTCTAAATTCAGGAATACCTTTGTTACTTTCTTATCTTCTGCATTCTTTTTATGGATGAATGGAATAACTCAAAGTTACAGACTTCTAAGATCAGTGACAGGACCAGTTCAGAGCGATAATCAGCAGCAGCGAGTTATATATAGATGATAGTTCTGAGGAAAATGTTGTGACTGTTGGCTTGCCTTTGCCAAAGTTGTTTCTATGATTCCAGTCCATCACAACATGAAACGTCAATCCCATTCTAGGGATTAACCGTAATAAATCACACAGAAAACCCCAAATGACATCACAACAAAAACATTTAAATGTCACCTACTACTTAATTATTACATAGGTACAGAAATGAAGAGAACAAGAACAATTTGGTTAGTTCCTAACTGTGTTGTCTGATTCCTCTTCAGGATCTCTGCAGTACAATATGCACCCCAAACCCTCCATAGTAAATATTCTGTGCCATCGTGGATGGGTCTAAATGGGCATTTGATATCCATCTTGAAAACATATGATAGACTGCTACTACAATACAATTATTCTGACATTTCTGTAATACTGTAATAGAACAGTAATGCTATTTGTGTTCTGAAACAAAAAAGGCTTAAATAAAAATTTTAAGATCTCACCTGGTCATATGCAGATAATTCTCTAGAATATAGGGATATACTTCCTCCAGCAAATGCTTTTGAAGTTTGTATACTAGCATCTGAGCATTTGGCTTTACTAGCTGCGTAGTAATACATCAGTAGAGTATTAGAAAGCACTGTTTTTCAATGTTTTCACACAACTAGACCTTGCCCATAACTAAAGGGGAAATCTGTAAAATAATTATGGTACTCTTAGATTATTTTTTTTAAAAAACACTTTTATTAAATGGTGAGTTTCACACTCGTAAACCAGTTGTGAACCACAGCATTTAAGACTATAACCTTATCCCAATTTTTTGGATCACATGTTTTGAGTCCAAAACATAAAACCATCCCAGAGAAAGCAAAGGAGAAAGATGTATGTGTCTAGCCCAGACAATCTAGGCACATGTTATAGATTCATTGCATTATTATCTGTTGCACTGCAAATATTAAGTAAATTCTTACTGCACCATCATTTTAATGGGTAAAGCTTTTTTTTTTTTTTTTTTTTTTTTTTTTTGCAATATAGCTTTATCATTTTTGTATTGTTCATATAAATCAAACAGACAAGATAGCTACTCTGGGAGTACAAGTGCATCCTGAGGAATTAGCTATTTTCATAAGTAAACAGATCAAAGATGCATGGAGGAAAAGATAAAGTATAGCCTGGCCCCTGACCAAATACTCTGTAAATATAGTTCTATTCTTACTTGGCATGCATTTTTACCCTTTCTCGGAGGCCTGTGTCAGATCAGTAGGCACTGCTGACTTTGCTGTTGGTTCACAAGGAACTCATTTTATTCCAGATGTCATCCCGTTTCTCCCAGCTCCCTCAAAAGTCACATTGTTCCTCCTTTCAAAAATTCATTCTGATGTTTCTCTCTTAAAACGGACCTATGGCTTCATGTCACTTGCTGCCTCTAACAGCCAGCTTACCAGTTTACCTCATATCTTTTGGAGGCTGAATGGGACTTACAGACAGTACAATAGTAGCTTTAAATAGAGCTGCTTAAACTGAACAGAATGGGCCATGCTATTTAAGTTAAATTGAACACTGCCTCAATCAGCTGCATAATCAAGTACTGAACAAGCAATCACTGAGGTTTTCTAGATTAAGAAGGTCTTAGTTTGAGTTCACCCTCATCTTTATCTCAGCTTTTTTTTTTTTTTTTTAAATAAAAGTGATCACTAGTAGTTCAGAGAATTTCCTGGGGCTTTGCTTCTCTTTTATTTGCCTTCATTGATGTCAACGCTTCTATTAAGTATCAAATTTATTTATCTTGGAAACATTCAGCTCCACTCATTTTCACTGAACTTCATAGATATAACATGCTTTTTCCTCATCTACAATAGCTGAACTTCCTCAACTGAATACACATGAGCTAAAATGAAGATAGAGTGAAAAGATTTGTAAACAGTAATTCACAGCACTAAGAAAGCCACAAAACAACTATTTCAACAAGTAGTGAAACTACTGAATTTGACAAATCCGTATCTTTGTAAAATTCTACCATCAATAATTAATCTTCCTTTCCTCTAACTTACCCAGAGGTCAACCTCTGTTGTAGCAAAGCTGGAACTGTTAACACACAGGTGGTCTAAGCAAATTACAATGCATAAAGGACAAAACTCAATCTGCATCTCTACCAGAGAGGGCTTTGGTTTGTTTCCCTAGCCTCTGATTTTCATGAAAACTGTAGGAACTTAATTACTTAGGTGATTACCACTTCTCTAATAATTCTGGATGCAATCCTTTCTCACATAACTTCCAAAGACTGGTTCACCAAGGCTGAACATAAATAGCTTAAGATTTTTCAGTATCAACACAGGGGAGGGGGAAGGTGAAGCTAAGTGAAATTCCATTGCATAATTCTTGAAAACAGCTGGTAAAAGTCAACTGCACTCCACACTAACATGCAGAAAATAAACTTTCCTTTCACAAAATTAGCAAGATGACATATCCAGGGCTTCTGGGAGGTAATTCATATTTAAGAAAAAAATAAAAATAAAACACCACCCAATTTTTGAAGAGCTGTCTTATCTTGTGACATGAAGAGAATCATGTTACTAACACAAATCATTAGATACTTCTAATGACACTTTCAGTACCACTGAAAGTAAAGATGCTGATCGTTCATGACGAATTACAATACATTCAATTTGTCCAACTACTAAATGAAACAGTTCACATCTACATCTCTGGACACCAAACACTGAATAAGATGGTGCACCTAATCAATTATGATAAAATTATGAGTTATTACATTAGAAATATAAAAGTGAAACACACAAAGACTCACAAAATATTAAGCAGAAGTTATTGTCCCAGACCAGATCCAAACATCTGAAAGCCAGTTAACAACTCAAACAGGAAGTTCTAATCAGTGACAAAACAGTATTTATATTATTTATGTTTCTATTAGTTATCTAAACAGTAATCCACCAAACACAATACACTAAGCAGTTACAAATGACTAACAGCTAACACATGAGTTTCACCTCAGGCTAGGAATTCAGCATTAAAAAGCAGTTAATAATCTCATGAGCCTTTTCAGTTATAAACTGAAAGTGGGAAATCAAGTGACTACCAGCTATAGGCCCCATGTGTTAAAAATCAATATTGAACGTTTTCTCCATCTCCTTTGGCAGTAAACTGTCACAGCAATTAAAATGCCTGTGGTAGTGTTAAAATGGAAGGAAGAAGAGCTAAGAACTGAATGACAGCACTTAGACCAAAACCAGCCTCTTCACTGCAGTCTAATTACAAAAGCTTGAGATGTTTCATGTACAGACGTCGAAAAATAAATAAAATCTAAAACAATCATACAAAAAAGTTAAAAGAAAAAAAAAACTGCAAACTTACATTAGCGACCTATTTCCTGAAATCAGTTTATCTTATACTGGATTTTTCTCCCGCAAAAGATACAGGAATTCTTCAGAATTAAGACAGTTTCCTCACAGTAGGGCTTGTATCTGCCAGTACTGCACAGAACCGTGTGTTCTGCACACCAGTTCCCAGGCCCAGTACTATACAAACAATACAGTGCATGTTAGCTTAAGATGCTGTCATGGAGGGTACAGATAAACAGGTTGAATCTTAGCAGCTTCACTTCGTTAATACTAAAGATCAGTGTGACACTAATTGATCCTGAGCCTAATCTATTTATCAAGTCTTTTACATACAGGAGCTAAAGGATTTAAGCCACTTAGTCATTCACAGAGAGTGAGCCACAAAACTGCTCAGTTTTTTGAAAGGATATTCCTACTGTTTCACAAAATACTTTAATTGTATAATGTAATCAATCATAATTCAACATTACAGTGCTCCAGTATTTTACAACAGTTTCATTCTAATGAGGATTTTAAATAAGAACAGACATTCTCGTTATCCATGAGCAAAATAATAATAAACTGTTAACCACAACACAAAGAGCAGCACTCAGTGCTGACAAAGACTCTTGCTCAAGATGAAGTATTTTCATCAGTAAGCTAGTTGTTATGCATTACCAGCATGTGTGCAGTAGCCTACCGTGACACCAATTTGCATAATTTCTCTTCTCTAACAGGCTTCAAAAATAATAATAGGCATGCTAGATAGAATCTGTTCATTTTAAACTTCCTTCAGCAGCAGTCTTTATGGAGCAGCTATCAAAAGAACCTTCAAAGAATTAAGTTTAATAAATTATAGATGTATGAGCACAGCTCTAAAAGTAATGCCTCCTGTTGTATTATGTTGGCCCAGAACATCAGAGGTGGCTGCTGAGGGTACAGCAGTAGCTTCCCGCCAATATTCCACTACATTCTGTCACCACGTGACAGATGGCAGCAGAGGGGCAGTCTGACAACTTGGCCTCTGACAAGGAAGTGCATTTGAAGCAAAGGTGTGGAACTGAATTCCTATATGTGGGAAAAAAAGGCACTCTGACTTTCACAGATGTGCTGAACACTGGTGGAGAGCTAACAGTGGATGTGAGCACAATGAGGCAGAGGGTGATGCATTTCAGCAGTGTAAACAGCAGGTCACATCTGCTGTTGCAGATTTTTAAAAGAGCAGCATGCAGGCTCTTGTTCATTATTGGTGAAAACTGAGACAGAATTAGTGGTGACAATGTTAGAAAACAGTGTTTTGTAGCTGAGAATTTCCTTGGTCAAATAGTGTTATTGTGCTCTTTGCATCTGCTGTAGTTCCTATAGAAATAAATAGAACACATTACTTTCAGAGCAACCTACAAATTCAAGTTATGCTCTCTGGGCTAATCACAGTTTACTCTGAATTCAGAAACAAAGACCTAAGCAAATCCTCAAACAATTTGTTCAACATATTTCCAGCAGAAGCACATTACATGAAGCAGCAGCACAACGTCAGTGTCTGCTGCTATTCATGGTTAATTGTTGAACTTAAAAATCAGTTAAGGATTCTTGTATATAGATAGATAGAAGGACAGGTTGTGATACGCATAGGAGCTGCAAGAGTTGTTATATTCATATACAATATTTAATGTTGCTTTAACCAACACTGAAGAAAAAAATATATCTTTTTTATCTGCTGGTCTGAAGCCCAAAAAGACAAAGACATCACCACCCAGTAACATTTTAGGCAAGCAAAAACAATAACCTGATAGCAAATTCTGATGGGAAGGAAGCTTCAGAGAGAAAAGTGAAATAATATTCCACCGTGACATTTTAACTGATGATTCCTTTCTCAATATCACGACTTCAGTATTTGTATATTCTGACCTGTAAAGCAAATAACACTGCTATACTATCATGATTCTCCAGATATTCATATGAAAAGAAGTCCTGCTTTGTGGCTGTTAAGAGGAGTTCAGACCTGGGTGTACTTTATTATACATTCTTATGCATGGTCACTGGCAAGAAAGACCTGACTTTTCTTTATTGAACAGGGGAATATTTCTGAACATCCAATGCAATTTACATATGGACCTTAGCCCCACCAACACAAAAACACATCGCCAAAGAACTTAGTCACCCCAGTAAAGGAAAGGGAACATAAGCGTCTAGGGGAAAACAACAGATGCCAACACAGACACAAGCAAAACTCTGAGCTTGCTCCTGCCAGGTATTTCACACTGAGAAGCACTAATCAACTTCAATCCCTTCTGATTCAAAGGATTTGGGGGAGATTAACACCTCCAAGAGATGTGATCTTGAAGAGAGTACAATTTAGTAAGAAAATAAGAAAAGAAAATAAAGTAATAACTACAAAAACTCCATGTACTTTCAGAAGAAAGGAATGAACCAGCCTCCTTTCCAAATTCAACTTTTGGGCTGCTGCAAACGCTCCTGAAGAAAGTTTGGGGACACCTAGTGCCCTGGCATTCTTTCTCAGAATCTCTGTAATGGGGGTTATACTTGCAACACGGAACAGATAAATGCACGGATGTAAGGGGGCTTTGGAAAACCCATTTAATTTAGCTATTAAAGAAAGAGAAGTATGCAGTCAAAGCAATAACTTACCATAAAACTTCCCTGTTTAAGTCTTCTGACATTGAAAACTTTTTCCCCTTAATCCACTACACTTAACAGCCCCCAGTACTTCCTTCAAGCTTGTGCTATCTACCCTGAAACATTGTTGGTCTTTTCTAAATCACTCCTCCTGGTCTCAGTAGCAAGCTCCCTTTGTGTAGAGAGGCTGATTTTTCCACTAAAAGAGTTGCTAGGCATCCCTTTTCATTAATCTGTTTTCCTTTGTAGGTGGTTCCTCTTCAATCCCACTTTGTGACCAAGACCTTCCACTGAAGTCTAGCCTCCCAGTTTAAGATTAAGGCTTGATATGAGGGCCGCTCTAGAAGTAACACCTTTTATTTTCAGGAAGATATTGTTGGTACGGCCTTCCTGCCAACATATTGCAAATAAGAATTTGCTCTATCAAAGTGTTACTGTGTTCTTTGCATCTCTTACAGCTCCCATATATACTTGTATACTGCAAGTTGTTCTGAAAGTAATGCCTCCAATGGTTCCCTAAATTGTCCAAACTGTCAATATTCTCTGTTTATATGCACATCTCTGTAAACAGACTTTCTCACATAACTACTATTCATGCATTGGAAGGATTTTATTTTTTTTTTCCCTTAACCTTGCTTAGAACAGCAATGGTTGCACCAAAAATATACTCACTTGAGGGCACTGCAGCAAAGAACAGTATTTTGTGCTGCTTTTTCAAAACTGCCATATCTGATTTATATCCTTGAAGTATCAGTTATACAAAGGTAATTTTCTACCATGAATTATTTATTTCCTGTTGTAATCAGACATCTGAGATAGTCATAAATATTTATACATCCAGTTAATTCACTAATTAAAACTGAACTAATTCTAAAAATGGGATGTTATCTCAGAGGCACACTGACCTATCGTTCTGCTCAACTTTTACATTAGTGAAGCCAACTACCATATGAGAGGCAAAGCATGACACAGAAATGGGTTAAGATATCAGGACAGAAGAGTGTTGCGTGTACCCTGGAAATATTGTTTCACTATTCGCTAATTTCCCAATTTGTAAAATTAGAGATAACATTCTCTACCCTTGCACTCCTTCGCAATCATTGAGCTTCTCACTACCATTGAAATAATCAATGGAAATAACTCTCTAGACACTGAGTTATGGTTTGTACTTGGGCCTGTCCTTCACAATTTCTAAGAAATAGTTTGGACTGCTAGCTGCCTGATGGTAGCTCAGTAACATCTACATCTGCCTATAGGCACACATTTCTCGGAGTTAGTCAACTGTATTCGTCTCTCTCACTCAAACCAGGTAAACATAACCTGTTAATAAAAGGATTTATTTACTACATCCATAATATATAATGCAGTTTATCAAGGTCTATAACACTATAAGATAACAAGTTAAATTCTATGTGTACCTAGACTTAGATCAGCATTAAAGGCTTCTCTTATCTAATAAATTCACAGGTCTTTTTCAGCTTATGTTCCCTCATAGAAGGGAATGAAACAACTTTCACTTCACAAACCACACCTGTCTCTGGGGTAATTCCTCCTTGTCCTCTACCTTAAAACTCAAAGCACTAATCATTCACCTACTAAAGCAGTAATCCATCCCTTCCATCAAACAATGTCTTGCCATCTTCTTCAGCAGCTGATGGCCTTAGGCCTAATGTGAAGAGTTTCACTTGCCCTTAACAAACTTCAGTGATTATTCACACCTGGCTAAGCTTTTCACAAGCTGTTACTCCCTTGTGAAGCATGACATTGCCTGGAAAATGGTTTAATCTCAGAAACAAAGCCTCTATGTAAAAATGTAAATGTCAGTGTTTTGTAACCCAGTAAATAAACAGCCATACTTTAAAGAGACACTCAAACAGAATCAAGATGTTTGTCTCATTTAACTGAGCCTTTTGAAATGGTTTGCATTAATAACAAAATTTTCAGGAGTTACTTAAAATCCTATTTTTGAGGTATGTTATAACAAAGTAGTTCCAAGGTAAGACTACAAATTCTTTACCTAGCTGAGTCCATAACCTTGAGGAAACAACACCATTCTCATGAGTGTAGAAGCAGATGCTTTACTGAGAACACTACAAGGTAATGTTACAAATTACGAACATTATTTTCATCACTGATGAAAATGTCAGTCATCAAAAAGCCTTTAAGAAGGCTGACAATTTTTGTACTGAAAATTCATGCACCTTATATTCAAGTGGAGAGGAGAGAAAAAAATAAAATAAAAAAATAAAAAAATAAAAAGTCTTCCTGACAGGAACAGGTTGGAGAAAGCTGTGTTCTCTGAGCAATGACACTTTCAAGGATCTCAGGCCTATTGTGAATTCAGAAATGATTCACTGGACTCCTAGGCACCAGAAAGAAATAAAGGAGAAAGAAAATCGAGGAGCTATAAAATATAGTGCATTCAGTACCTTCAACTATTGGATGCCTGTGAAAAGTAAAGAAAAAGTCAGATAGATTCTGATGCAGCTGATGCGTTTATAATTTTCTGTTAATTCAGACATGGAATGTACAGTGCAATGTTAGTGTAACAAATGGAATGTGGTACTCCATGTGAAAACTAAATCCATTCTCTACATGTACAATGAAAATAATGAAAACCCATGTCTGTTAAAGATGAAGAGACAGACATGCAAGAAAGTACTGAAAAAAATCCAGAATTATAGGAGTATAGAATTATAGGTAAGATGCTCTACATTCAGTTATAGTCCTAAAATCACAAAATCTGTTTCAGAAGAAAAACATAATTTTACTGATCTAGAACACAGTGAATTTTTTCTGCACCTAAGAGGGACTACAGCAGTTATGACATACACCTTCCCAATGTATTTAAAATATATATATATATATAAAAAAATAAATCATTTACTGAGCCCTCACATCCCTGTAATGCTGATCTCAGTGTCCTTCCTTCAGTTGCTTCAGCAGGCACCACTCTACTACCAGCTTCCTGACTTTCAGACACCTCATTTGCAGTCCCCATGTTTCTTTACTGAACAGATTGCTGAATTTCACTCCCAAGTTTCCAGCTTTACTGGGGTTTAAATTGTACTTCCCATTTCCTGCCTCATGCACATGCTATCAGAGCTTCTGTCACTGCTCCCTGAAGATGTGTTTGGAGTTCTTTCTTCCCAAATGGTTAAAATTCCCTTTATTTTGTCACAGTCAGTTCACGGTAAAATGCAGATAAGAGTTGGACAGAAATTCCACTGCAATGCCTGAGTTTGTGCATGCACGTGTTATCAGCAGGAGAACTGGACGACAGAGTGAACTGATACTGTCAATCACAATAGAAAAAGTGGGGGAGATGCTGAAGAAAGAAGTGCACCAGGAACCTCTAGCCCTGCCTGTCTTTCAGGACCAGATTAATGGCAGTTTCCTTCTATTCTTCTGTTCGTGCTGGGCTGCACAACAGAAAAAAAGAATGAGTAAAGAAATCATGAAAAAGACAAGAATTGGCAACAGCACTGGTAATCAACAAACAGTAGAACAAATCATTATTTAGTTGAGCTACTATAAAAGATTCTGCTCTTCCCCTATGATTTATTTAGTGCCTAAGCTGAGGGTAGAAATAGCAGAGAACACTAAACCAGGAACCTCTCCACTTGGCAGAGTTTAGTAAAATACTTCTCACTCCTGGAAATATTTATGAGACAAAGTGGTGGGATTTTTCTTTTTCCAAGTATCAGCAAAAAGTATGAAGACGAGAACTCCTTGGGATCATCATTATTCTTCCAATTCTACACTTACTCAGGAAATATAAAAAACAGAACCAAAACTATTCTGAACAGTTTAAACCAGAACTTCCTGTTGTTTCTGATTTCAATACTAAAAAGAAAACTGCACCTATATCACCAGAAAGAAGTCTTCTTACAGAGAGGCGCCTCTACCTTGTTATAACAAAGCAAGAGCTCAGGCTATTCTTTCATGCAACACACAGTTTCTGTATGAATGAATTTTAAATCTGGATTGATAGTTGGTGTACCAAGGCCTCTAACAAGGCCTTTATAGTATGCAGTTTGTTAATGACACCTGGCCCTTCTAAGGAACTGTTCAACAAAGTCTTCCATCTGCAGACAGTCAGGTACACCTAGAGCAAGAATATGCAGGACTGCAGTTTGTACTCATTCAAGTGGAGTCCACTAAGGCAAGAAAGAGAAGAGAAGGTGGAACTGAATACCTACAGCCTCCCTGACAGAACTGGAATTAGGTTAAGAATAAAGTGAAGCGTTTACTTGGTGCTACAGCAATCTGGCAGCCATAGACCTTAGAACAGTTTTACCTGAGCTGGTACTATTGCAACACTCCAAGATCCTCCACCTAATCCCCAAAGCATTTATACAGGTGGAGGCCTGTTGCTAAAATGCAACAGAGAGCACAGAAATCATAGCAGAGTAGCAAAGTCCTAGGCTGCTAAAAGGATAAGCCCAGATAGAGCAGCCATTGACACAGAAACAAAGGAGAAAAACAACAACACACTTATACTTAGAACATCTCAGACACATAGGGAACTCCAGCAAGACACCCGTGCCTCCACTGCCAACCCTTAAATGAGGTCTGGGAAGGGGTGAATCCTGGCTGCACCCCTTCCCTCATTACATGCACCTGAGCTCCCCTGGGTTGGCCCTGCCTTCCCACCAGGTGCTCCATCACTGGTTCAGGCTGCAAATTAGAATTTCCACTACAGAGGTCAAAGCATTTTGGAGAAGAAACCATGGCACATAGTACAAGCTGTTGAGCATTATACAGATTTATATATGTTGTAAAAGACAGCTTGGCCAAGGACAGAGGAGTCTGCTGGCTAAAAGGGATCAAATCTTTTATACATATGGTTAAGTGCCTACCCCTGCAAAAATGTGCCAGTCTAACTATATTTTGTCTTGCAAGAGTGAAGATAACCTTAGCGTGACAGCACCAACTGTTTTCTCATTAGCTCCATTACCACAGTGTCTTAGAAAGAGATACTCTTTTTGCTATAATACTTGCAAATAGACGTGCAAGAACATGAACTTAACACTTAGGAAAATCCTTAATATGAACCTGTGCTACATCCAGTGTCTCTGTAAATTGATTTTTCTTTTAAAACTCTTTACAATGAAATCCTTGGGTTTCCTTTCACAAATAGGTTGACACCTGGTGTGGCTGAGAATTCTGAGGGAAGAGTGAGCTACCATATTTTATTTTATTTTGCAAAGAACACACAAAGGAAAAAGTGCACTATGAGTCAATTCTCCAGACAGGAGTTATAATGAAAGCAGTGCAGTTCTTCCTCATAGCATTAAGGCCATAAAAGCTTATTCCTCTTCCAATACTGCAGGCACTGTCCATGATCAAAATTATCAACACTATAGCCTCTTAAGTCAAGACTAGCAGCCTTTAAAGTACAATTCGTAACAAACACTCTTTAAAGAAAGCTAAGAGGTGAAGCCTGCAGAAATTAAACATTTTAGTTTCTTTCCAAGATGGGGCTGCAGTGTTCTTTCAAAAATACAACTAAGAATTTTACCAGCCAGGGAAATCTATTTCATCATGCCATGCACCGTAACAGTTCAGAAGCCTCTACCAGCAACTAATTTATGAAAAGGAGAAGACAGAAGTAACTGATCAGTCAGAAGGGCTGTTCTACACTTCGGGAATGTTAGAGAATGGAATTAACACTTTTACTGCAATCTGAGTCAAATACAGTCACACTGAGAAGCAATAGCAGGGTCAGTAATTAATGTTATTTTTAAACACGTGCTCTCAGTGAGTCTTCTCACTGTCTCTTTACTATACACTTGCTACGATGTACCAGGGAGTCAGGTATTTTGCCTGAATTGGTAATTGTAATTTCATTATTTGATATGTAAATAAATGAGAAAAGGAAAGAAAAAGGCTAATGATATCTATCTCCAGGCAGAGTAACAATCCATAGCTAATGCTGCCCACCATAGAATTACATGTTACCAAGGTGAGACAAGGACCTATCTATTTTGTGAAAGGGAGACAGAACATTTGTTTTTCCACCAGCACGCCATAGGAGTCAAAGTTTAAAAGTTCTTTCTTACCTAACCCAGTTTCCTTCAGGATTTGCTGAGTTTGCAGATACTGTAACAACAAAACACAAAAAGAGTAAAAGCTTGACAGCCTTCAAGACACTCGAGATCTTTGGCATATCTCCAGCTGATTCAAAGTAACTGGCTATCCAAGCTAACAGCTGTTGACATACAGAAACATTGTCGCATGCATCATAGTTCTGTCTCAAAGCTGCTTAGCAATAAAAGAGAAAAAGTGAAAAATGAAAGCTTGTATTCCTTACCTGACATAGCTTCTGTTGGCCATATGCTGGACCCAGCAAAAGGTGTTGTCTCTCTGAGCAATAAACCTGGAATAGTTGAAGGCTGAATTATTAACAAGAACATGAGGAGGTCTTGAGTACATGATGAATGAAACAGAAATCCAAAACTTATAGCCTGATTCAGTTTGTAAAGAGAACTTAGGAGAGTTTCCTGAACACTTCACCTGCTCAGCTGATTTATTACAAACAGGACGGTGCATGGAAAGAAGTGGAATGATGCTTTATTGCGAGAAAGAGAATGATGAACAGTGCCCCTCAAACCATTTTCATACCAATCTTTTACAGGGAGATTTAACTAAAAAGGAAACATCTGGCTCTTATGGTTGTGGCATGAGTTCCCATTCCCCTGGTCACCTCTCTATTCAGTGATTAGCATCTAACATACTTCCAACACTGTGTTATGGCCTCCAGCTTTTTTTGTACCTAAAATCATAGATACACTCTTCAAACAACTGTTAGATGCAGTCTCTAAGTTCATACAATGTTCCAGGATAAAAACTGGGTCATCCAATTAATTCTGAATATGACACAGCTAGAATGAAATCTACAAATTTCTAGGCAAAGGCAGGAACTTCTTTAACATAACTTTGTGTCTTTTGATACTACAGATAGCAATTAGAAAGTAGCAACTAAAAAGTACCAACTAAAATAAGAAGTCTTACCAGGATGAAAGGAAAAATTGCCATCAATTTTTATTCTCAAGAGAACTTTCTAGTCCCTCTGTATTATGTTCTGTGGAATTCTTATTAATACTTGAACTACTATGCAGCACACACTAATGATTAGCACAGCATTCATAAAATGACTTCATTTATTCAGACACTTTGTACTGTTCCACCTAAATACTACATTTTCTAATTCTGGGAATGGGAGGCACAAGACTCGTAAACATTAATATGGAAGTTGGACATTTAGACTGAAACTCACAACAATGAGAGAACGGTACATGGAGCCAGGAGATGGGCAACATTAAGGAAAAGGACAGATCTGAAACTTCACATGAATTAACCAGTTCAGAGCCTCTGTGTAACTGGGACTAAGAGCCTCAATTTGCCTTCTTCACACAAACAGCCTCTTCTCTTCAAATTCACCTCTCTATCTTATGCCTTGCTACAAACTCTCTTCTGGTCTGGCTTGTTTTATTGCCTGCTCAGATATTAGCTCCAAAAAATTTTTCTATGGGAACTCAAAGTACCAGGACAAAAATAAAAGTAAGTACATGGCAAAGCACATTTCTTACACAGTTGGTGGACAGGACATAAAATGTTTATATTTGAGAGTAAATTGTGAATAGTAACTTGCAGTGACTTTAGGAAGCCTGTACAACAAATAAACTTAGGAGAAAAAGGAAAAACTAACTATGGGTAGATAAGGCAAAGCACAGGAAGGACCAAAGACAAAACCAGGACAATGGAAGTAAAATAGGAGAGGGTGGAAGTACATAAACCTTCACACACAGTAAGTGGCACTTAATATAATTGGAATAAAATGTAAGAATCTGTAAGATTGAATTATGAAATCAACAAATAAAGCAGGCACATGTTTAGGCAAGAAAGGCCTATGCTCAGCCAAAAAATATACTGTCTACACAGAATGTTCAACACATAACAGCCTGGACTGATACCAGTAATTATACCATTATCTCAGGTGTGCTGAGCACAACCACCAGCACACCAGCACTCTCCACAGTCCAACTATTACCATTAGCACTGAAAGAAGGAAAATAAATTTGTTACAGAGTTCATTATCAACCGTAATGTCATCACAATAAGAAGGCAAACAGCAATGTATTTTCTAAAGTTTTACACTTTCTATTCATTTTCAGACTAAGGAAGAAGTATCTGTAAGAGCAAAAGGAACAATGAAAGATGCCAAAGGTCATGTGCTAGCTTTAACTCTTTCCTTATTACAAAACATTTGCTCTTCATACATTCCCCGCTACTAAAAGCTGCCTAGTTTATTAATTCACATCACATTGTATAGTTGGAATAATACAAGCTTATAGATGCTATTACAGAGTAAATGGATAGCCAGAGGGTATCTAAGAAAAGACTCACCAGTGCTGAGGCTTTCATTTGAGATGGATGCTCACCAATGTTGAGGCTTGCCACAAAAACTCCACAAAGAAAGAGATGCTACCTTAGTGGTGGTCAGCCCTTAAATGGGATCTAGGAGAGGTGGAATCAAGCTCTACCCCTTCCAGGAGCACAGCTCAATTACCTTCACCTGTGCTCCCACAGCTGCCTCGTTGCTTGCCTCAGATGGTTAATCAGAGGTTCAGGCTGTGATCAACAGTTTCCCTTACACAGAGTATGTCAGAAAAATGCATTCAGTCCCCTTAGTTCTCATCTGTTTCAGAAGGAGAGTGAAGTTAACATCAATTGGTGTTTTCAAATGTATCATTCTGTAGCAGAAGTAGGGGACATTTGCAATAACAGCACTCCATCACCACACAGGGAGGTAAAGTTAGTGCCTGAGGAAGCAGCAGCTGGATGAACGGTGGAGCCAGCTACAGGCTGCTAGTATGCCTTGGTCCTTATGGAGCAGCAGCTAAGCAAGAAAAATCTCATACTCTCTTGGTCTCACTCCTGTGCAGCCACCACAGGTGAAGTCTCACCTGTGTCAGTAGAGCTTCCTGCCTGCTGTCCTCAGAAGGGACAGCTCAGCTTTACACCATCAGATGTTCATCCCAGCATAACAGTATTCTAGTCACAGCCCACCAGTTTTGACACAATGAAGCTTCACACAGGGCATCTTTCAGATTCACTTCCCCAGAGAAGGGAAAATTCCTCACGGAAGTTTTATGCAATTAAACAACAGTTTTTCAAGGTGTTTTTCAGTTTTCTGGTGTGGCAAGTCAATCTGAAGCCGTTGCTTTTTTGAATGCAGCAGCTGGTTCATTCTGAGTTTTCCTTTTGCTGACACAAAAAAATCAGTCACTTCTTGTCACTCCTGACAAGCCGCCCCTTCCCAGTTCTACTTGACCAGACCGCTGAGTAGGAGCACAGAACTCTGTTAAGGTGAGAAAGAAGCATACCAGGCAGGAAAACCAGGATGGAACCAGCAGGAGACAGATTTAAAGTACTATTAGATGGTTGCTCCTTCTCCATTTCAACCTGCAGAGTACTCCACCACTTTAACCAGTCAGTGGAACTGATGCTCTCTCCAGCTGCACGCTATCAGTTCTTGGGTGATCACCACCTTCATCATGCACCTTCTGTGTTCTAGATTCTCCTGCTGCAACTCCCTTACCTTCTCCCGTCTCCTCTCACCATTTTAGGAGCTACAGGTCTGTATCAAACAGCACAGTGATAATCCATCACAGCAAATGAGTTCACATATTTGATTTCTCTCATTAGCACTAAGGCTCCATATGTTATACTGCAATGCATTCGACTTTACTGAAAACACCCACTCTGCACTTGCATCCTGAATGACTTCTGTCGTATTGCAGCTTGCTTATTCTCCCATAGTCCCTCTCAGTTTAATTTTATGAAAAGGAATTGAACTACAACAGAATAAAACCAGCACAGATCTTTCCTACTGAATGAAGAGCTGACTGTTTCTGCAGGCACTGAGCATTCTCCTCTTCCCTAGAACAAATAAGCCAAAGTGCCTTTGTAATCTCCAGCTCTACATTACTGAAGTTCAGCAGTAGAAGATGTTGGTAAATGTTCAGTGCTTACATGTTTTTTTGTGAGGCTTCCCCCCCCTTTCTTCTTTTCTCTTTCTAGCCATTAGGCTCTTCCCTCATCTTACTTCCAGCTTTATTTTTCCTTGGGTTGGATCACAGGAATTTACCTCTCAAAATGAAGAAAAATGAAATCTCTAACAACTAAGAAAAGCTACAGCTACACACAGCGTATCACTGCGCTGTTCAGATGACAGCTTGAAACTAGGGTGCAGAAAAATATCACCAGCCAAATTGTTTTAAACTGAATACAAGCAAACCAACACCAGAATTTTCAGTATTCCGAAACACCCTCCTGAACACTAATGTCCTTTGGACACCCTCACAGGACTGCACATCCTATGAGCACTTGTTCATTATTCTCTTCTCCATTGCTTCCTCTGGCAGAAGACCGGCAAAGACAGTAACTTCTGTTTTCACAGCACTGAACATTTCTCTTCCTCGGGAGAAGTTTGCACTCAGGAGTCTTTTGTTGTCCTCCAGCCATTAGCATGCAAGAATCATTGTGTTTCTCCAGTGAACTTTTTATTCTGAATGCATTTGGTGAAAACGCTGCAAAATTGGTCCTGGCAGCTCTTAAAGTAACCAAACAGCCACTGCACTGCTTGCTATACTTCTCATCCCTGTACTCACAAAGTCAGTAATACAGGTATGTGTCTTCTAACCAAAGATTTTGATTGGTATTGGAGAAATAACTCATCGTGCATGTGCATCAGCTGGGCAGCAAACAGTTCTTAGGGGGGAATCGCACAGCTCACTCTCCACACACACCTGTGTATTGCTGCAGAAAACCTTGCAGGTGCGAAATCACAGAGCACCACACACAGCAAATGTCAGTACAAGGGGTGAAAAAGTTCTTATTTTCTATTCCCAAACTGATCTATTTATTTGCACTTAAGCAGACCGTCAATTTGAAAAGGGTGTGAACTGGCTTTCAACATCCTATGCTCACCTCACCTCCTAGAAAGACGGCTGTATCAAAGTGTCAGCCCAGGGACAAAAGTGCTCTGCTTGGTTCAAGTCACATTTTTATTTCTGAGCAGAACTTGGGTGAACACTTCTATTTTCACTTTATGTGCTACAGTGTCAATAATCTTCATCAAACACCGGATGACAAAAGGACATCACATTAGGGAAATAAATGCATTACAGTTGGATATCATGCATTAGGAATCGAGTGAAATTAATTTGGGGGTATTTTTGGATACACGTTTTCCACAGAATTTGACTGTAGGCTGAGACAGAACCAATTCACTGCCTTGACAAGAAAGAAACCTCAGTCACTGCAGCTGGACTGCTGACACTCGGCCAGCACTACGCATTTGCATGCTATCAGGAATTTCCACACAGGAGCAGAGTTTTGTGCTTAACTGTTTCAAAGTACCTCAAAGCAAAGCGCCAAGCCTCTCTTTTCATTGCACAGTGGTATTGGAATTTTAGAGTGCAAATTTAGATCAGAATGAAGAATAAAACAAAAACAAACAAACAAACAAAAAAACCCACCAAGTTTGAAATACCAAAACGAAAAACTGCTTTATATTTGCAAAGAAAGGGAATGCACCGCTTTAGAGAAGTAACCAGAAAGACGCTCTAAGTTCGCCTCCTCCGCTCTGTCCGCTTACAGCATTAAGTACAGCTGTTACCTTCCAAAAACCGTTACGTCTGTGCACGTTCCCCTGCTGCAGCGGACTTCTCAGCGTACCGGGGAAACACAAGCCCTGACGCCGCCGGCTGCCGCGGCATCACCTCCGAGAGGGGACGGCCCTCACCCCGCTCTCCGGGACAGAGAGCCGCCGGTCAAATTCACGCCGCCATTTCAGAGCGGCGCTCCGCGGAGGTACGGCGGCGGCCGAGGGCGGCCCCGCGTGGCCGGGCAGCGGCTGCACGGAGCTTCGCCCTGCTGAGGCTGGACGTGGCGGCGCGCGCCCGAGGGCGCGTGATTATCTCAGTGCGTAAGGGTGCGCTGCGCCGCGCAACGGAGGTGATTGACCTCGAGGAAGGTCAATTAAAGCCATAAAGCAAGAGATTTAGAGATCTTAAAGGAACGGTGAGGAGCAAGAAATACAAATAGTGCATACGTATACGTAATTGGTATTACGTTGCTTTCACTGAGATTTACTAACCACCTTAGTGGGCTCTGTGTCTTCTGCACTGTCCGAAACGATTATCTGAGTGCACAGGTCAGTCTGCGCGCTCTGAGAATTCTGTCCTGGAGCAAAATAAACGCTTTATAACGCATTTCTCCCCCCTTGGGAGCGTTTCTCTGATGGTATCCCCCCGTCTTTGAGCTCCGTATTTGTGTTTCGTCTGTATTTGGGCTTAGGTGGAGCAAACTCTTCAGGCTGTTTCTGGTTGTTTGACTAGGAGAAATTCAGATGGGTGTTTCTTTGGTGTGCTTCTGCTTAATAAATAAATAAATAAATAAAGAGAGAGAGAGAGAGAGAAAGGGAAGAAGAGGGAGCAAGAACAGCAAAAAGCCCCAGAGAAATAAACAGGAGGCTTATCCCAGCCTCACGTCACCGGGGCTCCCACTCAGCTTTCCCTGGCACTCTCTGTGCCAGCTCATTATGAACACCCTCTGCTTCTTTCATAGGGTTTTTCAATTTATCTCTCCCAAGAATGTTTGGACTCATAAAATGAGCAGATCTATTTTTGTAGTCAGAAACATGCAGTTCAGCTCTGCCTTCCCCAGGCTGAAGTTTAGGGTTCTGTGTTTAGAAAGTTAGGAACTGGCACCCCAATTGAATGAGAGACAAATAAAGAGCAACTACTGTTTTCACCAGCTTCAGTCAGGTCTGACTCCCTCCATCCACAGCATCAGCTCTCATCTCTATTTTTTTACACTAAGAAATAGTCTGTAAGCAAACGCTCATAATAATAATAGAGGGCTTTGTATCCACATAATTCCTCATAATTATTCAAGATGAAAGCCATAAAGACTAATTTTTCCTCTGCACTACTTTTCTCCATTACTGCATTTTTATTTATTTATTTTTTAATACAAAGCCATAATTCCTAACAGTGAATTATCATCATTCTGACCAAAATGCAACATTTTTCTTAAACCTTTCTCTTGATTACTGGACTTTATGCTTTGTAATCCTATGCACACACATATTTTCCTTGCATCCACACTTCAGTAAACTATTTAGAACTTTCATAAAATGTGAAGCAACTGAAGGGCAAACCTGTATTTAGATAATTAGTTAAAAATGCAGATTATCAACATTTTCTCTGAATGCAGCCCATGATGACATTAGCAAGAAACAGAGGTGATCTGACAGTTTTGCTGAGCAATGTTCCTTTTCACATTACTGCTGTTTTGCTGAATTATTATACACTGGTCTATACAAAGCCTTCTTCACAAGCCATTCTTTTCTCTATCCACTGTTGCAAAAATTCTGTAGTGTGGGATTATGTAAATTGTACAATAGCAAGTAGTAATACAGACAGCTCACACACCCAGCCAAGCTGACCCTCTTGAACAGCTAGTAACCTTGTCTAAGCAGAACCCCAGCATTTAATCCTACTTGCTTTCAGCTTGCAGGAGCTAGAACACCGGAAGACCTCACTTTCAGCTGTGCACAACACTCCGAAACATTGTTTAGAATTACAAAATTCTGTGGCCTCAAGAATTTAATGGATATGGGAGATTTTTTTCCAGTTAATACTATGCTGCGTTTAACTGAGGAGTGTATTTTATGAATGAGTGCAGTTGCTGCACGTGTGTGAATCTGCTGGTATTTAAACTGCACACATTATTGACTAGTAGTCAGTCATGCAGCCAGTGAAATACAAATGGAAGTGTTTTAATAAAAAAATATAATTGTAATGAAATCTCCTCTTCCTGTAATTGAGAAATTGAGATGCCCTGATATAGTGTTAAAATGTCCTTATTTAAGTGGATATGAACAAGCATTATTCATTACAGTAAATTTCATCTAGATGTCTGGATTTCATGCTTTTTAAATGTCTGTACAGAATGCAATTTACTTTGCCCAGTGATGGCCTTGTAATTACAAACAGAATGCACTAACCTACATACGTCCTTAACACTTTCATCAGATGTTAAAGCAGTAACATTAACCAGGCTCACCTGAAGAGATATTGTTGCTGGAGATCTTGAGGACACTTCTGGAACGTGTAACTACTTCCACGAAAATCCTGAGGCTTTTTGAATTTTGGCTATCCCAGTATGGATACAGCACTCTGAATTCAAAGTATACAAGTCAATTAATATTGTGTTGTATTTGCTTCATCTACCAGGTCACGTGGGCGCTGCTTTGAATTTTCTGTCTTAGCTATTAAATCCATGCACGTGCATCTTTGTTCAAGGAATGCCACCATCTTGGAGAAAAAATGAAAATCTCTGTGCATAAGCAGGAAAAAGAAATCCTGAATATAGAAATACTGTATTTCCTGAATGCAGAGGACAGGAAGGGGAAACTGAGGTGTTTTTACAGCGTGGATTTGAAGGAAAACAACCAAACAGCAAAGGGGGCTGAAAACAAGAGAGCCTCCATTAGGAGATTCTTAAGGAATTGATTAAAAGAAATCACAGATACTCATAGAATAGTTAAGGTTGAAAGGAACCTCTGGAGGTTATCTGGCCCTGCTCAAGAAGGGACCCAGAATAGGTTGGCCAGGTGCTTGTCCAGGCTGTTTTGGAAGGAGACTCCAAAACTTCTCAGGGCAATCTGTGCCAGTACTCAATAAAGTAGGGCTTCCTGATGTTTACATGGAGCCTCTTGCATTCTAGTTTGTGCTTACACTGATTTGTCCTAGCACCAGGTAACAGAGAAGAGACTGAGTCTTCTTTGCATTCTCCCTTTAGGTATTTGTACATGTTGATAAGATACACTCTGAGACTCCTCTTATCCAGGCTGAACAGTCCCAGCTCTCTCATGCACTCCTTGTAAGAAAAGTGCTCCAGTCTTTTGGTCACTTTGGTGGCCCTATGCTAGGTAGACACGCTGCAGTATGTCTGTATCTCTCTTGTACTTTGAACCCAGAACTAGGCAAAGGATTCATTAATGCAGAGTAGAGGGAAAGGATGCCCTCTTGACCTGCTGGTGATATTTTGCCTAGTGCAGCTGGCAGTATTAATACAGGAGTGGATTCTAGCATAGAGGATTCCACTCTCTAGGTGGAATACCATATTTACATTGGTAGAGAAGCCACTCAGCAAAATAATAGCTCTAGTCAAGACTAAAGCGCAAGGTACATAACCATAGTCCAGCCCTTATGGATCATAACCACAGTTATCAGTTAAGAATATAGTTAACCACAAACCACAGACAGACAACTGGAAACAGAAGTGGGGAGAAGAAATACCTGTTACAGAGACAGCACTGAAATGTAAATAGCATGACTGAACTACAGTGAGTTACTGGATTAATTCCCAGCTGTGAACTCCAAGGGAAAGGTGACTCAGAAGACGTAAAAGACCACAACAAACAATGCATACAGATCCTACTTGTTATATATTCTGGAAACAAATTGCCAAGACAAGTAACTACATACAGAGCATTCTAGAAAATAGTCTATACACAATTAGCAAGGTGCTCTTCCACAACATGAGCCAGGTTATCCAAAACCCATTAACTTATCCTTTACCATGTCTGCAGAGTTCAAGTGTGATGCTCCACAGACCGATCCTTAGGAACAAACTATTTTGTACAGCTTTGCTTGCAAAGGCAGCAAGAATATGTTTGGGAATGCCATTACCATCCTCATGGCTACATTCAGACTTACTGCTGGGCAGACAACTGAATTTTTGTTATAAATATCTGAATTTACTCTTGGCTGGAGTAGGTCTGAATCAATGAGCTGCCTACATCACACAAATGCTTGACCCAAGAAAGTATATAAGACATTATTAGTAAACTTTGAAAGATACTTATGATAATGGTTTATCTTTTCCCATGTTCTTCTGACTTTCCACACACAGCATATACTTTTTTCCACAGTACAGAAAATTAAATGCTGTGTTAAAACAAAACAAAATTAAATATCTCATTTCATACAAGTAACCTTTACAAACTCCAAACAATTATACTACTCAAATAGCAACACCGGGTAAGAGAAATTTACAATTTTTTATTGGCCTCCTTTCTTACAGCACAATGTCTTTCTAATGAGCTCCCTTAGTGTTCAGCATCCATCGTTGCTGTGACATGCTCACTAAGGTAAATCATTTGAATGGGCTTAGCTTTCTTCTATTTATTGTTGCCAGGGGAAACAGTTCGTTGGTATTCACCAATGCAACACTTCTTATGATGTGCATTTCAGGGGACCAGATACAACAGATGTGCAGCATCCTTGGAAATACATCTGCACAGAACAGCATTACTGAAATACCTCAGCTTGAGATACTTTTGTATTTCTTACCTCTACAATGATCGTAAATTACAATTACTAATTGTAAAATTACATATAGTAATCTGATTAACATTCACCAATTCTGCCCACAATTTAAAGAGTCCCAGACAGTGAAACTCATTGTTCTAATAGAGCCCATTTACAGTATTATTATTTTAAAAAGTTGTTCAACTTCACTGAGAATATGTTTCCTACTTAAGCACGTTCATTTGCAGGAACTAATGGCTAATATAACCGATCAGGAATCATAGCTGCAGTGATATGACAGTATATTGGCAGAAGAACCAAGTCTGAGGTCTGAGAGCAGCCCCAACTGCTGCAAGTTCAATCTAAGAGCACTTGCAGGCAAACTGCCCATCTGAGAAAAAGCAGGGGTGCTCAGGGCACAATACCCTACCAAAAGATAACGTTACTCTAACATGGGTATAATCTCACTGACTGCAGCGAATAATCCACATAACAGAGAACTGCCACACAGCCAACTTTCTCCTATTACATGCATCCATCGTATCCAGGAGTTGATTTAATAGAGAGCCAGGAACCTTCATACATTTTGTCAGCCCATCCCTTGATATTCTTATGTTGCAGACAGCAACATTTCATTCTTATCTAACTCACTGCTCACTCTCCATGCATCACTATCCTCACCTCTGAAAACAAGGAAGCACAAAGCAAGATTAACAGAATCTGGTTTAGATGAAAATCACTTGTAAAACATACCAAGACCTGCATACTAATTTACTGTATCTTCTGGAGTTGTGTGACAGCACAAACTGATCTCAAGGGATTCCAAAAGAAAAAATATATATTTTTTTTTTTATGCTGGAGCAAAACAAGCACTTTCTGAAAGCAAAATGTCACATGCTTGTGCAATGCTGTGAGATAAGCGAGATTTCTATTGGAGAGGTGATGAAAATATTCACTTAAAGATTTCAGGCTGTCTCTAAAAGAAAAGGTGTTATTATGGCTGTTATGCAAAGGTAGCAACAATCACAACTGTTTCACCAAATTTCTCAAAGGTAAAAAAAAAAAAAAAAAAAAAAAAAAAAAAAAAAAAGCGCAAAATTTAATACAGAAATATATACATTCAAAAACTTGCAGTGACTGTTATTCCAGAAGCAGATCTGACAGAAGAAACGATCAAGAACCGCTTTCCCAGAAAGACAGTTTCTTAACTCAGTATTTTAATGTTAGCGCTTTGCAGCAGCAACATTGTAATAGCAGGCATAAAAGTAAGCACAGCCTTAAGTGGTGCAGGTATGCATAAAATGAAATAATCCAAATTATTCATCAAACATCTGCATGCAAGTATCAAAGGATAAAACAAATCACAATTACCCTCTATGCAAGGTACTTTGCTTAAAGTTCTGACACTCAAATAACTGCCTGGCTATTGTGTGGAATTCAATAACAACTGCATTTTGGATGTCTGAGGTGGAAAGAAAAAATTTCACCAACACACAGATTGACAGCAGACTTTTATTAACATATCTTACAATGCTGATTACTGTATTCCTAGTTTTGTAGTTCTCTGATGCATTTTAAAGATAGATTTATATTCTACAGTAATGTACTGTACTTAAATGATCATTCCTACAGGATATCACACCAGAACATTTGAGTAATGCACACACACGCCACTCTAGTTTGGACCTGTTATTTTTTCAAGGTTAGCTTTGTAAAACAGGATTTAAAAAAAAAGAAAAAAAGAAAAAGAAAAAGAAAAAAAAAAAGAAAAAGAAAAAAGAAAAAAGTAATGGGGGAAAATCAAAATTCTGGTTTAGCAGCATGCAAGGATATTCAAGTACAATTTTCAACATAGTAATTTTTTGTGTTTTTAAATCGACTGGTGACTAATTCACCAGTACTAAAATAAACACTATGAAATACCCCAATGTTAAAGTTAAGGCTAATAGTTCAATTCACATCCATATGCACAACCAGAGAACGTTCCATTTCAAATAGAACACAGTAATCAAATTCTGGATACGTTATCTCTTGTGAATATAGCATCGGTGTTTCAAACTATGGATTGCTCAAGTTCTTGAGCCCTGTAATAATGTTATGCTGGAGATGTAAAGAAACTTTTTGCTTCTCAACCACACATACAAAATGGCCTGATACTCATAATGAGCAATGCAAAAATATTACAGGCAGAACTTATAATACAGTATCAAAAAAGTAATATTTTGGAAAAGACATTGCTGTTTAGTTGGTGAAACAGTAATTTTAAACTTACAGGAAGTACTGTAATACTTTTGAAATATATATATATATTTATACGTATGTATAAAAACCAGCATCCATTATCATGGGGGGTTTTGAGTTGCAGTTATCCAGAAAAATTCATTGTATTTAGTCACTTTTCCTTCTGTCAATTCTCCTTGATTACTACACAGTCATTTTATTTTCCCTATACACTTTTCACTAAGTAATGACTTCCACTGGGGAACTGTTTTCATTGTATACATGGTTTTATCATAAGATGTTTTTATTTTACACATACAAATTTTATTTTACACACAAGCTACGAAAGTAAAAATACCAGGAACTGCTTGGTAGTGCTGTATGAAATAGCCAACATGTCCAACACCTGTGGAAAAACATCAGTAGTGATATATTACATACCAGCATTTTAACTGTAATCTTTCCTGCCAGTGTACACAGAGCAGGGTTTAGTCCAGTCTGGCCTGTTCTCTTGAATTGTTTTAGCCCTCTAAACATGAACTGATCTTCCAGTGAGGCTGCATATGCATTGTGTGTTCACATAGGCTACCCCTCGAGTTTTTTGCTTTTTTCTTTCCTTCAGAAAACCAAGCAGAAAGAATAGTGATTATTCTGAACAAATGTAATATAGGAGAACCTCCTGAAATGACAGGAAAGATACAAAATTATGTTTCCTTTGTCGAACAGCCTGCACATTTCTAAACCAATCATTCTGAAACATACGTCTGGTCTGTAATGAGAGACAGGCTTATGGTTATTATAATTGGGATCTGCCATGTCAGGTGCCATACTAATTCCCTATATACAGCAACCTCTGTGTGTGATATCACTAATGGTTTATTCAATTGGTATGGAAAAAAAGTCAGGAAAAGGAAAAAAAAGTGTTTTCTAGGTTACGTTAAGAGCAGTGAGCTACCTAATTTACAATTATTTCATGTATTTCGTGGAGGAAAAAAAAATAAATCTATGAAATTCCTGAGAAAGAATACGTTTTCAGTAATGCCTGAAATATTTCAATAGACCTCTTGTGGCAAGTGAAATAATCTCTAAAATTCAGCTTTCAGACCAATTGTTACCATGCAGTCTCACAATCATTGTACAATTCATGTCTAATTACAAATGCATACCAAGCAAAAAACCTCAAACCAACACAAGAGAGGCAAAAAAAATAAAATAAAATTAAAAAAAAATCTCCACCATAGAAGATGTAGTACACATAGTACACATAGACAGTTTCAGCAAAAATTGCTAAAAACTCAATTCCACGCAGAGAAAAATAAAAACTTGACAGCTATCCCTGGAGCCTCTAAACAACTGTCAGTAAAACTTGTGCTTCTTAACAATATCAGACAAAAAAGTAGGACTGAGTGCAATCATTGCTCACACCATTTTGAGGATTTAATTTCAAATTATTATATCACTATTTAATAGCAACAGCAGCATATTATGCAAAAATTTCATGTGTTGACCAAGTTCCATTTCCCTTTTATGCCCATTCCCCACTCTACCCCGAGGCAAAGAGTTGAACTCCCAATCATTTAAAGCTATGGTCAGTCAAGATGCATTCATTCATGGTAACAGCGATGATATGGTATGAAGATGATGATGATTTACAAGCCATTATAATGTGGCCCCCATCTTTTATTGATATGATCAAAAGTATGAGACACCCACTGCTGTTCAAGCACTTTGTATCTTTCCTTGCATATGTAGAGAGGCTTGCCACGCCTGTTTAAGAAAAAACAAAACATACTAATGGTTAATATGTCACATAAGATGAAAAACAACTTCATTGTTAATATAAACATTGTCAATATAATCTAATATATCAAATGCTCATATTTCATCCCTCCCCTCCCTCAGGGAAGCATGTATTAGTACGGGGCTTTTGCTTTTGTTTTTAAATAAAGCAGCTGCATTCCTTCTCCCTCTTGGAGAAACTTGCAGAAAATGGGAGTTTTCCCTTCAAGGAAGGTAGAGATTTTTATCTGTTACTGGCATTACATATAGCTGACAGAGCAACAACAATAAAGCATATCTGTAATTAAATCATTACCTAAGATCTCTGTCTTCTTCACCATGTGCATCTAGATAAACAGAGCCCCAAAGGCAGAAGCGATGGCCTCTTATGATGATGATTACAGATGCATTAATCAAAAGAAATATTCCTGTCCCAGCTCCACAGTTTTGTGAATGCTATAAAATTTTGAGTGCAGAAAGGGAAGAGTACAAAGATTGTTAGTCTCTGCTAACTTTATAATAAAAAGGACTTTCAAAACATAAACTAGTTTTTTTTTTGAAACAACATACACACATTATTTACTAGGGAACAGTCTGACAAGGTATAGCCTGCCCCAAAGTTCTCCAGGCAAACTAGAAGTCCATATCTTATGCTGCCTTAAATTTAAATACAAAAATGGTTCTGATGGCAAAAGTGAAAGTACTCATATTCCGTTAAAAGTTACATAAGAAAAATGAACAGAAACACTCTCTACAATATTTACAATTTGTAATATAGCAAACCATTTAGCACCACCAAATATTCTGCACAGGTGGCAAAAATAAAAAATAAAAAAAAATCTTGCCTTCTCCATCCATGCTCATAGATCTATTCTACAGTCATACAAATTAATTTTTTTAAATAAGTTCCTGTTTGCTTCAATATGTCACTTACTTCTAGTTAATACAGATTGTGATATTTATAACTATGTCATTTTGGCAATTAAGTATGTACTTTTTTCTATATAGCTTTATTACAAGTAGAGAGTATGGCTCCACTGACTAAAATAAAATGTAATTAGTTACATAGATTCTTAATTCTCTTCAACTGTTTGCATGAAGCATGCACCTTAAACGTAACTGGTAATTGCATTTTAAATCTTGCCTACTCCCTTCTTCCACTGTAACAGCAGAATAAGAGAGAAAGTGCAAGGAATTATGGAATTTATCCGAGTTCTGATTTTATGCCCTTGTTGTAAATAGCTCCCCAAATAATTCCTCCAGTTTTGTGAAGCCCCCATATTTCCAGACTTCTAGTAACTGTTCAGTGAAATGAGCATTCTGAAGGCAGCAAATTGCAATAGGTTACAAATGAAAACAATGTGTCAGCACTGCCCACAACAGCTTTTTCAGAGTTTTTCCCACAAGGGGGAATTAGGCCAGAGGCTTAAAAAGATTAATAAAATTGTTTTTCAGAATCCAATCCAGGTCTAACTGTTAGAAATAAATGCTAAACATGATACCAACATTCACACGAGATAAACATCAAGACTGAGCAATGGAGTTAAAAATGCCTGTCAGAATGAGAACCAAGTACATAACTGGAATTATATCTCTTACCAGTACACATTCACAGTAACTCTGTTGTTTGCAGCATAGTCCTTTCAAGCATACAAAAGTACCACAAACCAGACAAACAGCTGGATCTTTAGGAACCTTGGTACAAACAGTGCAAGTCTTTCTGTGATAATACTGAAAAATGGTATTATAATTCTCAGGCAACTGAAGAAGACGCGGCAAGTCCCACTTAGGCTCCTGGATAAGCAAAGCCTAGAAAGAAAGTAAGAACAACATACTAGTTCTGCACATTTACTCATATAAAACTAAGACAAGGTTATTGAAGAATGGAAGAATACCATTCTCTCAATTGTTCTCTGTTTCACATATTAGGAAGCATCTTGCAACAGTCACTTGCTTCTGCCTGAACACCCTTCCTGTGGGTCACATTTTGTCTTTTCTAACAGGTACAAAATGTGTGCTAGCCATTTCCCATGGATGTTTTCTAAATGTGACACCACTTAAGTGCAATAACCTTTTTGGTTAAAATAAAGAGGACTGAGATGACTGTAAAGAGAAGACTGCTGCTCACCATCTCCACTGAAGGAAAAAAAAAAAACAAGTGTTGAAACATTTCTAACTTCTGTTTCACAACTAACTTCCTAACGCTGCTTATTCAAATCTTGGATGTTTTTTTGTTTGGTTTTGTTCTCGGGGTAGGTTTTTTTTTCCATCTTTGGCAGAAGATGCACAATCTGTTACAAGTAAACTGTTAAATAGCTTTTATCATTTTGATCCTTTTCAATATTGCTGATGACTTAGATTGGGTATAAGGAAAAAGGTTATTGTTTTTCTTACAATAAGGGTAGCAAAGCATTGGAACATGGTAGATGCCCTGACCTTGGAGATATTGAAGACACGGCTGGACCAGGTTTTGAGCAACCTAATCTAAGTGTGGATATCCCTGCTCACTGCAGGGGATTGGACTAGATGACATTTAAAGGACCCTTCTACCTCAAACAATTACTTGATGCTCAGAAATATCACTAACATCTAATTGGCATGATAAACTTCTGCTAAATATTTTCTTCGAAGAAAGCTTCTGTTACATGACCTGAGTAGGCTTTAGGTGCAGAAAATATGGGCACACTTCAAAAATAGAAACACTATCTTTAGATGATACTGCCTCCAGTAATCATATTGAACAGTTAGGTTTCCTTACTCCTCTTTGTAACCAATCAAATCCATATCCACTAACTAAAATTTCTGATCCCAACCACTTTTTCATATTCAAGTCGGGTTCTCCAATCCTACATAAGAGGGCATGTACACAGTTTAACAATAAGCAGCTGCTTCCACATCAGCTGCTTTTGTAGCACAAGTAATTTTGGTACATACCTTTACTTGATCTGGATGTTTGTCTGCAAATGAAGCCAACTCAGAGCACCATTGTGATATCATGTCAAATGCTGGCACTGGCCAATCGAGACAAGAGGCACTGGTGAATTCATCAGATGACTGAAAAGATGGTAACAGACCCAGACAGCTTGCAAGAACTGTGAATTCTTCATCTTCCTTTTGATACAAAACCAGAGATTTTAGATTAGTGCCCATGCCTTAAAATTTTATAGTTAATTAGACTATACACAGTTTATTTAAAAATGTCTATATTCCAACAGCAACAGTAAATGCATTGGCATTATCATACTAGGATATACTCACAAAAACAGAAAAGGCTCCATTTCTTAATTTCTTCTTTCAAATGATCTCAAACTTGATTCTCAAAATAAAACTAGTCAGAATAAGAAAAACAGAACAAACAAAAAAACCCCAAAATAGTTTGTAGCTGTAGGTGAGAATTTTGATGCCATGAAATGGGGAAGCGGCAAACTATTTAAGTCAGCTTAATATCTCATGGAGCTTAAACATGATTGTCTGCTGATGCAGTGTCTCTAAGAAAAAAGCCCAAATATGAACAGACATTAAGCAAACTCAGGACTGAAGTCTAGTCTGTGTGCAGACTGTCATCCCTGCAAATGCACTGTAAGTCTTAAAGCTCTGCCATAATCTATGAGACAGATAGGTAAGACCCGTTAAAATAAGCATGTATTTGCTGTGGGGTTTTTTTGTTGTTGTTTTGTTTTAAATATAACATTTATCATGGAAAATGCCCTGGAAAAAAATATGGAATATGTTACAAAGGAATGCTATAACGTGTTGAGAAGAAAAAAAAAACACCAAAACCAAAACAGCTTTTAAACAAAACAGTTTTTTTAAACACATTTGAGCGTGCCCCTCCCAGTCTATACCTGGCAACTCGGTAAATCCCCTCCAAAAAGATGGTGTTGAAGTAGGCTGGTGATCCTGAGGAAAGGTAGGCAGAACTGCTGCAGATAGCACTCTACAGAATCAGGATTTACCTACAGGGGACGGAAGAAATTACAAATCCTAAATAAGCTGTCACCAATGTAAGAAACTCCAATATTATCTGTGGGCACTCACATTAAGATACAGTGTATCAAACACATGTTCCAAAGGCTGGCATTCCACTAATAATCTGAAAGAACTCCTCTGCTTCCAACCCCCTGCCCTCTCCACAGAGCTTCCACAGACAGATACTTAAACATTCAGTTTCCCAAGTTTCCAAAAGGCTTTTTGTGCATATGATTAGAACACACCATTATAAGAAATATTTGTCAATAACTTTCTCAACACAGTACTGACACTAAAAGAAAGGTTTGCATGGACAAACTCTCCCAATGGGGAAATGCTTTGATCTAGAAAATAGAGTAGTACTGCAGTCTTTAGCAAGATCAGAGAAAACTCATTACAACAACCAAGCTGAAATACTTAAATGAGAGATAGAAAAGGGGCATGTTATATAAATTCTCAAGAGATTTGCCAATACCGCTGTTAATTCTTCAGTCTCTCGTTCTTCATATATTTTCCCCATAGACAGCTCGCTCACCACATGACCCAGCAATACTTCCCAAGATTTTTCTCCATTGCATGTATTCTGAAAAGAAATAAATAAAAATTGCCTGATCACAAAAAGGAGAATTTCCTGTAAAAGAAATAGTAATAAAATACATTTTCTTTTCATCAGCACATGCATTTTGACTCATAAAGCTGAGTGCTGTTTAAAACAATTGAAGGCATAATTTTACACAAAGGAAATGCATTTAGCCCACAGAATGAAATGTGATTTACTGCCTCAATTACATATATTCTAAACTGCATTCTATGAAAACACTTTTTGTGCATTTCTCTTTTTGTGTGTGTGTGTGTGTGTGTGTGTGTGTGTGTGTGTGTGTGTGTGTGAGTGAGAGAGAGAATCTAAAAAATGCTTATTTTAAGTTAGGAATAATTGCCTTACAGATAGATTGTGTTTTGGCACAACGTGAATTTTGACAAAATTAATTTAGGAAAAGATTTTTTCCTAAAATGCCTCAGAGTAAGTTACAAATTCTTGCCATGTGTAAATTAAAATGAGATTATGGGGAAAAAAAGGAGAGTTGTGTTTGAAATGAACAGCATCTACTGCAGATGGGAAAAAAAACATGTTTATTAGGAAGAACAAATAGCCACTTAACTTTGTATCACACCATTTAAAGGCTACATTTACACAAGCCATCAGAAGCAGAAAGCAGTGTTCCCATAATTACTCTTCTTCCAAGCCATAACAAATTGTCTCCAGGGAAAGCACAGTAAGAACTTTAAGCTTCCTTAGTGTCAACACAGATCACTTAGATCACTTGGTGTCAACACAGGAGAAAGATTTCAGCTCAGGTATGGCATCCAGAATACTGAACAAATATTCACTTGGCATTATCCACAAAAGTAAAGTATGATCCATGTAGGCATCATAGGATCAAAATATCAAGCATTGTCAGCATGTAAGAAAAAGCCAGCCTGAACCATAACTTTACAACCATTGGACCTTCAGAAACTGAAGAAAAGCTGTGTTCCCTAAATAAAGACAATTTCCTTCATCACACGCAAAGCAAAATAATTAATCTGAGGACTACAGCTAGGATCATGTTTGCTACTAGACGCTAGCAGGAATGTGGCTGATGAGAGAAGAGATGGGCTGCAGCAGAGCTGGGAGAGAGGAAGAGGGAACGACCAGCTAGCCCTCAGCACTCAGATCTCTTTAACACATGTCGGGTCCATGCAGCGACATTATGCAGGATGAAGAGGAGAAAGAAAATCTAGAAGTACATTTGGGAAGTACAAGCTCATCTGTGGGCCTTTTGCAAAACTATTGCTCTTAGGCTCAAAGTCAAGAAGGAAAACACAAAGATAATTTAGCGATCAAACTAAGCACGTACAGCCAAGCTTCTGTCAGAACCTGAACTTCTGCACACAGGTGATCTACAAACAAGACAAAAGGAAGGAGGAGGATGTTTTCAAGAGGGAGTGAAAGATATTCTCAGTGCGGCACATATGCAGCAGGGAGCAGTGTTCCTATATACCTCCTACCTCTTTGCTCTTCCACTCAGAAAACTATCAACTTCCAATGGGTTTATCACAGGAGAAAAGCAAAAATTCTCAACCTGACAGGAGTTAATCTGTTGGGCTATTTTAACCACATTAGATAACAGCATCCACTCACATACTGTTTAATATACTACAATTTCCCACTCAGTCTTAACATCCGAAGATAAGCATACAAGTGAAAATTTCAGTAAAATGGAAAGGTCTTTAATATCAAAAGAAACAGCTACTTTAGAAATCCATTATCTGAGATATTATCATTATTTGCAAGCCTAAAGCACAAATTCCTTTATGTGCTGCAAATGCTTTTACGCTTCTATAAGAAAACATCTTAGTAATAGAGGTAGCAAGGTTACCTAAAACACGACCTAAGTATGTTTTTACACAATCAAATTTTTCATTGTAGACAGCAAAACGAGCATTGTAAGTGTATGTTAAGATAAACCCAAACTTCTATCAACAAAAAAGCAGCCCATGTTTACCATATGGACTAAAAATGAATATGAACTGGTAACACTTCATATGTTTTAATGTCTTCCACCAATGCAGTAACATTCTTAAGCAAATGTTCTTGAAACTGTAATACCATGACAATACATTGAAAGAATTAAAAGAAGGAAGATTTAATGAATTGCAGTATTATTCAGTATTGGCCAAGATATAATTTGTCTTTGGTACCCTGGAGCAGTGACAGATCAGAACAATAAATTTAACCCACACATGAAAAGCAGGTCATGTTTCTCAGTATGCCTTTCACTTTACACAACACCTGATAATGTTGTCTGTAGAGGAATACTCCTGTTTCTATTTCCTCTCCTGGCCCCTATACTTCCATCTTTTCCATTGATATGCACTGGCAGCCTTCTGACGAATCAATCCATCGAGCAGAAGTCTAACCAAAGGATTAAATGAATGATTGTGCCAAAGCAGGAAGAAGGTGGGGAAGGCTGGCTAAGGAAACTGTGTCCCTTGGTAAGAACTGGCATTCAATCAGCTGAGCTTTCCTTTAACTTGTAAATGCCATCAAAAGACACGGAAATGATAAGAAAATATTTCCCCTATTTAGTTCACACATTTCTTAAAATTCCTTCTTTGTCTCTTCTTGATGTGAACATTTTAGAATGCAGATTGAGAGATACAAGGATAGCTAGCCAAGACCAGCATGAATAAGACTTTTCCCAGCAGTAAGTATGTCTGCCTGTATGTCCGGTAAAGGTGGTGCAGATGACCAATGCACGGTTTACCTAGGAAGGAAAACTACCTTTTTACTATTGTAACAAACTCAGAAGTGATACTACATAGTTATAGTCTCAAATCTGAAATTCCATTCTGGAAATGGAAGGTTTCCCTAAAACCTGCAAAGCCTGCAAAAATTGCACATGCAGAAACAAAATAGTGGATTTCTGTTAAGAAGCAAATTATTGTATGTGAAGCAGAGGTATCTTGATACAATTCTACCAGAAATACATATGCAAAAGTTCATAAATAGTTTAATAAACTAACCAACCTTTTTGAGTTCTCCTGACTCCTTCCATGCCATCCTATCTTCAGCGCTGCATTTAACAGAAAGTGCTGCCAAGGCTTGAGTGTACAATAAAGTAAACAGCACCTTTACAATGCATGTGAAGTGTTCTGTAAAACAAAGGAAGTCATTTACAAACACTTTGTATTTTTAGCTGACTACAGAGGCGGTAGATAAGGATATGATGTTCTTCAAATGAAAAGCAAACAAAACAAGTATAAAGAAAACCAAAGACATAAAACAGAATCATTATATTTACTAACATTCAATACCAACCTCGGTAGCCCTGGTGAACTGAACAAGTACAGGGCAAGTAATTTTCCACTGCTCCATATGTTCATCTTAATCCTGATCAGAATTAATCCCTCCTAAGGACTTGGTGATGTTACAAAATTCTGTTTTGTCCAAATGGTGATTACCTACAACTAATCAGGTCCTGTAGATATAAGCTAGCACCCTACCATACCACCTAACTAGACCATTTGAGTTAAGTCAAGGCCATACAAATTCTGCAAGAGTTAATTTGGCAAAGTAATCACAGCACAAAGGACATTTACCCTACTTCAGTTTCTTTCTCTCTGCTTCCAGATATGGATCCAGTCATATCAGACATGCTGCAAATCACTCTTTGAGTAATTATTTACCAAACTTCATGTGAATACAAAACTTGCATAAAGGATAGACCATTGTTTTAGAACTTACTTTAAAGAATATCTTTATTTGCTTACGCTTCTTCATAGCATTTAAAGGGCTTATATCCTACATAAAAGCTGCAGGAAAAAGGCTTTTAAATCTTTTCTGGGAAGCTAACAGAGTCAATATGCAGTGTCCCAGAACAGGAAAAAGGTGGATGCAATCATCTCTGAAAAGAAAATACAGCAACAATCTCTGTCTCTTTTTACTTCGGGCTGTTTCTCTCTGCAAATGATCTGGTTTCTTAACAATCTAGGTAGATCAAAGAAATTCCTATCATTACTTTCACTACTCCTTAAGTACAACAGCCATATTTTAAATCTACAACAATGTATACAAAAATGAAGATTTTATTTCAAAAAAGTCTACTCAAGCTTTGAAGTCAAGCAAAATAATGTTATTTATGTAAACACCTTACAAAAATTGGGTTAAACTCATTTTTTCTTCCCAAAGGATTTAAACAAGCTTCTTACATGAAGATGAAAAAGAAGTAAGGAAGATGAAATGCCTTCCTTCTCCTTTCTGCTACCTGGAATCAAAAAACAGTACTGATTTCTGAAATGAACACACCTAAGACTTATGTATATAATGAAGTTTATGAATTAACAACCGTCCTTGCATTTAACAAATGTTTATAAATGAATGCAGAGATAGATTCTGACACTTTTAATGTCAGTAATTGTATAAAACAAGCATAATTTAAGAACCTAAAATGATTATTTCTAATGATGTAATTACAACTACCTTTTTTGCATTATCTATCTAAGGAGTTTACATCAAACATGACAATGAACTCTGCTATACTTCACCCAACCTATTCTTCAGCAGATAACATTATAATTGGTTTTCCTCTCCACGCTTCCCCAGAATGGGAATCCATCATATCCCATTAATACTCTAGGCCACACAGTAAATTCTTTGGGTTGAGATGCACAAAATTCAACTATGAGCACTGATAGAACTTAAAATTGAATCTTCAGCCTCAGCTACAGTCTTCAACTGCAGCTACAAATGACCTCAAGCATAGAGCTCCATCTCAGCCAATAAGCAGTACTCTACAAGCAGTAGAGATCTGTGAAAACAATAATAAAATGTTTTTTTTCTGCAGACACATCTGACTCAGACAGAAGCAAAAACTTAAATTGAACTCAAAAATTGACAGCAATAAATTGACAGCACTCTTGAAGCATTAAAGGAGATTTGGAATATACCATCTAAGATACTCTCTAACAAGACAAGCACAATCTGGAGGCATGGACCAGTGACATCTGTACTATAAATGCTGCCCTCTTTGCCCTTTGTTTTCCTTGGAAATTCTAGGCTTTGCTGACTCAAAGAGCCTCTTAGAGAAGTTCAGATCGCCAGCTACACCCATACCCAGGATCAGTTTCTTTTTTTTTTTTTTTTTTTAAAGTACTTTGCAACAGTGATATTTTATTATTATTATTTTTTTTTAATTTTATTTTTTAACTTTCAAAGCAAAGCAGAATTTGAAACCAGTGGATGCTACAAACACTCTGTGCAATTACAAACCTGTTTGCAGCGGTCTCCAGTCAGGTCCTTGAACAATAAAAATTTTCACATCTAATCGCAATTGTAAAGAATAGTTTATTTTTAATTAATTTGTTCAACATATAGGAATTGTGTCACCAAAAGGGTGTCAATTTGGTTTACAAGGACAGGACACACTTAAGTTTTTATTAACCATCAAGCTGCTGTCTCCATTTCTGTACTACCTTCCCTCATACAGAATACCATTTTGTACTTCCGTAAGAAAGGAACTAGAGGTGTTAGAAACAAAATCCCCATTTACTGTTACTCACTGTTGGTGAGTCCCAACTGTGAACTGCCCATCCTCTGCACTACAGCTGCAAATAGAATTAAACCAGAACCTCCTTTGTGGATTATGTGTTTAGTCTTGTGCACATTTCAAGAAGCTGAGCATGTAAAACTACAAAAGCTGCACCCACGTTCTAATGATAAATACTTAAAATAAAGAAAGAAAGAAAAAAAAAAAGATTAAAAAACATCAAACTATTTTCATTTATTGAACACAGAGGCTATTTTGCTGATTACACCACAAAAGAGGTATACTGGATCTTTTTCATTCTCTTCTTGACAAATTTGGTAAGTGCTTGTAAATGCTCTGACCTCCACCACAAAGTTTCTCCTGTAGAAAATATTTAATTTGTTGTGTTCTTTGTGATGCGGTGAGATCAATTTTCTTCTCTGAGGGAAAATGCTGAACAGTAATGACAGTTTTATTACTTAATTGATGTCAGCTTGTAAAAGATACTGACAGCCATCCAAGAGTTAATAGGATAGTTAACACAACTCTTAGTGCTGCATCTGAAGGGCAAAAGATGAAGTTTGGGTCCTTCCTTACACAACCCTCATGTTTGCCTATTCTAAAAGCAGTTTTAATGAAAAGTATTTTGAGTATGACCAGAAAGATGATTTAATACTTGAATAATTTCATTTATTTCATATATATATTTTCAGATACAAATATTGTTTCTATGAACACATCAATATGCCTTAAAGCAACAACAACAACAAAACAACCTGCAAAACCAGTCCCATTACAAGACAGCATTCGTGCTAAAAAAGGAAATCTTGCATTGACTCTAAGCCCTAAATATTCTTCACCATCATTACCATGAGGTTCTGCACCATACTGCAACTACACTGCAGAAGAGGTGGCGTTAAGTCTTTTGTTAAAAGAATAAACTCAGCACACCAGCATCTGTCCTGTCTGAATGCTGGCATCAGCAAGACCCACAACTCCTGCACCTGCAATCAATTCAAAGCAGCAAGGAACATTTAGGAAGCAGCAGGGTCAAACTCGGATATTTCCATCTGTCACTAGCCTGGCATGTGATCCAGCAAAATTCATTTTTACCTTTTCATGCCTAGGCTCTCTACCAAGAACTAATGATATCTGCAATCAGCTCTCGACCTATAAGACTATTACAAAAGTTCTAAATAAATATGTTATTATCTATTTTTCTTAACTGCTTTCTACACCTCATGACAAAGTATTATGAAAGACTTCATTTTGCCTGTTTTGATAAAGCAAAATTTAGAAAGATAAATAGTAATTTATTTCCAACTTACTGTCTTGCAGATGTGAAGTGGTTACATTCATCATCTTCCTGCCACCTGCCTTTATCCTTTCAAATGCTACAATACTACAGCTAAGAACAAAACCAAAATGTGCTGCTGATGTGCGGCATTTTACAGTCTTCTCCACGGGACGCCTTACTATCATTAACTGAACATTGCCTTTCCTAGGATAAAGATAGACTTTCATAAACAGTATTCTACAACGCACAAATGCAAGCCACAAAAAGAATACTGTTTGTACTTTGGCTTGACCACTTCCCTCCCTGAAGTTTCTCTGTTTAGGCTATATTTTGCTGCTCTTAAGTCCATCTGATAAAGTCAGTTTATGTTAAAACTGATTTAAAAAACCAAAAAGGTTTGTGTTTTCAACAGTATGCTTCCTACTCCAGTTTTTTTTATCTAATAATCATTTGGACACGTTTAACCCATAAACATGTACAATGAACCACAAAAAACTCACACAAAGTTGTTTGAGCTCAAGTTTTAACTGAATTTGAACAATCAGGACTGACAACTGAACTTCAACAGGAAGTTAGGTGTATGTAAAAAAAAGTCTCCATACTTAACCTATTCAGAAACTAGCAAAAGCCAGTAGGCATGAAAATAGCCACATCGATCCCAAAGCAGATTTAAAAAAATGGTTTATTCTCTCTTTAAAATCAAGGTGTAGCTACAAATAATCAAAGCAGAGAGCAGAGGGGCTAAGCCACCATAACATGGAACATACACCACTAGCAAAATGGACAAGTTTCATCTGGTCCTTTTACACAGAAAAAGAAAATGATATTTTAAAATGGTTATGATCTTAGCAAAGAAAAATATGGTTCTTGAATTAATATTTATTCCAAATCTTTTTATATGCTATCTCTACTGGGGTTGCCACATCACAGCACTCACCATCCTTATGTATGACCTGCTATACACAAGTGCTGCAATTTAAACTCTGAATTTCAAACTAAATTACAACCTTTCAGCCTGAGGCACTCAGTTCAACTTGAAGTATTGAGCTGCCCCTCTAAGAAAAGAGATGAAGGTCAAACAAAGGACACCTCTCCTTCAGGAAAAGAAACAGTTTTTGTTCAACTCTTGTATCTTTACTGAATAGGCTGACTGATAAGGTGAGAAGACAAGGGACACAGATAAGCCTGTCAAACTACAGCAAAAATTTCTGTTCAGTGCCACCTTCTGTAGATAAGGGAGAAACATTATTTTAGAATGCACAGTAGACAAGCTACAATTTACCATTCTGGAAGTCACCATGAATGCATGCTTATAAATACACATATTCTTGCAACATACCTTTGCGCAGTGGTTGAGGCATGGTTAAAATCTGGATAAGCAAAAGGGATGAGACATCTCTGTAAAGTACAGGAACTTCTGGTAGCTCTTCACTTATCAGCCTGGAAAGAAAACCCAATGAAAATTATGAAGAATGATATAGTAGAATGAAAAATATTTTATTTTGTACTGAGTGTTAAATAGTACTACATTTTTATATCAAGCTTTTAGAAGCCAATCACCTGGCAAATTGTCATATGACATTAAATTCATTTAATGTTACTAACAGACTGGAGCAACTCATAAAGTACCTAACTGTTATTATTCTGAAACTTGCAAGACCTGTGTGAACCAGTTACTTTTATCTACCAATTTGATCAACATTCAGTATTTCCATTTAAAAGTTCTGGTCCTAATCTAACAAAATACAATGCATAGTCACATAGTAATGCAATTATTTGTTTGTTTTTCAAAGTATGGGATTTCACAAGTATGGTATAACACCAACTACCTTTCAAAATGCACTGATGCTACAAGGAATGCTCCTACTGGCAAATGCTGAGACCTCAGAAAAAGATTTGCCTTCCTTCACGCAAGGATATGAAAATTCAAAAAGCCATCACAGGTGGAATTATCCAGTTTTACAAACTTCACTCAAAATTCCACATAGCTTTAAGAACAGCAAATGAGCACAGAGAGTGCAAACTCCTGAACTAGCCAGATTCATTCAATAGCATTACCTTATTGCCACATACTTAAAAGCAGAGTATGTTAGTAGATGAGAATCAGTGTCTTGCTCTAACAATGTTCAGACAAATATTCCAGCCAGCATCTGGTTGCAGAACACAACTCACAAGGTTCAACAGCTGAGCCAAAATGCCAGAAGTCAAAATGGCAAAAAGAATTCTCCCCTCTTAAATTGACAGGGAAGCACGAGCAAGATCTCAAGCAGAGATGTACGGCAATGCCCCGACACATCCTCCATTGTCTCCTTCCTTCTTCTGCAACACTCACAGCTGTTTGGAGTCTTACTCCCTTAGCCAAAGAACACAGGTGCTAGTTGGCTGGCTGTTTAAATGCCAGTGGAATAACTGAGATGGAGACGTTTGAGACGATTATCTCTGCTGCTACCACAGAAGTTTCATTGTGAGGAATGAGTATAACTGACTGAGTCCCCCATGAAAACCAGTCTCAGGCTAACAGATATAAATGTTGGAAAGGAAAACACCCAACTACTGAGTTTCTTTTAATTGCCTGGAAATTTAAATGTTGCCCTCATACATCCAGATTTTCTTTTGAAAATCTCTTCTCTTAGCCTTTTTGGCTTTTCCCATCCTTTTTCCTCCTCTGTTATTCTTCTCACCAGAAACAGCAGGAAAACATCTCCCTCTCTTGGTGGGAACATCACTTATTTAAGAGAGCTATAAACCTCCACACAACATAGCAACTTCTCTTGGCCCTTTATAAAAACCATCTGAGAAAAATCAGCAAGCCAAAATACATCCAACCTGCTACAGCTGCAAGGATTGCTGAAAAAAAGAGAGAAGCTATGTGTCATGCAGGTACATTACAACTCATGAAGTGCTATGTACTTGTATTGAAAGAATATCCTTATTCCAATATTAAATCTCAAAAAAGTACAGCCTCAAACAGCTATAGTCTATAATCAATTTTTAAACTTGCTCTCATTATGTGATGACTGAAAAAAACAAAGACAACCTCTTAAACTATTTCTAACCTTACTTTTTTTTTTTTTAATTTATATATAGTTTTCCCCCAGCATTTAACTTGAAATATGGTTAAGATATCAACCTTCTGGTCACATTTAATTGAATAACTGATATCCCTGTAATAAAGAGCATCAGTATTATTTAACAGTCACATAACAATCAGGTCAAATACCTACTCTGCCAAATTAGGCAAAACTCCTGTATGTACATAATAATGTGACTGAGTATTAACATTAAAAATAAATGAACTTATTTTTACATGCAGGAAAAAACAGGTTGCCTAATTTATTCATTTCATATAAATTGGAGAAGTTAAGTCACATTAAATGTCAAAATTTTACATAAGCTGCTTCATTTTATGTCAAGCACAGCACCACATTAAGCGTTTAGAAACTGTTCTGTCGTTCATTTAAGAGACCATGCAACTTCTTCATTATGACACAAACTGAATTTGTGGAATGTATTTAGAGTATGGAAATTACTCATCTGCTTATAATCCCCAGTGCACATGGAAAACCTAGATAAATTTGACTGTATAAAAACTTCTGCCACAGAAGCAGTGAATAAAATGAAATGAAGTACAACTTCAGATGGGACAAAAGTAATGTAAATTGAATCCAGTTGCTGTTGTATTCTGTGTCCTATTGAAAATATGACGAGGTAGGAAAATGAACTGCACGATCAAATACAAATGCACCAAAATAAAAAAATGCATTGCTTGATTTTCTCTGGAATTGACCTCTGCTCCAGTCCGAGGTAACTGGGCTACACATTCTTCTGAGCCAATATCAGAGCTGTCTATAAGCTGACAGCACAGCAATAGTCACTTCTTTGGGAAGAAGAAGAGGAAGAAAAAACTCTGTTCCACTGTGAAACAAGCAGCATCTTACCTCTATGTCTAAACAAGCATGCTTTTCCTTATGTATAACCTCTCCTTTCCCTCCTCTCTGAGCTAGAGAGACTTCAGTTTTGTTTGATACTAACACAGAATATTACAAAGTTAAAAATTCAATAAATAAAGTGGAAGCTTTGAATGGACCTCAGGCCTCACAACTGATAGAAACAGAAAGCCTGTGACAGAGGGATAAGGACACAGCTGAACAAAGGCTTCAGCGATGAAGTCAAATGTATATTTTTTTGTATTTGTATAATGTGAGATGCAGTCTGCAAATCCCAGCCTGCAGAAAGGTCAGAGTAATACATAGCTACTGATGTTAATAATTGGAAGGTAGAATTCTAATATTTACTCTGGCTAGACTCCAGGATATGATCACAATTCTTAGCTGTTGCTGTGTCACAGCAGATTTTTGAACAGGTCAGTTTTTCTCATTACAGAACACAGGATTTCACTGACAGTAGCGAATCAGGCATTTCCCATTCTCCCTTTCACCACTGTGCCCCTGGCACTCCTCTGCCATCCACTGCCAAACATATCAAAAATAACCTTTCTAAAAACAGATAAATTTGTTGACTTGGTTCATGACACAGCCTGCTCAAGTTGCATCAGCACCAGCTGAAGATGGTGAGCTACTGCTAAAACTGCCTTAACATGAACTGAGACACTGAGGTTTGAGGCAGAATTGTCTGTTTACTGAAGTCTGTCGCAGACAATAATGAACAGGCAGTGTATTACCATCTCTTGCACAAAACTTTACTGAACCCTACTGCCTCATCATCCTACCCTCTATCTTCACAGTTACTTTTTCCATTTCACAACAGCTTCTGTGATGGCAATGTTACTTCCCAATGCATAGTTGTTCAGTCTCATCTCAGTGCTGCACTTCATTGCCCTGGTACATTATAAGCAATCACTGAAGTAATCAAGCTTAGAACAACAAAACACTTTGGTAAAAACAACTTAGTATATTTCTGAATTTCAGTTCATTGTGAAGTTCCCACCCACTTCCCAATGACTTCTACTGCAAAGACTCTTAATACTTTACCAAATCACTCCTGCTGGTACATGTCAACACAAACAAAAAAGAAAATTCCTCATTGAGATGTAAATTTAAATCCATATCCTTTTATTTCAAGTTTGCCATTCCTGATATTCTGGCTATTTGGACTAGTCCATTAAATTCACATCTGGGTCTAGTAATTATTGCCTCCAGCTGCTCCTCCTTCGTCCCCTGCCAGAAGCTATTATTCCCCACAGCACAATAGTTGGGTTATTTGATCACCATTGAAACCAAATCCTTCCCTAATCCAACAATTTGCTAAAGCACAGCCTGTGGGACCAAGTATATGTTACATTTCTCTGAATGAACCACATAAGAGAAAGAATCCATTATACCATGGTGTGAAAAATCCAGCACTAACTCCATCTATTCTCAAGAGTTTCACAGTTCATCAGATTTAGTTTTACATTTTTATTCCCCTCTTCTTCCTTCTAACAGCTGATGTTTTCAGATTCTCATTGTTTTATTAATAGATTAAGAATTAATCTGTTATCAAATCTAATTACTGCAATGATCTAACACTGATGGCAAAGGCGGCCTGGGAACAAGACACCCAACAGTAAAATCTCAAATTAGAAGCAAGCACAACGTATCAGGATTTTCTCCCTCATTTGTACAATAGAATTGCAGCACTGCTATCCTAGATTAAATTTTGAAATCTCATGATGCTCTTTACTTCAGGATCCTAGAAACACACCAATGAATATGCAATCAGACAGAAACTAAAAAGACTCCTTTCAACTTTGTTTCAAGCTATGAAGTGGAGATCATAGCTCTGAAGAACTAAAAAGTCTCATTTTAGGAAAGAAGGAAGGTTGCAATACACAGCTTTTCTTCTCCCTATCAAGGCAGAATCTGAAAAGCAAAGGGTCTAAAGTAAAGTTATGACCAGACCTTATATAAGACAGATATATACTGCTTTATGTACTGTACTGTTAATCCTTGTACAGCTCTATATGCTTTGCAAGGTTAATGCTACAAAATCAAACTCAGGTGAATAACTTGTTTAAAATAAAAAGCACGATGAAACTAGAATTATTTCTCACTTGTATTAGGCCTACTTATGTTATTTCTGTAACAGCTTTATGAATTTACTATTAACTTAAGTTGTGTCTAGCATCCATAACAAGTAATTAATCAGGTCACTTACCCAACACCAAGAAATCTGCATATATATAAGCTTGAAAATGGCATATTTAAGTTTTAAGTAAAAACTGGAACATGTCTGATTTTACGTACAAGAAATTTTAAAATTTATTTTTACAAAGATACGCCTGCAATTTCAGACATTAAATTCAGAAGCCTACTTCACAAAGAATTTAAACTAAGACTGAAAGTTACTGAAAATTCCACCGTAGGAATGCTTTATTAATAATTTGGTATTTGGTAAATTAAAATACTTGCTCTGAATTTTTATCTTGCATCGTCTGGGTTAGTTTCCTCCAGGGATTGTATGCAGAGTCAATACTGTAGAGGCGCATGTGCATGGCCAACACATGGAACAGCTGATCTGAGGGGTGGAAAAGACAAACTCCTGATTATTACATGTAATAATATGAAGTATTTCACATGAAGCTGCCATCATTTACATTCTAAAAACAAATACACTTCTAACACAAAAGGCTTTTATTCTTTTCTCTCATACAGAATTACTGTGTTCAACATATCTGAAATTAACCTAAAACGTTTCTGGAAATGCTGCCTTGTAGCAGCATTGCTCTAGTCCTTCATTCTTAAAAGGTTATTATTCCTCCAGCCTTCATTAGACTGTTTCGTAGATAACTTTTGGAACACAAACAGATCATCTGCACACCGCAGTGACACTAAAACAGCAACAGCCTTCACAATGGAGGAGATATGGATATAACCTGCAGGCAAAGTTTGTTGAGAGTTATCAATTCAAAAACATCTGTACAGCCATTGTGTAAAAAATATTATCTGCAAAGCAATCCGAGATCCTTTTGAAAAAAGGAAGTGTACTTTATTATTCATACACGCTATCGCAGTACCATGTATTAAAGTGCACAGCTTTCAAGTCTCTACAGACAGAAGGCAAAAATCAAAATTCTCTTCTTATTCCTCACATGATCAACACAGCTACAGACTAAATCCAATCCACTCTTCTAAAACCAAGAAGGCAAGCACAGTTTTTGCAGACAGCATTTTCAGAGAGCTATGTACAATAAGAATGTCAGACGTCAACTCTTTCTCTGTGCTTGCTATTGAGTCACAATCCAGGCAATATGTAAGCAAAATCATATCTCAAAATATTATTTTCCACAATTTTGCTCAAGTGTTTCCTCCCACCACCCCACGACTTGCTCCCTGTTTCTCCTGTTCACTTTTCATGGAGACAGTTTCCTTTCTCTCTGTATCTTTAACATTTTTGCCATAGTATCTCGACACATTCTCCTCCACACACACCCCAAGACTTATTCTTTCAGCTAATCACTTTGCCTCCCACTCTCTTAATCTCTCTCCCTTCTCTACAACTCACTTGCCCAACCTACGCACTCTCTCACGGGTCCACTCTTTTAAGTAGAAATAGTAGCTATTAATTTATTTTCCACAAATAGACAATTACTCAGAGGTATGCAATTGCCAAAAACGTCGCATGATGAAGTCAGCTGACTGTCAGAGCCTGAGGGCTGTAATTAGCTCCTGGGGTTTGGAAAATAATTGGAGATGTAGATGGCATTGAAATTGATTGCTGTCACCTGCTTTCTGAATCAAAACAGTCAATGAGGACAAAATAAGTCATCTTTTCTCCTGGCAAGAGATTTTTGCAAAACACTGCTTTGCTGACAGACTTCAAAACCCTGAAATTATACTGATGTTTCATAAATCTACAAATGGTTCATTTATTTTTGTTTAGAATGAGAGCCATGAAAGCATTCATCCCTACCCTCTTGCCTCTGTGCTATGAAAATGAATGTCAGCTTTTTCCAAAATGTTCCTGGCTTCAGGCAAAAAGGGACAACACTACACAAAAAATAAAATACTTAGCATAATTAATTGACCCCCTCTTCCTTTAATAGCTACCTTCCTGAGACTTCACTAAAACAAAATGAAGCAGGCAAGTATTAAATGCTATGAAAAGAGAATGCAACCTCCAAGCAGGTAAAATTACAGAGTCAAGACACGCTAAAACACCAACTGAATCTGAACAGAAACATTCAGGTTAGCAAGCTTGAAAGATGGTATTTTTCATATGAGACGGAGGCAGCCACCACTGCTTTACTATGCATCTCATAGCATGTAACTGTAAAACTGGAAAGTAAGTAGCAAGATATGGTGACCTTTCACAAAGTATTTCATATGAAATAGGTTAAAAAATATCACAGTACTGCCCAAGTCAGTACAACGTAACTCAGCCAGTTCTGGCCTTCAGGTACTGAAGGAACTCTGCTTTCACCCATGGCAGCACTGCCAGAGAGCCTGCCTCCGTGCACCTGCACAACCATGCTCCCATCTGTCTGCTGCTCCAGCATTCACACTCCTGAGAAGATCTGTAATAAGTACTTGGAGCTAAGGATTGTCCAGAAGAATATGCAAAGGTTTATTCCTTCACAAACTTCTATTTTATGTCACAGCACGAGGGCAAATTGAGTGATATTTGACAGAGAAGTTACAGCATGTTTTAAGCTCATGCTATGATTTTCAGTTCATGTTAAGTGCTTAATTACATACTCTCATTTTGCCACAGTCTTTTATTTATTTTATTTACTTACTAACTGATTGAATCCTCTGCTTCACCTAAGATTTGCCAGCACCTACAGCACAGTAGTGGAAAGCAAAAGGACATCACCAGAGCACTGAGAATTTAGAAGCAACTTCTTTATGCTCAAGGTACCTGGTAAGTGCTCTTGTGCTTATGAGACTGACAGAAATCTGCCATAGGCCACACAAACACCAGAGGTTTTCTTAACGCGCAGTCATGTAAATATTTCATTCTGAAATGTAAGCATAAAATAACAGAACATCCTCCTTTTTTCTGATATGCTGCTGAGAACTTTTAAAATACACTTACATTTTCTCTCTTTAAGAGCAAAACAAAAAAAAAAAAAAACAAAAACAAAAACACCCACAATAAATATTAGCACAGCAGGAAAGTGACAAGGACCCCCAAACAACCCTGCCTAGCCTTTGGGGGAATGGAAAGTAAGCTCACAACCCACACAACATCTCTCCCTCCTGGCATTCCAAACACATCATGGCTGATTCTCTAAAAGACCTTCGTAAGTGTGAAGGACTGGCTCCATCTTCCAAAGAACAGTCTCATTGAAAGAGAAGAATATTCAGTTAGACATGAGTGTTAGCTCTGATTCATGTTAGCCTTTCCTAATTCCATTTCTAAAAACAGAAAAATAAAGCTATTGTTCCATATGCCACTGCTCTTGGTACATTTTTTTTATCTCTTCCTTTATCAGCTCTACTTCCCAGACTTATAAGCGTTGTGAAAGAAAAGCAATGAAATGAATTGGAATAGGTACTTTAATAAGAGACACTATCTTTGCACTGGGGTTGAATTTATTAGGGAAAGCGTTCAAACATTCCCCTTCTCATAAAAAAAGATAATGAGTATTTTGTCTACATATCCACACTGCCTGCACTAGCACCTGTAGCCGCTTTGTTTACTGTTTTCAATATTTAAGCATGCTGACTTCACAGATGTTGACAGAGCTCTTAAAAATGCTCTGCAAGCAGGAGTCCACAAAAAAAAAGGGGGGATTTCATAGCTCGTTTCATGTCAATCTTGGCATGCACAACACAAGACAAAGTTAAATTCAGAGATGACCAGATGTGGATTTGACAGATGAATGGCAGAATTTATAACAATGCCATGCAAAGCTGAGAACAGGAGTCATTCACTAAGATGAATGCAGCTGCAAGTCCTGGGCTCACTAGTAATCTTGGTTTGGTCTTTGCCAAAGCGATCTCAAATTTCTATTTGTTTTTTGCTGTAATTTATTTTCTTCTCTTTTTTCCATTCTCTTGACCATAAAGTAAAATCTCTCATGAACAAAGTTGAAATTATCAGATTTTTATCTGTCATTAACAGTATCACAGTGTGCTGTACTAATCATGAAAGTTAAGTATTACCTTGTTTTGGTTGCAGAAGCCTAGATGTCACTTTCATTCCCCATCTCTGTAATTGTGTTTTAGAGGGAACTAAATAACAAATCCTGGCTACATGAAGATCTCAGCTTTGCTATTTAGGTCCAAATCCTTTATCTTTTATTTTCAGAAATGAGTGTTTGTATTTGAAATGCAACAGTAAAGCAGTAGTTCACCACAAGGGATACAGAAATCAGCCTTGTGTCAAACTGCTGTGTGAAGATCTTAACAGACTCAGAGCACTTCTTCATCCACAATCCCACTGCAACTGTCAAGGTCACAACAAAAAACATGTGACAGAAGCAGATGGGAATTGACTGCTAATATGGAAACCAAAAAATTTTTTCTCCTTGTAAAGTTTTTGTGTGGTCCACTTAGCAACAGCAGCTGCAAAGACCTGCTGACAGCATCTTTCCATTCTCCAGCGATCCAGTAGATTGGAATCAGTGAAGAAAAGAGAGATGAAAGTTAAGAAGAGCATAAATCTGAAGTCGTAATTGCGGATGAAGCAACTAATTATTCTGTGTTAAACTTGTCAGCATATGAAATCAACTTGGCAATGGAATGCTTTTTTCCTTATAGAAGGGACTTCACTCTTTACCTCTCTCTTACCAGATATGACTACCACATATAAGCTTTTTTCAGAAATAATTGGGATCATTCATTTGTGCAAAACTGTTTCAAAGTCAGAAGGAATGGATGCATCTAAACTGTCTGCTTCTGACTTTAGAAGTTTTAAAAAAATCTAAAAATATATTAAAAAATAATAATTTATATATATATATATATATATATATATATATTCTGCTTTTTCTTTCAGTGAACTATCTGCAAACATATCCGTATTAGATCACAGGAATAAGATTGTTGCACTGAGCAATTCATTATGGCATTGGATTTTAATTCCTAGAAGAACAAACCATATTCACATGAACTGGCCACACTGTTAAAATGGAGACAGGTTTTACAGTTGAGGTGGTTGAAAATGTTGAAACATAGCGAGCAGATACGTACAGAAGCATCATCATGAACACCTTAGAAAATGCTCAACACATCAAGAGAATTGCTCAGAAAAAACACAAGCACTGATTAGACTGATACTAACATCATCATCAAGACAAACAATACTACCTAATTCACATACAAACATGAAATATAGACACTGAATGAGTAGAAAAAGAAAATAATAGTAATCATAATAATAAAAATCAGTAAAACTGTAGCTCCTCAATGGTTAGAACCATCACAGAAGGTATAATGATCCTGGATGCTTTATTTAAGGCCAGATTACATGAGTCCCAAATATGTTTTTGATGCACTCTTGTAAATAAATGCCTCTTCTAATTAGTGCATTTGATGCCAAAACGCCAGATTCCATGAGCTATAGGGAGTGTGTGGAGGAGGAGCTCCACATAGGGAAGCTGGAGTAATAAGACAGGAGAATCCTTCCTGTCCTCTTAATCCTTCCTGTAAAAAAACAAACAAACAAAAAAAAAACCCAAAACAATCAAACAATATCCCCAAGCCTATTCTTATGGCAAAGAGAAGAAGGAATAATAGCAGTTACCAAAAAACAGAAAGATCTAGTTAGAATTTTCTGTAAGCTTTCACTAACTGTTGCAAGATTACTAGAGTAAAAATCACATAGAAATATTTCTACATAAATTAAAGAGTAATATACATTAGTGGTAAGAAGTACTAATTGCTCAGACTCAATATTGTGTTCTGAAGATGCTCCATAAATACAAAACAACAGAACCAAAAATTAAAGCCATCGGAATCTCAATCATTACAAGACAGAAAAGAAAGGCCTGGACAATAATTATACATCATAATCATTTCCTAAAACTAACAGAGAATAAGGCTGTAGACTTGAAAATCAGCGAAGTCCTTAAGATTAAGGATCCTTAAGTCCTCTGCTTTCTGCCTTTACGACTGCTGTGCAGTAACACACTCGTGCATGCACACACACACACACACACCACACATACACTTGAAATTGGAAATGTTACAGTCACATTTTCTTCAGCATTCTCATCACAGAAACTCGATCACCGACTCAAGCAGCTACATTAATCATTCTTAATTTTACTTCCCAAGAGCAGCTGCCCTCACAGCGCAATCACTAAAGCAGCTCGTGACCTATTTGTTCCCACTGCCTCTGCTGACGCCTGCTGCTGTAGAAGCTCACCTGGGACAACACGCTCTGTTCTGCTATCTCTAATCACCAAACTTTACAGTTGTTACAAGAGCAACATGGAGCGGTGTGCTTAATCACAGGAGAGACACCTCATTACCTCGTAAGAAAAGAAGAACTGGTTATATTTTAAGTTACTTTTGTCATACAATGAACCACGTTTAAAAATAAAACCAAAAGCAGCTTCAATGCTGTACAAGCAAGATGAAGGAAACAGCATATGCATCCTACAGAGAGTGGGACTCTTTTCAATCATTCTTAGCTTGCCACACAAGGTAATGAAGAAGCTGAAGATGCACTCCAAGTGAAAAGTGAAACCAACCAGCCAATCTGGAATATCTCTTGGAAAAAATGAAGACGGAAAGAAAATCTTATTATACATTGTATATATCTGAAGAGTTACATCTTTTTCCCCATAAATGCAACTGTATGGAAGAGGCAATGAACAAAACACATAATTACATAATTGCTTTGCTGAAACAAACCCTTCTGTATATATGGAAAAGTAATTCCACTGCCATTAGTCATATTTAGATTACTGCCCAAAACTAAATTACTAGCACTAAACAGAAGAAGAGTACAGTTCTGCTCTAAATGGACCCCATAACCTTACATTAAAAATGTCAATTTTATTGCAAGATTGATTATGATTAGTATACTACATGACAATTTTAAAAAGTACTAATCCAGTACATAAAAAGCAGCATGTGAATGTTTTAACAACAACCAGATGATATCTGTCTCCATGCTGTTTAAAACAACATCACGTTCATTTAATGTGCCTTTCACCCAAACACTTTCATGGTCTTCAGTTTTCTGAGATATTTACACCAACATTTGATACAGACCTACGTATTAAAAATTTATCACACTATAGCCAGAAGTGTGCAAAAAGCAAATGCATTGTTTTTAAATACTGTCCCTACCTCTTCAGCAGAAGGTACACACTAGAACCCTTAAAATAATAAAGCCTGGAAGGAAAAAGCAGAGTATTTGCCTAGAACACTTGGCCAACAGAAGTATACAACTCAAGAAAGAAACAAAAAAAAGATTATAATAAAGCATCTCAGTGTATGAAGATACTTGAATTGGATCACAGGGGGAAAATATTCCCTTGTCTACATACAAAAATTCTAAAGATGAAGATTCACAAGTTTTGAAGTTTTTTATTATATTATTTTATTCTTTACAGAGACAACTAATGCACACTTAACAATACTGGAAATGCTGCTATCAAAAAATTATCACAACTGAAAGTATTAAAACCTAGCTAGTAAAGAGTTGTAAGTTTTATCAATAAATAATAAGATCAAAACAATAATCAATAACATCCCCTCAGGTTCTGTTCTTTTACAGAAGAGAGGCACCCTACACAAAAATTTCATGCTTCCATTTGCAGGGGAGATGAACTAGATGACATTTAAGCGTCACTTCCAACTGAAATGACACTGTGATGCTGAAAAATTATGTATTTCATAACATTTACTATTTCATAAATACATACTTCTAAAACCAATAGTTTACGTAATCTTACTTAAATCATCATTAAGAAGACTATTTCCATATAGTTCAGTTGCAAGGAACATACATATTTTACTGGGCTAAACAAAAGTTATAGGAAGTGACCTATTCTAATGAACAGGCAGAGATTCATTCTTTAAGACATGGTGTTACTGGCAAAATACTGGAAGTGCTGGAAAACGGGGAAGTGTGATATGTATGTAGACATGACTTGTCCCCTCTAAGTCATTATCCAGCATAATGCAACTCCGCAGCGAAGTTGCATCCTCCACATACAATTTCCAATTTGTAATTCTCCAAAAATAAACATCCCCAATTACAAACAAACACACTGTCCGTGCATTTCAAGACTTTAGATATATATTTAAAAAATCCTGACTGATCTTTTCACTAATTGTCAACAAATAGCACGCTCCCTTTAAAATAGCACAGAAGTACTTAAAAGCCCTTCTTTATGGGAGATGAGTTTGAAGGAATGGTGCAGAAAGTATAAGAATTAAATAAGTGGTTTATGCAACACATTACAGTCAGCTACCACACCTTCAGCTCGGTGGAATTTATTACTTTGAGGCAGTTCCCCCCTCGGCATGAACTGATACAGTTCAAACAGAACCGATGGAGCAATATAGACATACACTGAGGAAGCTGTCCAGCCCTCTGATAGTTTCACCACTTTCTGCAAAGTAGTGCCCTTTCAAAACCTGATGACATTATTTGGTGCTAAAGCACTGAGAAAAACATTATCCTATTGATTTCACCAAAAGAAATAAACTGAACTTCCTCTTCTAGAGGTAACAGAAGGCTCCTAGTCTAGTGCTGACACTGGCAACACAGCGCATGATAGGATTTATTTGATGGCTCATCACCTCAAATGGTGAGGAAAGCACTGACCAGAGATAACGTATCAAAAGAAAGAGACGGACCCAAGTTCTCTGGCATTTAGTACTGAATCTCCTACATAATCTCAATTCAACTAAGTACTATTAGCAGTAGTTATTCTGACAGGCTTTCCAATTTTTCCTGACCCAAAAAAAAAAAAAGTTTATGTTAAGAAAATAAATTACTTCTGTCAACTACAAATGCTTTATTTTCTGCTTACTGAAGTTTTAAGAACAATAAAGATTTGAGAGATTCTACTAAAAATGGTTGCAAAACTCTCCCATCAGTTAAAGAGCTACAGAAACTAAAACAGGGGCACCATCTTTAGAAACTGTTGCTACAATGAGTTACGTAAAGATAACTACTATTAGCAACAGAAAGAGGGAAACAAAGCTTTCCTGCTTCATAGACAAGTTCTGCTTCATCCTTAAAATACTTAATACATTAATTCACAAAAACATGAAATATTTAGAAAGTACTACATGGACAATGTGACAACTGCTTTCTAAATAGATTACATTTGCAATACATGAATGGCCCTAACAAAAACTTGTGAAAATTAGACTTCAGATTTCTCAAATTGTAACAAAAATAAAGACCTGGTGTAGTAGAAGAAGAAAGGTTCTTTGAAGAAGAAAGTTAATGTTACTTAAAAACTTTAAAAAAGAAACAGACATTTCATTCAGTGTTCTCACAACCAGTATTGTACTTCAAAAAAACAAGACTTACTTAAACATGATCTTTTTCCAGCTGTGCTTGCACCTCCTGAGCACAGATTGCCTCCCCGATGGACGAGCTCAAGTTCCAGGTTTGTTCTGCATGAAAAATGTTAACAATGTTGGAATAGTATTTGACAGGCCTCTAGGGACACAAGAGTCACCACAAACTCCCAGCATATATAGTCATTTCTAGAATGCTGTGAACCTATCTTTAGTTTTGGATGCTGTCAAAATATGACTCAGAATAAAGCAAACATTATCAAGACACTGCCATACATAATCTAAAATGGTTCAATAAATAACTTCCATATTAATTTTTGTTTATTTCTTAATCACCATTCTCTTAAAATGGAAGCTTCTGCCCACAGAACTCCTTGAAAATAAGGGAATTTATGTGCAATTTTAAAAAGAAAATGAACAGCTTTGTTAAATTTCAGTCAATCAGATATGCCTGAAAAGTGCTCTCTTCAAAGGCTGAGCTTTCGTTTTGCTTTAAACAAACAACCAGTACAATAAGCATGCCATCAAGTCTCTAAATATGAAAGTAGTTTAGATTATAATAGAAGTACTGATCTTTGCTGATAAGTTAGTTAATAAAAGCATTAGAGGTTAATTCTGAATGAAACACTGGTATTCATGCAGCTCATTAGTATGACACAGGAGCTGTCACTAAATCTCTGCATGCCACATTGATGCTTGCTTTCTCTGTATTATTGTAATCTGATACTTAGGCATCAATTGTTTAAGCCTTATTCAATAGCTCTGCTTGATTTTGGAATTGGATGTTTCGGTACTACATTATCTTTTACCCTCACTGATTTGGAACAAGCAATTTGCATTACGCTCTCTTACAGGCTGTTTTAACAAATCAACATACATTCCTTTAATTAGAAGGAAGGAATAAGTCTGTATTTCTGAAATGTTATTATGCTTATTTAATCCAAAATGCAGAGCTCAATTTTAGTCCTTTAAATAAAGCTGAACAACTTAATTTTCAATACAAGGTGACTGAATACACATTAAAATCTATTCAAAAATTATATGCATAATATATTTAACTTAGAACATCCCCCACATGCACACACACATACATTTATGAAGAAACCAACGGATGACTATTTATTTAAAATATTTCTTTAAAATTTCAGCTCCATCAGTTTGAAAGAATAACGTATTTTTGATATGCAGTGTTTATTAAGACACTTTCATATGTTTCAAAAATAGTAACATTTCAGAATATTACTGTGCCTAAGTTTGCAGCTTATGCCACCCATTTCTGAAGGAATGCTTTAATCCTCCCTACTCAGAAAAAAGGCAATTTAACATTGATAATGTGCCTGCTCAGAGCTCCATCTGGTTGCTGCTGATAAGGGCATCTGTGTGACAGGGGAATTTTCCACTCTTCAGGCGATTTGCAGTGCTCACTGAACTTCTAAAAATCTACCAGCAAGAAAGCAGGGATTTCATATTAGTGGACAAAATAGCAACTGTACATCAGAATGTGATGGTTCATCATGGGAATATAAATGAAACAAGTATGTTTGATTTCTATTAATCTTTTGATAACTAATTTGGAGAACAAAACTAATGGCAGCCTCTCATTAAAAGGATTCTAAAAAATTAAGTCAAAAGGCACTACCTCAATGTCTAAGAACACTTTTAGATCCAGTATGTTCAATTTCCCTTTCACCAAGACATATGTACTCTTTGACAAAACAAAACTCTATGACCATTCTGTAAAAAATCTTCTTGATGCACTCTTCACTCTACATAAGAGAATACTGGAATCACATACTTCCTCACACATGATGTACTAATTCTCCCTATTCCACACACTTCCTCCACTGCCCCAAGCTCCTCAGAGAGAGGAGCTTATAGTTCAGCTTTCATAAAAAGCTAAATATTAGCCTTTCCTATAAGACAGCTCCTTTGAGACACACCAAAGTCTTGATGGAACAGCACACAACAGGAAAAGCATCTTCTGTTAAACTGAAACACATCTCCTTGTAAGATGGTCTACATCAGACATAGCCCTAATCATTTTTGAGAAGAACTTGCATATCTTCTGCCTATTCAAGCTTCCTTTTGCCTTCAGGATCCGATAATAAAAACTTGTGTACCATCTGCTCTCTACTGAAAAGATACAGAGCTCTCACTGTCTAGTCTCCCAAAGAAGAAAAACTGATATCTGCTATCAGTCATAGATATCTGGTATCTGATAACAAAGGGTATTGCAGAGACATCCACGTTCCACTATCCCACCTTAGCTCCCTCAACATGAAGAAAACAGAAGGATAAAAATTTATACAAGTGTCAGTTTCCTCTATCTAAAATAATCTTCGCATACTGCACTGGAGTAAAGAATTTTGCAGAACAGCAGCTTTACCTTCTTACCCATAGAAAGAAAAAAAAAAGAAAAAAAACAGAAGACAGATTTTGCTTGGTTGTGCAGACAGCCAATGAAAAAAATAGCTCACCTTCACAACTCTGTGGGCTTTCATGAATGAAACAAGGAAACAAGAGGTGTGCAGATACTGCCTGTTTTTTTACCTTGTATCAGGAAGAGTACAAAGAACTTAAAAAAAAATAAAAAAAATACTACTGGATTATATCACATGCATTCTTGCATATTCTCTGCAGTCAGCAGCTTCACCGCAGGAAGGAGGGAAGTCAGGGTCTAGAAAATTATTTGGTTGATTTCAGCATCATCTTCTAAGAAAGCCTTTTATTATAATAAGTCCAAAATGTTTAACTGTTCAGCGCATCTTAACATTAACAACACAGCCAGAGTGGGAACCATTTCCACCTCTTGGCTCTCCTGGCTGTGATACTGACAGCAATGTGTGTGGTATCACATAGCCCTGAAAAACACTGGTAGTTTTGAAACTTTCTAGAAAAAAATGTTAATCACACAAAAAGGACTCCAACTGCTGATGTAGGAAAGGCTCCTTCTGCAATCTCCAATTAAGTAAAGAAAACTAATGTCTGATGGAGTGATTAAAATTGCCTCATGATTTAAAAAGCATCTATACAGCAGTGATACAGAAATAATCTCTGAATAACAGCAAAGAAGATTTAATAGTTTAGAAGGGAAGAAAATAAATTTAACAAAAAAACAGGAGCAAATCCTCAATAAAAAAAAACAAATGAGATGAGCAGCAGACAAGATGCTCTCCATGTTTTGTGCCTCTGCTGCATATACAAAAAATGAACAGAGATGCATCATTCCACCTTGCATGTCGGCATATGAAAATCAGAAAACAAAATCTTGATCTACTAAGTGTTCACAATGTGCTTTGAGGAGAGAGTGCTATACTTGTTAAAATTTACTTACACGCAGGAAGAAAACTTGTTTGGTGACACCATTAGTGATGAACACAAAATAAAAAAAAACAAAACCATACTCACCGGGCTACTGAATACATAAACAGAAAGTCATTGTCAGGGGATCCAGGACTCTTGCTGTAATCTGTATACTTCTTCTGTGTGGTACTTTTTATGTCTTTCATTACAGATTCCATTTCTTTACTGAGGTTTGTTTCAGACTATGAACAAGGAAACAAAAATTTACTTAGTTTTACCCAAAGAAGTCCAACAGCTGATCATGAAGTTTAGGACTTTCATGCTTATATGAATACATTCGCAGTTACAAAATAACAGGAATTAAAAGACAACATTCTGTCTCACAGAACATTACAGGGTTGTTTTTGTTGTTTTTTTTTTTTTGACTCTCTGAAGACAGTGCAAGCAGTGAGATTCTTCAAATTGCATTATTTCTAACAGTATCTGCATTGCACAAGGACATGAAAGTAACACGTCTCCATCAAGACTGGAAGACTTAAAAAAAGAAAAAAAAAAAGCCTATGAAGCTTTATAATATGCAAACATCTGGTAAACTACATTCCAAGTACAACAAATAATCCATATCTTAAATTGTTCTTAACAGACACTCTTAACAGCTTCCAGTCAGAAGGATATTGATATTTTTATATTGTAAAGAAATGATAAATGAATTAAATATTATATGACTCAGTTCCATGTAAATTACTATAGAGATAAGTGAAAATGTAATCCATAAAAAAATTACAAATCACATTTTTGCTTTTCTTTTATGGCCTATTCTAGCAGGCAATCCAATAAATGCTGCAAGTGTTTGAAACACTTTGATTAAACAGTGAAATAATGTTATCTTCCATGTCAATAGAAAATGAAGCTTCTCACGTTGTTGCATTTCTAAAAGGTCACAAACACAATCTAAGGTAAAAACTGATACGTAGAGGCAAATTAACAAGGATCTTTCTGCCTTACACTGATGCTTACTGGGAAAGTTCCCAGCTGTTCTTGAAGATCTTCCACTTCCTGTACAAGCTCTTGCATGCACTTGTTACTATGACTTTGCCAAAGGCTTCTTTCCACATTGTTTCCAGGATAACAAGGAAGAACGCTGTTAGCGAACTGCCTACAGAGAGGACAAGTAAATTCTCCTTTGTCGACTGAGAAACCCTGGAGGACTTGGTCATTCTAAAAGAAAATAAAGAAGATGTAGCTGAAATTTGCTCAAGACAGGACTTTGTAGCTCTGGCTGTATTGATTAATAAGGACTTGAACCAAAAACTGCAAAGAAAGAACTATTCTCACTCCATCAAGTACTTAAATATGTTTGAGTAGATGCAGACCAAGAAACTTTGTAGTCACTGGAGAGCAGCATGACAAAAAAAAAAAAAAAAAAAGCAGAAGTGAACTGCTAGATCAAGTCCAACTACAACTTAAATATCAATCAATTGGCCCCAATGCCAAGGCACTCTGGTAAACTTACATATACTTTTCTGGATGTTGATCAACAAATCATCAAAATTATTATGCTCTAATCCAGTTAGCAGTGATAGAGACTAAGGCAAAAGTTCACTTAACTAATCTATAAATCTCGAACAATAGAAAGAGATGCAGTAAAATTTTATTTGGTGTTGAGGTAAGAAGCTACCAGGAAAGGAAATTCAGCATCTATATGATGAAAAATGTTACTTTTCTAAAATTCTGTGAAATGAGATCCTACAGTGAAAGTTCAAATTTTACTTAATTACCTTGAAGACACAATTACCCCAGACATATCTTTAGAGTTAAATGGGAAAGAACAATTCATTGAATCCAAAGGTGGCTCAGGCTCCAGCTCCTCAAAAGTTGTATTTCACATGATGACCAATGCTGATTGTTAACTACAGAACACTGTCATAAACTTTTGTTTCTTTCTATTTTGAGAAAAGCTATGGACAAAATAAAACTAAGGACTTACCACAGAAATTAATTTCAATAAAAAAACAGTTCCATGTTGGAAAAAAAAAAACAACAACTTAAAGTGTTGTTTATAAAACAAAATATATTGGCTTTATTTTATTGCACTAGATAATAAAGAAATAAATAATTGCTTAAACTGATGATGTCCTACCACTGCTCTGCTTTTAGTAGCATTCTAGAGTGCCACTAAGATCTACAACTGGGCCACAAATAGGCCACTAACATTAATAGAAAAACCATCCCATTTTCTCAGACCATATAAAAATATGGATGCCTGTTCCAAACAACAGCTTCTGAGGTTTGACAAACAAAATATTTTAATGCCATACAAATAGGGGTAATTTCCTACTGGCATTCAATGAGAGAAAAAAAAATAATTCTAAGAGTTAAGCTGTTTTATCTCATTCCTCCATGCATATAAATGATATGTATAATGTGAGGTAAAAACCTAACTTCTCTGATATGAAAATTCAGTTTTGACATAAACTAAATCCATGCTTTTGAAACACATCTTTTTTCTAGAATTCCTGGGTAATTTCTACTACACATTAAATAGCAAAATAAAAATCTATTCAACAGAAAAGAGAGAAAACGTGAGGATTGCACTAAGTGAACATGCATGCCAGAAAAAAAGAAACACAATGGATTTCACTTTTTAATGACAATGTTACTTTCATCAACTATTTTTTCCTGTTATATCTAAATAAGTTATAAAATAAAGTACTTTTGTTAGTAACTTCAAGGTGTAATAAAGAATCTATGGTTTGGTATGGTAATAAAAACAATTTGTCCATTGATGCAAAACTTAAGTACCACATTGTTTTTCTCCAAATCAGACAGCATAAATCCAACTGAATGTATTGAGAACTGTACAGATCCAAGCGAAAAAGACAATCTGCAGTTTTACTTACCCGTAAAGACTCCATGTAAGATTTATGACAATCAATGTGCAAAGTGTGACCACAGGTTTGTACATAAACACCTCCCTCCCAGCCTATCGACACTGCTTGCAAGCAGGAACTCTAAATGAATAAATAAATAAATGAAATAAACAGATATAAAGGCTATAAAAGGTATCAAACACAGCATATTTTACGATTAAAAAACAACATTGCATGCAAATAAAAACCCATATAATTTAAAAGATACATATTATGGAAATAAAAAAATATATATTTTTATAAGGTATTGACTTATACTAGCAACTTACTTATCTGCCATTATGGTATTCTTTCCAACAGAGCTCACTGCTTCAGTTAAATGTCTATAGTTCTTACCACTTAAGACAATGATCTCTACACAAAATGTCTTGCAGTATGAGAACAGCTCTACACTTATATCATCTATTCCAACAATACAAGCTTAGCTTTTCCTAGCATTTTATTTAGTTTTTTTATATTACAGATTTAATAACTAAATCAGTTATATAATTAAACACCAACCTGTTATTAAAATTCAGTGTCCTCTTTTTAAAAATGAGTTACTGAGTAACACAGTCAATAATAAATACATCATAATTACTCACTTCAGCGAATTAATTTTTATACTAGAAATGTTTTGAAAACATGGACCTTACTCAAATATTGCACTTAACAGCCCACATTTCCAACTTAACAATTGGAAGCTCTAAAAAAAGTAATGAACTGAAAAAACAGTCACCATTGGCAAACTTACAATAAGGAATTCTTGAAAATATGCTTGCAGACTTTAATTATAGTCAATAATTAGGTTGACTGTATCTATAATCTCTGATTTCCCAATAAGTAATTTCATTGACAGACTGAAATTCACATTCTAATTACACATTTAAACAACAGAAAAAGATTTACAGCTACTGGTATTGCAAAACAATTCAAAGCACAGGCTCACCCTAAAATGTTCTTTAATATATAATAGAAAATCACATACAACAAATAACCAACGCGTGTTTTCTAAGGATGTCCTACCATCTCCTAGCATCATTTTTCCAGTATATGAGCTCATACTGTCTGCTAGTAGGCAGACAGTACTATGAGCAAGGCATAGCCATCAGACATACCCAGATAAAGCCCCACAGGACACATGCTGCAAGCAGGGCAAGCATCATCACAGGGAATTAATGAGGCTGCTTGGTGGCATTAGTTTATGTAAGGACACATTTAGACAACTTAAAGTCTACTGTGCCTTTTCCCATTTCTAAGATTCATACTTAGTAGGAAACAGCAGACACTTCAACATTAGTGAAACCTGGATTGCCTGATCCTAAATGAAATTACCTAGTCTGTATATAGAATACAGCTTTTTCCTATTATTTCCCTTTGTAAGTAGAATAAACTATAACATGTTTCATAACTAAAATTGTTCCTATCTGACCAAAATGTTCTTGCCTCCTGAAGTCTGTTGATAGAGGAAAGTGACACTCACTGGGAAGGACACAGTTGATAAACAAAGGACTTTTAAAGCTTAGCTCAGCTGAACAAGCCACTCAAGACACTATCAGATGTTTCCATTTTTATGCCAAAAGTAATTTAAGGATTAGTTCTTTCACACAGAGGCATATTTTAGCACTGTACTGACCTAGAAACTTGAAATCAGAAATAACTTAATTCAAATAATTTAAATGACTGAAGTTTTTGAAAGCAGGATACATTTGCTCACTGCATTAAAGCGTGTTTTAGACTAGTCTGTTGGTAACATCACTGCACAGAAGTGGAAAAACACACTTCAGTGAAATGAAACTTCTGCATAACAGTTTGCCTGGAATGTCTTCCCTTTGCAGTAGGCAAATATAAAAATAAGGCTATATTATTAATTCAATAATTATGATTACTGCAGTAGGAAGTAATTTACATTAACAATGTGAAATAAACAGGTGTGCACTACTGACACAGAGAAGCTTGACAATCTTTCTCAGCATGAGAAACAGAGATGTTACACAAAGTGTGCTACTTCACGTCTTTCTTTCAAGGGAAATATCCATGATTAACTGAAGGACAGACTTATAGAAACACTAATGCTACCAACACGAAAAGGAAAAATTGTCATGTTTCATTTATGTGTGGATCACAGACTATGAGAAAGCTGCTAACACGCCTAAAAAAATGCATTTTTTTTTTCCTCTTTAAAGCCAGTATCTAAGCTTCAAAATGCTGGTTATTTGGTTTGACATGCCCAAGAGCTAGCACATCATAGGATACATCTCCTCCTCCAGAATGAAATCTCAGAAATGAATGATATTGTCTTACACAGCTGTTTTATACAGTAACAAGGAAAGTAACAGTCAGCACTTCCACAAAGGTCTAACAGTGAACAAGTCCAGTTAAGTAACAAGAATTGGCTCCCAAAATTAAGTATGAGAAATTGTAATGTATGGCTTTTTGCTTCATGAAGCAAAGTAGAACTCTCTTTGGAACAGCTGATAGACTTCAAAACAGACAATAACGTATCAATGAATGCACATCTGAACTTCAGTAATTTTGTCCAACATTCAGGATACAGAAGAACAGGATTTTCTTCTGCTGGCCCCTCCTTTCCATTCACTCATCTTCACTTTCTCTATGGTGGTTCAGAAAGCCTTTAACAGTCAAAACAGCTCTTTCCATTTTCTCTCTTCTGCTGAACTACTTATTATCAACTGGGTTCACAGAATGGCCACAAGAAAGCTGGTGTTTTGAAAAGAATACTTAAGACAGCAAAAACACATCTCAATTATGTGGTCACAATAAAATGTAAAATATTCTTTTCTAGACAGTAACTGCTGGGATATTTAATAAATACATATTTGTAGATATGGTAGTTGCCCATGCCAAAAACATAGCTAGGGGAAAACTAGGCATCATGAAAAAAAGGACCCTATCAAATGTAAACACGAACTATTGCTAAGAAGTGTTCACTACGTGTATAAACGAAGCTACAAGGAAAAATCGTGTATTTTCACTTTTCACACAACTCATTTCTTAATTGGTAGTTTCAGTCAAGTGAAATACTTACATCTTTAAAGTATCGTTGTAAAGTTGTAAGCCTCACATCATGCAGTGCTGCACAGGTATCCCAAGGGTATATCTGCTCCTCCTCAGTAGTTGGCAGTTTCTTTGGCTCAGTGCTATTGCGGCACTGACCCAACACTGTATGCAGAATAAAAGCAATAAAGAATGTAATGAATAACAATACATGAAGAAACAAGCAGGAATATTCCAGCTTACAGCTACAATGTGTTCTGTCAAAATAAGACAGTAAAAAAAATTACTAAAAAACTAAGTATTGAAAGCAGTGCTCTTGCACCAGAATTGTGTATACACACACAGCTATTTTCTCTTTCTTCTACAACTTATTTTCTATATATACTGCTGGGTTTGTAGAAATTACAAAGGAATTAAAACTGTTCAACTCTTCCAAACATAACTGCCTTTCCACATGTCATGATATTCAACAATATTTATGCATTCATTACAAAATCTGCAGAAACACTGCTTGTCTAATAAGTCAAATGTTCATACCTGAAGATGCTTGCAATAGCACAACTAGCCCTGTAGGTCTGTCTTCAGTAGAAGGCCCACTTTGTCCACAAATAACACAATCATATATTGCCTCAGAAACATGCTGTTCTGATGTAGCTATCTCCATGGCAATGTCAGCATCTGGTGACTCTAAAAAGGGATAAGAAAACCAAGGGAAAAATATCCAATTGCACTTGCACTGATGTAGTGAAGAACATACCAAAAAGATTACCTTAGTTAAATCTAGAACAAAAATATTGAAGGTTACTTGAAACAAACCTTGTTCTTTCAAGTAGAAAAAGACCTACACAGAGCCAAGTATACATTTTCCCATATTCAAAACTATTTCCAGTGAAATTAAATACTTCTCTGCTGAATCTCTGCTGAAGCTAGAAATCCTTGTAACTATTTCCTTCTAATTATTGTCAGAATAAAACACAATAAAATTATCTTTTTAAATGAAACCTGGACAGTCTTCAAAAATTTGGGATGCATTAACAAAGCAATATGTTGTTATACTGTATCAGATATTGGATATTTTAAGATTTGCTATCTAAAACTCATGTGTTTTTCCAGTGATCTACACTGTAATTTCTCCTAAGGGCACAGACAAAAATACAAGGCTAAAGATCAGCTTCAGAGCAATCCCAAGTGATGGAACTTAGCACACATGACAAACAATGGTGATGGATGATGGGGCACCGTTAACCAAAACAGAAGGAATTTTATGACATTTGTATAGCTGGTTTAATATCACAGAAGGGCCAAGTTTGGCACAGACCTCTCAGGGTCCTCTAGTTCAACTGCCCCAATCAAAGCAGGGTCAGTTACCACAGGTCTTGCTGCATTCCATTGGATTATGCAACCAACGTTAAGTGGAGGTAGCTTTTATTTGAATACACAATGAAAATTCTTAACAGTTCTCACACGTTCCTAATTTCTTAAGCTTAGTTCGAGTGAAATGTCATGCATTGCCAGAGAAAAGCACAAAAGTCATTTCTGCAGACTGCATACAAATAGGATGTGCCCAAATCTGCTTGAGTTGGATTCCACTGAAAACATACAGAAATAACACCAAGCATTATTTTTTTTGTTAGGAAGAAAAGCACGTTAGGACTAAATGATACTCTCCTTACTGCTCAGGAAACACATGCTATCAAGACTCTTGATCTAGAATATGAGGGTACATGCCTTCTGTTCTTGCCCTGTAAGCCTCCCAAAGAAGAACAGTTCCTGCTAACCTTCAGCCATGTGCTCCATCTCCCTAAACAGGCCAAGGTGCTGGACAAAGAACCCAGAAACCTTCAGTCTATCAACAGTTCTCATGCAGAACAGCTTTTAGGAATGCTCTCTTCTGAAAACCCACGGTAGAAAAGGCAAGCATCTTTTTTTTTTTTTTCTTTTTTCTTTTTTTGCTATGAAAGACTCCAATGTTCTCATTCACAGGGCAGCAACAAAATTACACTGTTTTAGCATGTTTGGATTTCTCAGTTATTGAGGGCCATATGAATGAAAATGAACTGCAATCTTCCTTGACCTACAGCTGTTAACATTGTACACACATCTATCACCATCTAGTGGCAGTCAAATGACACTGAACAAAAAAAGCAGAACATCAACTGAAGCATTTTTTGTTGCTCAAGTCCAAACAACCAGAAAAGCTATCAGCAACTGAAACACAGGAGAAAGGAAACATCAAAGCTATTTTTCACATTTAACATCACCTCATGATTGTGTAAAGCAAACTCACACATACCTGTATGTCAGAGTTACATGACATGAAAATGACCCTAGAAATGCCGCCTTTTATTTTTTATCTTTTCCTAAAACGTCATAAATGAAACATATAATACAGATATATACAATATTTTACTAAGTGCCACACTGTATTCTTTTCCTACAATCTGATTTTGAACAATTGAGAAGCCCTTAAAACAAGCTGACATTTTACTGATAACAACCCATTCATTCATAAGTTCCATTCATCATTTTAAACCTGAAGAAATACAGACCATCAAAAATAAAAGAAATTTTAAACCAATTCAGTATGCATGATCTACACTTCTATTTCCTACATGCAACAGGCACATCAAAAATCAGGTCAATTTAATTTCACAACTCAGTGTCCAAACGCACGTTTCCTTCCAGCTGCTCAGACCCAGCGCTAGGCCACTCCAGCAAACAAAAGAATTCCATGGAAACTACATTTCTAGCACCATGGAGGACTTCCTGATCAAGCAGTTTCCTTGATAGATAATGAAAGAAAGCAAAGGTGCAGTGCTATTTTATCCATTAGATATAGAAAGCCCAGAATAAAAACAATAAATCTAATTTAAAAATCTCCAAGCTCCTAGAATGCAATTCTAGACTGCTTAATAAAACAATTACTCTATTAAGTGTCCTTGTATATTTATATTTGAACTTTGAATGCAATATGACTAAATTCCTTCTAGTTTAGCTTTGAAACAAAACTAGTACCACCATTACTACCTTGATTGTACCAGGTGCCACTGAGAGGTGAAGAATAATCAGCACCTCCTCCTTTTGCTTCCACTGAAGCTCAAACCCTCACCATTTTTTCCCCAACACTGAGAAGGTATTCCCACGAATACAGCACTTGTATGTTATGTCCCAGAACAATGCCACCTTACTAAGCGCTGAAGGAATACTCTAACAGCTATTTTGCAAAGCCACACATTTGGGGGTGTTACCCCACCATCTTTCAAACCATTTTTGCAGAAGCCTGCAGCCAAACCAGGACCATTTTAGCATAAGCTGCTAGCAGCCAAACCAGGACAGCTCAGCACCCCTCTGAAGATTCAGGAGGCAGATATCCATGATGGGAGAGAGAGGAGGGCCAGCACACCACCAGGGCAAGGCCTGAGCCTGCCAGCTGGGCAGCAGCCATGCGAGACAGCGAGTGTATTTTATGTTAATCATGCTTTGGAAAGCAACCAAGGATGCTCATAGCTTAAACCCTCTGAAGAGACAGAGTTTTAATCCAATTCATTGTGCCCACACTTGTTCTAATGACGGCAATGCACATGAAGGGAATCAAATGGGAAATGCACGATAATGGCATGTGGCACTGACATCCATTCACCCTGTTCTCCCAAGGTTCATCCTATGTCGTAACAAACCCCACAGCTTTAGAGTTTCAGAACTTTTCTTTGTCCCTGTGAATTAATACAAAAATCAGAAGAAATACAAAAAAAGATAAAAATCACTGAAGGACAAAAATATTTATACTGTGACAGAAACCCAGGGTGGTGCCAAGCACTCTAATGTTCCCATGTTTTAAAAAAAGTTCTTTAGTTCTTGGTTTAGTTTCTGTGCCAATAGGAGCAAGAGACCCAAAGTTACAAAATCTCAGCATTACCCACCTCCTAGCCAGTACCCATTAGCCTCCTACAACCTCAGTCTCATCACAGAAGACAGTGCTGCCTGATTTTGCCCCCCACGCCCCCCTCCATTTTGCACTTTCCTTAGTTCATTTCCCCTCTTTTCCCCTACCCAGCCAAATCCCAAAACCCAAAGGGTTGTGTAAAAGTGTCTAAAGACGATATGTAAAATTTACGACCTCTGACTTCAGTCAACATATTTCCTGCTGTATACGCTGTGCGCCAAAGTGGCCCTCAGGGCATCAAAGCAACCATTAGCATGCTAATATCATCTGTACTGACCCAGCACATCTATTCTCTAGAGATCAGTACTTAATTTATTTTTCTATCTGGGTTCAGAAGATTGAGTGTTAGGAAATATATGTCACCTTGCATTAAAACTCTGCACTTCTTTTTATAAAGTAGCTAAGGAGCATTAGCTTGAAGGACAAAATGAGGTCCTGCTGAGACTCAACATCACAGGAAAGAAACACAAAATCACATCAGCCACCTCAGAAATAGACCAGTGTACAGATATTTCACAAAGTTACAGTTGATTAAACAATTTCACGGGTTTGAATCACTGTATTTCATATTTATGAAACTTACACGGATTGCTACAAATATCACTGCATTTTTTAAAGGCTACTATTAGCCTGAGGCATAGGGATTTATTTTTGTTCTTAGCGAGCTTGGCCTGAAGGACAGCACAGTTTCCAAAATCTCTCGTATGAAGTTCCACGTGATAATAAGCAAACCACAGCTTCGCAGCAAGACAAACACTCCCAAAACAAAAATGTAAAAGCAGCTATACCAGCAGACAAGGTGGTCTATTGTGCCTTCAATAACACATTTTTGACTCACTGGACATTCTCAAGTATTTCTATGTGCTGCCCTTAGCAAGACATTTCAGGATGTACTTGCCTATTTTTCATATTTATCCTGTAAACACCTACAGACAGCACAGTGGATTCTGTTCCATGCTAGTTCATTAACACAACTCTTCCTAAATTTCACTTAATTATATCCAGGCGAGCTTGAATGGCAATGTAGCGGTACAGATGCCACAGAATATAAACAGAAGGTAACAGAAAATGCATGTTCACTGAATGCTTCTTTCAAACTGTAACATCAAAATTAAAAATAAAATAATAATAATAAGTGCAGTTAATCACAGAAAAACTTACCAACATCCATGGCAGTTTCCATGAAGCTCTTCTGCCTCGAGGCAAATTCAGCCAACAATTTCTGTTGCCTTTCCCTGGCCTTCTGTCGTCTGGGTGAAAGAAAAAGGGAGAGTAGGGGGAAAAATGGAAAGGAAGAGTGTGTCAAATAGAGTGGGGGAAAAAAAAGTCAGGCAGATTAGAACTACCACTTCAAATATCTTTCAAACTTCATAAATAAATAAATAATAATAAAAAAAATAATAATAAAAATAAAAAAATAAAAATAAAAATAAAAATAAAAAAGAATTTATTGCTCTAAAAGTAGACTCTGTTGAGGAATAAACAAACAAAAACTCATAATTCCGAAAAGAAGTCATTAAATTCTGTCCTAAAAAACTTCTGGAGGATCCTTGCTATCACTAAAAACAAGCAAAATGAAAGAAAACACTTCCACCACCCAGGACCTTATTCTTGAAAGTTATCTTTCTACTATACGCAGTCAAAGTAACAGAGTGAAATGCCTGGCATCACAAAAATCCAAATGCTCATGAACAACCAATCAACTTACAAATAGGGTAAGTTTTTGATATCTGGCCTGATGACAAGAGAAATGATTATGAATAACCTTTCTCCATTTGAGACTCCTCATATTAGCATCCTTTCACCAACCTCTACCCAAGATACCAGCCACCAACAGCTTTTACTCTTGACTTCATTTTGAAAGCACTTGTTACAGAAACACTTCACTCTTAAAGTATCACTTTTGATTCAGTTATTTCCCTATAATCTCATAATTCCTGAGCTCACCAATGTCTGTTTTCATTATCCATTCACATCCATCACTATTCCTTTACCCACTATACCATGCATATTTACCAATTTTCCTCTTCGTTAAGTCTGAGGAAGAAATCCTTCAGTTTGACAAGAGTTCAAAATAACGTAAGTTGGAGAGTTCAAGTGGAAAAAAACCAAACCAAATTCACACTATAGCTGCTCGCCAGATGGAACACATGGTGAGTGCTTTACATAGCAACAGCCAGTGCAAGTAGGGAAACTCAATCAGAACTACAAACTCTGTTTGTTAGCATTAACAACAATTTTTTTTCCCCACCTAGATAGAGATGATTAGGATAACCAATGAGGAATTTGCAAACATCACTCAACATCTAATATGAATCCTCTTCAGTCTACAGTACTGCCTGACACTCACTGGCCTAGTGCAGGAACAGACACGTATGGGCTCAAAACAGCAAATTTAAGGCAACTTGTTATCCTAAGGTGCCCTGTATGTCAAAGCTTCTAACCTGTTTTCCTAAAGGCACCTTAAAAATCCAAGCATCTCTGCCCATTTATCTGTCACACTGCAGAGCTACCGTTTCTCAAAATAACTTCTATTTACAACAATCCTAAGATTCATTATTTTGAGGATCATATCAGGGCATTCACTAAGCCTGCTTTTATTTATTTCCCCCTGGGAATTTCTCAATATACGTCTCAGCTGAAAGCAGAGTGACTGTAAATAGAGGCCTTTAATAAGAAGACATAAACAAACTCTGACAGATTCAGTACAGCTCAGTAATTTTCCATGATGGCCCATGGGGGTATGACACTGCAACTGAAAAAATACTGCAAGCAGCTCAAGTTCTCCTCTAGTTCTGTATTTTGGTTTCTATGGTGACAACTGCTTGTATAAGCAAGGCCAAAATTGTCATTATACATCAAAGTACCCATAAAGAGGATCACCACTGAATGCTACGTCTGCTTGATTTTCATTAGTAGAAAACTGGATTCACTGAAAAATTTAGGAAAAAGTAAAAATTACAACCTGGCCATGTAAAAGCAATAGCAGCCTATGAGATCAAGTCATTTTAGTTATCACATTGTCAATAAATGTAACACAGGTCCCCAGAAGCCTTTATGGATTTGAGAACAGGAAGATAGTCACTCAGAAACAAAGAATGACAAAACATTCATTTTCAATGTATTTCATTCATATTAATATATCATTGCAAACATTATGTTTTCTGAAGGGAAGGAAATAACCTTACCCTTTTCTGTAAGGAAAGTTACTTGACTCATTGATCCCCATCATTCTGTAAATAAATCTAGCACTACTGAGAACCAGATCAATCAGTAGATGCAAAACACATACTGCCCTTCTGCCACCCTGTTGCGGTGTTATTAATGTTACCTTTCTTCTTTATCCAATGTTTTCTTCTCTGCAGAACTAATTTTTTTTGGTGGTACAGGAGGCGTCACCTTTCTGCATATCTCTTCTATTATACGTTTATTCAGTCTGCTCTGTACAGCAGCTTTCAATAAAATTCTTTCTACTGCTGTCATTCCATCACCATGAGAGTATCTTGGAATTTCTGGGTGGATTAAAACATCCACATCATCCAACCATGGAGGATAATATGAGTTTTGCTTTCCTGAGAGTTTGTGGTGTAATTTAATCAGCAAGGATAGCATACTTTCTTTAACTTCTAGAATGGCTGTGGTTAGCTGTGGAGTTGCACCAGGTGCTGACCATTTCATTGATGCTTTGGGCCGAACCACTTGATTTGCTTCACTGGTGTTCCGATTGATGATCTCCTGAAATTTTTTTCTACGTTCTGCAACCAAACTGAACACTTGAGCCGTCCCCGAGTTCTTGTGGAAATAAAACAAATTGCAATGTTTAATTTTCAGAAATAAAGGATAAACAACATATATTTATAAAGCTATAGAAATCTTTTCAATTAGGAAGAAATCTACAAAACTTTTATTTAAGATTCTCTCTTCCAAACTGTAAATTCAAGTTTGGTACCCAAAATATTAACCCTGCATGTCATACTTTTATACAAACCTGATACATGCAGCTGCATAAAAAGCCAAATACAAGAAGAAATTTTGTCCATACCTAACTTTGCTCTAGCTAAACTTAGAATTCTGTTCTCCAAACAACATTTTCTGATCTTTCAGGAATATCTGTCATTTTCATATCTTTGAGCTATTTCTTTACTACAAGTCTACTGAGCACTGTCACACAATGTAGCTCAATCCCAAGCAGGTGACCCCAAAACACCCCTACAGGCAGGGTCCATCCTGTTTGAATTAGCTGAGATCCAGAAGACACAAATCCATATTTGCAAGCAGAGTTCATTATCCGGTACCAACAAGTGCAGTTATACTAATGAATGAGACCACTCAGTCAGTCCCAAATTAAGGAAACATGGAAACAAACTGCATATACTAAATGGCATAGCAAATTTTTTCCTGAATATTCATTTTGGTTCACCCCTGCCCCCCTCACCAAAAGAAAAGAAGAAGGAAAAAACAAATAAAAAACTGCCAAAACTACTTGGCTTCAAATGCACTTTCAAATTAAGTTTAAACTAACCTAAATTTGAGAAAGCTAAAACTACTCTAAGTTATTAAATGTTAGTAGTATCTTGGCAAGACAAACAAACAAAAAAAAAACAACCCCCCAAAAAAACCAACAAAAACACAGTCCTAAACACAAAGCTCAAGCAATAAGCTAATAAAGATGTTCTACATTTGATATAAAGTTTTAATCTCAAAACATGTATTAAAAATTTAAGGACTGTTCTTTGCTACAAGACCATAACCTAAGATTACAAATCAAGAATATGAAAAAAGCAATATAAATTAAAAGGAAACTGAGGAAAATTAGATGATGTCACTAAATGTTAAGGTGAGCATGATTAAAGCCATATTGCTAGTTAATTGCTTAGGAGAACAAACTGCACACAGATCTACCTCTCTCTGAAGGCTCTTCCGCCTTGAACTCTGGTAGATTGAGGACAAAAAAGATTAATCAACTGTAACATTTAGAAGGAGATAGTTGAAATCTGATATAAAATATTACCCTAAGAAATTTATAAAAATAGTAAGAAATCTTACTAGCCCCTTCCCCCCACCCCAAAACCAACCAAACAAAACCATCAGCCAACAGGAAAGACACAATATTTGTATACACTTACTTGTGATGAAGCTAAACCATCTGAACTCGTACTTGCAGGTGGTTCTTTCTTCACTTCCGGAGCCGTTTCTGGTACTCTTACTCGGACATAATTAATGAAATGTCGCATGTTAGAAACCAAGTTACTACCTGGAAACCAACTGTCATGGCAACGCTCTTGTCCACCTGTAGATTCCTGAAGAAAAAAATAAAACTGTATATATTTCCTCATAAAGGCTACACAGATTACTACAACTTACACTGTACTGCAAAAACTTTCAGCTCTCTACAAGATATCACCATTATGGTAAAAGTACTAGAAGTACTAAAGATGATATAACTTTAATTGTAATGACTGATGTCTACTTTGAAGACCATAACTCTGATAAACAAACATATACCATGTTACCATTACTATCTAACAAAAGCAAAAGAAACAGGTTAATAAGCTGTGAAATCTAAGCATAACACAACAAAGAACCCAAATTTTACACAGGTAAATGAAAAAAAAGGCAATTCCTGTACAAAAAAAGATGACTGCTAATGACAATGTTGATCATGGTTTCATTTGAAAATCTAGGAATCTGAGTTTTAGGTTTAAGTCTTTCTTTCCCCAACAAGCTACCAGTACTAATTTACAAAATAGTAATAAGTATGTATAACTTTTCTATGTTGAATCACCAGACAATACCTTTTTCAATGAAAACTTTTCAATGAGTTTGTTTGTTTTTAAAATAAAACATCTTACCACCTCTTCATCTGATTCTCGTTCTGGAGAATTTTCCAACCCCAGTTCAATCAAATACAAAACCATACAAAGGACGTGTTCTGACAGATTTTGATGATCCATTAATATCTAGGCAGAAAAACAGATAACCACATCTTAACAGGCTTTTATCTTTCATATTCTTACGATCTCAACTACCAAAAAAAAACAAAACAAAAAAAAAAAAACCAACAACAAAAAAAGAAATTGCCAAAAGAATGACAGATATCTGTAACTTACATTGGGAGGTAAAGAAAGCTGAAGTCTCACATGAACAAACACAAAGTACTACTCTTTCAGCACAACCTTTCAGGTTACTTAGACTACAAAAGGGTTTGAGCTACCTATGTGATTTTCTTTACTTTTAATAAAAATCACTGTGCTTTCAAAGAGTTGTGTCATGAGATACAAGTATTAATTACCAGGAAAACATTAGACAGGCAGAAAAATATGAACATCACTTGCAACCCTAATGTATTTTTGGTAGACACTAAGCTCCAACTTCATAGTTAGTTTTCTTTTTGTTCCATCATAATACTTTATAAATCTTATCACACTCATGATGTTTTATTTTCCCACATAGATTTTTGAAACTGCACTCATAACAGTAAATGCTATTGTTTAGTGAAGCTACTAATCTGCCAGCTTTTGAGAAAAAATACTTTTCTATCATAAAGGTGAAATCTATTGAATGAATTCAGATAAATTCTTCAATTTTCATTCATCCTAATGATATACTGTCAATTTATGAGTAACCTCATTACAGAAAGAAATTGGGTAAAACAAGACGTAGAAATAAGAAACTTGTTTATGCCACACACTTACTGTGGTATTTAAAAGATTTTCTGTTTGACATAAGCTTAACAGTGAAACAATGAAAGAGCTTAAGGGGAGCAGGAAAATCACTGATGTGCCTCAATCAAACCATTTTTCAATAGTCCCTCATCTGCATCTGCAGCACACTGCCCTGAGAGCACTTTCCAAGTACAAGGAAAGACTCAAAGATTCACATGCTCTTGAAATCAATGCATTTATCTTAAAGAGGACAGCTAACTATCAAAAGAAATTTTAAAGGCATGAATTAACCCTGAAAAACAAGTACTATAATGTTATCAGAGACAGAACATATCCAGAAAGTGACATTAGAACTAACTACAGATTTGAGACTGATTTGCCACTTCGGATGGAAGGCCATCAAGGCTGCACACATTTTAAAAGGCTGCTGCTGCAGCCTTCCAGCTCTTCAGCAGGAGCCAAAAGAACACCATACAAACCAGTATTCTATCTAAAACCAACAAGAAACAAATAGCAACTCTGATCATTAAGAGTGTATTCCTTAAAGTAGTACTGCCCACATACTTTGGATACCTAACTTAGGAGTATGTAATATGAATTAGTCACTCATGAAATAATCGCCATGCTAAACCTACAAAATAAATGTGAAATAAAATCTGCCTGCAGTCATAGAACCAGTTAATAAAAAGAATTTCATACAGTACAAAGGAAATTTTAACCACCATTTCGATGTTTTAAAGTTTTTTAGCTCAGCGAGCAAAAAGAATTCTAACAAAGTATTTCATCATGAGAACAAAGTAAGTGTTATATAAATTTGAAACTTATTATTCTAGAACACCAACAAAACTATGGTTCTAAGCTTTCTAATGAAAGTAAAAAAAATATTGGACTTAAGAATTATGACTGTACCTTGTAAAGAAGTGTGAACAGCACAATGTGTAAGGTTTTACAGTGTAAAAGTTTTATGAGACCTTTGTAACTCGGATGTAGCGGTGTTCTCTTCTTGTAAGGAGGCCACGGGTTCCCAGGAAATTTACCACTCTGCTTTAAACTGTTGAAACATGTTAGATCTGTGTTAAACATGACAATGATCCAGTCAACTGTCTGTTATGAACAACTGCACTGTAGTTCTACAACTACACTTTGTTCAGAGCAACATCAGAATTGATGACCATTTCTCAGTTTAATTTCTCTAAGCAACATTCCAAGTATCACAAACAGCACACAGTTCTATTTTTCTCTGGATTACTACTGGTCAAAATGACACTTGTAAAGCCATATGAATTGTTAATTTTCCTGTATTTAAATCAGAACTCATTGCATTTTTCCAGTTTCTGTCATGGGTAAGGTTGGCAGGTTATCTGGTCCTACAGCCTACATCAAGTTGGGATGATCAGAGCAGACCCCAAAGAGGATCTCTAAGGGGGAAACTCCACAGGCTCCATGGGCAACCTGTGCCAGTGGCTCCATCAGCCACACAACACAAAAGTACTTCCTGATGTCCACACAGAGCCTTTTTGTTCCTGTTAGTGCCACTGCCTCTTGTCCTGCCACCACTGGAAAGAGCCTGGCTCATCCTCCTTTCAGTTATTTTTAACATTTCCAGAGAGCAAAACCAAATAAATAAATATATAAATAAATAATAAAAAACAAATCCTGTTGTGCAATAAACAACAAGACGTTACATTTCTAAAACTGATTCAACTTACAAGGCTGTGTATCTGTCCATTGCAGACTGTACATCTCTACGGTAAACTGTTCGAAGTATTACCATTACAGGGTCAAATTCCTTATCCCAAACTTCAGCTGTTGTTTAAAAGAAGTCACATGTTACAATTCTCTTTACAGACATTACAGCTTATTCCAGAGTTTCTTCTTAATTAGCTTTATATCATTTCCCATTATATAAACATTTTTGCAGCACAGTACATCTTTTTCTAATTCATACTAATAGTACTTACTACTTTCTATATTAATAATTATTATTACTTATCAAGACATCATGGTCTCACCAAAAATATTTTTTTAGGATTACAAAACAGAAAATACCCTGTTCATTAAGGGTTTTCTATTAAGCAGCTGTATTTTAGTGTCTTCCACCGTTGCTTTGGGGTTTTTGTTGTTGTTGTTTTTGTTGTTTTTTTAATATAACACTTTACTATAGGTGGGAAGGGCCATGCATTCCTGCTTAAAAAACACAGTTGAAACACATAAACATATGAATAGCACTTCAAAATCTAAGTACATATACTTGACTCTAAGCACATTTAGGCAAACCCAAAATACCTTATCTGCAGATTCCTGTATGAATCTTGCCTTGCTCTTTTTAATTTCTGAGCACTTCTAGAAAAGGTTATAATCATTTATGTTTCATTATTTGATAAGCACATATATTCTCGAAAATAGGAAGCAAAGACTGCAAAGCAGTTAGCCAGCAGATGATAATTAAGCATCAAGTGCAGTGAGCCAAATGACTGTAACTTTACACAATATTTTGTTCAGTGTTATCAGTGGCCAACTTACTTCTCAAATTCTATGATCAACCATTTAGATACACACCTTTATAACGCATATATGCGTTATTTTGGCATTAAGTTTTAATTATCCCCATTTAATTTTGTAGCTTTGAAGTAAAATGCTGCACAGAGTGATCACAAGTCTGAGCAGAATACTAATAAACTCATTGAACTTTTTTCCCCACACTTGAAAGTCAATAAAAAAAAAACAACTAGAGTTCCCAGTCTAAAAGCAAACAAAAATGTTCCCCTTTATACATTGTTTTGTAGTTCCTGTGACAGCAAGATGAATTCAAGAGTCAACGTAAGAAAGAATACAAGGGGAAAAACAATAACAGAAGTTTAGCTCCACCAGCAGGCATGACATAATATACATTTACAACATACTTCAAAGGCAAAAGCAGGTAATTTCATCCCATTCTGAGATTAACTTCCCACAGCTGGGAAGACAAATGATCTGTACTCTTATTAACCTCTACTAATGTTCATGGTTCTGCTGATATCCTCATGTGCTACTGAGAGGGAACACTTGGCATAGTTTTTACTTGGTGTGAAAGAAGATCAAAAAAAGCACAGCCTGCTTCCCAAGTTTTGTTTTTTTCCCTCCTGGGTAGAGAGTTTACTATTACGGTCTACAACACAGACCAAACTTGCTTTTTCCCTCCCCCCCCCCCCCCATCTAAATCAGCAGTTACTGAAAATGCAGAGCTTCCACAGATCACCAAGTAGATTTCCCCCCCCCCCAATTACAGGGGAACAAGGCATTAGGTGGAAGTGATCTCAACATGACTTATGACAAGCTGTAAGCCCCAATTAATAACAACAAATAAAAATATCACTATTCATTTTGAGAACACATAGTGTTACAAAATTTTTAAGCATTCAGATGGCTGTACACAAGAAAAGCACACCAGTTTTTATCCTTGCAGGAACTCCAACAAATTGTTACTGCTTTAAAGAAAAACAAAAGTGGGGGGAGGATTCCACACAGAAATACAAGTGACTTAAGAATAGTCACACACACACACACACACACACACACACACACACACACACACAAAATAACACTGCCTACAAAACAAAAGGTTTCAAAGTGTCAGACTCAAACACCCCACAGGACGAAGCTAATCCACCATCAGCTTTGCTCTGAGCTGAAGCACAACCAGAGTATGCAGAGCATTTCAGATTCTTAGGAAGCTTATCTGCTCAGTGACAGGAAACAGTAACAGAACACTGTGTCCTGAATTCTTCCTCTCCTTTGATATACCAACACAGTGTTGAATCCAATTTAGATGGCAAGCTGGTCAGGGGAAGACAACTCATTTTTGCATTTTATGAATTACAGAACAATTGGTCTAGCTTCAACTTTGTTCTAGATTCTCGCTATTGACTGGGAAAAATGTGAAAAACGTAAACTATCAAGATATTTAAAGCAATATTAAAAGGAATTTTGCACCATTTTATTTTTAATTATCAAAATGTGAGCAAATTTGGAGACCTAGTCTTGGAACTGACACTTGTGTAAACAGTCCTAAATTCTAAGCAAGAAATCTGATTTATGTCCAGTAACCATATATATGATTAGTACGCAGATAACTGAAATATAAATGACATACTTGTTCAGTCCTCCATTATTCCCATGCTATCTAAAAATACCTGGTTAATATTTGAAGCTGACTTTGACTTATAACAAAACCTACAGCTAAAATCCATTAACAGTCCTTAGAAATGTTAGTAATTATATGCAGTATATAATAATGAAAAACAGAGCTTTTTATTGTTGCTTTGTTGTTGTTAGTTTAAAACAAAAAGAAAACAAAACCCCTCTGGTTAAACACCTCACTACTGAATTTATGGTATGACGACACTGATTAATTACTGTACCTTTAGGTGTATACATTCCTTGCTGCATGGAACCTCCCGGTTCAAAAACAGGAGCTTTAAAATCAGCAACTGCTGACAAGACTGATTCAAAGCTTAAGCTTCCAGGAATAATACCACTTTTGGGATTGGGATTTTCTGGAATGTAACGTTTGTGTTAAGAAAAGCAAAAGTAAATTTAATTGCAGGACATAGCATTTTACTTCCGTATTGATGTTGACACTCATTCCAAAGGCTACATTTGAGCAATGCTCTGTGCTTACCACAAGAGGTCTGTATGCTTCAGCTGCTATAGAACAATAACAATTACTGGAGTGAACCAAGGTCTCCAGGCTAGGAGATGACATTCTTTTAAGCAATACCAATTGCTGCATCTGCACACTTACTCAAAAGTACAGTATTAAGTAAGAACTGCTACCTATGGGGTATACAACTATGTTTCTGTGTTTGCAACCATTTATGGATGCAAGCAAATAGCTTGGGATCCTTACATGTAGCAAACAAATCTCCACCTTGGACTGGCAACTTTTCCTTTTGGTAGCAATACTTCAATAACAATATCTCAAATCACAGGCAGTGTTTATAATAAGGCAGCTTCTGCTTAGTGAGAAGTGACTGCTCAAAACAATCACTTTTTTTTTTTTTTTAAACACAATTCAGTTAAAAATAATTAAGAATGGGAATTTGAAATATTAGGAACGTCATAAGTCAGATGGAAAGAACTCAAACGGAAACTGAATTAAAAAAACATAATGAGCATAGATGAAAGAAAAATTATATATGATATGCAAATGAACTGTTACAGAACTGTTTTGGGACATGAATGTTATCACTGCGCAGGGAAATATAGAATTTGCTATCAGCAAAGTTAGATACTTTCACCCAGAACAGAGACATTTCACTGATTTCAAAGCAGCATTCAGAATTCCTATTACTTGCATTTTAAGGTTCTGATACCTAAAGTAAAGCCTATGCAACATGAGTGGGCTCTTTTCACATTGGCATATAGTTAGCTATGATCAAAGGCTAAGAAGCAGATAAAGGTGACACCAACTACACTTTGTAGAATATGATTGGAAAACAGACTTTTCACCTTATACTTGACTTTTGTAGTATTAAAACAACAATATAAACCAAAACAGCCGTTCAACACTTAATGTTAAAAGTTTTTTAAAGCTATTAAGCCTTGCTTATTTTTTAAGAAAGACAAAAGATGGATCAAATGCTTTTGCTGACAATATGTACATGCAAACATCTCTACACAATTTGTTACAGTTATGTAAGCCAAAATGTTGTTCAAGCTCCAAAATCCCACTACTCTCCCAGTACCTGCAGTTTTCATTCCCTCATATTAGCTAACATATCCCAAGGATATAAGGTCCAACAATGAACTGTGTGTCCTGTCATTCATACAGAGTTGGGCTACCATCTCTGCTCTGAGGATCTCATCATCTGTCATTCCTAGAACAAAATAAAAAAGCCATTAAAACAGTAAAGCACATCCTGCAAATAACACAACTTTGCAATTAACACAACTTAAATTTGATGCAATGTTAAATAATAAGACAGTGTTATAAAAAAATGCAACAAAAGATGAGGAGCATCGCCCATGAGAAGCCGCACTAAGAAGTTATGAAATGGACACAACCTCAACCAGAAGAGAAGAGTACAAATTATTTTCTTTCTGAAAAACAAACCAAATCTTTATATGATCACGTAATACAACTCAGCCACTTACTTCCAGTAAAACTTCTTTTTCCTCCATTTCCACATATTTTGTCTATTTCCAAATTGTAAGAGATTAAAATTCAGCAAGTGGTGAAACTGAAACCAAGTGTTCAACACTCTTCACATCTATTTGTCTAACCAGCTTTATCACAGCAACTAAAGATTGGGAGATTTTAAGTCAAACAGCTACATTACTTACATACAAGTATCCATACAGTAGTGATTCTTACCTAAATGTAAACGAAGACTTAACAGAAGTACCAAAAATGTTAAAGCTCCTTCCAACATGGATCTTTCATGCTCTGAATCAAGAACAGTATTTTGATGCTGTGATGCCATTGTTAGTAGATCTACCACCTTGAATCTATGCAGCAAAGAAGAAAGTCAGAAACATTATTATCCAACATTTGTGTTTAATGTTAGATGTACAATTAACTCAGGACACCATTCAAATTGCTTTAAAATAATACAAAATAAAATGTACGTAATGAAGGAATATAGAACCCTCTTACTTGTAGAATGTGACATTTACTCCACAAGAAAATACTTTGTTTACTAAGAGCTTAGAGTTAACAACAATCATTTTATTCTACATCCAGAAAAGTAGTGGGCATCCTTTCTGTGACTCCAACTATTGCAGTGTTATTTGTCTACTTTGAGTTAGCAAAACCTGAAAGCTTCCATGTAAATGTGTGAAAGAAAAAAAAAAAAAAAAAAAAAAGCCGCACATCACCACCAAAAAAACCCTCACACCTTGAAGATGCTCCAAAATAAAATACCTGCAGTTTCATTACACCATTGTAAATCAAAAGCCAACCACGTAAAAAAAACAAAAAACAAATAAGTGAGGTAACCCTTTCTCCAGGGGCCTTACATAAGTATTAGCTTTGGTTAGGCAAAGTTGATCCACAACATCAGATATATATTTTTTCTCTCACATAAAATAAGTTAGTTAACAGTTAGCAAAATATTCAGCAAGAGTCTTTTGTCTTTCTATCCTACCTTTCAAAAACTGATGAAATAAAATAATCCGGGTCAAGCCTGGAGGCACAGACCTGTGGAAAGAGAACAAATTCATTTTATTCAGTAGTTTGTGTATTTTCAGACACTGACTTATCTTTTCAAAAAACTTAACTTACTTGCAGCAGGTAAATGTCAGGATCAATCATTGAATTGCAGAAATGAGACTGCACATAAGTCATGGCCTGTCCTTTAATTTGCAGGCCATTTCTAACCCACATGTTGCTGTGAATTTCAGAAAGGCTTGCCTGTTCAGGGAAAATAAAATACAAATTTACAAACAAGAAAGACTTTACAGCTATTGAATTCCACACTAGCAGATCATCAGGAATGACTGCAAGTCTATGAAACAGACTCTTTTACAAAAGAGCACTCATTTCATACAACGCACTTGATCAAAGGCAAAGCAGTGACTTATTTAAATCTTGAGGAGTACTGCAAACTTAAAGTAATCAGTGTTTAAAATGTTAGGTATAAAAGCAACGATTATAAAATACTGCTTACTTCTATTTACATAAAAACACAACCCTATAAATAAAAATATTTCTGAAGCTGCATCCATCTTTGAATTCATTCTCAATTTAAAATTTTGAATTTTTTGATTTTGTTTCCTTTTTCAACTTGCACACCATTAGTAATTACTTCACAAAGAAACTTCTATATTCAAATCCGGCCTTCCTGCTATTCTTTTTGATAGTGCTACAGTGACTATCACTATCATACTTAACAAAGCTGTATTGCTAATTAAGAAACGAATGACACGTCTGATTTTGGAAACAGGAGGGGAAAAAAATTCATCCTCACTATTCAATATGTCCTATTTATTATATTATTCTGGTATTCTACAAATCATATTCTTCCTTGTAAAATACCTATGTATATTCAAATTACTGGAGCTAAAACAATCAGACAAGTTTTTACTGTGCATTTCTGCCTCTGCATCAAATACAGAAGTCTGGATACATACCTGGATCTGAAGTGGATGAATCATTAGTTTCATCAGCATCTCCTGATCTGGCAAGATAGTATCCAGATCTAGTTCTTGGCACTTGACAGCCTAGAAACAGAAACAAGCACACATTGTACCAAACAATCACACTCAACAGGGAATTTCCATCTTCTGTGCAAGTGACAACGCATGCTTACCTTACTTAAAAACATGGCAAAATAACGGTGCAGTGGCAAATGAAAAGTAACCTGGTTAGGGGCTGGCTAAAAATAAAAAGAGATATTTTAGCATAATATATTACAAAAACAACAACAACAACAAAACCCTCATCTACAAATATCTTTTTCTCAACCATTAAGAACAGTTACCTCGCATGTCCTAATTAAAGGGACTTACTTTCCACCAACCTCATATATTCCTTCATGAAGATTCAGAAAAGAAACCCTTTTTCAATCAACAACAAATAGAACAGTTTGGTTCAGACACAGAAGAGCACTACCTTGCAATTTTAACAAGGCTTTCATAGCATTTCGTTTAAATCCAGTGATACATACCTCATCTACAAAATTTATAGCATCAAACCAGTCCTGAAGCGCTTCAAGGCAATATCTAACAACATTCCGTGTGTATTCTTGTGTTTCCTGCAGGAAGAGAAACCACTGTACTACAGAACTCAGAACAGCGCAGAGGCCACTCTTTTCCCAACATGAATAAAGGCTTATTTCAAGATATGTATGTCCTCATCAAATGAAACATTAGGATCATAAGCATTAGGATAGTTTCACTCTTACTCTAAATGGCAAATATTTTAAAAGTGAAAACTGAGGCACTTTCAGAATAATCAGCTGCTCTTAGCGCTCACTGTTTCATTTATCCATTTAATTTTACATAAAAATGTGTTAACATTAGAAAAAGTGTTTTCACATGCAATCTAAAGGAATTCCTGTATCCTGTTAGATTTATCTATTGAAAGATCTTTCATTTCACATACATTTTGTACTAGCAAACTGTAGTGACAAAACAATGCTACACAGATTTTAAAAACAATGAAAAGATTTATCATGATCGTGTAATAAAATGCAACTGCACAATAATTCCCTAATACTAAAATTTTTCTCAAATTAAACCATGAACTTCAATACTAGAACTGTACACTGCCCTCCAGGGCCGAAGAACTGACATGCAAGCATGGCAGGAGAGAGGAGGTTAAGTGAACCACTCTCCCAACAATGGAACCTACAAACCCCTCATTTCTTGGGGTCTTTTTTTTCCTTTAATCTGCTCTTCCCCCTAAATGCAGACTCCAGACCTGCCTCACACTCTCAGGATATCAATAACACACTTCTCATGCAAAAGCCAAGAGTGCTTCAGCCAGGCAGAAGCTGTGCAAGTGTTGACTTGCTCAGCCACCTTTTCTCATCAGAAAATGCATCAGCCACATAACTATCCTGCTGCTCCACCCTTTCTGGTGACAAAGCTCAGCCAGCTTTCCTTCAGGCGTGAGACACAAGCTAAGATCTTTTCCCACCCATTAGGTTTCACTAAACATATACAATAATGGAACTCCAAGACTTCTAGTTCTCTCATAGATTTACTGAGAACTACCAAAGATTTCAAACAGGGGGTGAAAACATCTGACATGCAATCAGATGGGACAAGAAATTGTACAGGTTTTAATCTAGAAGCTGTCATTATGGTAAAAAGAAGTACTTTCAAAAGAAAAAAAAAAAAAAAGTAACACAGTGTTGAAAAGATATACTAATATATTCACAATATATTATTATCATGTACATCATGGGAAGGTTTTTGCAACTGCCTGATAAAAACTGCTTTAAAAAAGGCACAGAAAACTCATGCACATTTTTTCAAAATACTGTTCATTTCAGGTATGCTGTCTCACGAACATCATTATACACACATCTTAAATACTTACCTTTGAAATAAGCTTATCATTAAATTAAAAAATAAACCATAAGATCCCAATAAGAAGATTTTTCCTCCACACACGTATTATGTATTCATATACACTGATGGATTTCATTTTAATTGCATTTTTATATAATTTAATATTCCCAGACATCATTACCTAAAACATTTTTACCTCATGTTATTAGTAAAACAACACAAAAACATAATAACTCCGCTATCCATCATAATGAACTGTCTATACGCAGACATAGTCTACATTATAATCCCATTAAGGATGACTTATTTATCTCCTTTCCCACTGAACAAAGACAAAATGGCTCAGACCATCTACCAAGTTCTTCATCAGATGAGAAGTTACCCCATATATACAATCAGTACACATCCCAGACCTGGAGTCACAGTTCTGCAGACAACTAATTAGATACAAGCATGAGTTCTGTGTTCATTGCACAGAGTACGCAAGTCGATCATTGTGTTACACACTTGGTAGGCAAAGACAGAGAGAAGAGAGACTATACAAATATAAAACAGACTTTTCAGATTTTAGAACTCTGAAATAAGTCATGAAAGAAGCATGAATAATTATAGAAATGTTAGTCTTACCCTAACTTTGCAGTGTGACAGAAGACCCCACATTGGCTGGGCGCAGGCTTCCAACTCAGCAGCAAAGGCAGCATAGTAGGTCTGTGATTCAAACTCCACATGCTCATTTAATTCTCGTTTATTCAAATTCATACCTTCAAAGATTTAAGCAGAGTTATAAAATGAAGTATCTAACCACGGCTAAGTGGAATGCAGTATTTGTAGTGTAATGCAAAGAAATTTAAATATAAAATGATCTACAAAGAACAAAGTCTCTAGACTGGGCTCCGCAGCTCTTGCCTTTAAAAGAACATTGACAGAGACAGCAGCCCGTCTACTTTGAATGTCAGTAACTCAACTAGAACTTTTGGAAGGAAACTCTTAGGCCTCTTTCTAGACATAACATTTATCATTTTCTTAAAATTCCTAGTGTTATTTTATATACACACACACATTTCTTCACAGCAACATGCAGAAAAAAGATCAAAGTTTATTCACTCAATATTTAACTTCCAAACTACATCAAATAAAATGCTTCTGGCACAAGCTACAATTTACAATACCTGCAATCTAAGAATCATGACACTGTGAATCTTCCTCAGCTATGATGCAATTGCTTTTTAACCAGTTCACACAAAATAAATATCAATTAGATCTTTTTCTAATCTACCTGTGTTCTTCAGACAATACTGTTACCCTCTAGAAATGCAGTAAGAAAAATACTAGAGAAATATTTGCTTACAGAAGTATAAAGACTTTGCTACTGTGAATATTAAGCTGTCCTTGTATTAAAACCAACTTTAAGTATCAGCACATACCTTGAAAGAATGATACAAAATTCATCCACGTTACCAAAAGACCATGATCTTCCAAAAACTTCTTTGCCACACTTTGGTGTGAAAGTATGTTTATAAAATCACTAACAAGGGGCCAGTATGTATTATTCTTCAGTAGTGCTTCACCACAATTCACCACAACATGTAAACTATTTTCTTCATCTAGATTTAAAAAAAAAAGAGAGAGAGAGAGAGAGAGAGAAACTAAAAAAGAGGAAATAATAACTATTTTCTAAGTTGATGCTTTAGTTACAGAAGTTACAGAATAATTCAGAAACAGCAACTTGGTTTTATTGTACTCTTGCAGTGACAACCTACAAACTGCAAAAAAAAAAAAAAAGAATATTTTCAATAGCTGAAGTTGTTTTATCATGGACTCATCAACACAGATGCCACTTCAGTGGGAGATATACTCAGATTGAACATGTTCACAATCTCTGAAGTGCCATTTGAACTGTAGCTGCATCAAAACTTCTAGTATTCACAGATTCTCATGCCACTGAGGGGAAGGTAACTTGTTTTCTTGGGAGCATTTAACATAGTTCAAAGTCTTCCTGAAATCACAAAGCCTGGCCAAGCAAAGAAACTTGATCTCCAGCATCCCTGGCTTTTGTCATAAGATGCATGCAAAAAGGTGTGCAAATTCTTCTCCCCTCTGTGCTCACCTGTCAATAGCCACTTGACAGCAAGCCTGTTTTGTTTTCCTCAAGAAAGGTGTGGCAAATTTAATATCATAAGAAAGCTTTCTTATGAAACAAAACAAAACTGGCAGTTCATGTCCTAGTGGATGAAGTGGTGATACTCAAGTGACACATGATAACAGATGGATACATCAAATTCAGAGGCACACCTTTTATGAATACTGCCAAGATGCACAAAAAGACCAAACAATTCAATTTCTCTTGTGAACTTCTTAAACATTTGAACTTGGTATAGTTCCCATTAATCAAGCTACCCTACAGCACGCAAACACAAATTCAGTGATCAAAGCCTACCTTGCAATTCGCTTTTAATAAGGCAACTTTCCATCATATATAACAGAACTGTGACCATAATATCCAGCAGCTGACATTCTTCTGTTACTTGGCGTGCTAGCTCTTCATTGCTGAACAACTGAACACTGATATGCACAATTCTGTTTGACATTGTGTCTGACTCGTGGCTTTTCTTCAGCGTTTTCATAATAAAAGCATAATGCTGAACAAAAGTTTTGGTAAAAGCAACCTGCAAATTATTAAGATATTTGACGTTAACAAGTGCCACACAAAAATTACTGTCTTCTTTCTTTCATTCTTCCTTTACGGAAGCATGATCAGTACATCATTGGAACATCAAATTGCCATGACAAATCAAAACGGATGGTCTTGTGTCTAGTTTCTAGAAGTAGTTCACGTGAAAATACCTACTCATAGGAAGGAGTAGCTTACACCTCCAACTTTACTACATAATCTCAAAATTAAATCATCTTATTCTTTACATTCTTCAGTGAGAAAAAATAGAATCCATGAACACAGAGATGTTGAAACATGGAACATAAGGTCACAGCATGCATGTGAGAACAGTAGTGTTAGAACATTAACCTTCCCCCCCCCCCCCCCCACACACACAACCTAGAACTGGGTGTGATGTCCCAGAATGATACACCATAAACAATGAAATCAGTGGCAGCTAATAAAACAGCAGTAACTTGAACAGTTGAGATTATCAGTCTATTGAGAAACATCTTGATTCATCAGTCAAGGATGATGCTGCAACACTGAATTTCACCTACTATCATAGTTTCCTATTTCTTTTTAATAAATACTTAGAGCTTTCTTTTAAATAATTGTGTAACGAGTAGCAAAGTTTGTTAATGACTCAACTGTTTTTCTAAAATCAGGTCAGTACTTAAATATATTGATAAACATGAGTCTTAGTACACCTTATTTGTCTTCAGTTGACTGTAAACCAACTTTATGCACATACACTTGGGTATATCTGCCTGCTTTGAAAACTCTTCTCATTCAGCACTTTAAGTTCTGAATTAACACCATCTGCACTTGCTTTGCTTTATAGGAAAAGAAAATATGAGTTGCAGAGTGATGACAGTTTTCAGTTTAAAGCCTAAAACTCCATGTCTATTCCTTCTTGGTATTAATCTTTCATAAACATAAAAGAAGGAACTCTAAAATCACTCTATGTCAGATGTGCTTTCACTAGACAAATACACAAATCACTGATCATTTTACCTTCCTCAAACTTTGTACTCTCATATTTCTACTGTAGCACTACCATGTTATTCTCATTTAGGGGACATTCCCAAAAATATCACAACATAACACACTCCTGTTAGGCACAGAGATGGCTTCTTCCAGCAAATATCCTTAAAACTGAAGATCAAGTTGCTAATACAAAATAAATATGCAACCAAACAAACTAGGGTGAGTATGTCACTGCAGGAAACATTACTACACCAGGAAACATTACTACACAGTTTAACTTGTCCTGCTTTAATTAGTCCAAAGCAATGGTAGCCCATATAGTAATAGAAAATATCTTCTGTGCACAGCATCCACAGCACAATGGTGATTATTTGCAGTCTCTCAACACAGCTTCTTGAAGCAACCACATTCCAGCATATTTATATACTACCTAACTTGTTCAGAGTTACTACAGTAGCATTCCATATTCCAGGCTTGAACAACCTACTGTACAAATTGCTTTAAAATAAAGTATGACACCACAAAAATCATTAGCAATGACATCTATAACAAGCACTACTAATGTTAAGCCTCAGACACAACTGAGGTATTTGGTACCTTAAGTTAGCACATTAATGCTAGTAGTGTAATTTTAAGAAGATACTTAAATACTATGCTCCAGCAATGTTAAAACATGACATGCAATTTAGCAAACAATTTCACAGTTCTCATTTTCAGCCTGCTACTTTTTCCACACTGTATCAAGTTTGAATAGTATTCCAAGTCTCTGTCCTATAGGAATAATGTTCCTCTTGAAATAACAGAATTTGGTAAAACAAGTTAGTTGCAAGTACACGGTCCTCTTCTACAGTCAATTTTCAGATTTATTTAAATGAGCACACATCAGTGCTTTCTGTACCTCACACGTACAATAATCAATTTCTGAAAGTACTGTAGAGTCATCACCTCTATAGTGTAATGACAGGGATTCCATAAGACACTTAAAGAAAAGCTTTAGGCATACATTCATTTGTAATTTGAACGAACACAGCCCTTTCCAATTTTGAGAGAGGAAACAAACTCAGTTTCAGAAGCTGAAATGCTGAAGAGAGTTTAATCAGTCCATTCAGCTCAGCATCCTGTCTTTGAGTGGCTAACACTGTATGGACAACTACAAGAAAAAAAAAATAGAATAACAAAATAATGAAAATAAGACATTTTTCCAAGTACACACTCAGCTTCCAACCATTTGCAAGAAGTGGCTTCCTAAGACAGACACATTTTTCTGTATATTTAATTACCTTCACTGACTCTGCATGATATTGCACAGTACCTGAATTTCTAGCCTATGTAAAAAAAGATGTTACTTTTTTTCATTTCACCTTTCTAGGATTCTAACATCAACACCCTGGTTTAGTCAGAGAGAACTTTCATCTCCCAGGTTGCCAGGTGGAAGTTGTGCTAAAGTTTAGTTTCCAATAGACAAACTATTTTACAGAATTTGTACATTTGAACAGTGCAGCTGGGAATCAGTGAAGTCCTATTGCTCTAACTACCTCAACCCTCACTATGGGAGATGTCTGAAGATGCAGAAAACTTCTAATAAACATTTTTGTTGATTCATTATCAGATGCTTTTGCATTTCATCACTTTGGTTATTCCAGATCACAGTAGAGCACCACTCTTGATGATTTTTACGATTCCAGACCAGACTTCTGATTAAAGCCAACCCACTGCTTTGCTTTCTCCTTGGTTCCATCAAGGTCAGCCCCTGTAATTTCTTGGAAGTTCCAGTAATCTTCTCCACTGTTTTCCCTTTCTTCACTTGTAAGTCTTCTAAACTTCAAATGTCAGAGTGCCTCAGGCATAAGTGCTGTAAAGAAAAGATTATAAAGCTAGTTAACATCATTTCAGCCTACCACTTTCAGCATCTCTTCCCAGTACTCAAACCCTAGAAGAAATACTTGTTCTCCTGCTTTAAAAAATCTGTGCAGATTGCTGGCGGTTCACTGACTCCTGTGTAGGCTATGGTGGAGGTAGTCAGCTGTACTACATTTATGCTGGAGATCAGAGATTTCAGCAAATTCCACACATGCACAGACACTGCCAGCTCCATGCCCACCTGTCTGGCTAGTGAGCTCAATTTATCAAAAAAACCAACCTCACAAAAGAATTCTGATGTTTTAATGAGCTCAAGAAAAATCAAACAAATCGCCACAAGAGCAACAGCAAAAAAAATTAAGAGGACAGAACACTGGTATAGATTAAGTGGGAGAAAGCAGCAGAAAACTGAGAGACCATCCTAGAAAGTTTACGTCCCTACAGGTATTTCCTGCTCCGAGTTTGCTCACTGTTGAAAAATCCCCTTTAGATAATCACAGCAATTAAAAAAAAAAGATTCCAAAAGATTTCAAATACCTAGGAGCTGTGCTAATACTAAGCCTGTACATAGGAGCTTTTTATGATGACAATGAAGAAATCCACTGAAGACTAAGGCTTCTCGCCAATGAAAAATGATCCTAAGCTCATTAAAAACTGTGGTTATTACATGGTACAATATGTAGGTAAACACAGCAACACTTACCAGATTCTTCTGTTTGCTGCTAGTGCTCGAGTGTTCTCACAGGCAGGTGTTAAGCTGGCAAATGATCAGGAGAACTGAATGTCCAAATATCAAGAAGAACTCAAGCCTTTAGGGTAAGAGGTGATCAGTTTCAAAGTCCTCATGTCTCTTTTCATGTTAGCTGAATCCAGGACCAAGATGGATCTAAGCTGGTATCCCAAATCAAAATACTGCCTCGACGTGGATGAAGCATAGATGAAGAATCATGTACTATCCTTCCCTTTTTTGCAGGTTATCTTCATATCCTTTGCTCCAATGCAGAAAGGTTTTAAAGGGCATGAACGAAGAACAGCCCCTTTATAAAGGGGCATTTCTGAAGAAATCTGCATGCTTGGAATTAAGGATTTCTTGATCTTTGCCTCCCATCAGGAATTGAGAAGATCCAAAACTTTAGCATGGCTCAAAGATATGACTCAATCAGAGCAAAATGTTAAGCCTGACTGCTATGTATATTAGGTCTTGGAACATGTAGAGCAAACAACCAAACCTGGCTGCACACCAAGATTTAAAACAGGAAGATGATATCCAGCCTCCATGACTCCAAGCCAGGAGACACTTGGTATGGACAACTGCAAAGCTCTGTAAGGAAACAGCTGGAAGGCTGCCAAAGCTACACAGGGCATAGCTGCAGCAAGAACACTCACACCATAAAGGCCTAGATGGAGAAATTAATCTACTACATCAGTTTCAATAGGAACAATAATTTACCAGACATGTTACACTGCAGGATTGTTTAGTTTTGATCCACATTTCTAACCGATAAAAATCCACGTTACAAAGTAAAATAAAACTGAAAATCCAACACGTGCAAACATGAACTAATAGCCAGATGAGAGGAAAAAAAGGCAAAGAACAAAACATACAAAATGTGAGAACAAAATTAATACTGCTGCTCCAGACATTATCAACCTTGTTTTGTCCAGTTCTCTCTTCAAATACCACGTGCTTCAGACTTGAAGAAAATAATCAAAATCAAGTAAATGATCTGCACTATTTGACTGCTATAATTAAGATATAAAGATAGACAGTCTTTCCTAAGATATAACACATGCTAAATATGAGAATCAGAAAAAGATACTTCAATGTGAATGACACAAGATAAGTACCTTATAATCTTGATCTGGCAGCATGTTGAGTAAGAAAGTCACCATCTTCTGTGGAAATTCATATTTTATTGTCCAAAACAATAATTCTTCTAGAAAACATTTATGCTTCAAAACATCCATGATAGACTGATCTGCATAAAAGTTTGGAGGAGGGGATGTGTAACAATTACATTGTAATTTTTAATCAATAACAACTATAATGCAGCTGCAGTGACATAAAACTAACAAAATTTAAGAAAATCTTAGTGCACTCCGCATTTTTTCAAAAACACAGGAAAAACACAAATAGCCACTACTAACAAATATAAAAAGATCCTCCCAGAGAAGTCAATGAAGTTTTCAACACAATTCTGCCAGAGTCCAGTCTTCACTGATGGCATTGAATTGTATCACCTTACTGCCATAGCTCCACCCATTCTGATGAACCTCAGCAATTTACACAGCCTCTTAATTGAAGGAAGCAGTTAACGTACAGCAGCACTTTGCTGAATTGAAAACAGAAAACAACATTTACGTTTAACTGTGAGTTTTACCCCATAAGAACACTTATGTTCCATTTCAAAACACTAAAACTTAGCAGAAACAAGTGCATTAGCTATTCCTATTTTTAATGCAATATATGTACTTAGTTTTCAAGAGTTACACATATCTCAAGTCAGATGGATCTCCTTTCCCAAAGCTATTGTTTCCTTTATATATAAAGCTACCATAATGCCCTTATCACCTAATGAGAAGGTGTAAGAGACAAGTCTCATACATCCTCAGCAAACTCCTGGCTGCTCACTCTTATCTCATTCATGCTGACCACTCACTTGTACATCCCTGGAGAGTACCTATAAAGAAATCAAATAACCTTTCCAGTCTGTCAGTCAAGTTTTCAAGGAGATTAGCTTTATGAAACAGTTCACTGCAACGCTACACAAACACTGACCTCTGCTAGAATAAACTGTTCATGAAGTGCTTGATAACAGCATTAATTAACTTTATTTAAAAGAAATGCTAAAAAGCAAAGCCTCTTTTCCATCCTTTTTTGAAAGTACAACAGGTACTGTTTACTCCCACAGCACATACAGACTACAGAAAATTGTAATATTGCTTCTTTGTAATCAGAAATCGACTTGGGGACAAACCCACTGCACAAGAATGCCATACAGATGGGACTGTATGAAATGCTTCCATCAGCACAGATCCAGAAGCACTGAATCACGACATGTTCTAGCCTTAGAGACTCACCACTTCAGTAAGGTATGTATGACAGCTTTAGGGACTGCACTGAATTGCTTAGCACCTACTTGTGAAGCAGGGATCCTCATCTACTATTACCAAAGGCCAGAGTTCCACTGTCAAGTGATCGATCAGTCCAAAATATCACAGGAATTGTGAAAGATCATAAGAAATAATGAATATTTTAAGTTTTAGGGACTCTAGCAAGTCACACAAAGAAGAGAATATTTCACTCAATATATTTTGCAAGTGCTGAAGTAAAAAATTGCCTTCATAGGTCCATGAAAGATATTTTAATTTTCACAAAATATTTTGTAGAGTGTCACACATCACCTACTGCAGCAAATAAGTGATGGATCATTTACATTATGTATTTGAATTTGCTGGCCCTGAAAGCTTGGAAGTCACACAGACTGAAGTCCTCCATCCAGATATCACACATTTAAGTACATTTCAAGTGCCCTAGTGAAAACACCAAGCATGAAGACAAGTAACACAATTCCTTATCTGATACAGGTGTGCAGTTTCTCTGACAGCACATATTAACTGTTTAGTTAGTTCAGTCAGTTTCCACTTACACCTGCTACAGAATTTAAGTAGGCTGAATGCTCTTACCCAACTTGGAAAGTTTGTTAATAACACTTGGACAAATGTTTCCATGCTTGTGAAAAGCACTGCATGATTAAATTTCTTTCAACAAGCTAAAAGAAAAGAAAAAAATAACACCCGTGGGTTCAAAACTGTCCTAAGCACTCCATATTTCAGATGGATGTGAGTTGTAAAACAGAGTAACAACAAAAATGTCTCTCGATACTCAGTTGCACACCTGTACCAGCAACATTTCAGTATAAAAACAGTAACATTTTTTAAAGAAACCACAGAGTCACAACTTGTTTCAAAACACCTTCCTGAAATATGATGCTTAGCGTTCTATATCCCCAGCCCACAAACAATTCCAATACAAAGCCAGTACCACTACAGACCTGGGACAGGAGAGGGAGTCTGCTTGTATGGAAAAGGTAAATCTGTTTTTATTCAATACTCAGTTTTCTAAAATTTTCTTTTCATACTCTTATTTTATACCAATTTGGACATAAAATATGAATACTGAAAACTTCAGAAAACTATTCAATATTTAATAAAAACAGATACTTACCCTTTCCCCCACCGGCAGACTCCCTCCTGTGGGACTGATATTAGGAGCTATCAACATCATGAGCACAGTCCATGTTGGGATACCTCAGTGGGGGGGAAGACTACAATCCTGAGGGGAAACCAGATGTTGAATTAAAGAACCACTTTTCCTGAAATGCCACTGCTGACACCAGTTTTCAGACCTCGCAGGTTCTAGATCTCTGAGCTTCCTCCCTGCCTATTTCCTGAAATCAGTTATTACGCATCAGAAAGGCCAATTTTCTCTTGCATTAGCTGACTAACTACATTTTCAGCAAGTAAGCAGTCTTCAAGAGAGCCCTCCACCAAGAGGTGACAGTACATTTCTTGCATTTCTCCAGCATTACCACCGCTTCCACAACATACTGTTCTGTTAATTCTGATTTGTTCCAACTTCCACTCAGCTCCTCTTATCACTGCACATACAAACATCTACTGCTATAGCATACAGAAATCAAGCCACCCATCTTCAGACAATTCATGATCTTCTGTATCATTGCTAAGATCATCTCCTAATAATACAAATGCCAAAACACTCAGTTCTCTGCTTTTCTGGCTTTCCTATCTTTTTTCATTACATCTGAAAACATCAGAAATAAGCAGTTCGCTTTTTCCATAACCCTCATGATACTTTCATTCCTTTTTACTGATTTCATGATCTTGCACATTACAGATTCAAACTCCAAACCTTCACTCAAAAGCCTTTACAGGAATTTTATTTCAACCTTCACTACTGCTTTTCACTCAAACATTCTTTTCTTTAAACAAAAAAACCTCAGGAAAAGCACAGGAAAGAACTACCTTATCTTTAGCTTATGGTCATTCTTGAATTAAAACTCACACTAATGAGCGATACTCATCTCGGGCTAGAAACTGCACAGAAGATTAATTTCACTCTAGGGAAATAATGGTGTGGTAAAAAAGGAGACTTCACCCACATATCTTTCCTCAAGCATTACTAGAAGAATATTACAGAAAGACTATCCAGAGAGAACCATTCTTGCTTGACTGAGAACACAATCACATTGTGTAGTGGCAGAATGAAAAAAAGTTGCCAAGAATAAACATATCAAAAACCTGTTTACCGAGATGTGTTGCAGCCTTGTCAGCCACAGAGTGAAAATAAAATTGACTGTTAGAGGTCTTATGACATGAAAGTGACAAAATGACTGGTCAAAGTTCCAATACAGAAAGTTGTATTCACTCCCAAAAGAAATCAAAGCTGCTAATTAGTACTATCTCACTTGTGCTTTTCAGTCTTTGACATGTTTAATACCTGCCACATGCAGCATCACAGCCCTTGGGAAGGAAAATGAACAATAGTATTCCTAGATATTTTTTTTTTAAATAAACAGAAAGCAGATAAAATACACTGAGATCAGGACTTTTTACATAAATACCTTTGGTGGTGCTGCTTAGTTTCACCCTTTTGCGCTTGCCCACACCTTGGCTGCCATCCTGGTCCTCCTGGGATAGCAAAAGAGTTTAAAAAGTTACAATGGCATATATAGAATGTTATCACCAAGAGACTGCATGCACTCAAAATCGTGGTTTAACTATCAGTTTAAATCAGAAGTGTCCTGAATACACTCTCATCACAAAATACTTTTGCTGCTTACAGGAAACAAAGAGTCTGGGCAATATTGCTTTAGGAATAACATAATTTTTTAAATCACTCCTTTTCCCCCCCCCCGGGGATCTTATCATCAGTTCAGACAACAACATCTATTTAATTAATTTTGTCAGCAAGCTGCTTTGATTTCTGAAAATGATTGCTACAAAAATGTTTAGAGTCACAAATGTTCTGCATGTTGCATATCCAAGGTTTCACTATACTCATCTGTAAGGATTTGTTTGATTCCTGACGAAGCACCATTCAACACACTAACTAATAAAGTTGCTGACAATTAGCTGAGCATTTTCTAATCAACAGAAGGTTTTGATTCAAGTTCTGTTGACATCTCCAAGAGGCAAATTCAATTTGCTTGTTCCCCTACAGAATCAAAGAAACCCTTCATGCAGGCACTTGCCATCTGAAGCTCTCAGTGTACTCTGCAAACAAAACAGCAAAGGTTCCAAAATGCAACAATGGTAGTCCTAATGAAACACTGAAATGAAGAATAATTCCTGCAGGTGCTAATAAAAGGAAAGATTACTAATGCAAATATCTACTGCATGTGTCATGGTTTTATGATACATAATCAATATGTATGCTGCAAATACATGAACAATACTATTCTTCATTACACAAATGCCCTACTTCAGTTCCAAACTTCAAGAGGAATGATAGAGAACGTGGAACTGAAGTAGTAACTGTTCTTCCCTGGGGAGAAAGATCATTCAAATGTTAGATACAAGTACTGACCAAAAGTATTGTGCTAATGAAAAGTCTGAATTTTTTCTCATCCTTTCAGTACCTTCATCTGAAAATCCTCTAGCCAACTTCTAAGGATGGACACACAATTACAGACCACAAGAGACCTAGGAGTTCATAAACACATCACTTCCACACTCAGCAGCCAGTCAGATCTCAGCAGGCTGTCTCTGATCACATCCCCTACCCCACTGAGGCTAAAGTCTCCAAATCAAAAATCTGGCTTGATAAAACATTACTTTGAACTGGAAAAATCTGCAATTTTAGAGTCCTGTCCTAAAGACAAGGATTCTGAGCACCTATTGCTAGAAAGGTGATAGATTCATGTCTAACAAACTCATCTGCAGCCTCAGTGAAGTCAGACAGTTGTCAGAAAATAATGTATTTGGGCATGAAAATTTTAATTAACGTGTTGGATTTTGACCTCCAACACTACTGCTCTGGCATTTCCCATTCTGAAATACGAGAAAAAGTTGAAGTCTTCATTGCAACTTTACAGTCATTTCACTGTGAAGAAAATGAAATTATCAGCAACTCAATGAGAAATACTTTCCTGAGAAATGTGGGATTTTTTGTTGTTTTATTTTCCCCCTTTAACAAAATCAGATGGTTGGTTTCCATTGCTACAGTAAAGATGCATTAAATCTTAATGTCAAATGCATTAATTTTAACAGTCTTGAGACAGTGAGTGCTAGGTCACATCACACCTCCCAGGCCAAGGGATAACAAGCAGATAATAAAACAAAGGTAAAACATCTTGGTTTTACCCACTTGATAATATCTGTAAATACACCCAAACAACAACAGAGATACATGCAGATTTGCTTTACATAACAGAATATTTAATAATACAGCTAAGGTGTCTCACTTCTGTCCTAAATTCAAATAATAAATGTTATGTAATTTACAATTCAAGATGTATCTGCAGTAATGTAATGAAATATCTACATACAATAAATGCCTATTTATATTTCTATCCTGAAGATCAGAAAGAAAAACCTTTCCAGATAAGAGACATCTCTAATCCACAAGCTACAGTACGATTACTGTATCTCCCTCCTTACTTATTTATAAAAATACTTTCACCTTGAAATTTACCCCAGTAAAAAAAATAAAATAAAATAAAATAAAATAAATCTCCCACAATATACACCTGTCTCTATCTCCATCTTGGACATCTTTCCCAATAGAAGTGCCACTGACATCTGATCATCTGATCTCTCACCAGACTTCTACAAGTTTACTTTATTCCCCTGTTCTGTTTTTGATAGGTATAACACCACAAAGCATACTGAGCCATTTTAAGTTGAACTGAAAATACTATCTGTTTACTAGCGTTAACTTGCACTGCTTTCCCCGTTGCCAGGCTTTAAAAGTGATACTGTTAGCAGTTATTTGCAGGTTTTTGTTTGTGTTGTTTTTTGTCAAGTTATGGTAAAAAACAACTACAAGTAATATCCTGAAAATGCCAGATTATAATCACTGCTGAAAGCACAAGAGATGCTGTTGTGCTTGTGACAGAGCCACACATATCACACAACTGCTTTAGACATACACAAACATTTTTACTTCAATACTTGTTCACATATAAATTCTCATTGGAGTTTTAAATTCTATTTTGCATGGTTTGAAGTTAGTTATGCTAGCTCTGCCAGGTGTCTAAGAATCAATTTGAATTGCTACTAAGACTCACTAGTTGATAATAGATTTTAAATAATAAGGAAAAAAATAAAAAGAATAAATTGAAAAAGTAACTCAGCTTCTCTTGTTAAGTTCTGCTTGTTTATTCTAGCTCGGTATTGAAGAGATTCCCTCCTTTTTACTCCTTCTCAACATGTTTGGTAAACAAGGTCAAGACTGCACATGGGAATTGATATTCAGAGAAATTCTCACTGCCACTTATCACAAGTCCAGCCAGATTCTCAGGTGCCCAAAGCTGCTAGCACCATTCTGAACACTCTGTGATTTAAGTTTGCTTTAATCAAGTCCAAATTACTTGAACTTTTGAACTACCCACACAGTTTCTTCTACATTACTTACATAAATTGAACTGAAATGTTGTAAGAAATAATAAGAGTTTTTCCAAGAGGTTCTTAGCAAATTGAGGGCGTAAGATGTCAGAAAAATACATGGTAGATGAGTAAATGCTTGCAGGATTTGGATGCAAGCAATCTCTCCATTTAATACTGTTGCAGTTCCTTACAGTCATTAAAATCAGTCTTACCTCATCTGAAGAATCCGCTTGTCCTGATGTTGCAGTAGCACCTGCTAAACCTTTTGAAATAAGAAAATTTAGAGATTCCCTTCATAAGTCTTATAATGAAAGAATATGATATTTAATGAACCAGTATGAAATGAATAAACTACATTAACTTTCTAAAAAGAATGCAATGCACTCCACAGAGAAGATGAAGTAAGATTTCCAAGCAATACGTAGAATACAGAACTTTGGATTTCCAAATACATTGCACAAGTTCATTGTACTGTACTGCTCAGAGATGAGCTCTTTCAGAAATGGCAAAAAATCTACAACAGTCCTTACTGATGAACAATGCTCTTACTGAAGTGCTGTGATCACGTGAATTAACTTAGTTGCAATGATAAAATTCCACCACAATCAACTTCATCTTGCCTGCACAAATGCTATTAATTCTATGACAGGAAAACGATGCTAAGTATTTTAGCAGCAAAAAGAGAACAAGCTCATAGTTGCTGATAGAATTGAATCCTGCAATTTGGTGCTGCACTAAACAACAAGTTTCATTAAGATTTACTGAGATTTGCCTTTTAAAAATATAGCTTTTAAAATTAACAGCAATAAACAACATGTCTCTTAAAATATATTTCTGCACAAACCTTGAACGGCTAGCGTGCTAGTACCAGCTCCTTGTTCCTCCATACCACATGCAAGTTTATCCTCAGGAAATGCCAGTCCTGAGCCTTTCAAAGCAATGAGGTACTTTTCATGACTTTTCTTGGCACATGCATTCTCTCCAACACCTTGAATAAGCATGAAACCAGCATTACAGAACATACACAAATGAGGCAGCTGTTGCTGTGATAGTCTATACAAGCATCTAAAAATGGTCCACATATCAAAAAGCTGCACAATTTTGAGAAGTAGACGCTAAGGAATTTTACACATAATGAACTGAAATCTAAGAGACCAGAGACCTTCCCAGTTTTTTCATCCTCTAATTTGGTGTTAAATAGATATAAAGTACCCATAGAAAGGAAGACAATGACACAATGGTAATACTCTACAGATAAATTCTAGTATTTGAAGTTCCTCTTCCAAAGTTCAAGAACTGCAGCTGCAATCAACAGAAATTACTCCAAAAGATATCATCACTTCAGTCTAATGAAGACAAGTCACAGTACATGCTCTGGACACAAAATTTACACCAAAGGGGGCTATAAGAAAGAAGAGAACTGACTCTTCAGCTGGGTCTGCATGGTAAGACAAGAAGTAATGGTTTCAAACTAAAAGAGGGGTGATTTAGACTCGATATAAATAAGTTTTCTGCAGTAAGTGTAGTGAGGTACTGGAATAGGTTACCCAGGGAGGTGGAAGTCCCATCTTTGGAGGCATTCAAGGTCAGGCTGGATGGGGCTCTGAGCAACCTGATCTAGCTAGAGGTGTCTCTGTTCATTGCAGGAGAGTTGGACTAGATGACCTTTAAGGGCCCATTCCAATTCAAACAATTCTATGACTCTATGAAATGAATTTTAAACACACATTTGTCCTATAAGGAAAAGAAACATTAGAGGAGCAAACTATTAGATGCTTAAGGAAAAGAAAACATGAAGGAGATGACAGCAACCTTTTAGCTATGCAACTTTCACATTCAAAGTCAGAAGTTCAGGTTTTGCTCTGCCATCTTCTTCTTTGCTTTCCCTACTCAGAAGGAAACTGAATCCACTTCAGACATGTATTCTCCTTTTCACAAGTCCTTTAAAGATTTGAGCATTGCCTGTTTCTCAGCTAGCTTCTGCCCAAGCCAACTAGGACAATTTATAGCTATAAGAATCACTATTTGTTCCCTACCTATGCAAAGGAAGTATGGAAAGGACTCAAAAACAATACCTTCTAATCACAAGAAGACAAGATGGAGCTTGGGACTGGGGGATGAGGAGAGTGCCAAGAGTGATTAAACAACATGTTCAGATTCATTGCAACTTGAAACAGGATAGAATAAATAATTGTGTGGGCAGGATTATTTGTTTTTAAAGAAAAAAACTTCACAGAACTTCAGTACATACAACGGCCTCTTGCTGTTTAAAGGACGCTTCAAGTAGCATCTACATGAGCAGCCATTCTCCTGAAGTACACTGAACATGTTCCACTTCCAATAAGTGGGATGCATCCTTTTTGGCAGTTGTAATCTGCCACATTCACTTCTCTTTCACGAGAATGGATTTATTGCAAAAATCTTGAAATTACTCATCTTCATACATTTATCTGGGACATGGAAGATAAAAGATGTGTGCTCTATAGGTCTTCTACCAAACCCCTTCTAACAACAGTGGCAGTGTTCTTAAGAACACAAATTTCTCTGAGTTTTGAGAAGTTAGATAAAAACTTGCAGAAAATGAAGTGATAAAACTTAAGAAGACACTTAAGGTCTTCAAAATTTGGACATATAAATACTAGAAATAACACAAACATACCAGAGCTGAGATCTTTGTAGAACTGCTGGCTAGTCAAAACCTGGGTAAGAACTGATCGCATTGCTCCTCCCATTTTGGTCAAGTCTTCTAGAAAGGAAACGTGAGGCTCCAAAATCTGGAGGATTTTATGAAGGTCTTTCTCTGATGGCAGATCAAGAGCTGAAAGCCACATAAACAAGAACTTTTAGTATAAACATAATATAAACTGGCCAAGACCTATACAGGGCAGGACAGTTACGACTACTATAAAATGAACTAGCATATAATGCTCAAAATTCATCTGCACGTATTTTAAATTGATCCTGACTTCATTTTCTGGAAGAGCTCCACACAACACTAAATAACTCTTAAAACCTATTTAAGAAGCTCTTCAACAGAGAAGCAAATCAAATAGTCTTGCCTGTTAGCAACTTTGTTAGGAAAAGATGCATGAAATTCAGTGATGTCAACTACAGATAGCATGCAGGTATTCATGTACTGTGTCTTCACAGGCTGCAAAGCAAGAGACAGCAGTACAGTATGACACACTGGATGCATGTAAATTTAAAACATACCTGGCTCGTTATATCCCTCTCGTAAGTGCTGAATAAGACTAAAAATAAATTGTGGAAGAACCAATTCTGACATCATCAACAAGTCTTTTGGAACACATGGAACATTTGAATTTGACTTAATCCGGTGTCTTTTACAAAACCTACAAAAGACAAGAAAAGAAAAGAAAAACATTAGCTAAGCATAGTTGCACAGATTCAGCATACACTAAGAAAACGTTACTTTTATTTTTTTTCCACTTGTCAAGACAGCATATACTCGAAGTCAGCACGGAAATAGTATTCTGAAATTCCAAGTCCATCTTGTTTCCTAAATCCAAGGAATTATAAAGTTGTCCGTTTTATTTCCCCTCCAAACTTCACATACCTGACAACCTGTTTTCATCCATTACATGTTACAGACATCTTACATTTAACAGTTAAAATAACAAAGCATTTTTCTCTATCTAAACATGCCTCCTACTTTCCAAGCAATCTAATTAAAACATCCAACTAACACTGTTTCCCTCCTATTTCCTGAAACAGCAAGAGACCGGGCCTGATGCTTCAGCTCTCATTCAGAGGATGATATTACCCAAATCAAAAGACACTTAAAACTTCTAAAAGTGAACGAGTTTGCAGGATTAGTATTTCAATGTAGCAATTAACATTTACTTACCAAAGGATGACAGAAAACCCTATGAAAACTATGCTAATTGCTTCACTTAAAAATAAGAAAGCATTTCTTCACTGAATAATTCCTGTATGGTGGTATCTGAGGCTTAACTAATACACAAAGACAAGAGGTTGAGCCAAACCCCATTAAAGCAGACAGAATGAATTCCCACTGACTAAATGTACATCTGACTGAAGAGCCACTTTCCTGCTCCCGATCTCTTTTCAGAAACTGCGTTTAGAACAGAGTTTATTTATCCATGCCAAAGAAGTATCTAAGAAAGAATAAGGAGATCTAAGATCACAGCATGAAAGAGTACATCTGACTAGAAAGATTTGCTACCGCTTACAGGTAATTTTTCAACACAAAGATTCAGAAAACAATTCAGTATCAATGACATACAGAGTTCTGCCTAAATATGAAAATCATTTTCTAAATTTATCCACATCTTCACTACATTTGCTACGCTGTACCTTCCAGAAGAAGCCTGGTACTCTGACTGTTCCAGTGCCACCTTCAACAGGGCAATGAAATAAAAGGAAAAGAATTCAGGACAAAAAAAAAAAAAAACAAAACAAAACCAAAAAAAAAAAAACCAACTCCAAGGCAGATACAAATCTAGTGATTATGACAGTATCTTCTCCAGCCCATTTTGACTGAAGTGCAGCTAGCATCTTCACAACACCAAAAACTAAGTTTCTCCTTTGCTATGACACATTCCAGATTACACTTTTTTATTAAGAAAAGGAATGCAAAGATAACATTAGTCAACGTGCAGTTTGTAAATACAGTGTATCCATACATGGGGAAAAAACTGTGCCCAAGAGAAAGAGCTCAGTGATAACTGACAACTTCCATAGTCAGTTTGCATAAAAGGAAGATTTTCACTACAGTCATTCACAAAAGTGAACACTCAAAGTCATGAAAAGCTATTCACTTTCACTTCTGTGATCCACATTTGACTCAGCATACACAGAAATCTGAACGGTGCTGCAACACAGGACAGTCTTAAAGCTATTTGGTTTCACTTTCACCACTACCCTTATAAGAAGGGATTAAAAGTAAAAACAATAAAAGGACTTAGAGACACACAAGGAGAAAAAAAGATACTACACATTGTGTTTATAAGTCTTCTACTGGTCTTCTCCATATATTTTGCATTCAGCTAAAAGATGCTTTTTTGTGGCTTCTAATCACAAGCTAAGGAAATCATGGTAACAAAAGCAAGATTATTAACTCCTATCACTGTCATACACACAAGTTACAGCAGTTTCAAATAGGGAACAATATCTAGATACCAAATCCTAAACCCCAAAGTAGGAATGCTAAAGACATTTTATAAGACAAGCCATTCTCAATATCTATAGTTCAAAGTCTGCATGCTGTCAGAAATCAATGTAAGAGTCAAAACTAGCAGCTAGAGAAGTATACATAGTTCTGGGATCCTTACACATCCTTATTGTTGCTGGACAACCTATTGGCCATACTGAATATCAAGGGCAACAATTAACCTTAGGCCACAATGACCCAGAAAGCCAATGCTTAGGTTTTACAATCTAAAAACAAGAGTAAAGAAATCTCACTGAGTC